>NC_083577.1:50549782-51149782 GCF_027579695.1 Neoarius graeffei | reverse complement strand
CCACACCTCTAGGGGCGCTGTAAGACGGTCCCTTCGGACACACCAGAACAACCCATACGAAAAAGAACAGTAAAGAACTTAAGAGTTTACCACTGTCTTAGTAGTAAATCCTTATAAATATAAATAAATATATATGCCATGTATGATTTACTCCTGAAAGTGGCCCATTTTGCATTTTCCTCATACAAATTTTTTATGAAAATCTAGTATGTATGAAGTGAACATTGTGCATGGTTTTTACAGATAATGTGTATGATGAATTACACTGTCTTTGTATGCTTCATGTAATGTTTGTAGTTTTAAATTATATTTTACAGTTTAAAATGTACATGCCTTTTATATGTAAATCCAACACGGATTTACATATAAAAGGCATATACATTTTAAACTGTAAAATATAATTTAAAACTACAAACATTACATGAAGCATACAAAGACGGTGTAATTCATCATACACATTATCTGTAAAAACCATGCACAATGTTCACTTCATACATACTAGATTTTCATAAAAAATTTGTATGAGGAAAATGCAAAATGGGCCACTTTCAGGAGTAAATCATACATGGCATATATATTTATTTATAAATCCTTATAAGGATTTATCCTTATATTTATAAGGATTTACTACTAAGACAGTGGTAAACTCTTATAAGTTCTTTACTGTTCTTTTTCGTATGGGAATAGAAGTAAGGACGCATGCGCATAAACTATTATGCGCGAGACTTCATATTAGCCACAAAGTCAGGAAAATCTGTTCGTAAAATTACATTATAATGACCAAATACAATGAAAAGTATTTTTCCAGTCTCACCTGTGAAAGGTAATCCCATGTGATCTCGTTTGGACGGTAAACCTGTTGGTACAGTTAAACGCAGCTAATCTTTATGCTCCGCTTTGACCTTTCCAATATGGCGGCGAGGATGACGTACGCGGAAGGCGGCGTCTTTAATGGTCCGGAATAAATTGAATACTACACGTTGATGGATTAATTTGCTGTTTCTCACCTGTGAAAGGTAATCCCATGTGATCTCCTTTGGACGGTAAACCTGTTGGTACAGTTAAACGCAGCTAATCTTTATTCTCCGCTTTGACCTTTCCAAAATGGCGACGAGGATGACGTACGCGGAAGGCGGCGTCTTTAATTGTCCGGAATAAATTGAATGATACACGTTGATGGATTAATTTGCTTTTCTACGCCCTTTTTTGAGGAATGTACTGTAGGACTTAAACCATCATCTGAAGAGGTGAGATCGCTCCTTTTTTCCCCTTATTTTTGCTGGCGGGATTGACTCTGCCCTAAGGGCTATTCTCTCTCTCTCTCTCACTTTGCACCAGGCATTACACAATAAATATTCACAGTGAAAATATTTTGTAAGCGCGTTTCATGAACCAAGTTATAGGATTTCTTGACAACTCGCATCGCATCGCAATGAGATCATTGGCACTACTGGTGTTAAGAATCAGACCATTTTATAAATGAATATTTTGCTGTAGAGCTGCAGTGTTTGTACAATTGCATGTTTTTGCTTCACTATTACTGTCACTATTCTGCTTCTTGCATTACTACTGTGAACTAACACTGAACATAATAATAATAATAATAATAATATCCAAGCTCGTGTTTCACTCTCACTAGTGCTCTGTAAGGCTTTATCCTGGTGATATTCGTTACACTTCTACCCGGCGTGAAACATTCAGTCATGTGGTTGTGACGTCATCGTAAACAAATCCGTTTTACTCATCCAGACGACTTCACAACGGCAACGTTGCCAGATCTTTCCACTCTGGAACCCGTTCTCAAAAAGATTGCGTTTTGGGCACCCAAAACGCCGGCGCCGTGTGGACGCCAGGCCTAAACGATAAGCAATTGTATCGGAGTCACCTGAATCCGTTGCCGTGTGGACAGGGCCTTAGTTTGCTCTGAATTTACGAAGGACCTGGACCACTCGTTCAAAACAAAGAGCGACTCACTCACAGCCTAATACACAGACTGTGCATGTGCCTCCGAGGGGGACTCACAGTCAGCGGGGGAAACTGGTGTTGAATCTGCTGCTTGTATTCAATTATTTTTTTTGTACATTGCAAGTACATCGAGTTAATTATTAAATAAATGTACGCAAAACATTATGAATACACTTCAGTGTTATGGAATTACATATGAATGTCACACTGATCTCGCCACATTTTTAAATAAAATTTAACTCCATTAGGCAAGTGATTATTGAATTTAGTGTCATAAATGAGGCATTTCTGCACCTGTAATGTGTGCTCTAAAAGACTTACTCCACCCTTTAACCATGCAGTACAAATTGCTGGGTTTCACGTGACGTCACATTCGCCTCATTAGTTATTCAAAACTTTAGCTGGTGGTCTACCAAAGCTCAGTTGACAAAGCGTTTGTACAGAGAAGGTGCATTACTCGCATGAAAAATGCCTTACACTTGTTGTTTTAGGTTGCTCGAATCGATCAACTCATGAAACTGAAGTTTCTTCAGGGTTCCCCATGATTCATGGGCCATGAACTAATAAAAGGGTGAACGAACACA
Source organism: Neoarius graeffei (assembly GCF_027579695.1). Lineage (NCBI taxonomy): Eukaryota > Metazoa > Chordata > Actinopteri > Siluriformes > Ariidae > Neoarius > Neoarius graeffei. Next base: position 51,147,233 of record NC_083577.1, on the reverse strand, counting down.
GGACTTCACAAAAAGACGTCGATAAAGGTGGCTTTTGAACCTCTCACTGAAATAGAATGGAGCCAAGTCAAAGCATGCTCGAGTTTGCAGTGATCACTTGGTGACAAGGTTTGTATCTCCCTCTCAGCTATGTCATTAGTGTTTTCCAAGTACTTTTCTTGCTATGTGTTGTTATTTTACGGTACTTTTTTTTAGTCACGAAACGCTCAAGTCCCCAGCTGTTTCTTTGTTTACTCCTCACAAAGTCCATATGCATGAAGGTCACGACAAAATTCTTACCCAACCATACAGTTACAATGCGCCGTGATCACTTCTCCGTCTTGTTTAACTAAGATTCAGGTCTTTAAAGGGGTTTCTGATTATCTTTGTGAATGATTTACCTGAGAGATAAGAGCGAACAGGGGCGGCATGGTGGTGTAGTGGTTAGCGCTGTCGCCTCACAGCAAGAAGGTCCTGGGTTCGAGCCCCGTGGCCGGCGGGGGCCTTTCTGTGTGGAGTTTGCATGTTCTCCCCGTGTCCGCGTGGGTTTCCTCCGGGTGCTCTGGTTTCCGCCCACAGTCCAAAGACATGCAGGTTAGGTTAACTGGTGACTCTAAATTGACCGTAGGTGTGAATGTGAGTGTGAATGGTTGTCTGTGTCTATGTGTCAGCCCTGTGATGACCTGGCGACTTGTCCAGGGTGTACCCCGCCTTCCGCCTGTAGTCAGCTGGGATAGGCTCCAGCTTGCCTGCGACCCTGTAGAACAGGATAAAGCGGCTAGAGATAATGAGATGAGATGAGCGAACACAAGTGAAAAATCAAGCAAACTGTTTATTTACATTTCAACTTGCAGCGCTTTGTTGTAAATACGCGAACAAAAAGCTTAAAAAATTAATTCTTACATGGGCAAAAACAATCCAGGATTCATTCGACAGCGACTTGATACCAAGATCCTTTACCCGGCCACATACCAAAAAATAAAATTAAATTAAATTTTAAAAAAAAAGTTGTACGCCTCCATACGCTTCCACCTGTTTTGCGGTGTAGAAGGATGTCTGCAACACCAGATAGTTCAAGATGTCGGGGAACTCGACTGAAGAGTAGTTTGAGATTGTATGACAAATCCTTCTTTCCCAAACTGTAGGGGTCGATTCCATTGCACATAGCAATCTTCTGAATATATCTAAAGCGAGCAGTGGCTTCTACATTACAAGCATACTCTGCTAAGTTAGTTATTTGCACTACTGCAACAGTTTAGACCACCAGCTGTCACTTCCGGTAAAAACCGCTAAGAAAAGTCACGTGACTGAAACCTAGCAATACATACAGTACATTAAGTATAAATATGCAGGTGACGATAGAAAATCGCACGCGCTGATTGGTCGAGAAATAGTCAGAATCTCTCGACCAATCACATCGAGCAACTCGGCAAAATGGCGGCCAACCACTTTATAACTACTTGAAAGACTTGTAATCACATATTATGAAAGAAAACGCTGTTCCTAAAAGCACTAAGGATGCTACGACGTTTGGTCTAAAGCTATTCAAAAGCAAGGTGGAATTGTAATTTATTTTATCTATTTCAAAACTAAGTATGTGAGTCGGCAAAGATAAGTGACAACCCTGCGCCCCGCCTTTATTATATTTGCTTTTAAAAAGTTTGAAATATTACATTTAATACGATTTTTAAAAAAATAAATAAAAATCACCCGTGTGTTTATACTAAAACAATTATCCGCTTCAGGCTCAGTGAATCGACTCCATCTCAGTTATTATTCACCTCATCTTCAGTGATTAATTGCTAAAGAGTTTTGGCATCATGATCTACATAACGGAAACACGCGAGTTAAACAAACAGCAGACTCAGTTATCAGTCCCACAACCATTCAACATGTATTCGTCTCTTTAATATCAGTAAATAAAGATGATCTTTACCGCGTAAAGTAATTCAAGAGACTAAATGAGTTGCCGGTTTTATCTGGGTAAAGATTATACCACCAATATTACAATCATAGCACCAAAACACTCCTTTCACAGGCGCTTCTAACAAATTAACAACATCCAGACATCTTATTGTTTTTAATTTAAGTTTAGAGATATTCAGCTAAGTAGACTGGACCTTGGAGCAGTATATAAAGTCATGTAGTTCAAACATACAGCTGGGTGAAATAAGGACATAAAAGAACCGAAATTCTTGAATGAAATGGGTTTTTAACGCAAACTCTTACCACACTCTGTCTTAATCCTCTCCACTGTCGTAGTGTTATCTTTTTACATGCATTAATCGTTTGTTCAATGAGACACAACGGTTTCTGTATAAGAAAATACTGAGAGCCTGACCCCACCCTCCAGCTAGGGGAAGCGCGGAAACTAAACCGGATGTGACGCCATGACATCACACTGGCACGCCCATTCGCAATCACATTCTTCCATAGGTGGCGTTGTATTGTTATGCACGCTTTAGCAGAGTGATCTGTGGGTTTTGGATAGTGACCAATAGTAGGCGTACTGTTGTTGTGGGGTTTTTTTTTCGTCCTTCCCCCGTTTGACGTGTATGTGGTGTTTTGTGCCTGTTTAATAACTCCTAAGTCAGCATAAATATACTAGGAGTTCACAAAAATCTTACCACAGCTGTATGCAGTTAGCTAATCATGCCAAGTGCAGCCAAATGTTAGGAATTAACATTAACCGCCTTGTGACTCCGATCTTATTTTGAGAAGGGGCCTGTAGGATTATGAAAAAATCCAAGCCTTTTCACACTACTGCAGTATTGGACACACTCAAAACAGAACAGTTATCTACTTCCCACTGGCCATAAGACTACTGAATTACTTTGCACTGGGCCAGATATTAACTACATTAGGCCTACCTCACGTACTGTAGTGTATAGACCGCACCTTTCTTCCTCATCCACCTGTTTACACGTACTGTCGATTTCAATTCAGTTCAACTTTGTCATATGTACGAGAGACAGTGTCACACTACAATGAAAGTCTTATTCTGCAAGGCCTCCAGCAACATTACCTAATCGTGAATTTAAAAAAATGTAAAAACGAGAAATAAAGTAATTAAAATACATAATTAAATAGATATAAAATAATTGATAACCAAGGATATAAAGTAGGCAGCACAATGGTGTAGTGGTTAGCACTGTTGCCTCACAGCAAGAATGTTTTGGGTTCGAACCCGGTGGCCGACAGGGGCCTTTCTTTGTGGAGTTTGCATGTTCTCCCTGTGTCTGTGTGGGTTTCCTCCGGGTGCGCCGGTTTCCCCCACAGTCCAAAGACATGCAGGTTAGGTTAATTGGTGGCTCTAAATTGACTGTAAGTATGAGTGTGGATGGTTGTTTGTGTCTATGTGTCATCCCTGCGATAACCTGACGACTTGTCCAGGGTGTACCCCGCCTCTCACCCATAGTCGGCTGGGATAGGCTCCAGCTTGCCTGTGACCCTGTAGAACAGGATAAGCAGCTACAGATAATGGATGGATGGATATAAAGTAGGCAGCACGGTGGTGTAGTGGTTAGCACTGTCGCCTCAAGAAGGTTCTGGGTTCGAGCCCGGTGGCCAACAGGGGCCTTTCTGTGTGGAGTTTGCATGTTCAACCCCGTGTCTGTGTGGGTTTCCTCCGGGTGCTCCGGTTTCCCCCACAGTCCAAAGACATGCAGGTTAGGTTAATTGGTGGCTCTAAATTGACAGTGTGTGTGTGTGTGTCAGCCCTGCGATGACCTGGTGACTTTTCCAGAGTGTACCATAGTCAGCTGGGATAGGCTCCAGCTTGCCTGTGATCCTATACAGGATAAGCAACTACAGATAATGGATGGATGGATGTAAAGTAATATAAAAAGATGTAGAGCGGCAGTTACATATATCAACAGTCCACAATTATCAACACCTTTTCAGATTTACCAATAAAAAACAATTTTACAAAGGTGAGTTTCAGTTACAACAGTTATTATTGATTAATTAATCACCCAGAAGACCCCCCTCGCCCTTTGATATTGTCGTCTGATGACATAGCTTGTTACCTGAGATGGCATTTTTTTTTAGCACAATCAGCAATTTGAGGAAAACCTGGACGTTATTAATGCAGGTAAGCATGGTGGAAAGATCATGGACATGTTTTACTTATCAAATTCACCAATATTTCATGATATTCTTGTCAAAACCTCCTTTGTTTCTTACGCTTTCATTTGACAGTCACCATTTTGTATCTAAACGCGCGTTTGAGAAGTCACGTGAGGTGTTGATAATAGTGACCACTTTCACCGGTGTTCACCATTATTGACTCCCTGTGGAGTAAATGTCACTTAATAACTGTATCGATCTTTGCGTAACATTGTTGAAGTACATGAAGTACTTTAAAAGTGCTGTGATTTATTTTTTTTTTCTGATTCATAACAGAATGGAATTTGGAATCCTATTGCAAGAAATAGAACTAGACCAGAATGAAATTCCTAGCATATAAAAAATGACATGCTTGAAATATTCAGATTTTTCTATTCCATTCAGATTTTTTTTTTTTTTTTGCAGTTGGTTGTAAAAATCTACCACATATTACAATATCAGTAGACATTTTAGATTTTGGTTCGAGGAATGACATCCGACCTTTGACCTGGATTTTCATGTGGTTACAATGTCAATTACCTGTTGACGTTTATTGGTAAACTACAAAACTAGAAATTAATACAAATAACAACAAATGATTAACAAAATGTGATCTACGAAAATACTTAGAAAGTGGAACAAAAAGATATTCTGACACAGGTTAAACATTATCAGTTAATTTGTCTACAAACATTAGAATGGCTTCCTCATTTACGTAAGCACCGACATCGATATATTTATATAAAAGATATTTTGTACTAAATATAAGACTATGTCAAACAAATTTTAAATAAAAACTATGTTTTGTTAAATTAATACCACATACCGATTTTTTTTTAATAGTCGATAATTCTGGAATGGTGTCGATAACTGTGGACAAAGGTGTCGATAATTGTGGAACGGTGTCACGTGATCTGATACACTAAGTAATCGGGAATCAACTCATTTTTTTCCAGTGGAAGTTTGAGTAATTTTTCATGCACTATTTACGTATTGAAAGTCTTTTCTACTTTTGCAATGGCCAAAAGATCATTAAGGTGTCGATAATTGTAACCGCTGCTCAAGTAAATTATTTTCCCTTACATTTAAATGTTATTATTTGACTTGGAGCTCTGCAACTTAAGAATTTCACTCGCCTTTTATACTTTCATACGCCTTTTATTTCTGTGTAAACTGTCAGCTGAAACGTCACAATAAATCTAAACCTAAATTTTATATATATATATATATATATATATATATATATATATATAGTGCCCCCTGCTGGAGACTGTAGCGTATCAGAGAAAATGACACGAGTCCGCCAGTATACCGGTCCTTACTCAAAAATGATAATTCAACTTGAACATTACATGTAGCTTGTAATGTGGTTTAGGTTTCATTCATGACACCCAGTTCTGACGAGCTGCTTGAGTTTTTTTTTTAACTGAGGTTTTCTGAGCACTATTGCTTGTGTATGTTCAAAACAGCTTTATAGAGAGATCTTTTGACCACAGTGACTGTGCAATTTATGTGCATTGCTGTTATAGAAAAGTTGAGATGGTCATCTTTGAAATGTACCTTAGTTTAAAGTAAGAAATAAACAAGAGAACTTGAATTTAATTATACACACTCAAGAGGATGTGGACAATCCATCCATCCATTATTTGTAGCCACTTATCCTGTCCTAGAGGGTCGCAGGCAAGCTGGAGCCTATCCCAGCTGACTATGGGTGAGAGGCGGGGTACACCCTGGACAAGTCGCCAGGACCAATTAGCCTTTGGGGGAAACCGGAGCACCCAGAGGAAACCCACGTGGGCACAGAGAACATGCAAACCCCACACAGAAAGGCCCTCGCCGGCCACTGGGCTTGAACCCAGGACCTTCTTGCTGTGAGGCAACAGTGCTAACCACTACACCACCCTGGATGTGGACAAACATTTGGAAAAATGAAGACAGAAATATCTCTCTACTCCACACCAAAATGAATTTGCCAGGGTTTAGTGCCCTTTTTGTGACAGGGAAGGAGTCGGTTCCCTTTGTGTGACATGCTGAAATGACACCTGTTGCCATAGTAACAATCATAGGAAAATAATAAATGTTGTATCGCCATTCCTGGTCGGTTGTTACTGCTGACAACTTTCTTGTAAGCTAATGTGTATTCCTAACAATTTAATTTATTATGTGCTTTTGGACATTTTGCTTAACTCTGTTTTCATTCTCCCACTATGTCAAAAACTCTTATTATTATTATTATTATTATTATTATTATTACCTCGCCCGGGACGGAGTCCACCAGGGGGCGAGGTATTGTTTTTGGTGGGGTTTCTTTGTTTTTTTTGTTAGCAACATTACGGGAAAATGGCTGGATCAATCTTCATGAACTTTCAGGATAGATGGGTATTGGTCTCAAATAGAACCTCCAACATTTTGAGGGTCATCCGGTCAAGGTCACCAAAAAGGTCAAAATCGTTTTTGTTGTGGTTACTGCCTCATATAGAGGCGCTAGCCACTATGTCTTCGTGCTGTAAGGATGTAAGAGTGTAACAATCGTGCACTGCGCATACACATCTTCTGATTAAAATGGTCGGTGAGTGTATACAATTCTGTTCACCATTTGAAATAAATGGCCTCGAATAAAGACATCATTTTCAGACATGTTTATGCTAATTACAGGGGGAAAGTGTGTTCCACTGAGCTCTATAAGAGATCTTGCATGTGACGTCACAGCCGATCCAGATTGTAACAGACGCCATCTTGTCGGTCAAACGCCATATTTCCACCTTCTACTTCTACTTCTGGTTCTACTTCTGCTTCTACTTCTACCTTTTCTTCTGGAAAACCCTACTATATACAATTCTACTACAACGGCTGTGGCTACAAGCTCTCCCTACCTGTGCACGTTTTTTGTGTGTATTTTTGCGTGTTGTTCATCTGTACCGGACTTCAATATCCACTACAACCGTATGGACTTACTGGACATTGGTTTTCAGCAGAAAATGACGGTTTGTAGCGATTTTCATCGCATGCACAACATTCCGGATGAGATAGCGAGACCAGCGGGGTCTCCATGGATTGTTATCGGGTCTGGCAGGCGAAGGAGGCGGTGTCGGGAGAGGAAGCAAAAGCGAGGCTGCAGGCAGAGCCGGCCTGTTGACTAAGCTCAGAAAACAGCCACTCAAATCTCCACTGCCAAGCCTCTACCTCTCCAACGCCAGATCCATGGTAAACAAGACGGACGATTTGGAATTACAGCTGGAATTACCTTATTCTATTCTATTCTATAATCGGCTGGTCAGTGCTATACTAGATACTACTGATATATCTAGTATCAGTACTAGTAATACTTAAGTGACTTACCCGTCCAATGAAGATTGTTATTTTCTTGTTTACAAGATGCCACATCTGAGGGGGGCTGACAAATCCTGAATTTCTGTAAAGGTAACTGTCCAGAGATTTATAAGCACGCAGTGCTTCACCACTGAACAGCGAGGGAAAGTTAATGAGGTAATTATACACGTCTGGGTATTCCACCTCTGGCAGTTCAATATCCACTGACACGGTCGTGAAAACTACGTCCGGTAAGCGATAAGGGTCACTAATCTGTAGGTCGTTTATTTTAGACATATATCTAATTATCTGTTCATTAGAAAAATGAGCCATGTAGTCCATCGGTTGAAATTGATCCATTTTGTATACGAGTGCAGCAGTATTCAACTGTGTTTTTTACCGACAAGATGGTGGCTGTTTACATTCCAGTCACGTGACTGCAAGATCTCTATATTGTGAGTAGTGAACAAGTGAGTGATTTAGGACACAGAGTTTGTAACCAATCAGCACTTATCCTGCTCAAGTTCGATTACCCATTCTATTTTTTGATAAACTTTGGAACTAATCAGAACTAGAAACGAAATAAGAGAAACCTTGTTATAATGTTGTAATATTGGAAGATAATCAGCAGATAAAAATATAAACAAAATTCACCTCGTGGTTCGCTAAGGTTACTGATTCGATATCAAGTAAGTGGTGTTTATTTTGAAAAAATGTACCTGTTGATTATCATAGCTTTTGTTTGGTTCTTCTGAAAAGTCAAATAAAAAGTTTTGTAAGGTTTTTTTTGGCTATTTGGCAGATATTTAGAGTCTTTACACTACACTTATGAAACAAAATGTTCTCGTTAGTATTAGTGACCTTGAAAGAACAGAGAGCACACTTGTGAGATTGAATCAGTTGTTATAACGCTAAAATAAGTGCTACTGGGCAAGGTTTGTTTTGCCTGGCAACACTTGTTCTTACTGTCATACTTTTAAGTAGTTCTTATAAGAGGCAGCAGATGTTTGTCGATAATAATATTTTGAAGTTGGTCTATTCAATAATATATTGTACATTATTCTGTCCACATTCACTGGATATGAGCAATCGCATGCTCTGATTGGCTACTCTACTACTAGGCTATCAGCTCATATACTGTGAGTAGAGAAAAACAAAATGGCAAAGTGTGTTGCTGAACCAACTGAGGATGAAATAAAAGCTCTACTCAAAAACAAAACCCCAAAAAATACAAAAAAGCAACAAAATATTGAATGAAAGTATTTGATGGTAAGAGCATATCTTTTTTTATTTCTCAAGAATTATTATTATAGCATTTTTCACAAATTGCTACTGTCATTTCGCTGGCTTGTTTACATTCTCAGTGGAAATTATTGTGTCGGATATTTGGTACAAAGGTTTTATTTATTGAATTTGCAAAAAAAAAAAAAAGTTCTGTTTCTCAAAATCCAGTGAATGTGGATAGAATAAAACAGTTATTCCAGGCTATGCGCCTCATCAGCTATCAGCTCATGTACGACTCGATTTCATGGAATAACTGTTAATTATACAACACTTAGCTCCTGCCCACTAATTTGATTGGAGGAGTGGATGAGAGTGCTTATATTAATAAATCAGCACTGGGATGCAGCACTGTTTGTATCACTTTGCTTGTCTGTGTTTGACACATAAAATTCCACTTCTGTCAACAGTCCACTGAAACCATTACTACAGTAGTGTTTGAAACATCATCAGCAGTCATGGCAAAGGATACATTTTTCATGGTTATAACTTCAGACTTAAAATATGGAAGCTTGTCAGATGAAGATGAAAAGGAAGGAGAGAAGCCAATTTCACTGGCATAATGTCCTTTGAATGATGAGTCTTGATCAGCATATAGTTTAAAATCAGCATAGTTTCACAGACTCCCACTCAAGGGTGGAGACTGGGGGAGGTGGGTGACTTGGATCTGATTAGAGGGTGTTATACTGTGTGTGTGTGTGTGTGTGTGTGTGTGTGTGTGTGTATGTACAGTGGTGCTTGAAAGTTTGTGAACCCTTTAGAATTTTCTATATTTCTGCATAAATATGACCTAAAACATCATCAGATTTTCACACAAGTCCTAAAAGTACATCAAGAGAACCCAGTTAAACAAATGAGACAAAATATTATACTTGGTTATTTATGTATTGAGGAAAATGATCCAATATTACATATCTGTGAGTGGCAAAAGTATGTGAACCTCTAGGATTAGCAGTTAATTTGAAGGTGAAATTAGAATCAGGTGTTTTCAATCAATGGGATGACAATCAGGTGTGAGTGGGCACCCTGTTTTATTTAAAGAACAGGGTTCTGTCAAAGTCTGATCTTCACAACACATGTTTGTGGAAGTGTATCATGGCACGAACAAAGGAGATTTCTGAGGACCTCAGAAAAAGCGTTGTTGATGCTCATCAGGCTAGCAAAGGTTACAAAACCATCTCTAAAGAGTTTGGACTCCACCAATCCACAGTCAGACAGATTGTGTACAAATGGAGGAAATTCAAGACCATTGTTACCCTCCCCAGGAGTGGTCCACCAACAAAGATCACTCCAAGAGCAAGGCGTGTAATAGTCGGTGAGGTCACAAAGGACCCCAGGGTAACTTCTAAGCAACTGAAGGCCTCTCTCACATTGGCTAATGTTACTGTTCATGAGCCTACCATCAGGAGAACATTGAACAACAATGGTGTGCATGGCAGGGTTGCAAGGAGAAAGCCACTGCTGTCCAAAAAGAACATTGCTGCTCGTCTGCAGTTTGCTAAAGATCACGTGGACAAGCCAGAAGGCTATTGGAAAAATGTTTTGTGGATGGATGAGACTAAAATAGAATTTTTGGTTTAAATGAGAAGCGTGATGTTTGGAGAAAGGAAAACACTGCATTCCAGCATAAGAACCTTATGCCATCTGTGAAACATGGTGGTGGTAGTATCATGGTTTGGGCCTGTTTTGCTGCATCTGGGCCAGGACGGCTTCCCATCATTGATGGAACAATAAATTCTGAATTATACCAGCAAATTCTAAAGGAAAATGTCAGGACATCTGTCCATGAACTGAATCTCAAGAGAAGGTGGGTCATGCAGCAAGACAGCGACCCTAAGCACACAAGTCGTTCTACCAAAGAATGGTTAAAGAAGAATAAAGTTAATGTTTTGGAATGGCCAAGTCAAAGTCCTGACCTTAATCCAATCGAAATGTTGTGGAAGGACCTGAAGCGAGCAGTTCATGTGAGGAAACCCACCAACATCCCAGAGTTGAAGCTGTTCTGTATGGAGGAATGGACTAAAATTCCTCCAAGCCGGTGTGCAGGACTGATCAACAGTTACTGCAAATGTTTAGTTGCAGTTATTGCTGCACAAGGGGGTCACACCAGATACTGAAAGCAAAGGTTCACATACTTTTGCCACTCACAGATATGTAATATTGGATCATTTTCCACAATAAATAAATGACTAAGTATAATATTTTTGTCTCATTTGTTTAACTGGGTTCTCTTTATCTACTTTTAGGACTTGTGTGAAAATCTGATGATGTTTTAGGTCATATTTATGCAGAAATATAGAAAATTCTAAAGGATTCACAAACTTTCAAGCACCACTGTATATATATATATATATATATATATATATATATATATATATATATATTTTTTTTTTTTTTTTTAAATAAAAAAAATTCATGATGTAGAGAAGTACCAAATGGTCAACTCTGTGTTAGCATCGGCCTTGCAAGGTTCAGGATGATTTTAACCAGTAGATGGTATTTTAAACCATTTTCAAACCATAAAATGCCAATTTTTTTAAATAAAAATGGCAATTTTGTCATTATTAACACCAGCACTGATGTGCTTCATCACAGTACACTCATATCATTTAGTTTACAACTCAAAAAGCACACTGAAGTGTGTAATACCTTTTAAACTGAATTAAATGAAAGATACACCACTGTTCATGAAGTAAAATGTTGGTGTTGTGCAGAAAAAAAGTAAAATATTATTTATTACTGTAGTCATTTTGTAAAACTTTTTATGAAATTATGTACATTTGGGGAGTCATAAATTGCTGTCTTATTGTATCCATGCCATGTACGGTAGGTAGCATAATATCTCTATTAAGCCTGACATCCTGCAACATAGAAGAAGAAGAAACCTTTTTGTCACATGCACACTTCAAGCACAGTGAAATTCATCCTCTGCATTTAACCCATCTGAAGCAGTGAACACACGCATGCACACACTACACTACACTACAGCGCCCAGGGAGCAGTCAGGGGTCAGGTACCTTCCTCAAGGGCACTTCAGCCCAAGGCCACCCCACGTTAACCTAACTGCATGTCTTTGGACTGTGGAGCACCCAGAGGAAACCCACGCAGACACAGGGAGAACATGCAAACTCCACACAGAAAGGCCTTTGCTGGCCGCTGGGTTCGAGCTCGGAACCTTCTTGCTGTGAGGCGACCATGCTAACTACTACACCACCGTGCCACACCTCGATCATCTATGCCAATCTGTCATGCGTTGTTTAGACAGTCCTTTACTGAGCCCTGATTAAAACACTGACGTATTTATTAAATTTAACGGGAAAAATATATTCGATTATAGTAAGTTATCTAGTCACTCCAGAATGAAAATATACACTTTTTACATCATTTTTATCTTTATTATTATTATCCATCCATCCATTATCTGTAGCCACTTATGCTGTCCTACAGGGTCGCAGGCAACCTGGAGCCTATCCCAGCTGACTATGGGTGAGAGGCGAGGTACACCCTGGACAAGTCGCCAGGTTATCGCAGGGCTAACACATAGAGACAAACAACCATTCACACCTACGGTCAATTTAGAGCCACCAATTAACCTAACTTGCATGCCTTTGGACTGTGGGGGAAACCGGAGCACACGTAGGAAACCCACACAGACACGGGGAGAACATGCAAACTCCACACAGAAAGATCCTCATTGGCCACTAGGCTCGAACCCAGGACCTTCTTGCTGTGAAGCAACAGTACTAACCACTACGCCACCCCATAATAAGAAGTGAAATATGCAACGTATGTACCATTATAAACTCGAGACATAGCCCCGCCCCACTAACTCTCATAAATGGAGACGCTCCAGGTAGCTATGGAAATTTTTGTATCTTTTCAGTGAGTCAAATCATTTGACTCAGCTTATCAGCAAGAACCGACTCCCAAACGGCTCATGCCATTTATTTTTTCTTTAAAACGGACAAAGTTTGCGGAACAGTTGAAAAGAGATTTTTTTACTGAATTTGAATTTAAATTCATAACCAGAGTAAAAGAGTCTAGATTTACAGCAGAAGGAAAAGTGAAGACAACAACAACAACAACAACAAACGACTCATATATGCGAGTCGGCTCTGTGTTCAGCTCAAACAGCCGGTTCAGTGAGCCGACTCGCTCGCAAACGACACTTCACAAAACAGGAAAGAGTCAAGACGGTAAGCGAACTGAAGAAAAGTCTGAACTTTGTCCGGGGGGGAAAGAAGTTTAGTTATATATCACTACTTAATAGTACGAACAGCAAGAGAGTACTTCGTTAAAAGGGTTTGCGTTATCATGATAAAACGGAAACTGTGTTTCCCGTGACATACTATTCACCGACAAACACTACATTTGTTTGATGAGTAAATGCTGTGTGCTGGAGTAGCGGTAAAGGGTGGGTGGTTGCCAGCCCTGGGGAATGTCGTTGATGCGACCGATAGCTAACGGTCACACCCGGCTGGCTGGTTAAACTTCACAGGCATGTGTGTTCCGGTTGCTTTCTGTTCACAGTTTGCTGAGCGCAGATCCGATCGGAAGCGGGTCTCGTCCGATTATAGATCAGAGAACGTCCAGCTGCACAGCCAAACCATTTACAGAATTCGTAGGAATTTCAACGGGGGTAACTAGTTTCCTATCATGTGAATGTTGTGCAGTCCCCGCTAACCCCTCCCTTCAAGCTCAGCTCAGAGAAGTTGGTCCGTGAGGATTTGTATGTATTTTTAATCCTGTTTGCCAGTCGTTCTTAACTGTAATCCCTAATTATCAAAGCTATTATGATTTATCAGTGAGATCCAGTATTCATTAGTCTATTTGACTGGTGCTTTCAATTTAGTTGTTGAAGTGAAACCTCAAAAACAAGCAGGTCTTTAAATAACTTCAACCTAATGTGTAATGTCAGTGTAAAGTTTATGACTAGAACACAAATATTGTATTCATCTAAATAATGTTCATGGAATGTAAATCTACAAACAGGTCCTTGGCTGGGCGGCACGGTGGTGTAGTGGTTAGTGCTGTCGCCTCACGGTAAGAAGGTCCGGGTTCGAGCCCTGTGGCTGGCGAGGGCCTTTCTGTGTGGAGTTTGCATGTTCTCCCCGTGTCCGCGTGGGTTTCCTCCGGGTGCTCCGGTTTCCCCCACAGTCCAAAGACATGCAGGTTAGGTTAACTGGTGACTCTAAATTGACCGTAGATGTGAGTGTGAATGGTTGTCTGTGTCAGCCCTGTGGTGACCTGGCGACTTGTCCAGGGTGTACCCCGCCTTTCGCCCGTAGTCAGCTGGGATGGGCTCCAGCTTGTCTGCAACCCTGTAGAACAGGATAAAGCGGCTGGAGATAATGAGATGAGATGTGGTCCTTGGCTGCAAAAGAATCTGAGAACACCTGTGGTATGGGTTGTTTTACAATCAGGGTACACAAGCTAAAAATCACATTTAACACTTCTCTTCAATATCAAAAGGCTTGACTAAATAAACTTGGTTGTTTATTGTAGCCCTGTGATAGCTCTATTTACCATGCAAAAAAAAAAAATTGGTGATAACGTTATTTTTGGTGAATGTATGGCAATATATGTCATATTTAGCAAAATTACTCGTGCCATTTAGAAAAAGTGCTTTTTTGACCACAGGTTACTCCAAAAGGGATGCACTTAAATCATTCTTTATACCATAAAACAAATATTTGGTTCCATATCATTGGAAACATACAGTGGTGCTTGAAAGTTTGTGACCCCTTTAGAATTTTCTATATTTCTGCATAAATATGACCTAAAACGTCATCAGATTTTCACACAAGTCCTAAAAGTAGATAAAGAGAACCCAGTTAGACAAATGAGACAAAAATATGATACTTGATTGTTTATTTATTGAGGAAAATGATCCAATATTACATATATGTGAGTGGCAAAAGTATGTGAACCTCTAGGATTAGCAGTTAATTTGAAGGTGAAATTAGAGTCAGGTGTTTTCAATCAATGGGATGACAATCAGGTATGAGTGGGCACCCTGTTTTATTTCAAGAACAGGGATCTATCAAAGTCTGATCTTCACAACACATGTTTGTGGAAGTGTATGATGGCACGAACAAAGGAGATTTCTGAGGACCTCAGGAAAAGCATTGTTGATGCTCATCAGGCTGGAAAAGGTTACAAAACCATCTCTAAAGAGTTTGGACTCTACCAATCCACAGTCAGACAGATTGTGTACAAATGGAGGACATTCGAGACCACTGTTACCCTCTCCAGGAGTGGTCGACCAACAAAGATCACTCCAAGAGCAAGGCGGGTAATAGCAAGGTCACAAAGGACCCCAGGGTAACTTCTAAGCAACTGAAGGCCTCTCTCACATTGCCTAATGTTCATGAGTCCACCATCAGGAGAACACTGAACAACAATGGTGTGCATGGCAGCGTTGCAAGGAGAAAGCCACTGCTCTCCAAAAAGAACATTGCTGCCCATATGCAGTTTGCTAAAGATCACGTGGACAAGCCAGAAGGCTATTGGAAAAATGTTTTGTGGATGGATGAGACCAAAATAGAACTTTTTGGTTTAAATGACAAGCATTATGTTTGGAGAAAGGAAAACACTGCATTCCAGCATAAGAACCTTATCCCAACTGTGAAACATGGTGATGGCAGTATCATGGTTTGGGCCTGTTTTGCTGCATCTGGGCCAGGAAGGCTTGCCATCATTGATGGAAAAATGAATTCTGAATTATACCAGCAAATTCTAAAGAAAAACGTCAGGACATCTGTCCATGAACTGTATCTCAAGAGAAGGTGTGTCATGCAGCAAGACAACAACCCTAAGCACACAAGTCGTTTTACCAAAGAATGGTTAAAGAAGAATACAGTTAATGTTTTGGAATGGCCAAGTCAATGTCCTGACCTTAATCCAATCGAAATGTTGTGGAAGGACCTGAAGCGAGCAGTTCATGTGAGGAAACCCACCAACATCCCGGAGTTGAAGCTGTTCTGTATGGAGGAATGGGCTAAAATTCCTCCAAGCCGGTGTGCAGGACTGATCAACAGTTACTGGAAACATTTAGTTGCAGTTATTGCTGCACAAGGGGGTCACACCAGATACTGAAAGCAAAGGTTCACATACTTTTGCCACTCACAGATATGTAATATTGGATCATTTTCCTCGATAAATAAATGACCAAGTATAATATTTTTGTCTCATTTGTTTAACTGGCTTCTCTTTATCTACTTTTAGGACTTATGTGAAAATCTGATGATGTTTTAGGTCATATTTATGCAGAAATATACAAAATTCCAAAGGGTTCACAAACTTTCAAGCACCACTGTAGTTAAGTTTTAATGTTGAATGCCAGTAAGTTTTCAGACTATTTTGATCAAATTAGTATGTAATTATGTCAAAAAAATGTCCTCTCCAAGACAGCAAATTTTTCAATATAAAATAACATATCTAAAATGATTATTTTCATCCTAAAATGTGGTCAAAATATTGGGACATAAATATTAGAGACAACTAACACAAAGCTTACAGCCTTATATTTAAAAGCACTATGGAAGTAGTGGATTCTGAATTGTCAAAAAAAATGTCCTCTCCGAGAATCACTTCATTTGTTTCTCCCAGCCCTGCTTAAAGCTACACTTATTATACAAACTATTACACATGCCTATCTGTTCTTTAACTTGTCCTTCACTTAAAAACTGGTACAAGAACCAGTTTGAATCAATCTGAATTTTGGACCCCTGTGACACAAACTTTGTACCCTGATTGTAAAACAACCCGTATAGTTAGCTGACACCATTATACACTATATTGCCAAAAGTATTCGCTCATCTGCCTTGACTCACATATGAGCTTAAGTGACATCCCATTTCTAATCCATAGGGTTCAATATGACGTCGGTCCACCCTTTGCAGCTAAAACAGCTTCAACTCTTCTGGGAAGGCTGTCCACAAGCAGTACATTTACATGCACATAGAGAATCGAATTTCTGCCGTTGCTCGACTGAAATCGAAGTTCAAAATGCCATGTATACACCTTAATTCGGCTGAAATTGAACCTAACTTGATTTCTCGGAATCGAGCTACACGACCTAGATTATGCGATTTCTGCCGAGCTACTTAGTGCATGTATACCCTATCGAGCTAGTAGTCGAGCTACTTACTGCCCCTTCCGGAAGTGATGAGTGACGAGACCACAAGCGGGAAACACAACAGCCTCGGTCGGCATGACAACAGTAGTAGCGAGCAGCAGAAGAGGTCAGGAGGAACAAACGAAGAAGAGAAAATGGCGATGTAGAGCTCTCTGAAGTGTGGGTGGAGCACAGAGGACGGCAGGACAAAGCTTCTGGTACTAATAGGCTTTTTATTGTCAGACTTTTCAGTTTAACAGCCTACTTTTATTCTTGAGAGGCGCACGCGCGCGCTGTGTTCTAGTCCTGGGATGAGCTCTCCCCTCTGCCTCCTTAAATAAGGCGCGGTTACTGGGAAGACACACAAACACAGGTTAATTACCGTCAGGTGTAGTGATTCTGCCACTCACCTTCCCTGGCTCCGCCCTCCTGTCACAGACCGGCGCTTGACCACGCCCCCACTGCCACAGGCAAGCAGAAACGTGCACTTCTGGAGCAATGAGGAGACAGAGTTCATGCTCATTCAGCTTAAGGAGTTGAATATATTAAAATTCATGGACGGGAGAAAAACGCGCAATGGAGAACACGGAACTGTGATAACTTTGTTTACACTCTTGAATAGCTCTTCTTCATGACGACAACCGGAAGTGTACCAACACGATGGGGCGTGTAGCGCCACCTGTGGCTCGGGTGCACAATGCACCTCACACAATAGCCCAATTTCATTGTGTGCATGTACGATTGGATTTCTCTGGCACCCTGCTGGGACCTTCAGCTCGATTACCGACAGCAGCTCGATTTGGATGTGCATGTAAACATAGTCAGTGTTTAGGAGTGTGTTAGTCTCCGCTCTAATTCATCCCAAAGGTGTTCTATCGGGTTGAGGTCAGGACTCTGTGCAGGCCAGTCAAGTTCATCCACACCAGACTCTGTCATCCATGTCTTTATGGACCTTGCTTTGTGCACTGGTGTACAGTCATGTTGGAAGAGGAAGGAGCCAGCCCCAAACTGTAAAAACATTTTGCATGCCTAGGTGCTTGATTTTATACACCTGTGGCCATGGAAGTGACTGGAACACCTGATTCCGATAATTTGGATGGATGAGCAAATACTTTTGGCAATATAGTGTACATAGTGATAATGCACTGACAGGGCTTCCCTTTAGGGGCCGACCAGTATGATTCTTCTGGGCTGATACTGATACCGTTTGTTAGTCATCAAGGACACCAGTAACCAATATTTGGGGCAGATGTTCATTTACTATAAATTTGATGGGGCGGCATGGTCCTGGGTTCGAACGAGGGCCTTTCTGTGTGGAGTTTGCATGTTGTCTGCGGTGCTCCGGTTTCCCCCACAGTCCAAAGACATGCAGGTTAGGTTAATTGTGTTAGGGTTTTGCTGGGATTCGAACCTGGTTCGTTGGTGTGATAATCCAGCAAACCCCCACTAGGCCACCAGGGGGATGACTCAAATGCAGAGGCGTGAGGCGGAAGTAGAAAAAGAATCAAAAGGTTTATTTAAACTATATACACTATATACAGGGCAAAACAAAAGACAAAAAAAAAACAAAAGAGTATAATCCAAAAGAAAAGCAAAGTGCAAAAATTCAAAAGCTAAGAAGATCAAAAAACACAGTACAAAGGAAACTGGAGATAAACATAACAGCACAAAGACTCCGTGACAAGAGGACTGAACTCAGGGGTATAAATAGACAAACTAATTAAGGACACAGGTGAAGATAATTAGGCAATTAACACAAACACAAAACACAGGAACAGTGGCGGCCTCTAGAGGCCAAAATAAACACGACATGAAAAGGAAATAACAGCGGCCTCTAGAGGCCAAAACAGTCCTAGTCCTAACAGGACCCCCCCCTCTAGGAGCGTCTCCTGACGTTCCCAGGGCGATCCGGATGGGCCGAATGGAAGTCCCGACATAGTTCTTTATCAAGGACATCCCGAGCAGGAACCCAGCAGCGCTCCTCAGGACCATAGCCCTCCCAGTCCACCAGATATTGCAACCCGCCGCGGACCCGGCGGGAGTCAAGCAGGCGATTCACAGTGAACACAGTCTGCCCCTGGAAGATGCGGGGGGGTGGGGGGTTCCTAGGGGCAGGGGCATACGTAGACGTCAGTACGGGCCGTAACAGGGAAACATGGAAAGTGGGGTTGATCCTCAGAGTCCGGGGCAACTGGAGCCGGTAGGAGACAGGGTTCACCCTGCGCACCACCTTGAAGGGGCCAATGTAGCGAGGAGCAAGCTTGCGGTTCTCCACCCGCAGTGGAAGGTCCTTAGTGGACAGCCAAACACGCTGCCCAGGGCGGAAAGCGTGTGCAGGTCTTCTATGGCGGTTGGCCTGAGTCTGGTTGGTTCTGGAGGTCTGTATGAGGGTCTTCCTGACCTTGCTCCAGGTCTTGCGACACCGTCTCACATATTGGTTGACCGAGGGCACCCCCGCGTCCTCCTCCTGGTCCGGGAACAGAGGTGGCTGGAACCCGAATTGGCACTGGAATGGCGACAGCTTGGTGGCCGATGACTGCAGGGTGTTGTGGGCGTACTCCGCCCATGGCAGCCAGGTGCTCCACGATGTCGGGTTATCCATAGCCAGGCCTCGCAGGGTGGTTTCCAGGTCCTGGTTGAGCCTCTCCGTCTGACCATTGGACTGTGGGTGAAACCCAGAGGAGAGGCTGGCAGTGGCTCCGATGACCTTGCAGAACCCGTGCCACACTCGGGAGGAGAACTGGGGCCCTCGGTCTGAGACGATGTCCTGTGGAAGACCAAAGACTCGGAAGACATGATTAAACAAAAGTTTCGCAGTTTCAAGAGCAGAGGGGAGTTTGCACAGTGGTATGAAGCGGCAGGCCTTGGAGAATCTGTCAACTAAGACCAAAATGACCGTGTTACCTTGTGACTCAGGGAGACCCGTGATAAAGTCGACTGCCACGTGGGACCAGGGACGCCGGGGAATGGTCAGAGGATGCAGGAGACCCTGGGGACGCTGTCGTGGGTTCTTGATTCTGGTGCAAACCTCACAGGACAGGACAAATGACCTTACTTCCTTCTCCATGTTAGGCCACCAGAAGCGTCTTTTCAGGAAGTCCAGGGTCCTCCGAGCTCCCGGGTGGGCGGTGAGAGGGGAAGAGTGACCCCACTGGAGAACCTTGGCCCGGGCTTGATGTGGGACGTACAAGAGGCCTGGTGGCCCCGTCCCAGGACCGGGGTCCTGGCGTTGGGCTCGTCGGACAGCCTCCTCAATACCCCAGCGGACAGGGGCCACAATCCGGGACACAGGGATAATAGGCCCGACTTCATTCTCCCTGTTAGTGGCAGAGAACAGTCTGGACAGTGCGTCAGGTTTGGTGTTCTTGGAGCCGGGGCGGTATGAGAGGGTGAAGTCAAACCGACTGAAAAACAGGGCCCACCTAGCCTGTCGAGGGTTCAGTCTCTTGGCTTGCTGGAGGTACTCCAGGTTCTTGTGGTCAGTCCAAACCAGGAATGGATGTTGTGCTCCCTCCAGCCAGTGCCTCCACTCCTCAAGGGCCAGTTTGACCGCTAGCAGTTCTCGATCCCCCACATCGTACCGGGACTCAGCAGGACTCAGGCGGTGGGAGAAGTAAGCGCAGGGGTGCAGCTTTCCTTCCGAACGTTGAGAGAGCACCGCGCCGACACCACTGTCCGAGGCGTCCACCTCCACGATGAATGGTTGGGAGGTGTCCGGGAGAACCAGAATGGGTGCCGTGCAGAAGCGGTCCTTGAGGTCTTTGAACGCCTTTTCTGCCTGAGGAGACCAGCCATAAGATCCACCTGTCCCTTTGGTGAGGTCAGACATGGGTGCTGCCACAGAACTGAAGTTCCTGATGAACTTGCGGTAGAAGTTAGCGAATCCTAAGAACCGCTGAACCTCCTTAACGGACTTGGGAGTAGGCCAATCCCGGACGGCCAGGGTCTTGGCAGGGTCCATTTGGAGTTGGCCTGTCCGTACAATAAATCCCAGAAAGGAGACCTCGGGAACATGAAATTCGCATTTCTGGGCCTTGGCGAACAGATTGTTCTGTAGCAGCCTCTGGAGAACCTGGCGGACATGGTGGCGGTGCTCCTGCACGGTCTTGGAAAAGATAAGGATGTCGTCGAGGTAGACAAAAACGTATAGGTTAATCATGTCCCTTAAGACGTCGTTGATTAGGGCCTGAAAAACAGCTGGTGCGTTGGTGAGTCCGAAGGGCATCACCTGGTATTCGTAGTGCCCAGACGGGGTGTTAAAGGCAGTCTTCCACTCGTCTCCCTGTCGGATACGGATGAGGTGGTATGCGTTCCGTAGGTCCAACTTGGTGAAGACGGTGGCGCCTTGGAGCAGGTCGAAAGCTGTGGACATCAGCGGAAGGGGATATCGGTTGCGCACAGTGATCTTATTCAGGCCCCTGTAATCAATACATGGTCGGAGCCCCCCATCCTTCTTGCCGACAAAGAAGAAGCCGGCTCCAGCAGGTGAAGTGGAGGGTCGAATAAACCCAGAGACCAGGGCATCTTTGAGGTATTCCTCCATGGCCTTGCGTTCTGGCTGAGAGAGTGAAAACAGTCTGCCACGAGGAGGGGTAGTCCCAGGGAGCAAGTCGATGGCACAGTCGTAGGCCCGGTGCGGAGGAAGAACGGCGGCCCTGCTCTTGCTGAATACCTCCTTGAGATCCCAGTACTCTGTGGGAACTTGAGATAACTCGGTGAGATCAGGGGGCTCGGCAGGAGACACAGGAGAGCTAGAGAGCAGACAAGAGGCATGGCATGCAGGGCCCCATTCCACAACCTGGCTTGTTACCCAGTCTATGCGAGGGTTGTGGCGAGTAAGCCAAGGAAGGCCTAGAATAACTGGGAACTCAGGTGAAGGAATCAGGTGCAGGGATATTTCTTCCTTGTGACCTTGAGACTGGAGGAAAACTGGAGAAGTAACTTGGGTGACTCTTCCATCACCTAACGCTTGGCCATCGAGGGCAGACACAGACAGTGGGACTTCAAGAGGTGCAGTCGGAATATTGATGCTTTGGGCGAAGTGAATATCCATAAAGTTCCCAGCCGCCCCTGAGTCTATCAAAGCTTGACAAGAGTGGACAGACTCACCCCAGGAGATGGAGACCGGGATGTAGATTCCTTGGCCAGGGAGTCCGGGAGAGAGGGTAGGCCCCGTCACAACCCTCCCTCGGCTGGACGGGGCGGTCCTTTTCCCAAGAGTTCGGGACATGATGCTCGGAAGTGACCAGGCTTGCCACAGTAGATGCAGCACTTGTCCCTCCTTCTGCGCTCCCTCTCAGATGCGGAGAGGCGAGTACGACCCACTTGCATGGGTTCTGGACAGTCACTGAAGGAGGTAGACGGTCTCCAGGTAGAGGTAGGGAGGCTGGGGGGGCTCAAGGCTTGGTGGCGTTCTCTCATCCTGTTGTCCAGACGAATAGCATGTGAGATGAGGGTTTCGAGGTCACTTGGGCATCCAATAGAGGCCAGACCGTCCTTGATGGGGTCAGACAGACCATGGTGGAAGGCTGACACCAGGGCAGTCTCGTTCCATCCACTTACTGCTGCGAGTGTTCGGAACGAGATGGCGTAATCTGCGACGCTTCCTCCTTGCCGGATGGACATGAGCTTTCGGGCTGCGTCGGTACTGATGTCTGCCTGATCGAAGACCCGAAGCATCTCTTCAGAAAACAGCTGGAAATCAAAGCACTCAGGTCCCTGTCTTTGCCAGATAGCAGTAGCCCAGGCTCGCGCCTTACCAGCTAATAAGGTGATCACAAAGGCAATCTTGCGGCGATCCGTAGTGTAGGTGGTAGGCTGAAGCTCAAAGGTGAGTTGACACTGGGTAAGGAACTCTCGGCACTCACTGTGCTTGCCGTCATACCTCTGTGGTGCAGGAAGGCTGGGTTCGCGAGGTGAAGAAGGCAGCATTGCAGTAGGCACTGGAGCAGGAGTGGGAGCTGGATCAGGAGCAGGAGATGCAGGCAGAGATGTCAGCTGTGCCAGGGTTTTCCCAATTTGCTGAAGCAGTTCCTCGTGGCGAGCGAGGGCCTCACGTTGGCTGGTGAGCGTACGTCCATGAGCGTCCATGGTCGCTCCGAAGCGTGTCAAAGCTGCCATAATTCCCTGAAGGTTGGCCGGGTAGACAGTTGAAGCAGCCTCTGCTGAGTCGGTCATGACGGAGTCTTTCTGTTAGGGTTTTGCTGGGATTCGAACCTGGTTCGTTGGTGTGATAATCCAGCAAACCCCCACTAGGCCACCAGGGGGATGACTCAAATGCAGAGGCGTGAGGCGGAAGTAGAAAAAGAATCAAAAGGTTTATTTAAACTATATACACTATATACAGGGCAAAACAAAAGACAAAAAAAAAACAAAAGAGTATAATCCAAAAGAAAAGCAAAGTGCAAAAATTCAAAAGCTAAGAAGATCAAAAAACACAGTACAAAGGAAACTGGAGATAAACATAACAGCACAAAGACTCCGTGACAAGAGGACTGAACTCAGGGGTATAAATAGACAAACTAATTAAGGACACAGGTGAAGATAATTAGGCAATTAACACAAACACAAAACACAGGAACAGTGGCGGCCTCTAGAGGCCAAAATAAACACGACATGAAAAGGAAATAACAGCGGCCTCTAGAGGCCAAAACAGTCCTAGTCCTAACAAATTGGTGGCTCTAAATTAACCGTAAAAGAAAGAAAGCACAACTTTATTCATCACACACTTGTGAAATTCCTCTCTGCATTTAACCCATCTGAAGCAGTGAACACACACATACTAGTGCATCTAAAAAAATTAGAATATTGTGAAAAAGTTCAATATTTTCCATCAGTTATTTAAGAAAGTGAAAATATGTTATATATTATAGACTCATTACACAAACTAAAATGTTTCAAGCATTTTTCTATTTTAATTTTCATCAGTATGGCATACAGTACAAAAACAAAAAAAACATCTCAAAATATTAGAATATTTCATTTCGAGTTTGAGTAAAACAGTATGAACACAGTGTATCTCTCGGTCTAGTTCAGTACACACAACCACAATCATGAGGAAGACTGCTGACTTGACTGTTGTCCAGAAGATGATCACTGATGCCCTCCACAAGGAGGGTAAGCCACAAAAGGTCATTGCTGAAAAGGGTGGCTGGAAAAGGTGCACAAGCAACAGGGATGGCCACAGTCTTGAGAGGATTGTCAAGAAAAGTTGATTCAAGAACTTGGGAGAGCTTCACAAGGAGTGGACTGAGGCTGGTGTCAGTGTATCAAGACCTATCACGAACAGACATCTTCAAGAAAGGGGATACAACTTTCGCATTCCTAATATCAAGCTACTCCTGAGCCAGAGACAATGTCAGAAGTGTCTTATCTGGGCTAAGGAGAGAAAGAAATGGACTGTTGCTCAGTGGTCCAAAGTCCTCTTTTCAGATGAAAGTACATTTTGCATTTAATTTGAAAATCACGGTTCTAGAGTCCGGAGGAAGAGTGGAGAGGCACAGAATCCAAGGTGTTTGAAGCCCAGTGTGAAGTTTCCACAGTCTGTGATGATTTGGGGTGCCATGTCATCTGCTGGTGTTGGTCCACTGTATTTTATCAAGTCCAAAGTCAACACAGCCATCTACCAGGAGATTTTAGACCACTTCATGCTTCCATCTGCTGACGAGCTTTTTGGAGATGCTGATTTCCTTTTCCAGCAGGACTTAGCACCTACCCACAGTGCCAAAACTACTACCAAATGGTTTGCTGACCATGATATTACTGTGTTTGATTGGCCAGCCAACTTGCCTGACCTGAACCCCATAGAGAATCTATGGGGTATTGTCAAGAGAAAGATGAGAAACACCCGACCCAAAAATACAGATACGCTGAAGGCCACTATCAAAGCAACCTGGGCTTCAATAACACCTCAGCAGTGCCACAGACTGATCACCTCCATGCCACACCTCATTGATACAGTAATTCATGGTAAAGGAGCCCCAACCAAGTATTGAGTGTATAAATGAATATACTTTTCAGAAGTTGGACATTTCTGTATTGTAAATCCTTTTTTTGATTGATCTTAGGGAATATTCTAATAATTTGAGATACTGGATTTCTGATTTTCATGAGCTATAAGCCATAATCATCAAAATTAAAGCAAAAAAGGCTTTAAATATTTCACTTTACATGTAATGAATATAGAATATATGAAAGTTTACTTTTTTGAATTAAATTATGAAAAAAAAGGAACTTTTTCATGGTATTCTAATTTTTTGAGATGCACTAGTATACCCAGAGCAGTGGGCAGCTATGCTAACAGCGCCTGGGGAGCAGTTGGGAGTTAGGGCACCTCAGCCCAAGGCCGTCCCATATTAGCCTAACCACATGTCTTTGAACTGTGGGGGAAACCGTAGGACACCCACACAGAACATGCAAACTCCACACAGAAAGCGCCGGTCACTGGGCTCGAACCCAGAACCTTCTTGTTATGAGGCGACCATGCTAACCACTTACACCACCGTGCCGTGTAGGTGTGAATGGTTGTTTGTCTCTGTGTCAGCCCTGTGATAACTTGTCCAGGGTATACCCCGCCTCCACCCATAGTCAGCTGGGATAGGCTCCAGCTTGCCTGCGCCCCTGTAGAACAGGATAAGTAGCTACAGATGATGGATGGATAAATTTGATGTTTGTAGTTTGAAAATTTACAAGAATTCAATTCTTACTCACAACTTGTATTAAATAGACACACTATTTAATATTAGAACATTATATAAAAAAGTACTTTGAACAAAAAAAAGTGTGAAAAGTATACTGACGACAGTCATCATCTCAAGGGGTGCAAGAGTGAGTAAGTAAAATAGGACAGAGTGCATTGTGCTTTTTGTCAACTGTGTTGTTCATCCTTGGCATGTTCTGACATTTCCTCTTGCTGTGGAAGTGAATGCAGGTCATGCTTAAATCCTGTGTTTTCTCACAAACACCAAAAAGTATGTTTCATTGGATCCAGTAGTGCTGTGGGTGGCACACAGACTGCAAAAGTGTTGACTGATTGTACTCAATACGTCACCCACATTTCAAGCAATCCAGTAATGCTGTAGCCTAGTCAGTGCTTTTCCCTTTATAATAATGGAAAAATGCAATAAATGTTCAAGTGTTTCTGTACTGTACCTCATTTGTGTTATCACAAGATGAAAACACTCCACTGTCCCAGGAGGTTTGGAGATTTGGATAGGTGGATAGACCAGTGGATCTCAGAATGGGTTCTGGGGTGTCCATGAAACATAGCCCAGGGGGTCTGTGATCATTTTTGCTATATTGGTGGAAACTAACTTGTTTTGTGGACGTAACATAATATTAAATTTAACTATAAATGGACAAAAAGTATGATGTGTCATTCTTTAGTAAACAGTTGTAATCGTTGGAAAATTGCTGTGAGGTAAGAGGAATAAAACATTTCAGATACTACTCTGGAGTGGTAACAGGAAATTTGCTTCATCACACCACCCGAGGGTTGATGATTTTCCTATAACTGCACATCCCCATGTGTTTTGTTCTTTACTGTATGTTTAGTCTCCTGGCTTACAGTGGTGCTTGAAAGTTTGTGAACACTTTAGAATTTTTTATATTTCTGCATAAATATGACCTAAAACATCATTAGATTTTCACACAATTCCTAAAAGTAGATAAAGAGAACCCAGTTAAACAAATGAGACAAAATTATTATACTTGGTCATTTATTTATTGAGGAAAATGATCCAATATTACATATCTGTGAGTGGCAAAAGTATGTGAACCTCTAGGATTAGCAGTTAATTTGAAGGTGAAATTAGAGTCAGGTGTTTTCAATCAATGGGATGACAGTCAGGTGTGAGTGGGCACCCTGTTTCATTTAAAGAACAGGGATCTATCAAAGTCTGATCATCACAGCACATGTTTGTGGAAGTGTATCATGGCATGAACAAAGGAGATTTCTGAGGACCTCAGAAAAAGCGTTGTTGATGCTCATCAGGCTGGAAAAGGTTACAAAACCATCTCTAAAGAGTTTGGACTCCACCAATCCACAGTCAGACAGATTGTGTACAAATTGAGGAAATTCAAGACCACAGTTACCCTCCCCAGGAGTGGTCGACCAACAAAGATCACTCCAAGAGCAAGGTGTGTAATAGTCGGTGAGGTCACAAAGGACCCCAGGGTAACTTCTAAGCAACTGAAGGCCTCTCTCAAATTGGTTAATGTTCATGAGTCCACCATCAGGAGAACACTGAACAGCAATGGTGTGCATGGCAGGGTTGCAAGGAGAAAGCCACTGCTCTCCAAAAAGAACATTGGTGCTCATCTGCAGTTTGCTAAAGATCACGTGGACAAGCCAGAAGGCTATTGGAAAAATGTTTTGTGGACGGATGAGACCAAAATAGAACCTTTTGGTTTAAATGAGAAGCATTATGTTTGGAGAAAGGAAAACACTGCATTCCAACATAAGAACCTTATCCCATCTGTGTAACATGTTGGTGGTAGTATCATGGTTTGGGCCTGTTTTGCTGCATCTGGGCCAGGACGGCTTGCCATCATTGATGGAACCATGAATTCTGAATTATACCAGCGAATTCTAAAGGAAAATGTCAGGACATCTGTCCATGAACTGAATCTCAAGAGAAGGTGGGTCATGCAGCAAGACAACGACCCTAAGCACACAAGTCGTTCTACCAAAGAATGGTTAAAGAAGAATAAAGTTAATGTTTTGGAATGGCCAAGTCAATGTCCTGATCTTAATCCAATCAAAATGTTGTGGAAGGACCTGAAGCGAGCAGTTCATGTGAGGAAACCCACCAACATCCCAGAGTTGAAGCTGTTCTGTATGGAGGAATGGGCTAAAATTCCTCCAAGCCAGTGTGCAGGACTGATCAACAGTTACCGTAAACATTTAAGAAGTGACACCAGTCACTTTTGCACCTGGAGGGCACTGGGAGCGCTGTGAGAATCATGTTCTTTGACTTCTGCAGTGCTTTCAACACAATCCAGCCATCACTGTTTAAGGGGAAGCTGGAGGGAGCTGGTGTCGACTGCCACCTGACTGCATGGATCATCGACTACCTCATTAACAGACCACAGTATGTGAGGCTCCGCAACTGTGTGTCTGATGTGGTAGTCTGCAGCACAGGGGCTCCACAGGGTACAGTGTTCTCTCCTTTGCTCTTTACACATCTGACTTCAGCTACAGCATGGACAGCTGCCACCTCCAGAAGTTCTCAGATGATACAGCCATCGTTGGACATGTGTCAGAGAGGGACGATCTGGAGTACAGAGAGGTCATCACCAGCTTTGTCGCCTGGTGCGAACTGAACCACCTGCGCATCAACACCAGCAAGACAAAGGAGGTGGTGATCGATTTCAGAAGGACAGTTCCTCAAATTGCACCAGTGAACATCCAGGGTTTGGACATTGAGATCGTGGAGGAGTAGAAATACCTGGGTGTTTACTTCAACAACAAACTGGACTGGACTAACAACACAGATGTCCTGTACAAGAAGGGCCAAAGTCGTCTCCACCTCTTGAAGACTGAGGTCTTTTGGTGTGTGCAGGACACTGCTTAGGACTTTTTATGACTCTGTGGTAGCATCAGTGATTTTTCTACACTGTGGTCTGCCGGGGCTGTGGAAGTTCAGAGAGGGACAGGAAGAAACTTAAACTGGTCAGAAGGGCTGGCTCAGTCTTGGACTGTCCTCTGGACTCCATTGAGGTGGTGGGTGAGAGGAGGATGTTAGCCAAGCTGACCTCAATCATGGATAACCCCTCTCACCCCCTACATGAAGCTGTGGGGGCTTTAAGCAGCTCTTTTAGTAGTAGACTGCTACACCCACGGTGTAAGAAGGAGAGATACCGTAGGTCATTCATACCTGCTGCTGTCAGACTGTATAACACCCACAACTTGTAACGTAGCACCAATAACCTGTTTGTCATTATAGTTGCACTACTTCACCACTACTACCTCTGCCATCTCTCATCGATGCAATAATATAGGCCTTAAACTATTTTTATGCATACTTGTGTGTATACAGAGTCTACCTGTAATGTGCAATTTTTCTATACTTTTTCACGGTAGATAATGCAAATAGCCCTTTGTATTTAATCCTTCGTTTGTCTAATTTTTATTTCAGTTTTATTTGTTATCTGTTTGACATTTTCTTGCTCCTGTAACACGTGAATTTCCCCGATGTGGGATGAATAAAGTGAATCTAATCTAATCTCAATTGCAGTTATTGCTGCACAAGAGGGTCACACCAGATACTGAAAGCAAAGGTTCACATACTTTTGCCACTCACAGATATGTAATATTGGATCATTTTCCTCAATAAATACAACCCCGATTCCAAAAAAGTTGGGACAAAGTACAAATTGTAAATAAAAACGGAATGCAATGATGTGGAAGTTTCAAAATTCCATATTTTATTCAAAATAGAACATAGATGACATATCAAATGTTTAAACTGAGAAAATGTATCATGTAAAGAGAAAAATTAGGTGATTTTTAAATTTCATGACAACACCACATCTCAAAGTTGGGACAAGGCCATGTTTACCACTGTGAGACATCCCCTTTTCTCTTTACAACGGTCTGTAAACGTCTGGGGACTGAGGAGACAAGTTGCTCAAGTTTAGGGATAGGAATGTTAACCCATTCTTGTCTAATGTAGGATTCTAGTTGCTCAACTGTCTTAGGTCTTTTGTGTCGTATCTTCCATTTTATGATGCGCCAAATGTTTTCTATGGGTGAAAGATCTGGACTGCAGGCTGGCCAGTTCAGTACCCGGACCCTTCTTCTACGCAGCCATGATGCTGTAATTGATGCAGTATGTGGTTTGTCATTGTCATGTTGGAAAATGCAAGGTCTTCCCTGAAAGAGACGTCGTCTGGATGGGAGCATATGTTGCTCTAGAACCTGGATATACCTTTCAGCATTGATGGTGTCTTTCCAGATGTGTAAGCTGCCCATGCCACATGCACTAATGCAACCCCATACCATCAGAGATGCAGGCTTCTGAACTGAGCGCTGATAACAACTTGGGTCGTCCTTCTCCTCTTTAGTCCGAATGACATGGCGTCCCTGATTTCCATAAAGAACTTCAAATTTTGATCCGTCTGACCACAGAACAGTTTTCCACTTTGCCGCAGTCCATTTTAAATGAGCCTTGGCCCAGAGAAGACGTCTGCGCTTCTGGATCATGTTTAGATACGGCTTCTTCTTTGAACTATAGAGTTTTAGCTGGCAACGGCAGATGGCACGGTGAATTGTGTTCACAGATAATGTTCTCTGGAAATATTCCTGAGCCGATTTTGTGATTTCCAATACAGAAGCATGCCTGTATGTGATGCAGTGCCGTCTAAGGGCCCGAAGATCACGGGCACCCAGTATGGTTTTCCGGCCTTGACCCTTACGCACAGAGATTCTTCCAGATCCTCTGAATCTTTTGATGATATTATGCACTGTAGATGATATGTTCAAACTCTTTGCAATTTTACACTGTCGAACTCCTTTCTGATATTGCTCCACTATTTGTCTGCGCAGAATTAGGGGGATTGGTGATCCTCTTCCCATCTTTACTTCTGAGAGCCACTGCCACTCCAAGATGCTCTTTTTATACCCAGTCATGTTAATGACCTATTGCCAATTGACCTAATAAGTTGCAATTTGGTCCTCCAGCTGTTTCTTTTTTGTACCTTTAACTTTTCCAGCCTCTTATTGCCCCTGTCCTAACTTTTTTGAGATGTGTTGCTGTCATGAAATTTCAAATGAGTCAGTATTTGGCATGAAATTTCAAAACGTCTCACTTTTGACATTTTATATGTTGTCTATGTTCTATTGTGAATACGATATCAGTTTTTGAGATTTGTAAATTATTGCATTCCGTTTTTATTTACAATTTGTACTTTGTCCCAACTTTTTTGGAATCGGGGTTGTAAATGACCAAGTATATTATTTTTGTCTCATTTGTTTAACTGGGTTCTCTTTATCTACTTTTAGGACTTGTGTGAAAATCTTATGACATTTTAGATCATATTTATGCAGAAATATAGAAAATTCCAAAGGGTTCACAAACTTTCAAGCACCACTGTATGTATAATATGTCCTGCACAGATTTTTGAACAAATGCGCTTATGTAAGCTGTTGTTCATTAAAAAGTCAAGCTCACATAAACACACCACATCATTATCAAAACTATCATATTTATTACTAGGTTCTTACAGTTATTAGTCTGTTTAACTAGTCAGGTTAAAAAAAGCTAATTTTTGTCTGTGGAAATTTTAGGAATTTAAAAAAAAAAAAACCCTCTCAGAATAATAGCTAAAATATTGTACATGTTTAAATAACGAGCCTCACTATAAGAATTCAATAATTAATATAATACCTTTTGATAATATGTTAATATTGGGTATTTAATTATTTACAGGTGCTTATAATCAAGCTGTTTTTTTTTTGTCATATTTAGAGGCACATTTTGGTTAAATAAAGTGTATAAATATGGATTATAGTGGTCATGTGAGAGCCTCCTACAGGCCTGGTTTAATAACTTGGAGTAAAATTTAATATACAGTGGTGCTTGAAAGTTTGTGAACCCTTTAGAATTTTCTATATTTCTGTATAAATAAGACCTAAAACATCATCAGATTTTCACACAAGTCCTAAAAGTAGATAAAGAGAACCCAGTTAAACAAATGAGACAAAAATATTATATTTGGTCCTTTATTTATTGAGGAAAATGATCCAATATTACATATCTGTGAGTGGCAAAAGTATGTGAACCTTTGCTTTCAGTATCTGGTGTGACCCCCTTGTGCAGCAATAACTGCAACTAAACGTTTGCGGTAACTGTTGATCAGTCCTGCACACTGGCTTGGAGGAATTTTAGCCCATTCCTCCGTACAGAACAGCTTCAACTCTGGGATGTTGGTGGGTTTCCTCACATGAACTGCTCGCTTCAGGTCCTTCCACAACATTCCGATTGGATTAAGGTCAGGACTTTGACTTTGCCATTCCAAAACATTAACTTTATTCTTCTTTAACCATTCTTTGGTAGAACGACTTGTGTGCTTAGGGTCGTTGTCTTGCTGCATGACCCACCTTCTCTTGAGATTCAGTTCATGGACAGATGTCCTGACATTTTCCTTTAGAATTCGCTGGTATAATTCAGAATTCATTGTTCCATCAATGATGGGAAGCCGTCCTGGCCCAGATGCAGCAAAACAGGCCCAAACCATGATACTACCACCACCATATTTCACAGATGGGATAAGGTTCTTATGCTGGAATGCAGCATTTTCCTTTCTCCAAACATAATGCTTCTCATTTAAACCAAAAAGTTTTATTTTGGTCTCATCCGTCCACAAAACATTTTTCCAATAGCCTTCTGGCTTGTCCACGTGATCTTTAGCAGACTGCAGATGAGCAACAATGTTCTTTTTGGAGAGCAGTGGCTTTCTCCTTGCAACCCTGCCATGCACACCATTGTTGTTCAGTGTTCTCCTGATGGTGGACTCATGAACATTAACATTAGCCAATGTGAGAGAGGCCTTCAGTTGCTTAGAAGTTACCCTGGCGTCCTTTGTGACCTCGCTGACTATTACACGCCTTGCTCTTGGAGTGATCTTTGTTGGTCGACCACTCCTGGGGAGGGTAACAATGGTCTTGAATTTCCTCCATTTGTACACGATCTGTCTGACTGTGGATTGGTGGAGTCCAAACTCTTTAGAGATGGTTTTGTAACCTTTCCCAGCCTGATGAGCATCAACAACGCTTTTTCTGAGGTCCTCAGAAATCTCCTTTGTTCGTGCCATGATACACTTCCACAAACATGTGTTGTGAAGATCAGACTTTGATAGATCCCTGTTCTTTAAATAAAACAGGGTGCCCACTCACACCTGATTGTCACCCAATTGATTGAAAACACCTGACTCTAATTTCACCTTCAAATTAACTGCTAATCCTAGAGGTTCACATACTTTTGCCACTCACAGATATGTAATATTGGATCATTTTCCTCAATAAATAAATGACCAAGTATAATAATTTTGTCTCATTTGTTTAACTGGGTTCTCTTTATCTACTTTTAGGACTTGTGTGAAAATCTGATGTTGTTTTAGGTCATATTTATGCAGAAATATAGAAAATTCTAAAGGGTTCACAAACTTTCAAGCACCACTGTAGCATGTATGGTGAACTATGATTCATGTCTATTATGGTATTTTGGCAATATGCACGTTTCCACTTGATCATTTAAATGCATTTAAACATCAGTAAGGACTTAATGCATGATAAAATGGTTAAAGATTTACTTTTAGAGGTGTTACACAGATGTTGAATCCAGTTAAATGTATATGAGGTGGGAGGTATCATATAATCCTGTTTGATAATAGCAACATAGTGGGTGTGTTTGTTTTCTGATCATATGACTGCGTGTCACCTGCCAATGAAACCAATTTTATTACCTGTAATGAAGATTTCTTAGTACTGCCACAGCCTATTTGCTAAAATCATTTTTGGATGTGAACTGTAATTCTGTACTTGTGGGTTTTTCCCCTCATTTCTTGCGAAGTGTCCTTTAGTTTATTCCATATTTGGTGTCTAAAACAAATGTGTTTTTGTTTCCAGGAGTGGTTGTACTTATGAGACCCTCACAGGCCTAGTATGAGCGAGAAGACCAGTTCCTGTCTGTGGACTTCTGTGCCTCAGATTTCTCCTGCACCATGTGACCGCTGTAAGCATGCTATTTGTGCTTACAATGGGAATGTATACCTGCTCGGAGGTAGAGGGAAGCACTCATTAAAAGATTTCTGGAAATACAACGTAGGTAAGTCATCACTATTGTTCTGTGTATAACAATGAGATATTTTATATTAGTTGAATAAAATGCTTGGTGAAATGAATTTTGTTGTTGTTATTGTAATTTTAGTATGTAATAAGTGGATTGAGTTGGACTGTGATGATGACAGTGCGCCTGATGAACTGGAGGAACACAGCATGGTGCCTTATCAGGTGATTTTAAAATATTAATCAGATATTTGTTGTTGTCTTAAGATGTATAGCTTTCATATAATGTAAATGTTTCAGTGTATGGGTAAGTAATATGATAAAACAATGTATTACCCATACCTGTAATATTCCCCATATTATGCTTTTGTTCTGTCTCAGGGTGTCCTCTACGTTTTTGGAGGCTTGAGGGATTCAGCATATTCTGACTCAAAAACACCTCTCTGGTTGTTTGACACAGGTGATGCCAAATTGATACATGAAAATGTCATGCATGATTTATCTAAATAAATTCCAATAAACCATTTAAAACATAATAGTTTATCATGAATCAATAAAACATTCTGTTAAAGTGGTTTTGTAAAACGGACCTACAGAACCATGTTTTCTAGTCATATACTAGATGTTTAATCATTTTTCAGATTCTCATTGTCTTATACATTCTCATTTTTACTCCCAATTCCTATTCTCTGCAGCTAAGGAACACTGGCTCGACATAGAAGAGCAAAGTCTACCTTCTCAGGTAAAAGATAAGCACGAAAGTAGGCATAAAAATTCCATAACAACGTAGTTATGACATAAATGTGTAGTGGCCTGATAAAACCCTTCACAAGGTGAAATTGTGACATTTTTCTACCATAGTGAAGTTATGAACACTACAGGCTTTCCTGAACTGAAATGTTTCCTTTTGCATGAATCTCATTTACAAGTAAAAGACTAGCATTTTAAATTCTGTTTACCCCCAAAAGCAAAAAGAGAGGAAATTGCATTTAAAGAAGTTGGAAAGATTAAAAATTAAATAAATATGTCCATGCCATTTGGGTGAATTATATTTATGGTTCCATAAAGTTGCGGTGTATGATATAGTGTGTTATAGGCAGAAAACTCCAATTTTTTAAAAATAACTTTTTTACCGATTTGCTAAAAACATGTGCAGCAACACCCAGTAGGTTTTCCCAGACCAGAACACATATGTTCAAACACTTTAAGGCTTTGAATGCAATAGCGAACCTCAGATATAAGCTCTGCATCTTTTTCTTTTTTTCTCTTTTTCCTAGAATGTGGCACCAGCCAACAAAAAGGGACACAGTGCTATTGTGTTGGGATCCTCTATGTTCATTTATGGTGGATACATTGACATACGAGGGACCTCACAGGAATTCTGGAGATTTGACATGGGTCAGTAATTTTAGGCGATAAGAAGAAACACGAACATGACAAATCTGAGACACTTGATTTGAGTTGAATGTGACAGTCGATATGCTTGGGCACTGGTGGATGTTGTTTATCAGCCAGATTCTCCCACACTGGAAATGACTAATGATTCTCTTTTCCAGGCTTGCCCAAAACATTTGTGTGTGATAGTGTTGGTGCTAATGTGGAAAGCATGTAAAGGCAGTAAATTAATAAAATACAAATTTTGACTCATCTGATTGCACATTGTACATATAATGCTAAATATAATATCTATAGTCACAATTTCTGCAACTGCAGTTGTAGCCGGTTCCTGCTATGAAAATATCACCTCCTTATCTTAAAATCTGTAGAGGCACAAGCTAGCATAGGCTCATGCCTGCACATGTCAACCAATTATTTTGGATGTTCAAAAAAATTTTAAAAAGTACCCTTCAATCTATCATTCAGTCTCAGAAGGTTGTTTCCAAACCTTTTGCAGTTTTCTTCGTTTCATATCTCAGGGACAATTTAGCACACAGACACTGAGCCAGACATTATTTCTCAAAAGTTTAGTCATTCGTAACTGTGAACTGTGAGTCAGATGTTCTCTGTTGTACTTTCAGCTACTGAGATGGCAATTTCACACCCAACAGATGAGATAAACACCCAGTCAACAAGATGATATTCGAATTATGATCTGAAGTATTGTAACCAGTGGATTTTAAATACTCATACCAGTTTTAATAATAATACAACCCCGATTCCAAAAAAGTTGGGACAAAGTACAAATTGTAAATAAAAAAGGAATGCAATAATTTACAAATCTCAAAAACTGATATTGTATTCACAATAGAACATAGACAACATATCAAATGTTGAAAGTGAGACATTTTGAAATTTCATGCCAAGTATGAAATTGAAATTTCATGACAGCAACACATCTCAAAAAAGTTGGGACAGGGGCAATAAGAGGCTGGAAAAGTTAAAGGTACAAAAAAGGAACAGCTGAAGAACCAAATTGCAACTTATTAGGTCAATTGGCAATAGGTCATTAACATGACTGGGTATGAAAAGAGCATCTTGGAGTGGAAGGGGATCACCAATCCCCCTAATTCTGCGCCGACAAATAATGGAGCAATATCAGAAAGGAGTTCGACAGTGTAAAATTGCAAAGAGTTTGAACATATCATCTACAGTGCATAATATCATCAAAAATTTCAGAGAATCTGGAAGAATCTCTGTGCGTAAGGGTCAAGGCCGGAAAACCATACTGGGTGCCCATGATCTTCGGCCCCTTAGACGGCACTACATCACATACAGGCATGCTTCTGTATTGGAAATCACAAAATGGGCTCAGGAATATTTCCAGAGAACATTATCTGTGAACACAATTCACCGTGCCATCTGCCGTTGCCAGCTAAAACTCTATAGTTCAAAGAAGAAACCGTATCTAAACATGATCCAGAAGCGCAGATGTCTTCTCTGCATACATTTTCTCAGTTTAAACATTTGATATGTCATCTATGTTCTATTCTGAATAAAATATGGAATTTTGAAACTTCCACATCATTGCATTCCGTTTTTATTTACGATTTGTACTTTGTCCCAACTTTTTTGGAATCGGGGTTGTAATAATTTCCCAAAGTAGTCACATCAACCATGAGCAGGTTCTGAAATTCACTAATTTCAGTGTTATTTATAAATATGGTAATGTCCAAATTTTGAAAAGAGAACATAAGCATTTATAATCCAGTAGTCTCAAAATCCTATGTTCTATCACAGCTGCTCTGTTAAATGCCTGCTTTTAGCTTTTGCAAATAATGACACTAACTGTGACCATGTGTCTCTGTGTTAGACTCTAGGTTATGGTCACTCTTGGATATTGCACCTGTAGGTCCTGGACCTCGTCATAGCCACTCTGCCATAACCCACCAGGACTATATGTACCTGTATGGTGGTCTGCAAGGTCTAAAGGAGCAGAAGGACCTGTGGAGATGGAGCTGCCACAGTCATACTTGGACCTGTATCAGAACCTTGTGAGTAAATCATATGATCAAAAAATTTGCACAAGATCTCACTCAGTGTGGATGTCAACAACTGCATTGTTAGCATAGCTTAAGCCAGTGTTTTTCAACCACTGAGCCGCTACCCATTAGTGGGCCACGAAGCGCCATCTAGTGGGCCGTGATTCCCCCCCAAAAGTTGAAGCTAATTTTTACTTGTAGTTGGGTACAGTTGCTGGGTTGCAGCCGATGTTACATCCACCTCATTAAGCTACGGTCACACTACAGCTCGCGATGCTTTGTGATGGTTTATCGATGAAACTGGAGCATTTTGGTGGCAATGCATGGCGATATACACGTGAACTAAAAATTGTGGTCGCACAGCAGGTGAACACTTGACTGTCATGCCTTCGCGCACTTGAGTCTGGCATAGCTCGAGCAGCTGCATATGCTCACGGAGTGTGTTGTGCACTTGCTTAGGACCCACTCGTTATGGGAAGCCCCTAATTCTGATTTGCAGATCAGCAAATACGGATACTGTTTTCACAGAGGCTTTGCGAAGTATTATCATTATCACGGTCACATTTGTTTCTAGTCATATTTATAACACTGTTTAAATACTCTGCTTTATGATTCTGCTTTCTGTTTTGCTTTCATTTTTGTAAATATTATGGCTGCTAATAAACACTCTTACTGCACTTAGATCCATCTACCGCCATCTATCTTATAGTGTCTTGATCCACAGATCTTTAACCCAGCCACATATAAAAAGTTGTACACCTCCGTGCTCGTCCATGTTTTCATCCGTTTGTCCGTGTAGAACAATGTCTGCAGCACCACATAGTTTGAGATGTCGGGGAGCTCAACGGATGGATAATTTGCCAACTCAAAGGAAAAATCCTTCTTTGTTAACATGTAAAGAAGAGAACTCTGTCAACAGAGACGTGATGCAGCTCGACTCATGCCATGTTGCTAATGAGTTAGTCTTAACTTGGGTGTTTCACAACAATGGACTTGCCACTTCATCAATTATACATTCCATCTGCTCTTGCATTGTTGGCACTCTGTAGCATTCTGTTCAATACAGTCTGGTCGGAATACATGATACCTGTTACTTTTCCATTATGGAAGACTGAGTGAGAATGAAAATTGAGGCAAACCTCTATTTTAAGGTACAGTTGACACTGATATCTCTCCCAATATTTTTCCTTATGATAAATGCATTTTATAGGAGTTCTCTGGAATTCCAGTCCAACCTGAAGCTCTTGAGAGTTCTCTAGCAAAGCCAGTTTCTTGTTCTGCTGTAAAATGTTAAAACAGACCCTCACTGGGGAATTCTTTGCAGGTTTTCTGGTATGTTGCTCATTTTGATGTCTGCGCTAGCCTGTTGTGATATTAGAACCAGCAAACCAACATGAGAAAACAAAGTAACGGCACAAACCAAGAAAGCTAGCACTGGCTAAATTTAATAATTTATTGATTTTCACCAACCCTCAGAATATTTTAATAAAGTTAGCTACTCATGCTTTTTCAATGAACTGCACTGACGGAATGAGCAATTAATAAGCAATTATTGGAGGAGTGTAAACAAAATATCGTGATTTGTTCGTGGCAAGCAAGCAATTATTTGTCAATACTGAAGGCAGAGACAAATAATTGCTTGTGAGACACTAACAAATCACAATAATTTGTAAAAACTGATTTCAATAATCATTTTATCATTCAAATTTTTTTAAAATACTGATTATAAAGTTTGAGCAAGGCGGCACGGTGGTGTAGTGGTTAGCGCTGTCGCCTCACAGCAAGAAGGTCCGGGTTCGAGCCCCGTGGCCGGCGAGGGCCTTTCTGTGCGGAGTTTGCATGTTCTCCCCGTGTCCGCGTGGGTTTCCTCCGGGTGCTCCGGTTTCCCCCACAGTCCAAAGACATGCAGGTTAGGTTAACTGGTGACTCTAAATTGACCGTAGGTGTGAATGTGAGTGTGAATGGTTGTCTGTGTCTATGTGTCAGCCCTGTGATGACCTGGCGACTTGTCCAGGGTGTACCCCGCCTTTCGCCCATAGTCAGCTGGGATAGGCTCCAGCTTGCCTGCGACCCTGTAGAACAGGATAAAGCTGCTAGAGATAATGAGATGAGAGATGAGATGAAGTTTGAGCAATGAGTTTTTACTTTTAATTGGAGAAGCCAACTCCTTGTCTGTCAATTTAGGGAAGCGAGCCATGTTGACAAAAGTGCAAAGTAATTACGCATGAGCAAATCATTATTTGTAGACAGTTATTTGCAGTTCGCTCAGCCAATCAAAATGGCATAAAAATAATTGGAATGATAAGAATATTTATCTGTAGGTGTCAGAGCTAGATGAAAATCATGAGAGCAGTGATTTTGGAAAATGTGGAAAATGTCAGCTAGGTAGCAAACAGTAGCTCAGTCAGTCATGGCTCAAAGCTCTAAAATCTATTTCTGACAACAGTAAAGTCAATATACCTGTGAATTATGCAAATACAGTTTAGCATTTTATATATCAATTAATAAAGCTGTGCTTAGAGTTTTGAGTTAGCTGATACACCATCTTAAGTTGCACTTTTAATAAAGAATCGTGGATGGTACGTAGTGTAATTAGTGTGATTAGTTTGTTTCACAGTTCCATGACTGAACCGCAGCTAAACACTGGCACATGCAAAATTCTTGTGCATATTGTTTGTCTCTACTTCTAATACAGATGGGTGATAGGTGGACCCACTGCCTGATTTGGGCATATCTATTGCGCATGCACTGGCTCCAAGGTCTCTATTGTGCAAACTCTGGCTCCAGATTTTAGCAAGATGATGAGTCCCATTTCGACCAAAAAAAAAGCTTCAAAAACTCACAAAGGGAGTGAATGGTGCCATGTTGCCCACTAATATATACAGTACTGTACCCACAATTATGTGCATGTGGGAACGAATTAGTTTGTTTCACAGTTCCATGACTGAACCGCAGCTAAACACTGGCACATGCAAAAACCTTGTGCATATTGTTTGTCCCTACTTTGTGTGACAAAGTTCACAAAATTATTCCTTGGAAATCAATTCTCAAACACACCCACAAGGGCACCCACAGTTTATCTGTTTGCCCTTACTAACCAGAAAACCATGTCCTGAGTTTTATTAGATATATAACTCCATGTGCTATTGCATGTGCCAGTATTACCTTGTAGCTGTGCTCATTGGCCAGTTTATCAGGCTGTCGTAAAATGTATGTGCACTTTGTAGGTCTACTAACATTATTAGCTCATCACTGCTTGCTAGATATTTTTGGTTGGAGAACTGTTTCTAATCCAGGCAGTGATTTAAACAGTGACACAACCATGACAGTCGCTGCTGCTCTGAGAGTGGACTACCACCCAAATAAGATCAGGTCAGCAACTGGTCTTTCCATTTATGAATGGGGTAGAGGTGGGTTGACAACTTGTACAAGCAATTCATTAATTGTAAACTTACAAAGTAAGCTGTGTAGGAACAGTGCATGAGAGTAGGAACAAGGGATGTGTACTGAATAAACAGGATATGCAATTTCCAGAAACTACATATCAATTATATAGTTTCAGTTATACATGTCAATTCGCATACAAGAGACCTTGTGAAGTCACCCAAATTAAAATTAAGAATATTTTTTGGGAAAAAAAAAAACTATACAGAGAGAGAGTGTGCAGTACCTTTGCTACCTTTGTAATGAGTATGAGACCCTGGACACACCCAGTGGAAAATGTAAACTGCCCAAAATCCGGATGTCCTAGTGCTGAGAGCTGGCACATTACCTTTTCTTAAATTGACTCGCTTACCCTTGAATTAATATTTATTATCAGGTGTTTACCACTGCTACTTAATGATTAATGCTAGAGTTTCGTTACTTGTGAGGTAGTCCAAGAGGCAAAAAAAAAAGAAACATGATAAAAGACAGTTCTAACTATGTTGTTCAAGAAAGTGAGCAACACATACAAACATGTAACTAGCATTTACTTAATCTATTTAAGTGGCTAATCATGTTGTTGACGTTAAAAGCAGCAAAAGGCAGAATACTGCTTTTACTTTTGATTACCTATCCAACTTTTTCCTGTCAAAGACTTGGCAAGTTGTTAATTTTTTTTTTATGTAATGATTTTTTACGCCCGCTCCGAAGGTTTACCTCTGTCTGTCCATCCGTATCTCTCTATCTCCATATTTTCGTCCGTCCAAAACATCCTTTTTCTCAGCAACCACAAATCATAGCCACTTGGTACCAAACTTCAGCTTGGGGTTCTATACCATTTTCAGGTCTGTCACACATCAACTTCCTGTTTACCGACTGAATGTATTTATGAAACATATAGGGTGGATTTTGACGCCATTTCAAAATAACAGTTTACCAGGATACTATTTGAAATACCTGGGGAGAACATTGCTCTTTACTTGTTTCAGGGTTAATTATTTGTTGAAGTCAACATTCATAATAAGTGTCCTACTCCTTCGATTGCCTGCATTCTGATATAAGCGAGAGCGGGGGGATACATAAGTGAACAGTAGCTCACAGTTTATCTTGTTAATATTGTATCACACCAGGTTCTGCTAGAATATACACCTTAAAGAGCAATGGATAATCAGTTCAGTTTATTTTATAAGGGACCA
This sequence comes from Neoarius graeffei, assembly GCF_027579695.1. Classification (NCBI taxonomy): domain Eukaryota; kingdom Metazoa; phylum Chordata; class Actinopteri; order Siluriformes; family Ariidae; genus Neoarius; species Neoarius graeffei. The sequence continues at coordinate 51,105,614 of NC_083577.1, read as the reverse complement.
TATACAATTAAAACAATAAATGTTGCCATTTCATGCATCATACCAGAGTTAGCCTCAGGCTAATTTACATCTGCAGTCCCAGGCAGGACATAAAAACAACAATACATAAAAACATACAACCCCGATTCCAAAAAAGTTGGGACAAAGTACAAATTGTAAATAAAAACAGAATGCAATAATTTACAAATCTCAAAAACTGATATTGTATTCACAATAGAACATAGACAACATATCAAATGTCGAAAGTGAGACATTTTGAAATTTCATGCCAAATATTGGCTCATTTGAAATTTCATGACAGCAACACATCTCAAAGTTGGGACAGGGGCAATAAGAGGCTGGAAAAGTTAAAGGTACAAAAAAGGAACAGCTGGAGGACCAAATTGCAACTCATTAGGTCAATTGGCAATAGGTCATTAACATGACTGGGTATAAAAAGAGCATCTTGGAGTGGCAGCGGCTCTCAGAAGTAAAGATGGGAAGAGGATCACCAATCCCCCTAATTCTGCGCCGACAAATAGTGGAGCAATATCAGAAAGGAGTTCGACAGTGTAAAATTGCAAAGAGTTTGAACATATCATCATCTACAGTGCATAATATCATCAAAAGATTCAGAGAATCTGGAAGAATCTCTGTGCGTAAGGGTCAAGGCCGGAAAACCATACTGGGTGCCCGTGATCTTCGGGCCCTTAGACGGCACTGCATCACATACAGGCATGCTTCTGTATTGGAAATCACAAAATGGGCTCAGGAATATTTCCAGAGAACATTATCTGTGAACACAATTCACCGTGCCATCCGCCGTCGCCAGCTAAAACTCTATAGTTCAAAGAAGAAACCGTATCTAAACATGATTCAGAAGCGCAGACGTCTTCTCTGGGCCAAGGCTCATTTAAAATGGACTGTGGCAAAGTGGAAAACTGTTCTGCGGTCAGACGAATCAAAATTTGAAGTTCTTTATGGAAATCAGGGACGCCGTGTCATTCGGACTAAAGAGGAGAAGGACGACCCAAGTTGTTATCAGCGCTCAGTTCAGAAGCCTGCATCTCTGATGCTATGGGGTTGCATTAGTGCGTGTGGCATGGGCAGCTTACACATCTGGAAAGACACCATCAATGCTGAAAGGTATATCCAGGTTCTAGAGCAACATATGCTCCCATTCAGACGACGTCTCTTTCAGGGAAGACCTTGCATTTTCCAACATGACAATGCCAAACCACATACTGCATCAATTACAGCATCATGGCTGCGTAGAAGAAGGGTCCGGGTACTGAACTGGCCAGCCTGCAGTCCAGATCTTTCACCCATAGAAAACATTTGGCGCATCATAAAACGGAAGATACGACACAAAAGACCTAAGACAGTTGAGCAACTAGAATCCTACATTAGACAAGAATGGGTTAACATTCCTATCCCTAAACTTGAGCAACTTGTCTCCTCAGTCCCCAGACGTTTACAGACTGTTGTAAAGAGAAAAGGGGATGTCTCACAGTGGTAAACATGGCCTTGTCCCAACTTTTTTGAGATGTGTTGTTGTCATGAAATTTAAAATCACCTAATTTTTCTCTTTAAATGATACATTTTCTCAGTTTAAACATTTGATATGTCATCTATGTTCTATTCTGAATAAAATATGGAATTTTGAAACTTCCACATCATTGCATTCCGTTTTTATTTACAATTTGTACTTTGTCCCAACTTTTCTGGAATCGGGGTTGTACAAAATAAATATCCAAACCCCCTACCTCACCCAAATAGCAAACTCCACTCATACAATAAACAAATCACTCGCATGAGTGTCCAAACCCCCTACACGCCAAACTCGCACACAGGCACTCACACACACACACACACACACGCACGCACGCATGCACGCAAACACCCGCATCCAACATAAACACATTCTGTTTATAATTAACCATTTATTACACTATTATATTTAACATTTTATTTTCTACCTCCCTACTTCAATGTGCAGCTCAGGACCTTCTAAACTAATGGGCCATTCAGCTGTAGCGTACAAGGACAGCATGCTGCTCTTTGGTGGAGGAGAGACCCAGACTGCTCCGACTAACTGCCTGTGGAGTCTCAATCTTTCCACACTAATGTGGAAGAGGCTGCCTCCATTAGCTGGATCCACTGCTCCATGCCTGATTCACCACCGCTGTGTGGGTCTTGGCCCTAAATTCCAGCCCAGACCACCAAATAACACCAGCAGTAAAGGACTATCTATATCAGAAAGCAAGGACAACACATTCAGACCATTCAAGAACAAGTGTTTCCCTTCTAGTCCTTTAACGTGTCAGCCTGAGGACATCGAGCTACAGAATCTGCATGTGGGCTTCAACAGTACTAAGATATATGGGAACTGCCTCACCTTTGAAAACCAAGTTGCTCAAGAGAACAGGGATAGTGAGTACTCAGAAAATGAAACAGAGGACACTCTGGAGGTCCCAATGCCTGACTTGCTGCTCATGTTGGGAGGTAAACCTCTAAAACACCAGGCTGCCATTTCAGTGTGGCAAATGACTCTGGGAGATAGCTGAGAGGGAGTGAGAAGTCATATAGAAGCAAATGCTACTTTCTCAGAGAGAGAGGGAAAAAATAGCTTTGATTGTCCTATATGAGGACATACTTACAGTCATGTGAAAAAATAAGTACATCCCATGGAAATTGTAGACGTTTCTCAACATATTTAAACAAGCAAACATTTCACTCTCTCTTTGATACAATGCCTACAGATAAAGCTAATATACTCCAACAAATGACACATAAAATTGACATTTTTTTAGTAATTTTCATAATTTAAATTTAAAAAATCAGTCAAAAAAAGTAAGGACTCCCTGGAAAAAGTAAGTACACCCTTACATTTATCACACTTTCAAGTCCATAAAATTAGAATCAGGTGATCCAGATTAGGTGTTACTGATTTAGAACCTCCTGCAGGTGGAGGTGCAGGTGGAATCCATCTTATTTAAACCCAGCATCTAGGGTGTGGTATTCTCTTTGCTATTGAAGTGTGTGGTATCATCATGCCAAGCTCTAAAGAACTCTCTAAGGACCTCAGAAAATAGGTCATGGATGCCTATGAATCTGGCAAGGGATTTAAAAATATCTCTAAATTATTAGAAATAAACCATTCCACTGTAACTAAAATCATCTACAAGTGACGTAGATTTCAAACAACTGCCAATTTGTCCAGGACTGGCCACCCCAGCAAATTCAGACCAAGAGCAGACCGTTTGATGCTTAAAAAAGTCTCCAAGAAGCCGGAAAAAGCCTTTGCCATCCAAAAGGAATGTTAAAGCAAGACTACAGTTTGCCACTGAACATATGGGCAAAAGCCAGGCCTTTTGGAATAATATGCTCTGGACAGGGCGGCATGGTGGTGTAGTGGTTAGCGCTGTCGCCTCACAGCAAGAAGGTCCAGGTTCGAGCCCCGTGGCCAGCGAGGGCCTTTCTGTGTGGAGTTTGCATGTTCTCCCCGTGTCCGCGTGGGTTTCCTCCGGGTGCTCCGGTTTCCCCCACAGTCCAAAGACATGCAGGTTAGGTTAACTGGCGACTCTAAATTGACCGTAGGTGTGAATGGTTGTCTGTGTCTATGTGTCAGCCCTGTGATGACCTGGCGACTTGTCCAGGGTGTACCCCGCTTTTCGCCCGTAGTCAGCTGGGATAGGCTCCAGCTTGCCTGCGACCCTGTAGAAGGATAAAGCGGCTAGAGATAATGAGATGAGAGGCTTTGGACAGACAACTCAAATGTGTGGCGCAGACCAAAGATGGCTTTTCAGGAGAAGATCCTCTTACCAACTGTGAAGCATGGGAGTAGAAATTTTATGATTTGCGGTTGCTTTGCTGCCTCAGGGACTGGGAAGCGTGCATACATTGATTCAACTATGAATTCTGAATCATATCAAAGAGTGCTTGAAGATAAATTGAGGCCATCTGTTCAAAAGTTGACCAAAGGTGAACCTTTCAACAAGATAATGATCCAAAGCACACAAGCAGATCCACTAAAGAATGGCTCAAAAAGAAGAAATGAAGGGTTATGGAATGGCCTTGTCAAAGCCCAGATTTGAACTCTATTGAAATGTTGTTGTGAGATTTGAAAAGGGCAGAACATGCACGAAAACCTTCAAACATCTTGCAACTGAAGGAATTTTGCATGGAAGAGTGGTCAAAAATTTCAGGAAGCTGATGTCCAGGACTGGTGGACAATTATGCAAAATGTCTACAGGAAGTTATTTCTGTTAAAGGGGGCAATATTAGCTTCTGAAGCCAAGGGGATACTTACTTTCTGTCCAGAAGATGATTACATCTATTGATATTTTTGTTGAATAAATGATTGAATGAAGGAGCTAATTTTCCTTGTTTTATTCAAACGTATCACCTTTATCTGTAGGCACTGTGTCAAAAGAGTGAAATGTTTGCTTATTTAAATATGTTGATATGTCTACAATTTTCATGGGTTGTACTTAATTTTTCACATGACTGTATCATATCCTTGGTGCACAAGTTTTAAATTTTTGACCCTGTATGAATAAATTTGTATAATCATTTCAGAAACCCCCCCCCCCCCCCCCCCCCCAAAAAAAAAAAAAAAAAAATTTAATTAAATAAATAAATAAATAGATAGATAATTTTTTAAATGTATATTAAAAATAAATTATTTATAGACCAATGTTGTACATTTTTTAATTGTAATTAATCCTGGAGGATTAAAGAATAGGGCAATTGTCAGACCCCAGGCTTTCTTCCTCTCATCTAACCTTACAGCTAGAGGGTAAAGCATGAGCCAGAGTCTGTGGTTATCACTTCATTTAAATTAATTTTACAAGGCAGAAAGTCAAGGAGGGGACTAGAGCCACACAGAGTGTATGATTCTTTGATGGTAATGATGATGCCTTGGCTGTGATGACATCTTAAATGTGACCATAATCAAAGGCAGGGCTCATACAATGCTACAAAGAACTATAAATGATTTACCACTGACTGAGTGCAGACAACAAAAGACTGTTATATCAGAGAGCTCATTGTCTGTGTGATTTAAAGTCTTATAAATACTTTAATTGCTGACATTTTCAGGTGCATACTAAACATTCTTGATGGCTGAACCAGGTATCACAGCATAGGAAACAGTTTAAGAAGAGTGAATTGAGGCAGGAATACCCTGAGGATAAGTAATGGACCAAAGCGAAGAGAAACACAAAGTTAATCAGATACTGTGTGTGTGTATGTCTCATCTCATTATCTCTAGCCACTTTATCCTGTTCTACAGGGTCGCAGGCAAGCTAGAGCCTATCCCAGCTGACTACAGGCGAAAGGCAGGGTACACCCTGGACAAGTTGCCAGGTCATCACAGGGTGAGATATATATAAAATATGGATCTGTCTCAGAAACTGGGTACTGTGGGGGTACCCCACTAAATATACTCACAGTCAATAAACTGTACAGTTTTGAATGGTGATGTTGGTTTTAATTTAAAATAAAACGATGAAAGAAATAATACACATAAAACTAAATCTTTGATGTGAATATTCAGAATTTGGCAAAAATTCTGCAGATTTCTGGAAAAATGGCGGCTTGATCTGGGACATGATAAATGGTTGACTACATCGCATTCCCTTAAAAAGGTTGTAGTCCACTGAAAAGTCTACAGTTATCACTAATTGTATTTTAAGTTGTAACTTTATACACCTAAGGATTGGTGCACTTACAGAATAATCATAACCGTAATAAAACATCATGCAAAATATTTGATCACCGTTGTAACTCCATTTTCTGCATACCCAAAACCAATACGATTGTGTTTTGATCTAAACGGAAAGCCTCAGGGTCAAGGTCACTACCTCACCAAAAGAAGTAACTTAAAATCACTACGCCATATAAAAATTTAGTTATAAATCTGTGATTTTGTTTTTTAAAACGAAAGCTGAAAGTTAGGTATAGAATGTGTTTCTTACAGAATATGTTACTATGTTAATATGTAGCTGGTCTTGTATGAATTTCTGAGCTATAAAATGAGTTGTGGTCTATTTTTTTACCATAGCGTGTTATTTGTGTGCGGGGAAGGACACACATTAACAATTTGCATGTGTAGAATGGAATTTTCCACTCCAACAGTTAGAAGTTGATCGTGCTTCCATTTGCGGTCTTTCTGTTACGCGAGTGATCTGTTCGGATGTTATCACTGAAAAGGTGAGTTGACAGTTTTTTGTTTTAGTCTTGCAGTATAAGGCAATAGAATGTTTCTTTTTCATCTTACTTTCATATTTCATAGTGTTTGCGTATTTTTGGCCAATATTTTGCAACCATGGTCAATTTAGATCAAACTTTTGATAGAATCTACGGCCAGTCATTTTGCCCCGCCCCACATGCTGTCCGGTGCGGTAGTGATGTCCCGTTGCTTGTGCGCCGCAGCAGAGCCTCGCGCGACCTTCAGCCGGTACAGTCGCTGTTCTTTTACCACCGCCGTTATTCTCATCTTTCCGGTGTGTTCTTGATTTTTCCATTGTGTCCTATTTCACCATATAAAATACCCAAAATGTATCATATTATTCATATTTAAGTGAATAAATCAATTCAGTCATCATAACTTGGCATTTTTAACCCAAGCAATCAAAAAGAGGAAATTTATTCAATATTTTCACTCCTCTGTGAAGGAGGGGCTTTAATTAGGGCCCGAGCCCTATGGGCGAAGGCCCTATTGTTCTTGTAAGAGTTCACTATTATTATTCTTCCGTCTTCTTCTTCTTCTTCTTTATTTTTCTCCGCTGTTGGGCCATTTTCGGGGCGCTTGCCATGGGCGAAAACGCACGAAATTTGGCACCACTTCCGAGAATTGCCACCGCTACTCAGAACCAAAAGCCCAAACTTGGCCGGGGCTCAGGGCCTCTATAGCACCCCCTAAGTCGTTGTGATTTTGGCCTCCCGCATTAAGGTGCCTGGTTGCCATATAGTTTGTAGTACTGGCATGCCATTTGGTACGCATATGTATCTCACTAAGCCGGACAAAAATGTAATGCCAATGCATTAGCCACGCCCAACAGGAAGTGAGGTAATTTCACTTTTGTGCGAAATGCATGGCCACGAATACGGCGCAACTCCTCCTAGACCGTTCATAGGAATGTCACCAAAATTGATACACATCATCTACAGACATGGCTGACAAAAGTTACTAAATACGTTTCACGTAGCATAAACCGTTCAGAAGTTATACGTCAATCAATTTTCACTTCAAAATTTTACATGCTAAAAATTTCATAACAAATCTTCTAATTGCTCAAAACTGCTCATACTTCACACGCTAATCACTCATTGGGCTTCTGACATGTTACCCAATTTCTGTGATATTTCGCCACTGGGGGCGCTGTTTTTGGGCAAAAAATCCAATCTTTCCTCGAATTTGGTCAAACTTCACGGCCACCCTCTTACTACCTCCCATGTCATGTATACCACATTTTGGGAATTTTCGTCCATGGGGGGCGCTGTTTTTGGCCGACGCAATTTCTCCAAAATGGGTTTTTGGTTAATAATTCCATAATGCTTTTCCTTCACACCACTACCTTGTGAAAGTACGTTGCTGTTGTAGACACTTATTTTTCCAACTCATAATCGCTCATGCACAGCATAGCGCCACCTGCTGACATGGGAAAAACCAAAAAATTTATTCTTCAAAAATCTATATCTCATCTTCTATTTACTCAATTTTCATCACACTTCATACGCAAACTCTTCATAGCTCACCTGACATATACGCCAAATTTTGTGCACTTTCGCCCCTGGGGGTGCTGGTTATGGCAGAAATGATATTGCAGCTTCTGATTTGTCAACCTTGGCAAGCAAACTCTTTACAAGACCCTTATTGGGGCGCTTGCCATGGTCGACAACGCTCGAAATTTGGCTCCTTTTTCTTAGATTGCCACCACTACTGAGAACCAGAAGCCCAGATCCAGGCGGGCCTCAGGGCCTCTATAGCGCCCCCTAACGTGTTGTGATTTTTGCCTCTCGCATTAAGGTGCCTGGTTGCCATGTCGTTTGTAGTAGTGGCATGCCCTTTGGTACGCATATGTATCTCACCAAGCCGGACAAGAATGTAATGCCAATGCATTAGCCACGCCCTACAGGAAGTGAGGTAATTTCACTTTTGTGCGAAATGCATGGCCACGAAGACGGCGCAACTCCTCCTAGACCGTTCATAGGAACGTCACCAAAATTGATACACATCATCTACAGACATGGCTGACAAAAGTTGCTACATACGTTTCACGAAGCGTTAACCGTTCAGAAGTTATATGTCAATCATTTTTCAATGCAGAATTTTACATGCTTAAAAATTCATAACAAATCTTCTAATTGCTCAACACTGCTCAAACTTCACAAGCAAATCACTCATTGGCCTTCTGACATGTGACCCAATTTCTGTGATGTTTCGCCACTGGGGGCGCTATTTCTGGGCAAAAAATCCAATCTTTCCTCAAATTTGGTCAAACTTCACGGCCACCCTCTTACTACCTCCCATGTCATGTATTCCACATTTTGGGAATTTTCGTCCATGGGGGGTGCTGTTTTTGGCCCACGCAATTGCTCCAAAACGGGTTTTTGGTAAATAATTCCATAATGCTTTTCCTTCACACCACTACCTTGTGATTGTACGTTGCTGTTGTAGACACTTATTTTTCCAACTCATAATCGCTCATGTACAGCATGGCGCCACCTACTGACATGGGAAAAACTAAAAAATTTATTCTTCAAAAATCTATATCTCATCTTCTATTTACTCAATTGTCATCAAACTTCATACACAAACTCTTCATAGCTCACCTGACATATACGCCATATTTTGTGCACTTTCGCCCCTGGGGGTGCTGATTATGGCAAAAATGATATTGCAGCTTCTGATTTGTCAAACTTGGCAAGCAAACTCTTTTCAAGACCCTTATTGAGGCGCTTGCCATGGTCGACAACGCACGAAGTGCGAGACCCTATTGTTGCCATGTGTCCAATTCTGTGCTTTGTCGCCATTGTGGGAGTAATGTCTCTTGCCGAAGAAGCTGTGGAAGGTTTTTCGCGGGGACGCATGCCCCCGCCCCCCTTGGCCGCTGGCGCGAGGGCCCGTCGAGGCCGCTTGCGGCTTTAATTCTTCATGATGTAGTTATTTTATATGTAAATCAATTTTACAAAAGCATTTGAATTTTAATCAAAGAAAATTTCCACAGTGGAGGCCAGATAAAGCAAGATACTATCTTTATTCTTATTAAACATGACAAAAGAAACATTGAGTGTTGGGTAAATGCAAAAAAAATAGTAAAATTATAAATTTAATTTTTTTGACCATAATGTCCCAAATGAGAGACCAGTTTCTGAGACGGACTATATATATATATATATATATATATATATATATATATATATATAAAAACCCCGATTCCAAAAAAGTTGGGACAAAGTACAAATTGTAAATAAAAACGGAATGCAATAATTTACACATCTCAAAAACTGATATTGTATTCACAATAGAACATAGACAACATATCACATGTCGAAAGTGAGACATTTTGAAATGTCATGCCAAATATTGGTTCATTTGAAATTTCATGACAGCAACACATCTCAAAAAAGTTGGGACGGGGCAATAAGAGGTTGGAAAAGTTAAAGGTACAAAAAAGGAACGGCTGGAAGACCAAATTGCAACTCATTAGGTCAATTGGCAATAGGTCATTAACATGACTGGGTATAAAAAGAGCATCTTGGAGTGGCAGCAGCTCTCAGAAGTAAAGATGGGAAGAGGATCACAAATCCCCCTAATTCTGCGCAGACAAATAGTGGAGCAATATCTGAAAGGAGTTCGACAGTGTAAAATTGCAAAGAGTTTGAACATATAATCTACAGTGCATAATATCATCAAAAGATTCAGAGAATCTGGAAGAATCTCTGTGCGTAAGAGTCAAGGCCGGAAAACCATACTGGGTGCCCGTGATCTTCGGGTCCTTAGATGGCACTGCATCACATACAGGCATGCTTCTGTATTGGAAATCACAAAATGGGCTCAGGAATATTTCCAGAGAACATTATCTGTGAACACAATTCACCATGCCATCCGCCGTTGCCAGCTAAAACTCTATAGTTCAAAGAAGAAGCGCAGACATCTTCTCTGGGCCAAGGCTCATTTAAAATGGACTGTGGCAAAATGGAAAACTGTTCTATGATCAGACAAATCAAAATTTGAAGTTCTTTATGGAAATCAGGGACACCGTGTCATTCGGACTAAAGAGGAGAAGGACGATCCAAGTTGTTATCAGCACTCAGTTCAGAAGCCTGCATCTCTGATGGTATGGGGTTGCATTTGTGCATGTGGCATGGGCAGCTTACACATCTGGAAAGACACCATCAATGCTGAAAGGTATATCCAGGTTCTAGAGCAACATATGCTCCCATCCAGATGACGTCTCTTTCAGGGAAGACCTTGCATTTTCCAACATGACAATGCCAAACCACATACTGCATCAATTACAGCATCATGGCTGCGTAGAAGAAGGGTCCGGGTACTGAACTGGCCAGCCTGCAGTCCAGATCTTTCACCCATAGAAAACATTTGGCGCATTACAAAATGGAAGATACGACAAAAAAGACCTAAGACAGTTGAGCAACTAGAATCCTACATTAGACAAGAATGGGTTAACATTCCTATCCCTAAACTTGAGCAACTTGTCTCCTCAGTCCCCAGACGTTTACAGACTGTTGTAAAGAGAAAAGGGGATGTCTCACAGTGGTAAACATGGCCTTGTCCCAACTTTTTTGAGATGTGGTGTTGTCATGAAATTTAAAATCACCTAATTTTTCTCTTTACATGATACATTTTCTCAGTTTAAACATTTGATATGTCATCTATGTTCTATTCTGAATAAAATATGGAATTTTGAAACTTCCACATCACTGCATTCCGTTTTTATTTACAATTTGTACTTTGTCCCAACTTTTTTGGAATTGGGGTTGTATACACACACACACACACCCCCTCACTGCCGAAACCAAGCCAGTAGGGTGGCCGGTTCTGTTCTGCGCACTCACATTCACACTTATGGGCAATTTAGAGTAGCCAGTTAGCCTAACTATATGTCTTTGGACTGTGGGGGAAAACAGAGCACCCGGAGGAAACCCACACAGACATGGGGAAAACATGCAAACGCCACACAGAAAGGCCTCCATTGGCCACTGGGCTTGAACACAGAATCTTCTTGCTGTGTGTGTGTGTGTGTGTATATATTACACACACACTATTACAGCCTTTTCCTTCCTTGTTTAACTTGTCGTGTAGTATGGTCACATTCACATTATCATCTTCAGTAACCAGTTTATCCTGGTCAAGGTCACGGTGGAGCTAGAACCCATCGCAGTACCACTGGGGGCATGGTGGGAGAATTTACCCCAGATGGGACATCAGTCCATCACAGGACACCTGGCACACACATTGTCACACTTGTTCTCAATCAGGGACAATTTAGCATAACCAGTCCACCTACTGGCATGTTTTTGAGAGATGGGAAGAAAACCAGAGAAACCAAAGGAAACTCCATATGCTCTACATGTTCACCCTTATGCTCTATGCATCTTTCCAGTCACTGTTATTACGTTTTGCAGATTTTATTCAACATATTCAGATTGACATTATTTGCTCAACATATTCCCACTGGTTCCTGACTTTTTAGACATCCTGTAGATCAAATAATAGTTTTTTACCCTTTAAAATAGTAAAAAAAAAAACATCACCACCCAAGTTCACTATGTTCACTCTATGACCTTTCTTGATTATCAAACATCCGTAGATATATGTGTGTGTGTTGGCATTAGGAAGGAACATTTTCGACAGAAGCTACCTAAAATGAATAGATTTGGTCATTTCACAAATACAAATATGTTTGTATTTATTTTATGATTATGGCAGTGATTTTGACATCATACCACAGGCACTGTGAGGACAGAAGCATTATACAGTGAGAACAAGAGATGGCGCCACAGCACCAAACCAAAACAGAAGTGTTTCTTGATTCACTTATTAAAATGGCTTATATAAATAAAGATAAATGTACATCCATGTAAAAATGCACTAAAGTGAAAAACAAAACACATTTTAGTAAATATTCTAAGATCCTGAATTCATTGAAAGGTTTGGTCTAAACATATATATATATATATATATATATATAATTCTACAGGGTCGCAGGCAAGCTGGAGCCTATCCCAGCTGACTACGGGCGAAAGGCGGGGTACACCCTGGACAAGTCGCCAGGTCATCACAGAGCTGACACATAGACACAGACAACCATTCACACTCACATTCACACCTACGGTCAATTTAGAGTCACCAGTTAACCTAACCTGCATGTCTTTGGACTGTGGGGGAAACCGGAGCACCCGGAGGAAACCCACGCGGACACGGGGAGACATGCAAACTCCACACAGAAAGGCCCTCGCCGGCCACGGGGCTCGAACCCAGGACCTTCTTGCTGTGAGGCGACAGCACTAACCACTACCGTGCCGCCCCTCCCTCCCTCTCTCTCTCTCTATATATATATATTGATAAATGTTTAACAGTAACGTAAGGGGTAGATTGTAAAACTTTCAAGGAAAACAGACTGTAAGATGAGTCTCAAAGAAATGAGTTTAAAATGTGACTCTGACACCCTGATTAAGCATTTAATATAATCATAAATATATTATTGAATTGAATAATTTAGTATATGACCTTGGCTGGCCACCAGAGCTGTTCCTCAGGCTTTCGCCTCCACACACCTCAACCTCTCAGTAATCTGCTCTCAGCCCACGTGGTTTCAACTATAAAACAAAGTTTCCGCGCGAGGCGGCTTTAGTCGCTTGATTGCACGGGGGAAAGCGCGACACCGTTTCCGTCACGCGCGCAGCCTGTGCACGGGCCAGAACGTCGGGACTTTCTGTTCTTTTATAATTCTAAGCCGTGACCTGGATGGAAAGAAGGTGCGATCCAAAAGCGGACAATGTTTCAGCTCTTTGGACTTTTAGTGACTAATTAGTGCGCTCGGATTCTGACTGCACTATTTTGTTTTGTTTTGTTTTGGGATGAACTGCCTCATGCCGTCATTAGGAGGAGGAGGAGGAGGAGATGTCAAACAGAAGGATGAAATGTGGCTTGTACGCTGTATGTGCACTGATCTGATCTAGCCTGAGCCTGAGTTCGGATGCTCGAAGTCAAGCCCATCTCTTCTGACCCGAGTCGCTCTATCCTTGACCAAAACCATGACGCACGAATCTTTCATTAAGATAACTAATGGAAGTCTGGATTGTTCCTAATTCAGCTCATTCTTGAGCTCAAGATATTAACTTTTCAGTTATTTTTATGAACACATTGTTTAAATGTGGCAGCACAGCATCGATTTACCTGGAACGACGGATCTGTGAATGCAAAGTAAAAACTAAATTACGCAAGGCACCCGGTCTGTCCGATTGAAGTTGACGCCAGTTGCCGCGGCGGAGAGAAGATGAAGGTGATCGTGCCGGTGATGTGTAGTTTAATGGCTTGCGTGCTGTCAGTGCGGAGCGCCGGAAGCGATACGCACGCGCTGCCCCGGGACTCTTGCGCGTCATGCGGCCTCAGCCGTCCGGATGTTCCAGACGCGATGGACACGGACTTCCTGGAGGCGGTAAAGAGGCACATCCTGAGCAGGCTGCAGATGAGGCAGAGACCAAACATCACGCACCCGATCCCCAAGGCGGCCATGGTCACGGCACTGAGGAAGCTCCATGCTGGGAAAGTGAGGGAGGACGGGAGGTTCGAGATTCCCAGTTTAGATGGCCAAGCCGCTTACAGTAACGATGCGCAAAAGGAAACATCAGAAATCATCAGCTTTGCCGAGTCAGGTTTGTAGGAAATTTCAAGCTGTATAACAGGGTCTGTGTCATTTTCCCCGGACTTTGGCACCGTAAACACGGGAATGACGTTTGCAGAGATGATGCAGCCTTTATTATTGTCGTCACCAAAACACCCCTGAGCACGTGGACGTGGCGTTTTAGTTTTACTGATCTTATATTTCACGCAAAGGAAAACTACTACAGCATGACTAAATGTCATAGCGAATTGCAACATTTTTCGATTTTGAAATGTGCTATATTGCACAATAATACACTTTATTGAACACACCCACAGAAACAGTAATATGAAATCGCATATAGATTATTGCATCATCATAATAAACGATATACGAATTGTACCACTCTGTCTCACAGCATATAGGAGTAAACATGTAGTAATTGGGAAAAGAACTCATTTACACAGTGCAGCCTTCTGCAAGCATACTACAGCAAAAGCTTATAATGTGATAAAGATTATGGAATATTTTCACCTTCACTAATTACAGACAGAAACTGGATGATTGCACTGACAGCGAGCAGCATTTCTTTACCAACGTCATTTCATATATCCATACCTGTAGCAAATTAGATATATTCCGTTGTTACTAATTAGATAATACATTTCCATCAACTGTACAATAGATCTTTAAATAATTTTGGTTACAATAACTTTTTTCCCTTTAGAATGAACCTCTTACACAAAAGTAAGAGTAAAACGTTGCCGTGGCAATACTACTTTTTAAAATAAATGAAATTATTGATTGAAACATTGACCTGTTTATCCAGATCTAGGACAAGAAAAAAATAATGTATTTAAAAACAAATAATTAATTCTTATCGTTGTTGATATGATGGGGACCTGACATGAATCTAAAAGGGACCTGAATTTTCACTCTTGATGGTTGTAGTATGAAAGATGACGCATGATGCTTCCTAGCCTGACTCCCTTGTCTCCCATTCTAAATACCTGCACAGCACAGAAAGCTTGGACAACTTCTTTTCTCCACCAAGAATGAATGAAACACACTTATGACAAGTGAACAAAGGAGTAGCAATTATTGGTAGGGCACTGTGTGTTCCTGTTAAACCCAATATGTCAACATTAGGAACAAAAAAAGAAATCACTCAGAATAATGCATGAGACATTTGAGTTGTGGTGGGGGACACAAGCTGTAGTGGGGGATGGTCTACTCATATCGCAGTTCTGCAAAGAATGAAAGAATGCTTTTAAAATATCAAAGCAAGACTAGGCCTCTTTGCATTTTCACCCATTATTCAGGACACCTTTGAACCTTTGAGCTGCATTGTGTCACGAAACTGGCTTTGGTCCCTGCTCTCTGGACCCCTTCTGCCTCAGGGCCAGCTGGCGCTAACCCCCAGAGAGGAGATTGCCAGCCAGGGTATGGCTTTGGGACAAGCTCCCAAGGTATTCTGAGTGGCACACTCCTCCACTGAGCTTTCAGATGCGCTCATCCTGTGTAGTTCCCTACATCTATATGACATCTAGGAGATAAGTCAGCAAGTCACTACAGTTGCAGGCTGAGTCTCTTAATAGAGAACACTTTCCTTTCTGCCCTTAACATGTGGCAGTAGTTTTTGTGGTTTGTCCAGAATGTTTGGTTGAATCTCACACCCTACACCAGGAGGGCAGAATGAAGAATGCTGCCAACATGCAGGTGAGAACAGCTGCCAGCTTCACGTCTGTTAACTCTGTTCTGTGGTCCGTTTCAGAAGGATTTGGTGTCCCGTAGTCACGGGAGCGAAGCGAGAGATGTGTGCTTCTCATTTGTCCATAGCTATTCGGACTCGCTGAACTCTTAACATCCAGTCCAGCATGGGAAATTAGGCTTTATTATTTGACATTATCCAGGGTAGCAGTATTCAGATGGTTTGCAACAGGACCTGCAATTTCATCGTGTCAGTCATACCCCATTTGAATTGATCCCCTTGGCAAATCTTTGTTTTATTGACATTGGATACTGTTTTGGAAATTAGATTCTACAGTGTCAGGAGATTGGCAGGATGTTAGAAACTAATCAGACAGCAGCCCATATTCTTGCACTAAGCAGTTCATATGAAGCAATTCAGGCATGAGAGCAATCTTGAGTGATGCATTAGAATAAGCCTGCTGTTTATGTATCCACTTATCCATTTGCTGTTTGACATTCCTTTTTAGGATGCTTGGGGGATAGCTTGGGTACACTGGCAGCAATGGCACTCCACTGTTCTGCTCCTGTGTTTTCAGTGATGGGGCAGCATGTGGTCTGAAAGTTGTAATAAATGAAGCAGACGTTTAGCTCTTTTTTTTTTTTTGAACTGAGTTGATCTGTTTATGTACAAACAGGTAGGAACAGGCTGAAATAGCTAAGAGTGTAATAAAGTCAATCGTCCACCCAGACATCTGCTGATACCCTGCACATGCTTGGGAGTCCTCAAGATTAGAAAGTGATGTAAACTCATCGAGTCAGTTTGACAGGACACCAGAGTAATCCATCCATCCATCCATTATCCATAACCGCTTATCCTGTGCAGGGTCGCGGGCAAGCTGGAGCCTATCCCAGCTGACTATGGGTGAGAGGCAGGGTGCACCCTGGACAAGTTGCCAGATCATTGCAGGGCTGACACATAGAGACAAACAACCATTCACACTCACATTCACACCTATGGTCAATTTAGAGCCACCAATTAACCTAACCTGCATGTCTTTGGACTGTGGGGGAAACCGGAGCACCTGGAGGAAACCCACGCAGACATGGGGAGAACATGCAAACTCCACACAGAAAGGCCCCTGTTGGCCGCTGGGCTCGAACCCAGGACCTTCTTGCTGTGAGGCAACAGTGCTAACCACTACGTACACCACCATGCTGCCCCCTCCAGAGTAATGGCTGTCAAATTACTTTTACCTGAAAAAAAGTTTACTATTTAGAATAATGTTGGACTTTTTGCTCTGTTTCCTTTATCGCTGAATTTAGGATAGTCGCCTTCAACAAATCATGTGTTACTCAAATATTTGGCCTATTTCACTTGTACACCACCTCCCAAGATCACTGGAAAGGAACCGGAAAGGAATGTAACAGGGAGCTCCAGAAGAGAGTAAAGTCTTCATGAGAGCTGGTAATCAACCCTTCTTTCCTCTGCCTCCTGTAAAGTTGCCCAGACAGTGCTGATTGCCCATCTGTGGTTCAGCTCAGATGAAAGTAGGCACGCCCAGTCAGCGTGTGGGCAATGGATCATGTGGCTACTTTCCAGACCTCACCTCCTTTCCTGCTTTCCTGTGCAGAGGAACTCTGTAAACTAGTGGACATTGTAGTTCCATCATTCAGATCAGCATGCACTGTGCATGTCATTCATTTTGAGAAGGAGCTGTTGAGGCAGGCAGCACAGCACTGCACTTTATTGCACAGGTAATGCAAGAATATTTATAACCTGAGGGCATGCCAGCAATTAATGAGGTAGAAAAACTCAAGGGAATTGTTTGCTAATCTGTTTTACTCATATTTTGCTACACAGCTTTTAACAGCTGACACCATGTCCCGAGGGCTTTTTTTTCTGTCCCTCCTGAGCTTTAACTGTGTGCCACTTTGGGATTGCTGAGAGACTGGGTTCCTGCCAGAGAGCAGAAGCAGGCAAACGAGTCTGGACAGGGCTGAGTGCACATAAACCCACTGCTACATGGGGCCAGACAGGCTGTCAGAGAAACAAGCCATCTTCCGAAGCAAGCTGTTGACACTGACCTCAGCTAATCAGGTTGCAAACAAGGTAATTCAACCAATTCAAAACATGCCAGCTGTAAGCAGCTCCGCAACTTGAAGTAAAAGATCAAATGAAATATGATTAATTATACCATCTATCACTTTGGTGCTATCAGCAATCAAGTGTTCGCTGGCTGAATGGAACTTTTCAAAAATGGAAAAGAAAAGGCCAGCAACATGAACTGTTCCAAACACTGGCTACATGCTGAATACAACAGTATTTAGAATACTGTGCTATGTCATGCAAATGGTTCTTATTTTTCCTGATCATCCTTTTTATTCAGAGGCCACATGCTCAATACTAGGCTGCGTCATGGCTGTCCTATAATACCTCACAGAGTGCATTGTGCTGTCAGTCTCCAAGGCTCCAGGAGCTGTGAGTTTTTCACTATGCTCACTGTGAACTCAATGAACCCCCCCAGGGCAGAACTCACGATCCACCCCTACTTTCTTGCATCAGCAGCCTACAATACTAGGCCAACTGGGTCCAAGCCCAGTGTTGGGCTGCTGCAGCCTCTCCATCAATCTGAATGATGGGTGAAAGGGAGAACAAAAGATCATTTGATGAATTTGAACCTGTTGGTACTGTCATGTGATAAGATGAAGCAATCCACCTCAGGCATAAATAGCTGTGTAAATTGTTTTTGGCATTTTTAATGCAGCTTTTAACTAAATTAAATGTATTTTAAAATAAAACAAATACTTGTGCTTGGAATAAATTTTTTCCCTCTATTTCCTATAGATGACCTGACTTCAGTGAAGTCCAGCCTCTATTTTGTGATCTCCAATGAGGGTAATCAGAACCTGTATGTGCTGCAAGCCAATCTATGGCTATACTTCAAACTTCTGCCTGGAGGCTTGGAGAAAGGTGTGCGTCGGAAGGTAACAGCGAGGGTGCACTACCAGGACTCTGGTGGTCAGGAAAAATGGGTTGAGAAGCGATTGGAGCTGAAGCGCAGTGGGTGGCACACATTCCCACTGTCAGAAGCAGTCAGAACGGCGTTAGAGAAAGGTAGCCGACGGCAGGACTTGGATGTGCACTGTGAAGGCTGTGAGGTCGCCAGTGTGGCACCTGTGCTGGTGGACATAGGTGATCCCTCTCACCGACCTTTCCTGGTGGTGCGGGCACGCCAGGGAGAGGGAAAACATCGTATCCACAAGCGTGGCCTGGAGTGCGATGGAAATCATGGTGGTCTGTGCTGCAGGCAGCAGTTCTACATTGACTTTAGGCTCATAGGCTGGAATGACTGGATCATCGCACCTGCTGGCTACTTTGGCAACTATTGCGAGGGCAGCTGCCCTGCGTATATGGCAGGCGTGCCAGGCTCAGCCTCCTCGTTCCATACAGCTGTGGTCAATCAGTACCGTATGCGAGGCATAAGCCCAGGCTCAGTGAACTCCTGTTGC
This sequence comes from Neoarius graeffei, assembly GCF_027579695.1. NCBI lineage: Eukaryota > Metazoa > Chordata > Actinopteri > Siluriformes > Ariidae > Neoarius > Neoarius graeffei. The sequence continues at coordinate 51,086,574 of NC_083577.1, read as the reverse complement.
ATCCCTACAAAGCTCAGCACCATGTCCATGCTCTACTTTGATGATGAGTACAATATTGTCAAACGGGATGTTCCTAACATGATTGTGGAGGAATGTGGTTGTGCCTGAGGCTGATCAGGGAATTGTAGTCTTTGAATGTAGTCAAAGGACATTACAACAGCAGTGGCATATTTATGGGCCTGTACCACAGGGATCTACGTTATTATATGTACACTCAAAATGCAGCATCACACACTAGTGTATGTGCATGGAGCAGTGGTTCATCAGATATAAAACAGGAGTAATTCTGTTACAATCTACAAACATAAAGGCATTGAAATGAGAAGGGAATGGTAATCACCAAATGTTTTGGCTTTTTTTTTTTTCGAATTAAAAATATGATGTTGCAACTTTTTCTCCAACAGAACAGAAAGGGACATTTACCTGTGACCAGCTGGTATTGCCCACTGCTTTGAGTAATTACCAACAACCCTTCCAAGACTAGTGAAAGCACTGACGTTACAACTCCTTTACACTTCAGAACATCAGCACTTCAAAGACAGTGACAAATCATTCCATAGAAGTGGAGTTTTCAATAACTATATATGACACCTTGTATGGTCCTCAAAGCATTCCCATTACCATGGCTGAAATTTTCTGTGGCATTCTATATCAAATGGAAGGCTAAATGAAACTGCTCGTGGCCTCTTGGACAACACTGTAACAAAGCGGCTTTCCCTCACCCTGCGCATGCATAGTCCATGTGGTAGACCGCTAAACCAAGACATGAGGTCCAACAGGTGAAGTGTGATGTTATAGCTCTTTGGCTGTGAACTTCAATGGCTCATAAATGCTGTCAGCACCATGTGCTCTGTGGAGGCATTATTACTGACCAGCTGGCAGTACAGCACTTGCAAAAATGCTCTAAATGCACAATCTAAAGCACTTGCCTATTGAAATGCCTTCAAAAGGATTGTCAAGAGGTACACCTACACCAATCCTCACTCAGTCCTACTCATATAAAGTGCCGCATAACCTATGCAATGTATAGTAATCCTGGTCCAGACCAAGATTTCTCTTCTGCTATTCTTTAACTCGTTATCAAATACTTGAAATGTGATATTTCGCTTTCTTTCAAAAGCGGATGATTGTTCATATATTTGCACTGAAAAGTTGCAGAAATAACTTAAAGACAAAACAACAATAACACAATGCTTTGGAAAAAATATTTTTATAATAGTCAACTGAATTTTTTTGAAAATTTGTTTGTACCGTATAATGGAACCAAAGAGGCCAATCTTTTAGTTATTATAATATGGTGGCAAGGCTATTAAAATATTTGTACAATATTTGTTTTTACTTTTTGAGAAGCCTAATCACTATATCAGGGTACATCACCACAGATTCCATTTCAGATCACGATGCATTTTTTTTTATTTTGTACAGCAAACATTTCATATTTAATTCTCTCATTTTCTATGTAGTGAAACTTATTTTTAGTTGTTGGTATAAAGTCAACCAGTAAACACAATTTCTGTACAGTTTATGTAAAAAATAAAATAAGCTTTCATAAATATTTTGTAACGTTAAAATAAATTCTTATTCTGCATTATGGTGCTTTGTGTGGAGTTTTGAAAAGGTTATTTGCAAAAAATATTGACATATTTAATACAATTCGATTTCTTCTTGCACTGTAAGCTATTGTAATATGAGAAAAAAATATTTAATTCATGATGTCAAAATGAGGAAAAATTAAATCCATGATTTTTTTTCTTCTCTTGGTTCTCTCATAATACTGTTCCAAATATCCATTTTCTAGTGAAGAGATTTGGCCTTTGACTTAACTGGCTGCTACTGATATGACATAAATACATTGTGTACATGTCTGAATAAAAAGTGCTGATAGCATTTGTCATTCTCAGTATCCTCTCAAATGTGAGACAAAAGGAGTTCTACCTGTCAACATGTAGCCATGTAGAATGATTACATCAGAGTCGGTTCCAAACTCTATTGGTTACCTTCTTTTAGACCCTTAAGGCAGAGCAATGAAAACAAGTTGGTATAAAGGAACACATTACGCCAACAGAGCAGGCCTTCACACATACCAGTGACTGGAGTGTTTCTGAAGAATGTGACTGCTGCACTGCAAAACAAGTCTTCTAAAACATGTCCAAAACCCAAGGACGTAGTGGTATAATTGCCTGAAATTTAGCTAACCTACATCAGAGAACTGAACAAATGTGTGAAATAACATGTTTAACATGTTTGAAGGAGATATCTTAATCATGACAACAAAAAAGAGAATTAGTTAGTATTGGTACAACTACTAGTTGGTGATAATGTGTGTGTGTGTGTGTGTGTGTGTGTGTGTGTGTGTGTGTGTGTGTGTGTGCACATGTATAGGGGAGTGTGCATCAATATGAGAGACAGAGAAACGATTGTCATATAGAAACTGAGACTGAGCTGTCTCATCATGTCACGTAGAGTTAGTGGTGTCAACATGGCTGTTGAAATGTTAATGACACTATGGTTATGCCCCCTGGCTATCTTGTGAACACACCCACACACACACACACACACACACACAGAGCTTCACTCTTACAAGGGAATTATGGATTGAAGTGAAGAGGTTGAGGTGAAGGGCATGCATTTTGCGCATATATTTTTGAGAACTGTAATGAGCAGAAAGTTCCTTAATCCAGTAATTCTCAGCAGCAACATCCTCCTACGCACCTGCTCACACAATAATAGTGTGAAATTTAAATCTATAATTTTCTTTTCTCAATTGTTCACACATATTTCAGGACCATTGCTCTCAAATAATGTTGAAATATTTCATTAAATGAAATATTATCCAATAGACAAAAACAGAATAAAATGGCCTGTTAGTGAAGAAAATATTTTTGCAGGATACTCTCATTTCTATTTGGCCATGGAACATTGTGTACGTCATTAGTGCATGCAATGTTCTCAAACAATGATGGAAAAATAAGCTCTACCTCTACTTTCCCCCTCCTCTTGCATTTTCTTCCAGCCTTCTCTCTACTGTCTCTACTGTACAGCAGTCAGTAACTTTAATTACTGACCTTATTTGTGTGTGTTGAACTCCACTATACATGTTGTAAGCTTATAGGATTATAGGAACCTTGACAGGCATGGAATAAGTTATTATCTGCATTTTTGTCATAATAAATAATAATCCATTATTTAATGATAATTTTCCAGGCCTCTTTGCATTTTGTTGTCTATGATTAGCAAATTGTTTGCATGTTATAATTTAGGATTTCCAAAATACAGCAGTACAATAACTTAGGCCAATCATATTTCAGTTATTAAAAGTGTGTGCCAGTGTGCACACAGTTTTCAATAACTGAAATGAACTCAAAGTGCAGACTTTCAGCTTTAATTTGACACTGGGTTTCTTCCCTGGTGATTCTCTGCCAGGCCTTTACTGCAGCTGTTTTATGTTCCTACTTATTCATGGGGCAGTTTACCTTCATTTTTGTCTTCAGCAAGTGAAATACATGCCCAATTGAATTCAGGCCAGGTGACTGGCTGAACATTCCATTATCTTTGCCTTTAAAATAGCCTTTGGTTGCTTTTGAATTAGATTTCTGATCATTGTGCATCTGCGGGCAGCACGGTGGTGTAGTGGTTAGTGCTGTCGCCTCACAGCAAGAAGGTCCGGGTTTGAGCCCCGTGGCCGGAGAGGGCCTTTCTGTGCGGAGTTTGCATGTTCTCCCCATGTCCGCGTGGGTTTCCTCCGGGTGCTCCGGTTTCCCCCACAGTCCAAAGACATGCAGGTTAGGTTAACTGGTGACTCTAAGGCTACGTTTACGTGTACCCCGCCTTTCGCCCATAGTCAGCTGGGATAGGCTCCAGCTTGCCTGCAACCCTGTAGAACAGGATAAAGCGGCTAGAGATAATGAGATGAGATAATTCATTATTTAATTTCAACTTCAATATATGTTGGTTGGCATACAATTACTTTATCAATGTCCAAATAATTATTGACCTGGCTATATTTTTGGCTAGAGGTCACACTGAAACCTTACTGTTCGGCAAACATGAAAATCTTGGACTTGCCACTACCTACTGGATAATCACAATCTAGCAAAGGTAGGGTTGGTGCTTCTGAAAATTTTTTTTTTAAAGGTAAGAGTACAGCTGTGTCAGGATCATAAAAGGACTAAATGTCATGGCAAATACCACCAGTGGCTTCAACAAATTGATGATACAAGAGGCTCACATGTTGCCACAAAAGTGTATTTCTAGATATAAAATCCAATTCTTGGATATTTTCTACTGCAATTCCAGTGAACATGCAGCAGTACTCCCTTTATACAGATTTGTTTGACTTAACTTGACCAGCCTTACCATTTGGTTTCTGTTAGGAACCTTTGCTGAAAGGTCAAAAGGATTCAAATCACCAAGGCCAAAAGAAAATGACCCTTGAATTATTAACAGCCCTACTAGTTCTATAATATCCAAATCATCTTTTACCATCATAAATCTATGAAAATTCTAATAGCCTGAATGATATGTCTAAAGAAAGTGTAGAGACCTATAAGTTTTGCTTGACCAATGAGAAAACAACCACAAATTTGTGGCTCTTACTCCTCTGCTCCCTAAACCTTTGTCCCACATTGCACCCCATCACACACCCTCCCTTTGTGGTGACCTCTTGACTCCTAGACCACTAGAGTATACTGAGGGCCACAAAGACTCCATTTGTGTCCCATTTTACCTAGTGTAGTCTAGGGCCCAGGGATCAACAGAGGCCACCTCCATAGGGAGTCAATGAGGGAGTTGCTGTTCTGAAAGAACTGATAGTGTGCCATGAAAGGACAACTGATTTGTTATATCTGAAAGCCTACAGTTAGCCCCCCACCTTCTTAGGTCTGTCTGTCATCCCAGTTATAGTCAATGTCCTCTCAAGTGTCCTGTCAATGTATGCAACTGACTGTTGTGGTTGGACTTAGCCTGGCAAATGGCTTGGTGAAGCAAGACAGCTTCACAGCAGCAGTCTAAATGATAAGGATAGTTTAACCTTTAAACTGAAACTCTAGTGAGTAATGTGTAGTGTGTTCACTGGAGGTAAATGTAGAAGAGGGTAAACAGCTGGCCTTTTGTTTGCCAGGCAGAGTTTCTACTCACATTCATGTGACGTGGTGCATGCAGACGCTGAAACCGCTGATGGAGGCAGTGACAATGACAAGAGTGAATGAAGCAGCCCTTCTGCTCTGGACTCAAGTTCACCGACAAAGCCAGTTGTCTCTCTGATCTTCCAGAACCAAGAAAGAGTTGAGGAAATAGGAGCTTATGAGTTAGCAGTTTATCCGCATGTGTGTAGGTGGGGAAATTCCATTCAGGGGATTTCAGGTGTGGTTGCAGATTCACCTTAGAGTACATTAAAGAATGCCATCAACATACGTGCTTCATCAGGGCTGACTGGAGTCTCATTATTTTGCAGGTGTCTTATTGTTCTTATTGTTCTGTCACTGAGGGGCTTTTTGATTTGATAAAAACAGAGATACTGATGGGAGGGGGAGGGAGTGTCTCAAGATGCTGCTGACAGCATCAAAGAGGACAGAAATTACTTCTTTGTTGTTAGAAAAGACAGGTAATAGTACAGGGCAAAGGAAAGACTAACAGAACTTTGCTTGTGGATGACACACACCCCTGATTAAAAGAAACCCTTAAACAATGGCACATAGAAAAAGTCAACCTGATCACATGGTCAGAAAAGGTTGTTATGTTCTTCAACACTGAGAGAAAGGCTGCATCAGTTAGGCAATGACACCAAATAAGTAGACTTGCGCGTGCACACACACACACACACACACACACACACACAGATCTTTAAATTGTTATGTGAATCATTGCTGATTTTATTATCAAACACATCTTAGGATAATGTCAGCTTATAGTGCAATGGATGGTCACATGGGAGAGTTCCAACTATTCTACTATCCCTCTCTTATAAAGGCCTGAGCTGTGAAATAACTGAGTTGCGAAATAAATGGCATGTATACCTTGAAATAAATTCCCATAATACTCTGCGCTTACCAAACGACTAAGTTCCCAAATTACTTTTTCCTGCTCACTGGGGTTGAGACATCAATGTGCATGTCTTGTACTTTTAGCATGTACTTAGGAAAGTGTATTTGGTGTATCTTAGCTTTTAGAGTACTGGTCCTTATGTATCAGTTTTTTGCCTTACATTATTTTAATGGGGGCAGCACGGTGGTGTAGTGGTTAGCATTGTTGCCTCACAGCAAGAAGGTTCTGGGTTCGAGCCTAGTGGCCGACGGGGGCCTTTCTGTGTGGAATTTGTATGTTCTCCCCGTGTCTTTGTGGGTTTCATCCGGGTGCTCTGGTTTCCCCCACATTCCAAAGGCATGCAGGTTAGGTTAACTGGTGGCTCTAAATTGACCGTAGGCGTGAATGTGAGTGTGGATGGTTGTTTGTCTCTATGTGTCAGCCCTGCTATGATCTGGCAACTTGTCCAGGGTGTACCCTGCCTCTTGCCCATAGTCAGCTGGGATAGGCTCCAGCTTGCCCGTGACCCTGCACAGGATAAGCAGTTACAGATAATGGATGGATAGATTATTTTAATGGTTTGCAGATAAACTATACATACAAAATGTATGTATGTCCTCTTGACAATAATTATTGAACATGTACCAAGCATTAGGTTAGTCGTAATACCAAACATGTGATCAAACATACAAAAAATTAATGGCCAGGCCTACGAAATCCAAGAGATATTTTAGCAGTACCTTACACTTGGGAGGAACCTATATAAAGCTACATAAACTGAACTTAAATTGAGGAAACCTCAGTCTTTATTATGATAGTGGCATAATATCTTGAGCAATCTGAAAGGTTTCAGACAACATTGCTGAGTGTCTGGGAGAATGGGTTTGGGCCAGGAGAGATTTGGCTTGTGTCTAATAGAAGGTTTAGGGGAAAAAATTATATGAGTGCTGATCTAACAGACAATGTTATACATACAGTACATGCAGTACCAACCCTAATTCAGGAGGATTAAAGAATAGGGCAATTGTAAGACTCCAGGCTTTCCTCCCCTCATCTAACCTTACAGCCAGAGGATAAAGCATGAGTCAATGTCTGCGGTTATCACTTCATTTAAATGAATTTTACAGGGCAGAAAGTCAAGGAGAGGACTAGAGCCACACAGAGTGTATGATTCTCTGATGAGTGATGATGATGGTGAGGATCAGAATCAGAGTCATGTTTACTGGCCAAGTATGTTGACACACACACAAGGAATTTGTTTCTGGCTATTGGTGTCTCTCTAGCAGTACAGAAAAGGGAAAAAAAGGTATATGCAATGTACATATATGATGATGATGATGATGATGATTGATGATGATGCCCTGGCTGTGATAGCAGTTTGAATGTTTCTGTAGTCAAAGGCAGGGCTCATACAGTGCTACAAAAAAAAAAAACCTGGAAATGATCTCCCACTGACTGAGGGTAGACAACAAAAGACTTTTATATCAGAGAGTCCATTGTGTGTGTAATTTAAAGTCCTATAAATACTTTGCTGACATTTTCAGGTGCATAGTGAACATTCCTGAAGGCTGAACAAGGTATCACAGCATAGGGAACCATTTAAGAGGAGTGAATTGAGGCAGGCATACCCTGAGGATTAATCAAGGATCACTTGTCTGCTGGAGGTTTGCTTGATCATAAACTTTAATCTGCGAAATTAAAGTCATGTCTGTGTTTACCACTCGCATTCTTCTTGTTTTTAAAAAGACACTCACAGAATATCCCAAAATCCAGAAACTCCTTATGAACTACTTATGGTGGGGAAGAATCACTGGCCTGCTTCATTAATTAATGAAGAGGCGGTGTTCCTGTGAAAACAACATGTTTATCTCTAACTCAACTGCAACCAAAGCTCTAAACCATAGACAAGCCTCACTCCCACATGGGAATTACAAATTGCATGTCAAAGTTTAATTCCCAATTTTTCAATAATCATTATGTCATAGCCAGTTGCCCAAATAAGGTACATTTTAGGTGTGAGCTACTAAGCTGAGCATGACTGAGGTAATGGCAGTGGATTCCACTTCACTTACCTAATGTTCCATGTTGGGGAAATAACGCCTAAGCTATATCAGCTACTTCCTGATGTTGACTACATCTGTATTAGTTGAGGTAAGAGCAAGTGGTCTTGCTTTTGTGTCCCGTGCCAGAGGCGAGATTAGATTTGTGAGAGGAGGGAAATGCATGCATACTGAGGGCTATGAGGAGAGATAGGAAGCCCTTTTCCTCAGGGTGCATCAATGCTCAGGCCTTGGGAGCAGCTGGTGATTTTAGGATAATCATTCATGAGTCATAGATACTCAACTGAGAAACAGAGGAGCCTCCAAACAGAGGTGGGACCACTGTAATGTGGTGGACTAGCACAAGAAATCCAAATGTGCTGGGTACATGATGAAATTATGTCTTTAGGGTGGAGTAGGGATGTTAGGATTAGACCTTGTCTTTGGAAAGTGTGACAAGGTTAATTCATTTGAGGTGATTACTACTTTGGGCTTAAGAAAATTTAACCTGTGTTTATGAGCCAGATAAATTGAAGCAATTCTTTTCCCCTGATGCTGTTTTATATCTTTTATTGTAATCCCTTCAGGTGAAAACAAGTTGTTCTCATTTCAAGGCTTGTCTAGACTTGGAGATGACGAGAGACCTTTGTGCTTTTTTCTTGTCAGGGACAGTGGACTACAGAATGAATAAGTCTGTTTGAACAGTGGTGGGCGGACATGCATATAGAGATAAGGGACAAATGGAGATCTTTACAAAGATTCATCAGTCATTGTGCATTTCCTCAAATCTCCTATTTTTATAGACAATCTGAGAGCATATCCGACCAGGAGAGAATAAGCGAGAATACTGCACTGGATGCATGCCCCGTAAGATAAGGCAGTGGGTGTGGATATGTATGGTAGGTTTTTCTCCAGGTTGCTGCACTGATTGTGAGGTTTTTGTGTTAACCACGCTGCATAAATGCCTACCCAGAACAAACAAAGAGATCAAGTCATTAAGAAGCTTACACAACCCCCTGGTAGAACCATAAAATTATCTTTCTTTCTTTCTTTCTTTCTTTCTTTCACAGAGTTGAATAGCTACTTACAGTACTGTGCAAAAGTCTTAGGCACCTTAGTACAAACTTTGTTATAGGCTTTTATTTTATGATTTCTACATTATGGAACCAGTACAAAAACACTTTAGATCTCCAAACATTAGTTTTCCAGGACAAAATTAAATGTTACAGAAAAATGTTTGCAGGTCATTAAAGAAATCAGCAGATTACAGAAGACCACTTTTCAGACAGAAACATAATGAATGCTGCTGGATTTTGCTGCAAAAATAAGAAGGAAGTGCAGTCAAAGTCTTCAGAAGAACTGTGGCTGATTCTGTAAGATGCTCAATAAAACTTACAGCTCAGTTCCTTATAAATCTGCACTAACTGTACCTGAGACTGCTATTTTTTTTTTTTTTTAAGCAAAGCATCGTCACATCAAACACTGACTTTTCATACATTACTGCTTACTGATCGTTATGGTATTTTTTAATGTAGAAACATTTAATTTCATTATTTTTAAAGGCATCTTTGCTCTACAGCATTTCATTTCATGTGCCTAAAACTTTTGCAGAGTACTGTATATGTATTTATGTCTTATGGAGGTCTCACCAAAAAGCTCTATTTGTTGAAACTCTCTGCTAAGTATATTAAGTGAAGGCTGAATAAGAAGCAATGCAGGAAGAAAGGTGTTGAGAATGGAGAGTGGAGTGAAGGAAATGCAGGGGTAAGCAAAGCATGGTTTCCACATAAAATATTTTCTGTGTGTTTTTTCTAATGCAGTAGGAGATGCAATATTTTAAACATGCATACTAAATGGATAATTTTGTTTTGTAAAGGTCAGTAGGAAGTAGGGATTCTTCAGCTCATCCGACCGCAGGCCAGGCAGGATGAGCTTCTGCAATCATGCATTGTCCATCGTCTGTCCGTTGTCATGGTCTGTCCACAATTTATAAAAATCGCTACTCCTCCTACAGAATTGATTGGATTTTGATCAAACTCACATACCGTGTTCCCCAGGTGGGTGTGCAGAAAAGTTGCTAAGATGGTGGCGTCACCTGTCATATTCACGATTTTATGGGTGTCTTGGCTGGTATGAGCTACAGCCTCATTGAGGCTATTTTTTTCTTTCTCTCATTGGTCTTTGTCATATAAAATAATTGCCCTGGACACAATATCTGCTTGTCTCAAGCATCTGGGTTACTGATTTAGCTACCTGATATGGTGCTACAGTGTGCACATATAGCTTTACATCTAGAAAATATATCCCAGGAAACCTTTGGAGTCAGTCAAATCCAGTAATTCATAATTGGTGAAATCATGTTCATGTGCTGCCATAAGCTTGGGTTTGTCCAAGCAAATAATAATTAAAATGTTTCACTTTCTTTATGTGCTCTCATGCATAATGCAAATATACTTTGTAAAGAAAACATTAAAGCCATTGTGACAGGTATCTATTTGTATATGTCCCCATTCAAGCCTTGAATTAATAGCTGCTGCTGCAGCAGCAGCTTGTGTTGACACAACCCAGTCAAGAGCCCAGATCTCAGAGAGTCAAATCAACAAACACTGGCGAGACGCTGCACAGTTGATGGTGGACAGAGGACTTCCTTTGTGCTTGAGACTCTCTGCATGCACAGTACTATGTTCCTCTCCCAGCCAGTTACTTCAGAGACTAAAAATAACTCTCACACCCAAACTATGTCTGAACATAATTTTCATCATTCTAAGCAAACAAAACAAACAAACAAATAAACAAACAAACAAACAAACAAAAAAATCCAGAAATATGAATGTGACTAAAATGTATCTCATCTCATCTCATTATCTCTAGCCGCTTTATCCTGTTCTACAGGGTCGCAGGCAAGCTGGAGCCTATCCCAGCTGACTACAGGCGAAAGGCAGGGTACACCCTGGACAAGTCGCCAGGTCATCACAGGGCTGACACATAGACACAGACAACCATTCACACTCGCATTCACACCTACGGTCAATTTAGAGTCACCAGTTAACCTAACCTGCATGTCTTTGGACTGTGGGGGAAACCGGAGCACCCGGAGGAAACCCACACGGACACGGGGAGAACATGCAAACTCCGCACAGAAAGGCCCTCGCCGGCCACGGGGCTCGAACCCGGACCTTCTTGCTGTGAGGTGACAGCGCTAATCACTACACCACCGTGCCGCCCACTAAAATGTATATTTGACTATATATCATCCATGTGGTATGACTAAACTATGTGTGAAATTATGTACAACTGTACAATTATACATTTTCTGCCTTACAGTATTGAAATAATTACAGGTTTAGTTGTCTCCTTGTGGGATAATTCTTTACTGAAAAATGCACTGCAAATAAATAAGATCTGAGAATTTGGTAAACACTACACAGGTGGGATTTCTGATAAGATCTAAAGGTTGGCGTACATGCTTTATCAACACACAGCTAGGAAACTGTATGCATACATTCCATAGCAGAGGTTTGGCCATAAACATTCTGAGTTAGTTATGTAGTATCAAGGTATCATTGCCTGTGAATACATGCATCACATCACTTGGAACCAACTAGGCTCAAAAAATGCATGAAAGAAAATATGATAAAATTTTGGGTGTGTGGGTGTGTGCACGCACGATCGCATGTGTCCGTGCATGTGAGCATATTGACGTCAGCTATGTGCTTATGTCTTGGCAGATAACAAATATTATCTGATCTGATCTGATCTAAGAAATGTTATCTGATAATAGGATTACAATACTGATATTATGGGGACAATTGGCATTTACAAAAAAAAGTCTTTATTTAAAAAGCTATTAAATAAAAGTTTTTATCTAAAGGAGGCAAAACGTCTGAGTGGACTGAGGTTAGGGTTATTTAGCTACAAACTAACTACAGTAATATACAAGTTCATGGAAATACATGTAATGTATGTCAATGATAATAAGTCATCAGTTTGTTTTAATACTGATGTCTGATGTTCTCAAGATAAAAAGAAAAGCTGTAACTTTCTCTTACAGTGTTGAAGATTAGATTCAGTAAATAAAGTTGTTCATAGCCTGAAGTGAAGTCAGTAAACCATTTAGGAATTTGGCCAAATACGGACAAAGCACATACAGTATATCTGTCTCAATAACACAAACTGACAAACCAAGTTGAGGGCTAAGTGAGTAATAAAAAACTGACATTGTCTTAATGGTCATGTCAAAATAATACTGTATACAGCAGCACATGACAAATTTCAGTTTTCAATTTTTGCTTACATCAACAGAACATAGAAAACAGACCACAAAACAATATGTGCCACTATGTGATGCTCGATTATTATCCTAACAGCCATCTCATCTCATTATCTGTAGCCGTGTTATCCTGTTCTACAGGGTTGCAGGCAAGCTGGAGCCTATCCCCGCTGACTACGGGCGAAAGGCGGGGTACACCCTGGACAAGTCGCCAGGTCATCACAGGGCTGACACATAGGCTACATCCACACGACAACGGCAACGAGATTTTATTAAAAAAAAATATCGCGTCCACATGGGCAACGGATCAGTAAAATCCGTTCATATGGCAACGCAACGCTTGCTGAAAACGATGCAATACACATGCAACACCGCTAGGGGCGCTGTAAGACGGTCCCATCGGAGACACCAGAACAATAGAAGAAGTAGACGCATGCATAAACCCCTTCTTCGACCTGGTGTGAAGCACTGTCAGGAACAAACACACAACAAGAAGAAGATGGCTGCGACTACGGGAGGAAATCGTGCCTTCTGTGTGTACAAATTAGTTTTATTAGTGTGCATAGTTTTGTATAACTTAATTTTCTTATTGTGTGTGAACATTTTGAAAAGCATTTTTATATAATTTAGATAACTTTTTATATTGTGTGTGAACATTTTGAAAAACAGTCTTATCCAATAAAAAAAAGAAATTCAAGAAATGGTTCAGTTACTTGTTTATTTAAAAGAAAAGCTGTATACAAAAGTGAATGCAATGCAGTGGTTCATACAAAACAGCGAGAGTGCTGCTTGTTCTAGTCATGTGGTTGTGACGTCATCGTAAACAAATCCGTTCTACTCATCCAGACGACTTCGCAACGGCGCCGTTGCCAGATTTTTCCACTCTGGAACCCGTTCTCAAAAAATATCGTTGTGGGGCACCCAAAACGCCGGTGCCGTGTGGACGCCAGGCCGAAACGATAAACAATTTTATCAGATTCACCTGAATCCGTCGCCGTGTGGACAGGGCCATAGACACAGACAACCATTCACATTCACACCTGCGGTCAATTTAGAGTCACCAGTTAACCTAACCTGCATGTCTTTGGACTGTGGGGTAAACCGGAGCACCAAGAGGAAACCCACACAGACAGAACATGCAAACTCCGCACAGAAAGGCCCTCGCTGGCTACGGGGCTCGAACCTGGACCATTTTGCTGTGAGGCGACAGAGCTAACCACTACACCACCATGCCACCCCCTAACAGCCATACGAGTATGAAAACAGACTCTCCATACGCTCCACCAGAATTAGACTTCACTTTGATTGACAGCTTCTGACTGTTTTCTACAACTAAAGAGGAGACATTGTAGCCTTGATAGGGCCTCCCATTCAAACCACCTTTCTTAAATGATGATACTTGACATGCATGGTGCTTATTCCAGCTAATGAGAGCAAAAGGTGCAGACAATTTAAGAGGAAAGACAGCACTTAGAGTACAAACATATAAGAGCTTTAGGCAAGTAAGACTGTTATTTTAAGAATTATTGCTCTTGTCTAAAGGTTAGAACTAGGATACGGTTGAATGAAGTATAGAGCACAGAAAGAGCAGAACCTGAATCAGACAAGCAGTGGGACACAGTCCTAAAAGCCCATCCTTCAGAGGCTGGAGCATGCTGCGAAGGGAATACCAAGCTGCATGAACAATGCCCAGGGTCTAGGGTCAGCTCGGCCAGGCTTTCAGAGGAGTCCATGCTGCAGAAGAAGAACATAAACCTGCCAACACTAAGGATGTGTTCCACTGGGGAGTTAGTGACTTTTAATGGTAAAGGTTATGATAATGTTGTACCTTAATAATGGTACACATCAACTTTGACAGATAGCATGTGAGCACTGAAAATCACAACATACTGAAACCGATACTATAAAATAGAGTACATATCAGTCATATATATTTCTTGTATGGCATGCCATAATTTACATTATACAGAATAGATTTATATGATAATATAAATTAAGAAGTTCAGAATTATGAAATTTAATAGTAAATAGCTAATAGTAAATACACTGCTCAGTGTAAATGAGTACACCCCCTTTGAAAAGTAACATTTTAAACAATATCTCAATGAACACAAACAATTTCCAAAATGTTGACAAGACAAAGTTTAATATAACATCTGCTTAACTTATAACGGGAAAAAGTAAGGTTAATAATATAACTTAGATTACACATTTTTCAGTTTTACTCAAATTAGGGTGGTGCAAAAATGAGTACACCCCACAACAAAAACTACTACATCTAGTACTTTGTATGGCCTCCATGATTTTTAATGACAGCACCAAGTCTTCTAGGCATGGAACGAACAAGTTGGCGACATTTTGCAACATCAATCTTTTTCCATTCTTCAACAATGACCTCTTTTAGTGACTGGATGCTGGATGGAGAGTGATGCTCAACTTGTCTCTTCAGAATTCCCCAAAGAAAATAATTTCTTTCCACCAAAAAGGTGAAGGCTACAAGATGATCAGCAAAGCTTTATTTACCAGTTGGAATACTGTAGCAAAAATGGTACAAAAATTTAAGAAAGATGAAACTGCAACCACCTCACAGAGACGTCCAGATCATCCACGGAAGTTAACACCTTGACAGGAGCGTCTTCTGATGAGAAGGGTTGAAGAAAATCAGCATGCAAGTTCACTGCAGTTATCTAAAGAAGTAGAAAGCCAAACTGGGGTGACTATTTCCCATGACACAATATGGCGTACACTGCAGAGGAATGGCATGCATGGATGCCGTCCATGAAAGAAGCCTCTCCTAAAGCCCAGGCACAAAAAAAGCCTACCTAGAGTTTGCCAGGGCCCATGCTGACAAAGATGAAGACTACTGGGACTCTATACTCTGGAGTGATGAGACCAAGATAAATGTTTTTGGAACTGATGGCTTCAAAACTGTATGGCATCGCAAAGGTGAGGAATACAAAGAAAAATGTATGGTGCCTACAGTGAAACATGGTGGTGGCAGTGTCCTTATGTTGGGCTGCATGAGTGCTGCTGGTGTCGGGGAGCTGCATTTCATTGATGGCATCATGAATTCACAGATGTATTGCTCTATACTGAAAGAGAAGATGCTACCATCACTCCATGCCCTTGGTCGTCGTGCACGGGACTAAACACATAAAATGACTAAACACACATCGAGGGCATCTCATTCACACACATGCGAGGGCATCTCATTCACACTCACTTTAGAATCACCAGTTAACCTAACCTGCATGTCTTTGGACTGTGGGGGAAACCGGAGCACCCAGAGGGGACCCACACGGACAGAACATGCAAACTCCACACAGAAAGGCCCTCGTCAGCCACGGGGCTCGAACCCGGACCTTCTTGCTGTGAGGCGACAGTGCTAACCACTACACCACTGTGCCGCCCTGTTCATTGAGATATTGTTTAAAATGTTACTTTTCAAAGGGGGTGTCCTAAATTACACTGAGCACTGTATATTAAGATGGATTGTCAACAACAAACCACAAAAAGGATCCTGGTTCTGACATTAATCATGTTCATTGGCAGTCAGTGCAAATTCCTCAGTTACTGTAAATAATTTGGGTTTCACCTACATTAGTTGGCTGTCAGCCTGTAAAGTAGCATTTAATATAACATATCCTAACATGTCACTGTTGCCCTAATTAACTACTGTAAGATTTAAAAAAAATATACTGGCTGTGGCAGCGAGGGCATGCTTAAGCGTCAGTTTGTGAATAGAGGGTGAGGCCAGGGAAAGTGAGTGACAAAGTGATCACACCTGTCGTTAATTGATGCTGTGCGTGTGTGTTTTTGCAGTAATGGCTGATAAAGAGGGAGAGAGCAGAAAGCTGGTGTTGATCTCCCGACGGAAGTGCACGCGCGCGTGTAAACTGACACATAACTGCAAGCTGAAACGCTATAGTGAAAATAAAAAAACCACTGTGTTTACCATCACTACCTGCCTGTCTGTGCTTCAGTGTTCCACCCACTCTCAGAGACAGTTACACTGGTGCTGAAACCCAGGAACACTGAAGAGAACCGCTTTCATGGAGTCCTCCCCCTTCAAAGACCTCATCCATGCCCTCGCTGCTGCCCAACAAAACCAGCACCAAGCGCTGATCACCCTGCACAAGCAGGAACAGTGCTTCGAGGCCTTGCTGCAGGCTCAGCAGGAGGATAGATAGGCATTCTGGAACTTGCTCGTGTCAGCGGGGCCTTCGGCCACTGTGTTTGTGGACCTCCCCCACATCACCCTCTCAAAGATGGGGCCTCATAATGACCCGAAGGCTTTTCTCACACTGTATGAGCAAGCCGTGGAGGCATGGGGGTGGCCAGTTGAGCAACAATCAGCTTGCCTACTGCTGCTCCTAACCAGAGAAGCCCAGCTTCCCACCTAGTGACTCCCTGCTGACAACCAGCTCTGACTCTGGAGGAGGTCAGCCGGCCATTTGCTTTCGACCAACAGCTCCGGGACGCTTGCTGGCAGTGGCTGAGGGCAGGAAATCACGACACTGAGGGGATCATCAATGTGGTGGTGCTGGAGCAGTTCATCACACAGCTGCTGGAAGGGACAGCGAAGTCGGTCCAGTGTCACTGTCCAGCAAGTTGGCGGAAGACCACCTGGTGACGGTTCCAGTGGCAGGCAGACATCCTGCCTCTTCTCTCTCTCAATCTCTCTCTCACTCTCTCACTGCCCCCTCTTCCCATCTCCGCCCCATCCCTGCACCACTGAAGTGGAGGCCAACCCCCTTGCAGCCTGCTCACAGAGCCTGTGGTGTTCCCTTCCCTCCCTCTCCTTATGTGTCTGTGTCTTCTCTCCCTCAGGTGAATGATCCCTGAATCACCAGTGCAGAAATGAAGCCTGGGCCAGTATGCTGGCACTGTGGGGAGCCTGGGCATTTCCAGGACCAGTGCCATGCGATGGAGGTGGGAGCCATGGTCCAGATGCCTAACATGCCCTCGAGCGAGCTGGAGCATATTGCATACCAGTAAGTATTCAAGGGGATACATATCATGGGTTGGTGGATTTAGGCTGTAATCAGACCCCCATCCACCAAAGCCTGATTCAAGGTGAGGCATTGGGGAGAGTATGATTTGGTGAAAGTATTGTGTGTGCGCAGTATGTTCTCGAATATCCGCTGGTGTCCATTCACATCTATTTTCGGGGAACAAATCATAGTGTAGAGGCATCAGTTAGCCAGGGCCTCACCCACCCACTGATTCTGGGGACAGATTAGCTGGGGTTTAAGTTTCTAATGGAGCATGTAGTAGTGGGTGGGTCATGCGTGCATCACGGGGGGATCCCAGTGTAGCATTGTCTGGGGAAGCTGTCTTAGAGACGTCCACATCAGCACCATGTCATAGTGACACAGAGAGAGGGGAGCGACCCACCCATCCTCTCTCTTTAGGGCAGGGGTGGGCAATTATTTTTTCCATGGGGCCACATGAGAAACAGAAAATTTTGTGGAGGGCTGGACCAAAAGGCTGAACTAAATTCTGCATAATATTAATTGTATTTCTTTATATAAAGCAGTAAATAACATTGTTTTTACAAGATGCCAAGACTGGTAAGAGTATGGAAAAAACGAGGTTGCCTTACAAAAAATGTAATTTATTCAATCAAATTTCCCAAAACAATGGTTAACAAAATGTGAATGTTTGTACCATTTTTTTTCAGTCACATTCACCCCAAAACACAATAAAGACATCACAATATTGTCTTTCTACTCTAAATATCAAGCAAGATACATCTGTAGCAAGTGTTCTAGGTGGGTAGAGCACAGAAGCACGGCAGGCCAGAACTGAGTTCTCAACAACCCGTTTATTTTAGCTTTTCAGCCTTAACTACACATACACACACGCACGCACACAAATCTCCAGGTTGGGGAGTCGCTCTCTTGCTCCGCTCTCCCTCTCCTCTTATAGGGCGTGGTCACTGGGGAAGACACACAAACACAGGTTAATTCCTGTCAGGTGCAGTGATTCCGCCACTTACCTTCCCTGACTCCGCCCTCCATTCACAGACCGATGCTTGACCACGCCCCCGCTGCCACATACCCCCACTGCCCTACTCAGGCTGGGCAGCCATCCAGCCTGCAGCCAACTTCCCCCCCTTGACGGGAGAGGAAGTCCGCCACGACCATCTGTGCCCCCGGCCTGTGGACCACCTCGAACTTAAACGGCTGGAGTGCCAGATACCAACGGGTGATCCGCGCGTTGGCATCCTTCATGCAGTGGAGCCACTGCAGGGGCGCGTGGTCCGACCAGAGGGTGAAAGGGCACCCCAGCAGATAGTAGCGGAGGGCGAGAACCGCCCACTTGATGGCAAGGTATTCCTTCTCTATGGTGCTGTACCTGCCCTTGCGCACCGACAGCTTGCGGCTGATGTACAGCACTGGACGGTCCTCCCCCTCCACCTCCTTGGACAGAACAGCCCCTAGCCCTCTGTCCGATGCATCCGTCTGTAAAACAAAGGGGAGAGAAAAGTCAGGGGAGTGTAACAGTGGCCCCCCACACAGTGCAGACTTTACCTTAGAAAAAGCCCGCTGGCATTGCTCTGTCCACTGGACCGGATCTGGTGCCCCCTTTTTAGTGAGATCAGTCAGCAGGCTGGTGACGTCCGAATAATTAGGTATGAACCGACGATAGTAGCCAGCCCCAGGAACTGCCTCACCCCCTTTTTGGTCTTGGGCCTCGGGCAGGCCGCAATCGCTGCCGTCTTATTGGTTTGGGGACGTACCTGCCCATTGCCCAAGTGGAAGCCCAGATACCGTACTTCCACCCGCCCAATCGCACACTTCTTTGGGTTGGCTGTGAACCCCACTTGCCTCAGCGACCCCAGGACGGCCCTCAGGTGTTTAGGTGCCGCGGCCAGTCATTACTATAAGTAATAATGTCATGTAAGTATGTGGCCGTATAGGTGGCGTGGGGGCGGAGGACCCTATCCATAAGCCGCTGGAACGTAGTGGGTGCCCCAAACAGCCCAAACGGAAGCGTGATGAACTGGTGTAAGCCAAACAGTGTGGAAAAGGCCATTTTCTCTCGGGATAGTGGAGTCAAGGGGATCTGCCAATATCCCTTTGTCAAATCCAGTGTCAAATAAAAATGAGCCGTGCCTAGTCGATTGAGCAACTCATCAATACGAGGCATTGGATACGCATCAAATTTAGACACCGTGTTGACTTTTCTATAGTCTACACAGAACCAGACTGACCCGTCGGCCTTGGGAACCAAGACCACCGGACTGCTCCAGTCACTGTGGGACTCCTCGACAATGCCCATTTCGAGCATGGCCTCGAGTTCCTCCCGAACCACCTTTTTCTTGTGTTCGGGCAGTCTGTAAGGGCGGCTGCGCACTACCACCCCTGGGGGCGTTTCAATGTGGTGCTCTATGAGGTGGGTGCGGCCGAGCAGGGGCGAGAACATGTCAGAAAATTCTGTTTGCAACCGGGCGACCTCCGCGAGCTGGGTCGGGGAGAAGTGGGCTCCACAGGGGACCGGAGCGGTGGGTGATGCCAATTTTCCCTTTTGAACCTCCAGCCTCAGCTCTGCCTTCTCTGGAACCACCGACACCAGCGCCATGGGGACCTCCTCGCTCCAACGTTTTAACAGATTGAGGTGGTATACCTGTAATGCCCCGCCCCTGTCCGTTCGCCTCACCTCATAGTCGATGTCCCCGACTCGCCATGTGACCTCAAAAGGTCCTTGCCACCTGGCGATTAATTTAGAGCTCGACGTGGGCAATAACACGAGTACTTTGTCTCCCGGTGTGAATTCCCTAAGGTGCGTGCCCCTGTTGTACAGGCGGACTTGGCGTTCTTGAGCCTGCCACAAATTCTCCTGGGTTAGGTGTGTGAGTGTGTGGAGTTTTGCGTGCAGGTCAATAACGTATTGAATTTCATTTTTGCACGGGGAAGGTCTCTCCTCCCAATTTTCCCGCAGCACATCTAGGATGCCACGCGGCTTACGCCCATGTAATAATTCAAATGGGGAGAACCCCGTGGAGGTTTGTGGGACCTCTCGCACTGCGAAAAGCAGGGGTTCGAGCCATTTATCCCAGTTACGTGCGTCCTCGCTTACAAATTTTTTAATTATGTTTTTGAGGGTGCGATTAAACCGTTTGATTAAGCCATCTGTTTGTGGGTGATAAATGCTGGTGCGTATCGGCTTGATTCCCAATAACCCATACAGTTCGCGCAGTGTGCATGACATGAACGTAGTGCCTTGATCAGTCCGAATCTCTTTGGGGATTCCGACTTGGGAGATGACGTGGAAGAGCGCTTCCACAATACTACATGCGGAGATATTGCAAAGCGGCACTGCTTCCGGATATCGCGTTGCATAGTCCACCAGAACTAAAATAAAGTGATACCCTCGTGTTGACCGATCTAATGGCCCGACGAGATCCATCTCAATTCTTTCGAATGGGGTCTCGATTAATGGTAGAGGGTGCAAAGGCGCTTTTGGGATGGCCGCTGGATTTACTAACTGGCATTCGCGGCATGCCGTACACCACCTACGGACATCGCCACGAATCCCTGGCCAATAGAACCGGGCCATTATTCGGGCTAGTGTCTTATCCTGCCCTAAGTGTCCAGCCATGGGATTAAAGTGAGCCTCCTGGAATACCAATTCCCGGCAGCCCTTTGGGATCAAAAGTTGGGTTATTTGTTCCTTATTTTGAGTGTCCTGTGTCACTCGGTATAACCTATCCTTAATAATGGAAAAATAGGGGAAGGACGGGGTGGCATTTGGCTGGAGCGTTTGACCATCGATTACTCTCACTTGGTCAAACGCATGCCGCAGAGACTCGTCTCGCGATTGCTCTAACGGAAAATCCGCGAGGGATTCCCTGAGAGAGGGAGGAGGAGCCTGCTGCTCCTCACTCTGACACGGTGATGACGCAGACGGCTCTGTGACAGCTGCTCCTGCCAACGCCACTCCGGGACCTCCCCCCGCTGAACTACGGCAGGACCCACTCTTCACTAAGTGCGTGTTTAAACCCCGTAATCCCGGTCAATCAGTCCCCAAAATTATAGAGTGGGTAAGGCGAGGATTAACCGCCGCCTGAAATCTAAATTTCTCCCCTCGAAACAGAATGTGGACCGACACCAAAGGGTAGTTGTGAACATCCCCATGCACACACAACACCTTCACCAATTGTGCTCTCCCCAATGCCTCGTTTTGCCCCAGGCTTTGGTGGATTGAGGTCTGATTACAGCCAGAGTCCACCAAAGCCTTGGATACTCACCGGTACGTGATACGCTCCGGCCCGATCGAGGGTGGTTCCTGGCGCGTCAGGGATCTGGACCACCACGCCCACCTCCATCGCTGAGCACTGATGCTAGAGGTGCCCCGGCTCCCCGCAGCGCCAGCACACTGGCCCAGGCTCTCTCTCTGCACCGGTGTTCCGGATATCACTCACCTGAGGGGGGGAAGACACATACACGGAAGTAGGAAACGGTAGGACACCACGGGTGCGGCAGGCCGGCTGGGGTAGAGCCGGCCCCTGCCTCCGCAGTGGGGGAATGGGGCGAGGGAGAGGAACAGAAAGGGAGAGAGAGGGAGAGGGGAGAAGGGGAGACACGCTGTCCTGCCGTTGGAACGGCCACCATATGGTCCTCTGCCAGCCCAATGGCCTGATCCAGCGATGCCAGGCAATGGCACTGGACCCACTCCGTGGTTCCTTCTGGAAGTCGAGCGACGAACTGCTCCAGCGCCACCAGATCGATGATCTCCTCAGCGTCGTGGTTGTCGGCCCTCAGCCACCAGCGGCAGGCATCCCAGAGTTGCTGGCCAAATGCGAACGGCCGGCCGACTTCCTCCAGGCGCAGCGCGCGGAAGCGCTGCCGCTGCTGCTCCGGAGTGCAACCCACGCGCTGGAGGACGGCCCTGTGGAGGTCCGCGTAGACCAGCCGGCTGTCGGCGGGGAGCTGTAGCGCGGCCAGCTGTGCCTCGCCCGTGAGCAGGGGGAGGAGGCACGCTGCGCGCTGTCCCACCGGCCAACCCCACGCCTCTGCTGCCTGCTCAAAGAGAGCGAGGAAGGCCTCGGGGTCGTCGTGCGGGCCCATCTTCGTTAGGGTGAGGTGGGAAGGGCCCGCAGCAGTGGAGGGGGTGGACCCCGCGGACGCGAGTAAGTGCCGGAACACCTGTCGATCTTCCAGCTGCACCAGCACCAGGGCCTCGAACCTTTGCTCCTGTTCTTCCCAGAGGGCGACCAGCGCCTGGTGCTGGCTCTGTTGGGCTGTGGCGAGGGCATGGATCAGGTCCTTGAAGGCGGAGGACTCCATGGGGCTGTTCTCTCCTGCGCTCCGTCCTGGGTTTCAGCACCACTGTAGCAAGTGTTCTAGGTGGGTGGAGCACAGAAGCACGGCAGGCCAGAACTGAGTTCTCAACAACCCGTTTATTTTAGCTTTTCAGCCTTAACTACACATACACACACGCACGCACACAAGTCTCCAGGTTGGGGAGTCGCTCTCTTCCTCCGCTCTCCCTCTCCTCTTATAGGGCGTGGTCACTGGGGAAGACACACAAACACAGGTTAATTCCCGTTAGGTGCAGTGATTCCACCACTTACCTTCCCCGACTCCGCCATCCATTCACAGACCGACGCTTGACCACGCCCCCGCTGCCACAACATCATATTATAATAATGATGCCCACATTTGTAGTCTAATCACCTCATTTGGTGTTTTTCATTTGGTAATGCTGACTCAAATTGTAGTCTTTGAACACGGCGATCTGCTCGACGCAAACTAAACACACGGCTTTATCTCTGACTTCAGTAAATAAATACTTAGCAGTCCATGATTTGTTGAAAGCCCTGCATTCTGCATCTCCCTTTCTTCTTTTTGTGGACATTTTGGGGGCTAAAGTCTTCTTGTGACCTGCTCGCAACAACGTCGATTAGGTGTCAGTATCAGATCTACAGATCGGCTCAGGCTCCAGCGCCTGCTGGTGACGTCACACTATGTGATTGGCTGGACTGTTTGAAGGATGACGTACAAGTTTGTGGTTGGTCTGGACAAATTACGGAAGTAGTTATCGCGGGATTAGGTTTCGTGAGATTTCATGTCATGTTCATGTCGTGCGTATTGCGTTTTTGTTGAACACAACTTCAAAATAAAAGCAATGCACATTCAGTCCATGCATGAGGTAAAATTAGAAAATACGTTTATTTTGTAATTTCTAATTAACCTTACGCAGGCCGGTCAGAATGAACCAAAGGGCCGGATGCGGCCCACGGGCTGTAAAATGCCCAGGTCTGCTTTAGGGGATTCCCTCAAGGATTTCCCTTTAGAGCAAACACGAGATGAGACTCTGAATCATGCTTTTGGCCAAGTGAGAGTAATCAACGGTCAGACTCTCCAGCTAAATGTGACACTCTCCTACACCATACTTCACAATAATTAAAGATGGGCTATACTGAGTGATGCAGGACACTCAAACCCATGAGAAAGTAGCCCAGTTGTTAATCCCAAAGAGCCAAAGAGAACTTGTATTCCACGTGGCTCATTTTAACCCTATGTCTGGACACCTTGGTCAGGATAAGACACTAGCCCAAATAATGGACCGATTTTATTGCCCAGGGATTCACGAGGATGTCTGTAGGTGGTGTGCAGCATGTCACAAATGCCAGCTGGTGAATCCAGCAGCCATGCCTAAAGTGCCATTGTGCCCTCTTCCCCTGATTGAGACCCACTTTGAAAGAATTGATATGGATGGAGCCCCTGTTATTCGCAGTACAAGAGGTCCCGCAAGCCTCCACAGGGTTTTCCCAATTTTAATTATTATATGGGCATAAGCGTCATGGCATCTTGGATGTGCTGCGGGAAAACTGGAAGGATGGACCTATGAGCAGTAAAAACAAAATTCAATATGTTCTTGACCTGTGCACAAAGCTCCACATACTCAGTCACCTAACCCAGGAGAGTTTGTGGCAAACGCAAGAACGTCAGGCCCAGCTGTACAACAGGGGCAAGCGCCTTAGAGAATTCACATCAGGAGATAAAGTGCTCATATTATTACCCATGTTGAGCTTGAAACTACTCGCTCAGTGGCAAGGGCCCTTTGAGGTCACACGGTGAATCAGGGACATCGAGAGAATAAGTACAGCACCATCGAGAAGGAGTGTCTGGCCATCAAGTGGGCAGTCCTCACCCTCTGATATTACCTGCTGAGGTGCTCTTTCACCCTCTGTTTGGATTACACCCTGCTACAGTGGCTCCACCACATGAAAGATGCCAATGCACAGCTCACCTGTTGGTATCTCACCCTCCAGCCTTTCAAGTTCGAGGTGGTCCACAGGCCAGGGGTGCGGATGGTGGTGACATACTTTCTTTCTTGTCAAGGAGGGAGTCGGCTGCAGGCCAGACGGCTCCCTGGCCTGAATTGGGTGGTGGGGGTATGTGGCAGCGGGAGCATGGTCAAGCGTTGGTTTGTGAATGGAGGGTGAGGCCAGGGAAGGTGAGTGGCAAATTGACCACACCTATCATTAATTGATGCTCTGTGTGTGTATGTTTTTGCAGTAATAGCAGAAGGCTGATTAAGAGGGAGAGAGCGGAAAGCTAGTGTTGATCTCCTGTCTGGAGTATGAATGTGTGTGTGCAAAGTGACACATAATTGCAAGCTGAAAAGCAATAGTGAAAATAAAAATACACTGAGTTTTCCATCACTACTCGCCTGTCTGTGCTACAGTATTCCACCCACTCTCAGGGACAGTTACACTGGCAAATAGTAGGTTTGTTAGAGATCATTTAAAAGCAATAATTGTGTAAATAATGTCACATGCAAAGTAGGGGTGGAAACAAAATTCAAGTTAGATTTTTGCATGTGCTAAATGTTCTTGGTAATCACAACTATGAAATCAACTTTATCCTGTAAATAAGTTGTCATCATATTGGGAAAATTCCTGCTTGTTTTATTGATGCATAAGTTTGATAAACTTTCTTATTATTAAGACTTAGTATAATTTTGCCTTCAACTGCCAGAAAATGGCTTCTGTAAAACCAATCAACTCAACATTAATGCTGCCCTGTAATCTGCAATTTTTGCGAGAATCAAGTTGCAAATTCAGGTTCTGTGCAGGCCACTCAAATTCCTCCACACCAAACTTGGCAAACTATGTCTTTATGGACCTCACATTATGCACAAGGCGACTGTCATTATGAAACAGGTTTGGGCCCCTTAATTCCACTGAAGGGAAATCTTAAATCGAAAGCGCCCAAAGACATTCTAGATGATTGTCTCATCTCATCTCATTATCTCTAGCCACTTTATCCTGTTCTACAGGGTCGCAGGCAAGCTGGAGCCTATCCCAGCTGACTATGGGCAAATGGCGGGGTACACCCTGGACAAGTCACCAGGTCGTCACAGGGCTGACACATAGACACAGACAAACATTCACACCTATGGTCAATTTAGAGTCACCAGTTAACCTAACTTGCATGTCTTTGGACTGTGGGGGAAACCGGAGCACCCAGAGGAAACCCACGCGGACAACATGCAAACTCCGCACAGAAAGGCCCTCGCTGGCCACGGGGCTCGAACCCGGACCTTCTTGCTGTGAGGCGACAGCGCTAACCACTACACCACCGTGCCACCCCTAGATGATTGTGTGCTTCCAATTTTGTGGTAATAGTTTGGTGAAGGTCCATATTTGGGTGTGATGCTTTTGCCCATATAGTGTATGTTGAGGCATGCACAAGTGAATAACTAAATACACAGCTGTTGAGCTATTAGGTTAAAAATGAGCCCTTTTAGGCCAAGCATTGAAAATTGTGTGTGTGTGTGTGTGTGTGTGTGTGTGTGTGTGTGTGTGTGTGTGTGTGTGTGTGTGTGAAAGAGCTGGCCCTGAAAATATGTTGTTTGACACATTTGAAGCAAGTGTAAGTAATTTTAATCAGGATTATGTTTTAATCATACATAAATACATGTACATTTACCATGTTACATTTGTTACACTTCTACCATGGCTAAATATTATGTAGTATGAATGTAGTACAGAAGTAAGACAATGATATTGATACAGCCAAGCACAAGTCTACTATTGTTTTAAGAATTAAACATTTGATCAATGTTATGTAATAATTTTCCATCCGTTATATACTACAAGATATATAAAATAACTGTTATATATAATTTGTCATGTAAAAGTGGGCTGCAGATGGATGTACAGTGGTGCTTGAAGGTTTGTGAACCCTTTAGAATTTTCTATATTTCTGCATAAATATGACCTAAAACATCATCAGATTTTCACACAAGTCTAAAAGTAGATAAAGAGAACCCGGTTAAACAAATGAGACAAAAATATTATACTTGGTCATTTATTTATTGAGGAGAATTATCCAATATTACATTTCTGTGAGTGGCAAAAGTATGTGAACCTTTGCTTTCAGTATCTGGTGTGACCCCCTTGAGCAGCAATAACTGCAATTAAACATTTACGCTAACTGTTGATCAGTCCTGCACACCGGCTTGGAGGAATTTTAGCCCGTTCCTCCATACAGAACAGCTTCAACTCTGGGATGTTGGTGGGTTTCCTCACATGAACTGCTCACTTCAGGTCCTTCCACAACATAAAATTTCAATTGGATTAAGGTCAGGACTTTGATTTGGTCATTCCAAAACATTAACTTTATTCTTCTTTAACCATTCTTTGGTAGAACGACTTGTGTGCTTAGGCTCGTTGTCTTGCTGCATGACCCACCTTCTCTTGAGATTCAGTTCATGGACAGATGTCCTGACATTTTCCTTTAGAATTCGCTGGTATAATTCAGAATTCATTGTTCCATCAATGATGGCAAGCTGTCCTGGCCCAGATGCAGCAAAACAGACCCAAACCGTGATACCACCACCACCATGTTTCACAGATGGGATAAGGTTCTTATGCTGGAATGCAGTGTTTTCCTTTCTCCAAACAGAATGCTTCTCATTTAAACCAAAAAATTATATTTTGGTCTCATCTGTTCACAAAACATTTTTCCAACAGTCTTCTGGCTTGTCCATGTGATCTTTAGCAAACTGCAGATGAGCAGCAATGTTCTTTTTGGAGAGCAGTGGCTTTCTCCTTGCAACCCTGCCATGCACACCATTGTTGTTCAGTGTTCTCCTGATGGTGGACTCATGAACATTAACATTAGCCAATGTGAGAGAGGCCTTCAGTTGCTTAGCAGTTACCCTGGGGTCCTTTGTGACCTTGCCGACTATTACACACCTTGCTCTTGGAATGATCTTTGTTGGTCGACCACTCCTGGGGAGGGGAACAATGGTCTTGAATTTCCTCCACTTGTACACAATCTGTCTGACTGTGGATTGGTGGAGTCCAAATTCTTTAGAGATGGTTTTGTAACCTTTTCCAGCCTGATGAGCATCAAAAATGCTTTTTCTGAGGTCCTCAGAAATCTCCTTTGTTCATGCCATGATACACTTCCACAAACATGTGTTGTGAAGATCAGACTTTGATAGATCCCTGTTCTTTAAATAAAACAGGGTGCCCACTCACACCTGATTGTCATCCCATTGATTGAAAACACCTGACTCTAATTTCACCTTCAAATTAACTGTTAATCCTAGAGGTTCACATACTTTTGCCACTCACAGATATGTAATATTGGATCATTTTCCTCAATAAATAAATGACCAAGTATAATATTTTTGTCTCATTTGTTTAACTGGGTTCTCGTTATCTACTTTTAGGACTTGTGTGAAAAATCTGATGATGTTTTAGGTCACATTTATGCAGAAATATAGAAAATTCTAAAGGGTTCACAAACTTTCAAGCACCACTGTAAGTGCAGGAAGGTGTTTATTATAAAAGCAAGCAGGCATACAGATCAACAACATTTAGCAAAGGCAAAGTCATGAAAACAGGCAAGGGTCATTCGAGGAGCAGAGTGTCAGAGGAAATGTAAATCAGTGTTGAGTAAAACGAGCTCAGAGTCGAGAACCAGAGTAGCAACACAAAATACAAGGCTAGGCAATGTGAGACACAGGGTACGACGCATATACTTTGCAAAGTATTTGTGAGTGTGGAGTCCTTTTATGCACACCATGATTGCCCTCTGATCAGATGTATATAATTTGATCTTGTGGTGCACGATGTGCGCACTGAGCACAAATACATGTAAACATAACAGTTTGAGGCGTGCCAACCGCAAACATTTTGGATGTGACAGTATTATAATTTTCAAACATTAGCATTCTTAATGTGTGATGTAATGTGTGATGTAAAGGAGTGATACACAGTCTTGGATAATAACATCCAAGAGTGAGGAGTAGAAAGGGGGAGTGCAGGTGTTTAATCTGTTTAGGTTGTGTTGGTGTGGGTGTGGATTCAAAGCTACTTGATGACCCCTGGTTTACCCTTAATTAACAATTTGGGAATTTTTGTCATCTTTGTCTAAAACAGATATCTTAGAGGCCTAGATACAACTTTCATTTTGCCAACAACAGACCCTTTGAACTGATAAAGAGCACTTGAGTCCACCATTTACTTTTTTTTTGCCAAGATATTGACCTTATTCTTAAATTGTCTTTATCGTCAACCCCCCCCCCCCTTTTAAAAACATTTTCAATTAATATGTCAAAGTTCTTGCAATGACCCAAGAATTATAAGGCTTGTTTTTATTTACTTATTTACTTGTTATTAATTGTTGTGCTACATTAAAATAGTATGGTATTCTCCGCAATAAAAATGGATATATCATACATGAAGCCGCTTGATCTCTTTAAAATCCAAAAGCTCTACACTGATAACAGTGGAGTAAAGGTCTTTTGTGGGATGACAGAACACATAATAATCAGCTGTCACTATGCTGATGACACAATGTTGTCACTTTCCACGTCTCTAAGCCAACATGCTTTATGGGGCAATTTCATGCTACTGTGCTTCATTTGACTTAATGGCAAAGCAACAGCAGGAAGCCACAGTGAGCAGCATGAAACACTCGCTGTAATCGATCACCTCATAGTGCAGGCTCATGGTTAAAGGCAGTTGGCTTTATGGCTGGAGGAAACTCATCTGTCAAAGCCATGTCAGCACCAATGCATTTTCCCTCCAGTTGGGTGTGAATAAAGTGCTCTCTGACACAGCCTTGACCACACACAGGCTCCAGAGGTCTGTTCCCTGGACACACACACACACACACACACACACACACACACACACACACACACACACACATCAACACGGGTCAATGACAAACACTCATCAAGTGAGTGAGTTTGCACTGAGGATCATGAACTGGTGTGCGTTATCAGTGTTAGCTCAGAGAGTTACTGACATACTTATTATGTGACATGCTTGGAAACTGAAAAGTGCTTCTTTTTGGAGCTGTGAATGAACAAAATCGCTGTAAACAAACATACAGGCTTTGATTGCACTGTTCTGAACTTACCTTTATGATAAGGTCACATTCAGAAGATTAGCTCTGAGTTGTAACAATGGGATCTTTTCACACATACCACATGTGACAGCACAATGAATAGCTTTCCAAGAATGTTTAAAGTGCATATCCTGGACCAATTTAG
The DNA here is from genome assembly GCF_027579695.1 of Neoarius graeffei. Classification (NCBI taxonomy): domain Eukaryota; kingdom Metazoa; phylum Chordata; class Actinopteri; order Siluriformes; family Ariidae; genus Neoarius; species Neoarius graeffei. Next base: position 51,056,709 of record NC_083577.1, on the reverse strand, counting down.
TGTTTTTTTATATGAAAGTATGTCCCTTTACACACTCATCCAGAAGGGTAATTTTACACAAGGCCATCTGTCTACAGCAGAAAAAAATAAAATAACAAAACCTGTCTGGAAAAATCCCAAGGGAGTCTGAAGCCAGATTCGTGCATTCACCTGCGAAAGCACCAGCAGGCTGAGAGAGCTTGCACGGTTTCAGTGCACAGCCTGTGTAGACCAAGTTTAGCAGCTAGCAATTTTGCATTGAAATATGGAATTGTCACATTCAGCTTCTAAACCCATGGATTCATGTATCAATGCTCATCTATCTATTGTTACATAAATCATATTTTTTCTAATTACTATTATGTATTTATATATTTCTTCATGGGTGGCACGATGGTGTAGTGGTTAGCGCTGTCGCCTCACAGCAAGAAGGTCCGGGTTCGAGCTCCGTGGCCGACGAGGGTCTTTCTGTGCGGAGTTTGCATGTTCTCCCCATGTCTGCGTGGGTTTCCTCCGGGTGCTCCGGTTTCCCCCACAGTCCAAAGACATGCAGGTTAGGTTAACTGGTGACTCTAAGGCTACGTTTACATTAGACCGTATCTGTCTCGTTTTCTTCGCGGATGCACTGTCCGTTTACATTAAACCGCCTGGAAACGCCGGGAAACAGGAATCCACCAGCGTCCACGTATTCAATCCAGATCGTGTCAGCTCCGGTGCTGTGTAAACATTCAGAATACGCGGATACGCTGTGCTGAGCTCTAGCTGGCATCTCATTGGACAATGTCACTGTGACATCCACCTTCCTGATTCGCTGGCGTTGGTCATGTGACGCGACTGCTGAAAAACGGCGCGGATTTCCGCCTTGTATCACCTTTCATTAAAGAGTATAAAAGTATGAAAATACTGCAAATACTGATGCAAATACTGCCCATTGTGTAGTTATGATTGTCTTTAGGCTTGCCATCCTTCCACTTGCAAGTGGTAAGTGATGTGCGCTGGGATCACACACACAGCGTGAATCACTGCTTGTTCACTTCACTCGCGTGCTCTGTGAGCTGCGCAAGGCCGGAGTGCGCACCCTCCAGAGGGCACTCGCTGTTCAGGGCGGAGTGATTTGGAGCGCAGGATGCCTGCGGAGCCGAGCGTATCCATGTATTGGTATTGCTGTGTGCACGCAAATCGTGTATTGGTGTTGCTGTGTGCACACTAATCGTTTTAAAAACGTTAATCTGATGATCCGCTGATACGGTCTAATGTAAACATGGGCTAAATTGACCGTAGGTGTGAATGTGAGTGTGAATGGTTGTCTGTGTCTATGTGTCAGCCCTGTGATGACCTGGCGACTTGTCCAGGGTGTACCCCGCCTTTCACCCGTAGTCAGCTGGGATAGGCTCCAGCTTGCCTGCGACCCTGTAGCAAGGACGCATTATCCTAATGGGCTTCATGGGCAGCTGCCCAGGGCCACAGCCACTAGGGGGCCTCGGAGGTAGCGAGATCGGAAAATATGAAACGATATTTTCAGAAGTTTTGATCATATTGATAACATTTTTGATGCATTTCGCCACCCGTAAGGAAGCCAACCTTGTCCCGTCGCATAAATCACCCGTCATTGTCAATATGATCACTGTCCACCATGTCTTCACACGCTACGCCAGCTTGAGTTCAATGATTTAATTAATGACTTCGCTTTCCAGAAAAGTAGGAAAGTGCCCTTGTAAGTTGACCCATGGCTGTCAAACTGAATGCGGAAAGCTGTGTGCCACTGCTGTTTGGGACATTACGTGTGTGAAAGGATGAAATGTTTCACATAGCTTAACATTTTGAGATTTATTTCTGAGAAGCAAGATATTTTTCTTTCTTTGTTATCGCTGTTTGTTTTCACAAGTTAAAAGTTGCCTGGATTCCAAAATGAAAACGAACGGTTATATACCAAATGAATGTTCTTGTTCTGAATACTAAAGAAACTGTTGTAGGCCTAGGTTATGTTCTTGACATGTTGTTCATTGACTCACTCATTCAAAGGCTTCTTGAGGCTAAACTTTAGTTAACCAGACTTGTTAACCGTGATGTCTGATGGATTTTTTCACCATGCAGTTGCCTATTTCACCATTGCTTTTGCTCGATTAAATAGGTGTTGATGGATATAAAGTTTTATCGTTCAATAGTATTTCTAATTGTGCCACTGTCATTATTTAAGTTTCTGTGTCTAGTTAGACAGGCACGTCTGAGGGGGTGAATTTGCTGAGCGCAGTTGACAACAGGTGGGGGTGGGGCCTCGGGGGTGTGTCTGCCCAGGGCCTTGGCAAGGGTTAACGCGGCCCTGCCCTGTAGAACAGGATAAAGCGGCTAGAGATGATGAGATGAGATGAGATGAGATGAGATGAGATGAGATATTTCTTCATTTAGAAGAGTACTGGCTACTGTAGGAGAAAGATTTCATAAGCTACACACATGGAATCGGCTAAGCAGGGTTATATATACATTTAATGTGTTTGACAGGTCCCAAGATCTCAAGCCCTGACACGCATATCCTTTGATACATGTGAAGTAAAATGGAAAGAAAATGTGACCTTGGGCGCTGTGTGAGACAGCTGCCTCTCCAGTAGCTCTGTAGTTTTTAGCTCTTTAAACCTCTTTTTTTCCACCTTTTTACTTTTCTGCTCTTCTTACGAAGACATAGTGTGTTTTTCTTCATATCCCATGGATATTTTTAACTTTAATACGCAACCAGGAGCCAGTCTTCTCATTTATTCGAGAGAAGAGCTGCTGGCCCTGAAAACAATGGGACGAGCCGGGATACGACACCCCATCCCAGCCGAGCTGAGGAGGAAACCCAGGGGCTACAAAGCTGGGGCTAAGCTAAAGGCTAGGCTAGCAGACAACTGGCGGTGCTACAAACCATCCATTCCCTCCATTATCATGGGGAATGTGAGCTCGCTGCCGAATAAGGTCGACGAGCTATCTGCACTGAAAACCAGCGGATTTACCGGGAGAGCAGCTTATTTATTTTTACGGAGACATGGCGAACACACCTTGTACTGGATGCTAACGTGGACCTGCGGGGATTCACTGCTGTGAGAGCCGACAGAGACACTAAAGCAGGGGTGTCAAACTCATTTTGGTTCAGGGGCCACATACAGCCCATCTGATCTCAAGTGGGCCGGACTAGTAAAATAATTGCAAAATAACCTTTGTCAACTCCAAATCTTTAGCATTGTTTTTTCAGTAGGCTATGCTTTATGCTTCAGCCTACATTTGTAGCCTACATAATCGCTGATCACAAGGGATCTAGATTATTACACATTTATTCACAGAGAGGCCAATGGTTTTGAAATAAAATGCATTTCACTCTCAAACAACTGGTTTATTTTTATACAGTTGAGTGAATACATTTTTACATCTGACAACCTGAACCAACTCCCCACACTAATGTTGGCAAAAGCAGATTGCTTTTCTGGGCACACGACTTCTGCTGCCTTCAGCATGCATTTTTTCACAAGTTCACCATCAGAAAATGGCTTGGATGCTTGCACCAACTCGTTTGCAATAAGGTAGCTAGCTTTCACTGCTCCATCACTAACCTCACGGCTGCGAGTAAATGCAGACTGCTGTTTCTTCAGACCAGCGAACAATTTGTTTATCTTCTCTTTTCTTAATTGTCCATACAAATTGTGAAATTTTTCTTTATGATGAGTCTCATAAAGGCTCTGAATATTATATTCTTTGAGCACTGCAACCTGTTGATTACATACCAAGCACACTGGTTTTGTATTCACCTCTGTGAATAAATAATACTCAGTCCATTTTTCCTGGAAAACTCTGCACTCTACGTCAACTTTTCTTCTTTTTGACAAAGACATTTTGTTAATGGGGGTATCACTCTTGACAATTTTGATAGCAACTTAATAGTGGTGAGGCAAGACTGCCATTCATGGAATCAGACAGCATATCTAGGCACGTTGCTAAAATGTGCCGTTTATTTCAGGGCTTTGAACCAGAATTTTTTTCCTATTGGTTCGTTCCGAACAGAAACGGAATTTTAACGTTTCCGGTTTTGGGTTCCACCATTAAATAGACGTTCCTGAACCGGTTAGAACAAAAAAAATTCGTTCCCGGAACGGTTAATTACGTTCCCTGTCAGCTGTTTAACAAATGGCTATAAAATTATGCCTCTGTCTCATCCAGCTTAAGCCAAATGTAGGCTAATTCTATTACAAGCTTCATTAAATAAGACAAGAAATAATTCAAAACAATTATTATTTCAAATGTTGGCGATTTGGATTCTCAGTATGTCTTCCCATCTACACAAACAGAAAAAGTGCCAAAAATGAAAGATAATTCGTTTAGTGTGTTACCAAAGGCTTGTCAGGCCCTATAGAGGGCTACCGCATGATGTCACCGCGCCGCGAGATTTTGTTAGGCGCCATATTGGAAGACCAAGTACACATCTATGCAAGTACATACATACATAAAACAAACTACACCTGAAATGTAGCCAGGGCCGGTTCTGCCCTAATCTGGACCCAGGTGCAACATCGCGCAACCCCCCCCCAAAAAAAAAACACCAGTCTAAATCAGGACAACCATCACATAAATATAACTATAAACATTTTATATCAACTATTTTAACTAAATGGGCTATAATAAATAAGCCTGCAGGCAGCCACGGCGGGCTGCCTCAGAAAAGTAACCATTCAATGACGCAACTGAAAGCCGGCAGCCACGGTGGGCTGCCTTAAAAAGTAACCATTTGTCCTACCTTAAAACTCGTTTTGCATTTTCCGCCTCCTTTTTTGTATTTTCAACCCTCCGTTTATTTTCTTTCCTTTTCTGAAAACCCGATTTGTGTCCAGACATTTTGTTCTGCTACCAACGAACTAACTCATCAGGTCTCGTCACTCGAGCCCGCGATGATTCCCGTGGGAAGGGCAACAATTGATACATTTTTACAAACAGCCAATAGGGAGCTTGCATCGTTCAGGCTCTTCTTTGCTCAGACACTCAGTAATGGAGACGTGATAGTCCACCTTCCTGCGCTCTCCATTCAGTCAGCGAACGTCACACAGGAAGTGAACCCCAGCGGGTCATAGAAACTTGCGCAGGAGAAGAATGGCTTTTTTATTTGTAGGCTACGGAAACTTTGAGGAACGAAATAAAAACCGGTATTAACCGGTTACCATTATTTTTAATAAGCGTTTCTGTTCCGGAACATAAAAAATAATAAAGTTTCTGGTTTCGTTTCTGTTCCATGTGAAATAGAAAAAGTTCCCGGTTTTCGTTTTCGTTCCTTGAACCGGTTCAAAGCCCTGGTTTATTTCCTGATTTCTTGTTATGTCAGTGCTGCTTTTTTTTGGCTGCCCCTAGCGGCTGAATTGAGCATTTCGGTTATTTCTTTAAAAATTCATAAGTCATCACAGGAATGGGCAAGAGATTTACTTTTTTTTTTGACATCCTTAGAAATTTTTTCTCTACAAGTCTGGGGCCGGATTAAACCATCTAGCGGGCCGGATCCAGCCCACAGGCCGTATGTTTGACACCCCTACACTAAAGCATGCGGGAAAGGCAAAGGTGGGGGACTCATCATTTACGTGAACAACCGCTGGTGTAACCCGGGACATTTCTCCATAAAGACAATCTTATGTTGCCTGGACTTGGAGCTGCTAGCATCACCATCTGTGTTTACATCCCTCCGAGGGCAGACGCAGCCGCTGCATGTGAGGGGATTCACTCTGTCACAGCAAGGCTGCAGACACAGCACCCTGAGGCATTTATGATCATTTCTGGGGACTTTAAACATGCTACTTTGGCTGCTTTTTACCAGGCTGTGGACTGTATCTTTTTAATTTCCCTGAGGGAACCCTACCAAAGGGAGCAATAAAGTTCTATCTAATCTAATCTAATCTAATCTAATCTAATCTAATCTAATCTAATCTAATCTAATCTAATCTAAGTAAGTGTATTATTGCCCAACACTTTCGTGTTGTTTACTTTTGTGTGTGTCAATAAATAACATTATCCGTGTACCACACAAACACAGGAACACCTGATTTAGAGTATAGTTTCTCATATTTCTTACCCTGACAACAGTCAACTTGTGAATTGCTGATTTTCTTGGTCTTTTTCTCAGCTCTGCTTTGGTCCTCGGCTTCCGGGAGCTTCACACGAAGCGCTCCCATTTCTTTCTCATTGTCCGGTCTTTTGGAAAATGATGAGTACTAATCCCATCATGATTGGTGCTGCTACACCCTCCTACGATACATCTGTTAACCGTTTTAATAATTATGTGATAACTAGAGTTGAGCCGGATACTCAGCTGAAACGAGTATCCGGTACGGATAAAGCACTTTTGCCGAGTACGAGTATTATACGAGTAATACGAGTCAATATCTGTGCTCGGCCTGAATGAAAATCCTCACACAGCGTCACAGCGCCCCTCCCCTACACACACTGCTCTGCTCACTCACACAGAGAACAGCGCTCTGTCTCTCCAGTTCGCGGGGCTTTTCCGTTAACGTTTCGGGTTTCTTCAGCTTCAAGTTTGTTTTTATTTCAGTTTGTACTTACTTATAACCAGTAGAGTTCTGGTAAACGTGGGTTCGTTCAGACGTGGTGCTTGGTAGAAAGCGACTCACGTTGCGTCTCTGCCTGTCGGAGATTTTTTTTTCTTTTTTTAACCATCGGTTAAAAACAGTTTTTTTGACTTCACGCATTGAGTGTCTGACACTTTCTTGCTGTAATTCATGTAAAAATAAAGGTAGTAGTGGTATAAGTATTACAAATTAAGCTACACACACTCTCTTTCTCTCTCTCTCTGCCGGTCGTCGGAGTTTTTTTTTTTAAACTGTCAGTTGTCTCTAACCAGTTTTATTTCACTTCACGCACTGAGTGTCTGACACTTTCTAGGTAGTAGTGGTCTAAATAATATTACAAATTAAGCTACACACACACACACACACACACACACACACACCTGGTGTGGAAATTAAAAAAAATTAAAAAGAACCAAAAAAAAAATCACAATGATCATAAAAAAATTAAAAGTTAAAAAAAGAAAGTTATGTTGAGTATGAAAACTCTTGTTCATTACATTTCATTTCATAATTGCAACCGCATGTGTTGTATTCATTGTTGCAAAACTTGTTCTGTAAATAGTTCATTTGCTATCGTGATCAAAACCATTGATCTGAAGCTCAATGCTGATGCTGTCCTGTAAATAGTTTTCTAATCAGCAATAAATATAACAATTTCTGATCAACCCATATCAATTGCATGCTTAAAGGACATGGGACATGGATTTTTTTCTGGGTATAATTATGTATAAAGGACATAAGAAATGCCATCTAAATCAATGCAGGGCATCAAAAATGTGAAAATCATCACATTATTCAACTTTTTTATACATCAGCGTAAAACAATGATTCGTTAATTAGCTAGGTGGTCACGTGACCCGTGACATCACAAAAACTTTCCAAGGAGCCAGCGCTTGGGAATCTAATGTAAACAGGTTACCGAAATGGACACCATCGACAGTGACATTCCCGATGTTTCACAGAGATGTGAAGTTAGACCCTATCAATTCGAACCGATAGCTGGAAATTCACATGAACATAGATCTTGTCTTTACTCTGATGGGTCAGATGATTCTGAGAGTGAGAGTTCATTCAATCCCCATGAAACTGAAAGCGGTCGGCTCGATAACACTTCCTGGTAAGTTAAAAACAATTCTGCTCAAAGGCTAATGATCTGTTGAAAGAAGTATTATTTTTGTATCATACATTGAAAGTTCATCATAGATCTAGCTAAAGTTCGTTGCAAGCTAGTTTTTTCTTTTGCTGATATTTTTTGAGATTGATTGAGATACAATGCTTCCAGAGTACGAGATGAAAACATTCAAAATGGCAAAACGAGTCAGAATTATGATAATCAATAATTGATACACCCAAAATTATAATACTAATCCTTACCTCGGCTTTCAGTCGCTTAGCGAATGCACCTCGGCATTTTTCCACATGAGGCCCATGGTAAAACCACACTTCCAGGAGGGGCTGCCGTCTGCCTCCCAAGCCGGCCGAGAGCGCTCTTCGTCGGGTACGGCCAGGTGGGTGAATGCCCTGGTCCGTCTGCCCTGTCTAAAAAATAATGGTACAACTCCGAGTGAAGGTATCAATGCGCTGTCGAAGCGCGCAGAAGGTGTTAGTATGCCTGTCATTATAGTGCGGACTTTCCATAGCATAGAAAATCGCTACGTTTCAATTTGTGTAACTGAACTTGTTTCATGTCACTGGTCATATAAACCTATGTAAACAGGAGAAACGCGCAAGAGTTTGGTCGCATCTAACTACAGCCCCAAAAAATACCATTGGCCATGCTGAGCCTAGCTACATTGCTAACAGGAGTGACAGCGCGTCTGACTGACTGGGAGGTCGCGCAAAGCTCGGAGAGGTACGGAGCAGCTCGTCTCAATTCAGGTAAGAGCATATTTCATTATGGAAATACGGTGGACTGTTCCTATTTAAATGTCCATTAATGTTACAGGATTTCTTGACTGTCTCTACAGTTGTAGGAATGTTAGGCCCTGTATATTATGGCGCTATCACTGCCTCCATGAACCCGGCTATACGGCCTCTTAAATTTGGCTTGGCAATTAATATCGCTCAGTACCTGAGTATTAATGTTGACAGAATTCTCAGTGAAATGGTCCGAACACAGTTTGTGGGAAACAGTAGGTGCAAAGTTTCTTCTACGGCAGTAGTGAGCCCACACTTTCCTCAGCTTCGGGTCCTTGGGGAATGCAAAAAAACTTACTCCAGGGCATTTCCCATTGGAATTATTGCAACCATAAGCAGCACAATACACCATGATGTTCAATGTACGTTAAAGACTATAAAAACAATTTTCTTGTCATTCACTTCTCCATTCATCTACCCGCTTGTGCTGTGCCCGAAAGTTTTTGTGACGTATGATCACGTGACAGCGGCTCTTCCGGTTGTAAAATATGCATATCGGAGCTCGAGCAGAAATGCCATATAATCATCACGAATATAACGATTTTGCTGAATTTAATAGATAATTTGGTATTTGTTGATGCAATTAATTCATATTTTAATGGAAAGAAACTGATATAGCGTGCATTTATGTTTCATGTCCCATGTCCTTTAAAATAACATACTGGTTAAAGCCCTGCCCGTTTCAAGACAACCAGACCCACTTCCAGGTTAAATCCCGCCCACTCCGAGTACGGATACGGATACAGATAATTCATATGGTTAACAGATACAGATAATGCTGTACTCGCTCATCCCTAGTGATAACGTTGAAGAAATTTTCAGAAAACCACCAGATCGTTTTCTCATAAACAAACCAACGCTAACGTAGGATTCAGAAGGAGGCGTCCCGCACGTGACATCACGAAAATCAATGTTTGCTGGGAAATCCAAATGCCAAGTTTTTTCAGAGGCGGACAAATTCAAGTCAAATGGCTTGATTTCAACTGAATTTTTCTGGTATTGCGCAAGGTAAAAACAATTGCACAAAATGCAAAATGTGACAGATATTTGACCAAAGTTTAATATAAAATAGGAGAATTACATTGATTTTGCTCCTGAATTTACCTGTGATATGCACTTTAAGAATCAATATTTCAGAATTCACCTGCTTAGCTCCAGAGGACAAATGTAATTTCTAAAGGACAGTATGTGGGCTTTGTAATGTGACCCGTATATAGAATTAAAATTTTTGGTTTAGTGAAGAACAGATTAAAATTTTGTATTTAATAGTCAATGGTATCAAATGTTCAAAGTAAAGTGAAACAAAATACCTGAAGCCATATTGTTGTTTACATCATTTTGATTCTTAACCCTAACTTTATAACTGGAAAAATGACACTTGGCACAAATAAAGTTACAACAGAAGCCACAGTCTGCTGTATCTAAGATCTATTTTGGTTAACCACATGTAATATAATGACCAAACCACACGTGAGGAAGCATGCCAATAAAAGGGTCGTTGTTCAAACTCTGTACAGTAGTTGTGTGTGCTTACGTTTTTATCATGAGAGATGAGAATACTTCAGGGAGACTGACCTAAAAGAGACTTGCAGTACAGGTAACTTCAAAACATCCCTCTAATGGAATGCAAGATACCCTGATAGACACTAATGCAACATTGTTTAATGTGTAATGTAAACACAAAACAAATAAGCAAGGAACAAAGTTTAATGATACAGCAAAACCAACACTGCAAAGCGACAGAGTAGAATAAGCTTATAGTAGAAACAAGGAGGTGAGTTCAGGGAGCGTTTAAATTGTCCATGGTTAATGAGCGCCAGGTGTTTAGTACTCAGCAGAGACGGAGCATTGCGGGCGTGCAGCCTAGAGCAGATCCATGACATTAAAGCTAAAGAGCTTCTTTCATGGCAAGTCAAGCAGGAAGCAATTTCTTGAATATTTTCAAGAGATATTCTGCTTTGTTACGGCTGTGGTGTTGGGGGTGTGTCTTTTTTTTTTTTTGTCTCTCTCCAGGTACCACCCTCCACCATTGCTGTGAGTGGTTAGCTGTGCCAGCGCTTAATTGTTCACCGGAAGCAGCTGTTTTAAAAGACCTGGGGAAACCTACGGACAGGGCCGCTGGTCAGACAGCAGTGTGGATGCTGTGTGTGTGTGTGTGTGTGCGCGCAATTTAACCCTGTATTACAGAGATTACTCTGTGTGTGTGTTTTTGGTGTTGTCGGATTACAGCAGTTATGCTGTGTGGATAACTGAAATCTGATAACAGCGATTACGCTGTGTGTGTGTGTGTGTGTGTGTGTTAATAGTGGTGATGCGGTGCACCTAGGTACGCAACCTTGACTCCATAGGGAGTGGGTTTGGGTTTTGCTTTCCGTTTTGTTGTGCCCCTTTATTTATTTTTTTTTGTTTTATAAATAAACTCACTCACTCATGTATTTCCGTTTCCCCTTTATTTTTTTTCTTCTTCTTTTCTCGGTTGATGTACTTTGTAACCTCCCCCATTCCCTGGACTTAATCCTCGAGGACATAACATATTTGGGGGCTCATCCAGGATACTGAAAGTGATTGGTAAGCGGAGTTTTTAAATTAGTGTTTTTTATTTTATTATTCTATCGCATTGACTAGCTTGTGTTAAACATTCAAGCAGCTCCCTCGGATTAGGTAGGTGAGTGTCCAGCTGGGCTGTACCAGCCTCTCCATCGGGCACTCGTTTATCATTTTGCCTTTCTTATTTTCAGGGTAAATCCTGGGTGGGGATAAAGTTCTCCAGCGGGGGTAGGCATTTCAGGGCTTCGGACGCTGATATTAAGCCTTTCAAGTCGCCTCGAACCCGGCACGCTCCAGAAGATAGGTAGGTATAGTGTGGGTTACGTAGGATCTGGTGGGAGTTTTGCTTCTGTAAGGCTGAGTTTGGTAGTTGCCTATTATGCCTATGAACTCTGATATCAATATTACTGCGTTTGTCTAGGTGACCGTGAAAGCCTCTATATCAATAAGATGTCGTTAGAAGTTAGTTTTGTTAGGTTTGGTCTATGTGTACAGTTAATTTACTTGTTTTTGGTGAGTATGGCAACATTTAATTTGGAGGAGTTTGTGGTTAATCCCACTCTGAGTCAGCTTGATGAACGTTGGAAAACTGACTTGTGTATAATCGCCGAGCATTATGGTATTCCTTTTTTTACTTCCCTTGTTAAAAGAGAACTAAAAGCTGCTGTGTTAAATGGGTTGAAGGAAAACGGTATCTTCACCTCACAGGACTGTTCGGTGGCTGGGGCTATGGCAGCAGTGTCCACAGGCGAAGGCCGCATTGGTATGGTGGAGCCCTCGGGTGAAATCTCCGTTGATCTTCGGTTGGGGCAAGCGGCCGGGTCACAGCCTGTTACGCACACTCCTGGTTTAGAGAAGAGTAAGGTGGAAGGAAAGTTCACTTTGCTGCGGTTTAATCCTCTCTCTATGGGCTCGTCTTCTGGCTCTAGGCTAGATACGCAATTAAAAGTGCATCTAGCTTGTCTTCAATTGGAGACGCAGGAAAAGTTGCTGGTTCATAGAGAGGAGCGAGAGTTTCAATTCCGGAGGGAATTAGAAATAAAAAAATTGGAGGCAGATGCAGCTGTTAGAATGCGTCAGCTAGAGTTGCATGGGGGGAAACGGGTTTTAGGGCTACCTCGGCAATGATTTCTAACTCTGGTGAGTGGCTGTCATCCAAATCTGCAAGTACATTTCATGTAAGTAAAAATACTTCGGTCCTGGTTTTTTGAGAATCGGAGGTTGAATCTTATTTTAGTGTGTTTGAGTGCATTGCTGCTGCTCTGCATTGGCCGAAAGATGTGTGTGCAATACTTTTGCAATGCAAGCTGGTTGGTAAGGCTCAGGAGGCTTGTTCTTCTCTCTCTATTGAAGACAGTCTTGTTTGAGAGAGTAAAAAGTGCTATTTTGCGAGCATATGAGCTAGTACCAGAGGCGTATAGACAACATTTCCGAAGTCTTAGGAAAAGCTCAAGCCAGACTTATCTTGACTTTGCTAGAGAGAAAGTAATCCTCTTCGACAGGTGGTGTGCAGCATGTAAGGCTGAAGACCTGGCCTCATTGCGTGAGCTGATATTGCTAGAGGAGTTTAAAAACTGTGTGCCGGAGCGTACTGTGGTTTACTTAAATGAACAGAAAGTAACTACACTGCAGCAGGCCGCCACTTTGATGGATGAGTTTCCTCTCACGCACAAAAATGTTTTTAATAAATCTGATTCTTTTTCCCACCGTGGTTTTACCCATAAATCTGGCGACACACAGGCCAGTGCATCTTTGTCAGCTGCTAAGGCAGAGAAACAATGTTTTTTCTGTCACAAGCCTGGTCACATAGTTGCTGACTGTATGGCATTAAAACAAAGATGGCAGATGTCAGCTTCAAGGCAGCCAAAGGGTGTGGGGTTAATTAAAACAGTGTCTCCCACTGATCAGTCCGCCACTCAAAGTGCCTGATGAGTGTTTTAAACCTTTCACGTTTACTGGATTTGTGTCTCTCGCAGGAAAGTCTGAGGACCAGTGCCCAGTCACAGTGTTGCGAGACACCGGTGGCTCACAGTCTTTCATCCTCTCCAGTGTCCTGCCCTTGAGTGCTACATCTGCCTGTGGCATGAGTACCATAGTGAGAGGTATTGGGATGGATTTCGTGCCTGCACCCCTCCATCGCATTCATATGAAATCTAGCTTGGTTACTGGTTTCTTTCCAGTAGGGGTCCTCATTTGTTTTCCTATTGACGGCATTGATTTTATCATGGGAAATTACATCGCTGGGGGTAAAGTCTTTCCTGCTCCTGTGGTTACTGATGTTTCCATTTCTGGGGGAGGACAAGATGACCTGGCTCTATGTCATCCAGATGTTTTTACAGTTAGTGTTCTGACGAGAGCTCAAGCTAATAAGCAGGTCCCAGATGTTGATTTGTCTGATTCCCTGTTTGCTTCTGTCTTGACAGAGGAAAAGCTGCTACCAGTTGGTGAGTTGAACCCCACAGCATTAAAGCCAAGAGGTTTGATAGAACCTATCACTGCCACTGACCCGTGAGGCGCTCATCAGCACCCAGAAAGATGAGCCATCCTTAGCTGTGTTTCAGAGTAGTCGTTAAGGACACTAGCAAGTGCAAGAAAAAGCAGTCATTTTTTATGGATAATGGCGTGTTGATGCGCCAGTGGATTTTATGACCAGGTGAAGCAGGAGACATTTTAGGTGGGGACTGGGGCACAGTATACCAGATGGTCATTCCTGTTGGTTATCGGCAGCATGTACTCGAACTAGGACATGAGCATGGGTGGTCTGGTTATCTAGGTGTGACTAAAACATATAATTGGATCCTGAGACATTTCTTTTGGCCAGGAATGAAAGCTGATGTAGTGCCCTTTTGTAAGACTTACTGTACCTGCCAAATTGTGGGTAAGCTTAATCAAGTGATGCTTCCAGCCCCTCTGCACCCCATTCCTGCTGTTGGTGAATCCTTTGAGCATGTTATTGTCGATTGTGTTGGCCCACTGTCCAGAACAAAGTCTGGTAACCAGTTTTTATTAACTGTAATGTGTCTCCACTCGTTTTCCAGAAGCAATTCCCTTGCAAAAAATCATGGCATCAGCTGTCACAAATGCATTGACAAAGTCCTTCACCACCTTTGGTTTACTGAAAAAAGTGCAGACGGACCAATGGACCAATTTCCTTTCAAAGACTTTTAAACAGACCTTGCAGTCTTTGGGTGGTTCTCACTCAGTGTCCAGCGCATATCACCCAGAGTCACAGGGCATACTTGAACGTTGGCATCAAACACTGAAGTCAATGCTGAGGAAGTACTGCCTTGATACAGGGAAAAACTGGGATGAGGGGGTCCCCTTTGTTCTCTTTGCTATACAGGATGCAAAAAGAGGAGTCCCTTGGGTTCAGCCCAGCTGAACTGGTATTTGGTCACAATGTGCGCGGCCCACTTAAGGTATTGAAAGAACAGTTCATGTCTAGTTCTTCCTCAAAATGTAGTGTGCGAGAGTTTGTGTCACAGTGTAAAGAACATTTGCATCATGCATTTTCCTTGGCAAAAGAAGCCCTCTCCTCCTCGCAGGAGAGTATGAAGAAGCGCTTTGACAAGAAAGCAGTTCAGCGACAGTTTCAGCCAGGTGATCAAGTTTTAGTCCTATTGCCAATGCCTGGCTCTGCTCTTTCTGTCCGTTTCTTAGGTCCATATGTGGTAAGAAGTAAAGTTTCTGACAGATTGTCATCTACAGCCCTGAGCGAAGAAAAAAAAACATGATTGTGCCATGTTAACATGCTCAAACCCTATCATTCCAAGGAAGCTACTCAGGGGGAGCAGGAAAAAACTCCAGAGACTGCTGCCCCCCGGTAAGACATCTGCCTCCATGGTTTGTGTAGGATCTTTGTCTGATGGTTTGAGAGGGTTAACTGACAGTCAGCTGTGTGGTAGATTTTCAAATTCTGAGTTTCTGTCTAACATAGAAACCTATTTGTCCTATCTTCCTAAGTGTCAGAGGGATGATGTTACGTTCCTTCACTCCTACCCCACTTTGTTCAATGATGTGCCATCACGTGCAAGTGTTACACCATGACATTGATGTTGGTACTGCTGCCCCCATTAAGCAACATGCCTACTGCTGTCCCATAGAAAAGAGGGAGATAATGAAGGAAGAGGTTAAGTATCTGTTGGAAAATGGTTTAGCCAAACCCAGTTGCAGTCCTTGGAGTTCCCCATGTTTGCTGGTTCCGAAGTCTGACTGCACCCATCGTTTCTGCGCAGATTTTCGTAAGGTTAGCACAGTTATGGTACCAGATTCCTCCCCATTGCCTCGCATGGAGGACTGCATTGACAGCATTGGCCCAGCAGTGCTCATTACTAAACCTGATCTGCTCAAAGGATACTGGCAGGTTCTTTTATCACCCAGAGCCTCTGACATTTCCATGTTTGTGACACCCGACCATTTCCTGCAATACACGGTTATGGTGTTTGGCATGAGAAACGCACCTGCCACCTTTCAGCACCTGATGCACCTGGTGTTGGGGAATATTCCCACTGTAATGTCTACCTTGACGATGTTGTAGTGTATTCAAATAGCTGAGCAGACCATATCGCCAGTCTGACTTTGGTGTTCCAGCGGCTTGCTGAGGCCTCGTTAACCCTTAATCTTGCCAAGTGTGAGTTCTCTAAGGCCACTATCACTTACCTGGAAAAACAGGTTGGTCATGGGCAGGTCTGTCCAGTAAATGCTAAAGTCACAGCTGTGCTGTCCTATCCAGTTCCCACTACCAGACGTGAACTCTGTTGTTTTCTCAGCATGATTGGCTACTACAGATGTTTCTGTAAAAACTTCTCTGTTGTGGTTGATCCTCTCACCCAATTGTGTAGTCCTGCTGTTCCTTTTGATTGGAATGATGATTGTCAACATGCCTTTGATGTTGCTAAGTCTCTCCTCTGTAGCATTCCAGTCTTGGCTGCACCTAACTTCTCTCTTCCTTTCAATCTAGAAGTTGATGCTAGTGCCTCTAGAGCCAGTGCTGTATTACTACAGGATGGGGATGGTGGTGTATGCCATCCTGTATGCTACTTCTCGGTCAAGTTCAAACGTCATCAGCTGAACTACTCCACTATTGAAAAAGAAACCTTAGCCATGCTACTCGCCCTTCAACACTTCGAAGTGTATGTTGGCTCCAGTTCTTCTCCAGTAATTGTATATACTGATCATAACCCCCTTGTCTTCTTGGCTCAGATGTACAGCCATAACCAGTGGTTGATGCGTTGGGCTCTGCTGGCACAAGGCTACAACATTGAGATCAGGCATAAAAAAAGGGACCGACAATGTTGTGGCTGATACACTGTCCCATGGGTAAGAGGGTCCAATTGAAAAAAAAATGGAATGGTGTACACATTGTCATTATGTAATGTCATTTGTATTAGTATGCCATGTGTATTTTAGCAAACTACCCGTTCGCTCTTATGGGGGGGGTGACGGCTGTGGTGTTGGGGGTGTCTTTTTTTTTTTTTTTTTGTCTCTCTCCAGGTACCACCCTCCACCGTTGCTGTGAGTGGCTAGCTGCACTGGCGCTTAATTGTTCACCGGAAGCAGCTGTTTTAAAAGACCTGGGGAAACCTACGGACAGGGCCGTTGGTCAGACAGCAGTGTGGATGCTGTGTGTGTGTGTGTGTGTGTGTGTGTGTGTGTGTGTGTGTGTGTGTGTGTGCAATTTAACCCTGTATTACAGAGATTACTCTGTGTTTTTTGGTGTTGTCGGATTACAGCAGTTATGCTGTGTGGATAACTGAAATCTGATTTCTGATAACAGCGATTACACTGTGTGTGTGTTAATAGTGGTGATGCGGTGTGCCTAGGTGCGCAACCCTGACTTCATCGGGAGTGGTTTTGGGTTTTGCTTTCCGTTTTGTTGTGCCCCTTTATTTATTTATTTATTTTTTAATAAATAAACTCACTCACGTATTTCTGTTTCCCCTCTCTTTTTTTTCTTCTTTTCTCGGTTGATGTACTTTGTTACCGCCCCCATTCCCTGGACTTGATCCTCGGAGACATAACATGCTGTATATAATACTTGTTTGGACCTCAAGGTGATTTGTTTTTTAATATGATGCACTAACTTTGGTCAATCCTTCCTGACTGAATGGAGGCAGTGTTGCTTGACCTTTGCTTCAGCATTTGACATATTTTACTCATGTCATATCTAGATTGTGGTTCATTTTAATCAGACCTTGGCAAGGAGAAAACTTCTAAAAATGTGAAACTGCAAAACTGTTTTCTGGAAGCTCAGCAGCAAACTCAGCGGAACTTCACACTACTGACCATAATGTTCCACCTGTAACTTCTCTACTCCTGGGATGCTGACATGCTCAGGTGTGATAATATGGGACTGACTCAGTGGATGCAGGAGGACACAAATTAGCCCGCATGGCCCTCATTTAACAGCAGGTTAGCTTAGAGGCAGGTGATTATCCTTCTTTTCAGTGGCATCCTATGCTTCTTTCATCCCTCCTTTGTGGACTTTGCTCTTTGGCTCCAGCTTTGAACCCTGAGTCTGATGAGTTCCACTAATCTCCAGCTTGTTTACAAATGGTAGCTGCTGTCTCCATTGATGGCCCCATGGTTCAACATGCTGACTTCAAATGGAGTTCATTTTCTGAGCAGAGCATGATCAGTTTTCTGTTCTTACACATCCCCTATGATGTGGTATTGTAACTAATTCCTTATGTGTAGAATAACAGGAGCATGACATATTTATTAGAAGGTAGATTAATGTCTTAGCAACTGAATGACCTCCTTTACTACACCCTGAAATAGGATGATAGAGGGTAACTAAAGCAGCTTCAGTGGCCTCTAACCGAGATGGTATTGAAGCATGGCTAATTGGTGAAGCCACAGTGTAGCATGCCAGGCTGCTCCTACACCTGCACAGTCCTTATGGCTGGAAATGTGCTTATGCTTGCAGAATCTCTCTCTCTCTCTCTCTCTCTCTCTCTCTCTCTCTCTCTCTCTCTCTCTCTCCCTCCCTCCCCAAGTAACATATAAATATATGATACAGGCATGATGAAACACTGCTGAGTAGTGCAAAGGTGAGGTCTACCACAGTGCATATGCTGTCTACCACCAGGATCTCTGAAACAAAAGGTGGACAATTCTATTTGGAAAGAAATAGGATTTCTCATCACAGAATGATATTCTTTCCATTAGCATAAATGTTAAGATGTTTAGATTATCATGTAGTATTGTACCTTTCTCATTTGAGCATGTTGACATCACCAGTACTACTGACATTACTGTATATTGCTTTAACAGCATGTAATCGCTGTACTATTCCACAGTGGTAGCTTGAAGCATCCCACTTCACTTCTCAGCTTCACAGACTGTACAGATTGATTGGTAGAGACAATTGGATAATTACATGTCAATCAATCTACTAAAAGATTTTTTTTCCTGTTTCATATGTGATATTTACATGGGCAGCGGGAACAAGTTGCACCTGGAACAAGTTGTGCCCACTTCCCTTCATGTTTACACATTCACTCTCTATCAGTGCCAAACCAGAGGTTAGACAGGTAAACACAAAAGTGTGCATGCACAAATCAGTAATCAGAAATGTGTTTTTAACTTGCTTTATTGTCCTCTTGCTGCTCATTTCTGTTTAAACATTTGGCGATTCGGCAGTAAATCCAGCTTTCACTTCTGGAAAACTGATTCACTCTGAGTGATGTATCATTCAGGGAACAAACTGACTCTGAGTTGACTCTTTTTTAGATGAATTTTAAATTGAAAAAGCAAACAATGATCTGCAACTCCCCACAACTGGAAGAGGGTAAGAACTTCTTTAGTCCAGTTATCACTGCAATTGGCTTGGAAATCTCTTGACTCCATCGTTTAAAGGCAGAGAAGTTTGACAAGCACTCAAGAAGAAGTGACCATTTAATTTGCCGTGAGGCGGTCTTGTCTGAATGATAAGTGACCCGGATGAACGCTACTTGCTACCGATTGTGTTCAGACAGTAAGCAGGAGGAAGCTGCGCTCAGAACAAGATGCTCTGGAACACGTTGCACCACCTTGTAAAGTGGAGCAAGTTGCGCCCACCAGTGTCAAATTGTTCCAGAACAATTTGCGTTTAGATGGGCAGCTGCGTAGGGAAACTTGTTCTGGGAACAACTTATTCCGATGCAAGTGCCCGTGTAAAAGCAGCCATACATCACGTATAGCATTTTGGTTATCTGTTCAACATTGTTATTTGGTTAATATAAATGCAATTCAACAATGTTTTTTGATTCAACTTGTGTATAAAAGTCCCATTTATGTCAAACAAACCATTTATTGTCACATTCGAATATAGTTAGACATGGATCTCTCATTTTCCTTTCGAAAGAGATCAATAACAGGATCTCTAACCTTTGATTCTTTGATCTCAATACATCAACAAACATTTTGGGATGAGTCCTAAATTGGTAGTTTAAACACTTAAACTTTGTCTCATGCTTTGCAAGCAACTCTAAATACTTAGAGTATGACATGATTAAGGGTTTTTTTTAGTTGTTGCCCTGGAAGCCCTGTGAAAGTTTCTGAATGGTCTGTAAATCCGGAGGCCTTGTGTCTAGTGGTCCAGAAATGGGCATGACTACATCAAAAATAAATAACTAAATAAAAATCCAACCTGGCGACTTGTCCAGGGTGTACCCCACCTCTCGCCTGTAGTGAGCTGGGATAGGCTCCAGCTTGCCTGCGACCCTGTAGAATAGGATAAAGCGGCTAGAGATAATGAGGTGAGATGAGCTAAATAAAAATCCAACCTGGCGACTTGTCCAGGGTGTACCCCGCCTCTCGCCCATAGTCAGCTGGGATAGGTTCCAGCTTGCCTGCGACCCTGTAGAAAAGGATAAGCGGCGACAGATAATGGATGGATGGATGGATGGAAGGAATAAAAATCCCAAGGGTCTGAAATAAGTCATGTCCTCTAATTAGGAAAGGGCTAAGTTTGAATATTTTATCAAACCAAACATTTGATAGAGACTTTCTCTTTTTAACTCATGGTCTTTGGATTATAAGGTCCTATCTGGAACAAGAAAGAATGGAAGACCTTTATAATACAGGGTTAGTCAAAATTATGTTAACACTAATTATTTTTCTCCTGAATGTATGGTGCGCTGTGACCACTGCTGGCATAATTGGGCCCTACTTTTTTGACATCCCAACAGTCACGTCAGACGTCTACTTACAGATGGTGCAGCAGTATGCCATTGATGAACTTTCACTACAGATCTGATTGGTTTCTATCATTTAAGTGTTAACATAATTTTGACTAACCCTGTACTATGAACATGAACTATAAAAGGAATGTGACACTTTTAGTGTTTAATAAAGAAGAGATGAGGAACAAGGATTAAATAAGAGGAGGATCTGGATCCTTTATAACAAAATAGGCCTTTCTTATTATTAGCTGACTATTTTTATGATGTAAGACCCAAGGTTTTGCAAGTTTTATCGATACTATGTATGCCTTTTGTACAGTGTGTGTGTGTGTGTGTATATATATATATATATATATATATATATATATATATATATATATAAAAAACCCCAATTCCAAAAAAGTTGGGACAAAGTACAAATTGTAAATAAAAATGGAATGCAATAATTTGCAAATCTCAAAAACTGATATTGTATTCACAATAGAACAAAGACAACATATCAAATGTCGAACGTGAGACATTTTGAAATTTCATGCCAAATATTGGCTCATTTGAAATTTCATGACAGCAACACATCTCAAAAAAGTTGGGACAGGGGCAATAAGAGGCTGGAAAAGTTAAAGGTACAAAAAAAGAACAGCTGGAGGACCAAATTGCAACTCATTAGGTCAATTGGCAATAGGTCATTAACATGACTGGGTATAAAAAGAGCATCTTGGAGTGGCAGCGGCTCTCAGAAGTAAAGATGGGAAGAGGATCACCAATCCCCCTAATTCTGCGCCAACAAATAGTGGAGCAATATCAGAAAGGAGTTCGACAGTGTAAAATTGCAAAGAGTTTGAACATATCATCATCTACAGTGCATAATATCATCAAAAGATTCAGAGAATCTGGAAGAATCTCTGTGCGTAAGGATCAAGGCCGGAAAACCATACTGGGTGCCCGTGATCTTTGGGCCCTTAGACGGTACTGCATCACATACTGTACAGGCATGCTTCTGTATTGGAAATCACAAAATGGGCTCAGGAATATTTCCAGAGAACATTATCTATGAACACAATTCACCGTGCCATCTGCCGTTGCCAGCTAAAACTCTATAGTTCAAAGAAGAAGCCGTATCTAAACATGATCCAGAAGCGCAGACGTCTTCTCTGGGCCAAGGCTCATTTAAAATGGACTGTGGCAAAGTGGAAAACTGTTCTGTGGTCAGACGAATCAAAATTTGAAGTTCTTTATGGAAATCAGGGACGCTGTGTCATTCGGACTAAAGAGGAGAAGGACGACCCAAGTTGTAATCAGCACTCAGTTCAGAAGCCTGCGTCTCTGATGGTATGGGGTTGCATTAGTGCGTGTGGCATGGGCAGCTTACACATCTGGAAAGACACCATCAATGCTGAAAGGTATATCCAGGTTCTAGAGCAACATATGCTCCCATCCAGATGACGTCTCTTTCAGGGAAGACCTTGCATTTTCCAACATGACAATGCCAAACCACATACTGCATCAATTACAGCATCATGGCTGCGTAGAAGAAGGGTCCGGGTACTGAACTGGCCAGCCTGCAGTCCAGATCTTTCACCCATAGAAAACATTTGGCGCATCATAAAACGGAAGATACGACAAAAAAGACCTAAGACAGTTGAGCAACTAGAATCCTACATTAGACAAGAATGGGTTAACATTCCTATTCCTAAACTTGAGCAATTTGTCTCCTCAGTCCCCAGACGTTTACAGACTGTTGTAAAGAGAAAAGGGGGATGTCTCACAGTGGTAAACATGGCCTTGTCCCAACTTTTTTTAGATGTGTTGTTGTCATGAAATTTAAAATCACCTAATTTTTCTCTTTAAATGATACATTTTCTCAGTTATAAACATTTGATATGTCATCTGTTCTATTCTGAATAAAATATGGAATTTTGAAACTTCCACATCGTTGCATTCCGTTTTTATTTACAATTTGTACTTTGTCCCAACTTTTTTGGAATCAGGGTTGTGTGTGTGTGTGTGTGTGTATATATAAATCAAAGACAATGTACAAAAGCCAGGCCAGGTCAATACCGAGAGATCCAAAACAGTAATGAGGGCTAGAAAAATCGTGGTCAGGAAACAGGCAATAGTCCAAGAACCGGGAATCAGTGGACATGGGCAATATAAATACAAGGGCTAAGCAAATCGTAATCATAAAACAGGCGAGGATCGAGAAACCGGGAAGCACGAGAAATGGGCAAACAAAACACAAGGGCTAGGCAAAATGGGAAAAAACAGAAGGCAAAAAGGGTCATACACAGGTAAACAATCAGTGCAATAACACTCAGTAGGCTCACGAAAAGTAGAGGCAATACTGTGCAATGAACAAAACAAACAAAGGAGTATAAATACAGATGTAAACAAAAAGGTACAGGTGATGGTGATTAGAACTCGGAGGAACCACTCCTAGGAAGTGGTTCTGGGTTGGCTGACGGAGTGCACATGGTAGTGACTGGTGTGTGATGGGGATTATGGGAAATGGAGTCCTGAGTGTTGGGGCAGACGGAGGGTGAGCCCGGAAGTGTGACAGTACCCCACCCCCAAGGAGTCCAAGGAGACCAAGGGACGAGGATGACCACGAAGACCGCCACCCACACTGCTGGGAACACTCCTGACTGAGCCATCAGAACTGCTGCGGTGCTGGACAGAGGGCCATCGCTGCAGATGACCTCTGGAACCACCGTTGTGCAGACTGCCAGGAGGGCTGGACACACAGCGCCTGGGACAGCCCCTATAGGCCGAGGCGCAGGTTTCTCTGGATGATGCTGATGGAACTCCTCCACCAACCCTGGATCCAGGACATCTCGTGCGGGGACCCAGCTACACTCCTCGGGCCCATAGCCCTCCCAGTCCACTAGGTACTGCAGAGTCCCTCCTCTCCTTCTGGAGTCCAGCAAACGGTGGACAGCATACACCAGAGTGCCTTCTATGTACACCGGAGTTGGGGGCATGACATCAGGTGTGGCCTCGTCCAACGGACCTGAGACAACAGGCTTCAAGAGAGATACATGAAACGAGTTAGAAACATGGTAATACACAGGCAGATCTACTTTGTAAGTAACCTCATTAATTCTCTGGAGAATCTTAAATGGACCAATGTATTTGGGCAATAATTTTCTACTTCCCTCAGGAAACCTGAAGCCCTGGGTCGACAGCCATACTCGGTCCCCAGGGAGGGAGGTAGGTGTGTCACCTCTATGATGATCCACCAACCTCTTGTGCTGGTGGAGGACATTCTCAATCCACTGGTGGGTCTGTTCCCAGACCTGCTCGCTCCATTGCATCCAACTGTCAATGGCCGGGTTGTCAGAGGGCATAGCAGACCATGGCATTAAGGGGTTGGTAACCCAGCATACATTGAAAGGGTGTTAAGCCCGTAGCAGAGCTGATTAATGAATTTTGTGCCATTTCTGCTCAGGGCAAATAGTTTGACCAGTTGGCTTGATCATCGTGACAGTACATTCTCAAAAACTTTCCCAGTTCTTGATTGACCCTTTCACATTGACCATTAGACTGGGGAAGGTAACCGGAGGAGAGACTGACATTAACTCCCAGTCTCTCAAAGAACGCTGACCATAGATGAGAGGTGAATTGAGGCCCTCGATCTGATACTATATCCTCTGGAATACCAAATATATGGAACACATAGTTAAAAAGGGCCTCAGCCGTCTGAAAGGCTGTACATAGGTTAACGAAGGGGATAAATCTAACTTCTCATGAGAACCTATCAACAATGGTCAGAATGACCGTGTAGTTCTGTGAGGGGGGCAAGTCAGTAACAAAGTCTACTGTTATATGTGACCATGGAAGAGAAGGGACAGGCAAGGACATGAGTTTACCAGCAGGGAGAGTTTTGGGTGTTTTGCACTTTGAACAGGTGGTGCACGAGGAGACAAATCTATGGATATCTAACAGCATATTTTCCTACCAATATCTGCCAGACAATAACTGGTGCATACATGTCTCTCCTGGATGCCCAGAAGTCAAAGAGGAGTGGGCCCACATAATTAACTTGTCCCTGCATTGAGTGGGCACATACTTCCTTCCTATGGGGCAAGATTCAGGGGCAGGAGTGCCAGATAGTTCCTGGTTGATCTCTTCGTCTATCTCCCATCTAATAGAGGTGACCACAACTGATGGGGGTAGTATATTAACCACCTCAGGGGAGGACTTGGGACTGGGATATATACGAAAAAGGGCATCTGCTTTAGTATTATGGGAACTGGGACAATAAGAAATGGAAAAATTGGATCGAGAGAAGAATAGGGACCAATGAGCCTGACGGGGGTTTAGCCATTTTGCTGACCATAAATATTCAAGGCTTTTATGATCTGTTAACACTAGGAAGGGATGCGTAGCTCCCTCTAGCCAATGGCGCCATTCTTCAAAAGCTAGTTTCATGGCCAGCAATTCTCTATCTCCTATACCATAATTGCGTTTGGCAGGGGTCAGTTTATGGGAGTAGAAAGCTATCGGATGTAGTTTACAGGGATCACCTATGTGCTGGGACAGCACAGCTCCAGTGCCTACCTCAGAGGCATCCACTTCCACCACGAAAGGCTGAGTGGGATCAGGATGCTTCAGAATGGGGGCAGAGGTGAAGGCTACCTTGAGGGATTTGAATGCTTCCTGCGCCCAGGGATTCCATGAGAGTTTTTTGGCATCTCCCTTCAATAAGGTGGTAAGAGGAGCTGCTAGGCTACTGAAATTGCGAATGAAATGGTGGTAGAAATTAGCAAACCCAGGAAATCGCTGGAGTTCATTTATGGAAGTAGGGACAGGCCAATTAGTTACAGCTTCTACCTTGCTATCGTCCATAACAACACCCTCCAGACTGGTGATGTAGCCTAGGAAAGAAGTAGAAGGGAGATGAAATTCACACTTCTCCCCTTTAACATATAGCTGGTTTTCAAGCAGACACGTAAGGACAGAACGAACATGACGAATATGAGTTTCAAGATTAGGGGAATAAATCAAGATTGTCAATGTAGGCAATAACATATTGGCCAAGCATATTCCTGAGGACATCATTTATGAACGCTTGAAATATGGACGGGGCATTACGCAACCCAAAGGGTATTACTAAGTACTCATAGTGCCCCCTAGTGCTTAGAAATGCAGTTTTCCATTCATCACCTTCCTTTATGCGGACTAAATTTTATGCACTTCTTAAGTCAAGTTTTGTGAATATAGATGCTCCACGAAGTTGTTCTAGCACTACGGGAACTAAAGGCAATGGGTAAGAATAGGGTTTAGTGATTTGATTTAGCCCACGATAATCAATGCAGGGCCTAAGTCCCCCATCCTTCTTGTTGACGAAAAAGAACCCTGAAGCTGTGGGAGATGTAGAAGGATGAATGAAACCCTGTTCTAAAGCTTCCTGAACATACTCCTCCATCGCTCTCTCCTCTGCTTGAGTGAGTGGATAAATCCTAGACTTAAGTGGAATAGCATCATCTATTAACTCAATGGAATAGTCATATTCTCTGTGAGGGGGAAGTTTGGTAGCACTTTTCTTGCTAAATACTTCTAACAGGTCACTGTATTCAGGGGGAACGGAAACTATGACATTGATATTGGGGCTTTCTATAGTCGTTGACGATACCATAACTGTGGGAAGTGCTAGACAGTTGTCAAAACAGTAACTGGACCACGAGAGTATTTCTTTATCAGACCAAGATATGACGGGGTTATGTTTTCTAAGCCAGAGCAAACCTAAAATGACAGCATACAAGAATTCAATACAAAAAAACAGATCTCTTCTGAATGTAAAGCACTGACAGTCATACTGATGGGTTTCGTGACCTGGTTAACAAGTCCTTCTCCCACGGGATCCCCATCGACAGCAGTCAGTCTCAGCAGTGTTTCCAGTGGCTCCACAGGAATTTGAAGTTGCGCCACCAGCTCGGTGTGAATAAAGTCCCCTTCAGCTCCGGAATTAATTAATGCTGAGAACACAGAGACAGATGGAGGGCAGTCAACTGTCATGGGTAGGAGAAAGGACTTGGAGACCAACCTCTTAATGGGTGTACTCACCACATTAGCATGTGGAGTAGACTCCACGCGCTTTCCCAGGGTTGGCATCGGAGTTTTGTGTCGACAGATTTGACAGTCACGTAGACAATGACCGGCAGTTCTGCAATAGAGATACAACCCTTCATGGAGATGTCAGTGCCTCTCCTCCACAGACAAATGAAACGTGTCACACTGCATAGGTTCCGGGGATTCTGGATCCTCACAAATCCAGGTCATTGGTGGATACGAGCGGTGAGGGGTCAATGCAGCTTCTGGAACCATAGGAGATTTACGAGGACCCCTCCCGTGTTTCAGTTGGTCTAGGCGAATGGCCAATGAAATCAGCTTTTCTAGTTAAAGACCGTCGTCCTTACAAGCCATTTCTGCTAGGTTGTCAGAGTTCAGTCCATTGCAAAATGTCACTAGTAATGCAGGCTCATTCCAACCACTCCCAGCTGCAAGAGTGTGAAATTCCAAAGCGTAATCAGAAACTGAGCAATTACCCTGACGTAGTCAGGTGAGTAATTCCCCTTGAGAGTGGCCCTCATTGGTGTGATCGAAAACTGCTTTAAATTCTCTAATGAAGTAGTCATAAGTGTTGGATTGGACTATGGGCCAAACTGTGGTAGCCCAATCTAAGGCCTTTCCCGTAAAGCGAGAAATCATAAAAGAAACATGAGCTTTGTCAGAGCTCTGAGGGGAATTTGTGAAAAATATAGAGCACTGTAACAAAAACCCTTTACACTGATTAGGCGAGCCATCAAATTTATCCAGCTTACTGACCGCAAACGAACTGGTAACAGCCGTGGAGGGAGCAGCTTGGTTGGTAACAATAGGTGAGCCAGAGGAGCTGAGTTGTTGGAGTTGGGTGGTGATTTCCCTCATGCTTTCGACAATTTGTACCAACTGCTTTTGCTGCTCACCTTGCTGTTGCGTGAGAGTCTGGATGGACTAAGTCACGGAGTCAAAATGCTGGTGATGTTATCCAAGCATCTGTCCTTGGTTGCTAAGTGCTAGCTGTAGCTCCATGTAATCCGCCATCTGCATGATGGCACAGTATTCTGTAACACGGCTGTGACAGACCAGACGCTCACAGATTGTAAATAAACTCAAGGTTTTAATAAGAACAGTGAAATCAAAGACAATGTACAAAAGCCAGGCCAGGTCAATACTGAGAGATCCAAAACAGTCACGAGGGCTAGACAAATCGTGGTCAGGAAACAGGCAATAGTCCAAGAACTGGGAATCAGTAGACATGGGCAATATAAACACAAGGGCTAGGCAAATTTTAATCAGAAAACAGGCGAGGATCGAGAAACCGGGAAGCACGAGAAATGGGCAAACAAAACACAAGGGCTAGGCAAAATGGGGAAAAAATGGAAGGCAAAAAGGGTCATACACAGGTAAACAATCAGTACAATAACACTCAGTAGGCTCACAAAAAGTAGAGGCAATACCATGCAATGAACAAAACAAACAAAGGGGTATAAATAAAGATGTAAACAAAAAGGTACAGGTGATGGTGATTAGAACTCGGGGGAACCACTCCTAGGAAGTGGTTCTGGGTTGGCTGACGGAGTGCACGTGGTAGTAACTGGTGTGTGAGGGGGAGTATGGGAAATGGAGTCC
This sequence comes from Neoarius graeffei, assembly GCF_027579695.1. Classification (NCBI taxonomy): domain Eukaryota; kingdom Metazoa; phylum Chordata; class Actinopteri; order Siluriformes; family Ariidae; genus Neoarius; species Neoarius graeffei. The sequence continues at coordinate 51,028,838 of NC_083577.1, read as the reverse complement.
TGAGTGTTGGGGCAGACGGAGGGTGAGCCTGGAAGCATGACAACTGGATGTAGTTATAGCATTCCCATTGTACAAGAAGTGCTTGGCAAAGGCACTGACAAGGAGAAACCTTGTTAAAGGAAAAATAAAAAATTAAAACAACAAACATTAAAGAGCACATCCTATATTTTCTGTTTTTGGGAATGTGGCAAAATGCAACTCATTAATTTCAACTATATTTTCTTTTTTCCTTTCACAAAAATATTATTTTTTGCTTGTTACAAAAAATCCTTTGTTGTACCTTGTGGGTCAGAGTCCCTGGCTGTTCAAATAATTCTTATAAAATTATAATCTAGAAGCAGGTGGAACAGTGGTGGTGGTAGTGGTTAGCACTGTCACCTCACAGGATGAAGGTTCTGGCTTTGAACCTTGTGGATGACTGGGGCCTTTCTATGGGGAGTTGCATGTTCTCCTCATGCCTGTGTGAAAACCAGGTGCTCTGGTTTCCTCTCACAGTCCAAAGACATGCACATTAGGTCAACTAGCTACTCTAATTTGCCCATAGGTATGAATGGTTGTTCACATTATGTAGAATGTTAAATCGTTACTAGTTAATGATGCTTAGGCACCTTATTCAGGGACTAGTTTTCAGAATCTATTTATACTACTTTTTGGACACACAGTGGGAAGTCTTGTTTTTAGCTAGCAAGTTCTGAGCCTTATCATCTATGCTTGCTTGGACTGTTGGACTGCAGCCCTCATAAGAAATAGGTTCTGGTGTACCTCTTATGATGTGCACAAACTTTACAAAGGTATGAACTGTATGTACTGAGTCAAGATGGTCTAGACAACTACCCACTGGTCTCTTTGATTCACTTCCCATTCCATGACAACCATAGATGCACATAGTGGTCAATTTCATAAGTTCTCTACCAAAGTCCCAAGTAACATAACAGTTCTCATCATAATTTAGAGCAGACAAGCCCTATTGCTCAAGCCTTGCATGGCCATGGAATCCACCAAAATATTATTTCATGAGTTTTTACACTAATGGTTTCCTGAAGTTATTCCTCAACTATCTCCTATTTCCCTGGTTTGAAAAACTACCCAACTTATCAGCGATAGATCACTGCATATGCCACGGAGAACGGACTTGAGAGACACGTCATGTTAGGTTACAGTGCATAGTCAGATGTCAAAAACTAAATGTTGCTTGACAGCACAGACAGGATCCTCAGCCTCAATGAGGCCATGGTAATCAACCAGAGATTTGTGGCTGAGATTACCCTCAAGACAGTTACTGCATGTTTGCAATTTAGTGGTCTATTTAAAGTTCTGTAACAAGTCAATCATGTTACATATTGCTGCAGTTTTCAACTTTGTACAAAATTATTGCCACAGTTTACATAGGGACTGGGAAAGGATTGCAGTGTAGCCTGTGATACCTGATCTGAACCTTTGTGGATTCCAAATGTTAGCATCAATACATGTTCTATCTTGTGAGGGGTGTGATAGGGATATCATGAACCCCTCTTTAACAATCACAGTGAGCACCCAGATAGCTCTGATCCCAGATCCAGAAATAAATCATGGACACACATAGCAGTCTGGATGAACAGGGTAGTTTGGCTTTATTGACTATGAACTGTTTCTTTGGTTCTTTGCAATATTGACTATGAACTGTTTCTTTACTAATGGCTTTCACCTTTTTCATTGTTTGTCTGTGTTAACAACCTTTTAACATGTTTTGACTGTTTTGGAATTATGTATATTACTTTACTTAATTCACGTTCACTTACTTGGTCTAATAAAACCCCAAATCAGAAACAGTATGTTGAAATTAAATTTAAAACTGAAAACAATGACTTGTAAATAATCTTTGACCTGCATTGTACAGTACTTAAAACAATACAACAGCAGATTATTTTATTTTTTTACCTCAGGAAATTTATTTATTTATTTATTTATTTCAAAATAAACACATTTCAGTAATTTGCCACACATTCTCTATCAGGGAAAGAAGGGCCAGGCTCCTGCTCCTTCCACAGTCATGCCTTTGTAATGTGTGCAGAATGTGGTTTTGCATTGTCTTCTTGAAATATCCCCAGAAAAAGTGCTCTCTTGAAAGCAGGATAATTTTGATCCAAAATCTCAATGTACTTTTCTGCATTAATGCTGCCATCACAAAAGTTTTAGTTATTTTTGCCAAGGACACTGACACAACCCATACCATTACAGACCCTGGCTTTTGGACTTGTTGCTGGTAACAGTCTGGATGGTCTTTTTTGTCTTTGGTCCAGTGCACATGGTGTCCATTTCTTCCAAAAAACAGATAACAAAAATATAACAAACAATCACATTTGGCTTAACTGTGCAGCAGTTTTAGCTTAGGGTAGTGCGCAGTTATCTGTGTACTTTTTTTGTTTGATTTGGGTTTTTTGTTTGTTTGTTTGTTTTGTTTTATTTTAAATACAAAGAGGCATTGTGAAGTATTGTAAAGTTGTATGCACAGGTTAAAGGAATATATATTATTATTCAATTATACTACGTATCTTATTTTTAACAAAATGCCTGACACAGCATGCTATTTTAATTAGTTTATATCTACAATATAGTGAGAATTGTTGTTTATTAAGTAACCCTTAACTTTTATAATAAACTGAGTTAAAAAATGAATGGAGAATTCCACTGCCATGGAATTTCTTAGAATCTTTTGAATTTGAGCACAGGTTAAACTCATGAAATTGTATACAGATTATTCCTTTACAAATTGTTTCGTACTTCAACCCCAGCAACCTGATCTATATTCTTTTTAAGTGGATCAAATAACACAGAATATGCACATTAACTTTCATCTCAGAAATATTGCAAAGATAAGAAATTTAATGTCACTACATGACGCGGAAAAACTAGTTCATGCTTTCGTTACCTCCAGGTTGGATTATTGTAATGCCTTACTGTCTGGATGTTCCAATAAGTGCATAAACAAGCTCCAGTTAGTTCAAACTGCAGCAGCAAGAGTCCTTACTAGAACTAGAAAATATGACCACATCCCCCCTGTCTTATCCACACTGCATTGGCTCCCAATCAAATTTTGTATTGATTATAAAGTACTACTATTGACCTTTAAAGCACTGAATGGTCTCGCACCACAGTACCTGAGTGAACTTCTGGTCCTCTATGACCCGCCACGCCTACTTAGATCAAAAGGTGCAGGCTATCTGCTGGTACCTCGTATAGTGAAGGCTACATCAGGGAGCAGAGCCTTTTATTACAAAGCCCCACAGTTATGGAACAGCCTTCCAAGTAGTGTTCGGGAATCAGATACAGTCTCAGTGTTTAAGTCTAGGCTGAAAACATATCTGTTTCGTCAAGCCTTTTGTTAATGGTGTTTATGAGGTAAAAGTGTAGATCTGGAGGGTCCTCAGACATAGTGTTTTGGTAAACTGGGATGTATGGATGCTGTCAGTCCCCACTCGCTTGCTCACTCGAGTTTGTTGACGATGTAGTGGCTGGCTGCTTTATGTCCTGGGGCTCCCTCATGCCTGTGTTACCTTCTGGCTCTCCCCTTTTAGTTATGCTGTCATAGTTAAAACCCTGATTCCAAAAAAGTTGGGACAAAGTACAAATTGTAAATAAAAACGGAATGCAATGATGTGGAAGTTTCAAAATTCCATATTTTATTCAGAATAGAACATAGATGACATATAGTTTAAACTGAGAAAATGTATCATTTAAAGAGAAAAATTAGGTGATTTTAAATTTCATGACAACAACACATCTCAAAAAAGCTGGGACAAGGCCATGTTTACCACTGTGAGACATCCTCTTTTCTCTTTACAACAGTCTGTAAACGTCTGGGGACTGAGGAGACAAGTTGCTCAAGTTTAGGGATAGAAATGTTAACCCATTCTTGTCTAATGTAGGATTCTAGTTGCTCAACTGTCTTAGGTCTTTTTTGTCGTATCTTCCGTTTTATGATGTGCCAAATGTTTTCTGTGGGTGAAAGATCTGGACTTCTTCTACACAGTCATGATGCTGTAATTGATGCAGCATGTGGTTTGGCATTGTCATGTTGGAAAATGCAAGGTCTTCCCTGAAAGAGATGTCGTCTGGATGGGAGCATATGTTGCTCTAGAACCTGGATATACCTTTCAGCATTGATGGTGTCTTTCCAGATGTGTAAGCTGCCCATGCCACACTCACTAATGCAACCCCATACCATCAGAGATGCAGGCTTCTGAACTGAGCGCTGATAACAACTTGGGTCGTCCTTCTCCTCTTTAGTCTGAATGACACGGCATCCCTGATTTCCATAAAGAACTTCAAATTTTGATTCGTCTGACCACAGAACAGTTTTCCACTTTGCCACAGTCCATTTTAAATGAGCCTTGGCCCAGAGAAGACGTCTGTGCTTCTGGATCATGTTTAGATACGGCTTCTTCTTTGAACTATAGAGTTTTAGCTGGCAATGGTGGATGGCACGGTGAATTGTGTTCAGAGATAATGTTCTCTGGAAATATTCCTGAGCCCATTTTGTGATTTCCAATACAGAAGCATGCCTGTATGTGATGCAGTGCCGTCTAAGGGCCCGAAGATCACGGGCACCTAGTATGGCTTTCCGGCCTTGACCCTTACGCACAGAGATTCTTCCAGATTCTCTGAATCTTTTGATGATATTATGCACTGTAGATGATGATATGTTCAAACTCTTTGCAATTTTACACTGTCGAACTCCTTTCTGATATTGCTCCACCATTTGTCGGCGCAGAATTAGGGGGATTGGTGATCCTCTTCCCATCTTTACTCCTGAGAGCCAGTCATACTTTTTATACACAGTCATGTTAATGACCTATTGTCAGTTGACCTAATGAGTTGCAGTTTGGTCCTCCAGCTGTTCCTTTTTTGTACCTTTAACTTTTCCAGCCTCTTATTGCCTCTGTCTCAACTTTTTTGAGATGTGTTGCTGTCATGAAATTTCAAATGAGCCAATATTTGATATGAAATTTCAAAATGTCTCACTTTCGACATTTGATATGTTGTCTATATTCTATTGTGAATACAATATCAGTTTTTGAGATTTGTAAATTATTGCATTCTGTTTTTATTTACAATTTGTACTTTGTCCCAACTTTTTTGGAATCGGGGTTGTAGTTGCTGGAGTCCCTGCTTGTACTCGGTGCAATATGTATACTGTTCCTACTTATTCAGTTGACATTGGACATACCTAACAACCTGTGTTTTCTCTCCCTCTCTCTCTCTCCCCCTCTCTTGGAAGCTTACTGGAATGATGACAAGCTTGAAGTTTGACCATAACTCAGGTTTATTAACTGTAACACTGAGGATGCGATGAGGTACACATGGCAGTAGTTCAAAACATACATACGCACACACCCACTACTCTCTCCAGTATATGCATGCGCAGCTTATTGACTACAAGTATGGTGGCTGTAATTGCTCAAACCGAACCAACTACAACATAGTGAATGATCTACATCCCCTTTCCTTAGCTCATGCTGCATAACCTTAATAAACTATCTAGCTAAACAACAGACATAACAGGGGTTATGTAATTATCAACATTTAGCAGATGTGATCCAATGACAGCCATATGAAGGTGAAAAAATCATGCCATTATGAGACTCTTAAACACCCTGCTGAGATGTAAACAACATAAATGTCAACCACAACTAACCAGCATGAAATGGAGATCACAACAAGTAAATGTACTTTAAACATAAATTCAAGCACAGCACCTGAATGTTGGTTCATCACACATTCTGAACTAATCTGAACAATGTGCTATGCATGTTTAACTGACAAATGAACTCAATCTCTGTACTTAGGATTTGGTTTGCTAACACGACCTGAGCATGTCTTGTACAGATTTTCAGTTGTGTTTGAAGGCAGCTTAGCTACAGGTATTTCATCCTGGAGCTGTTCAGTGTCCATTGTTTCAAGTCTTTGTCCAGTATTGTTGTCTTTTGATCCAAGTCCACTATCCAGGTGGTCAGTGTCACTAAGATTAAACTGTGCTGGAACAGGCTCGGATACAGGCAATATGTGTCGACGATTCCTTCTGTACTGCTTTCCTTCTGTGTGAATGAGGTAGGACCTGGGTTCCTTGCAAATCTCCTTCACCACACCTGTTCGGTTGTAGCCTTGTGGGGTTTGCAGCCTGACGGTCTGTCCTACCATCAAAGGTTGAAGTGGACGGCTTGATCTGTCATAGCATAACTTTTGCGACAGTCTCTTGTTAGTAAGCTGTGTTTTTACTTCCCGTGGCTTAAACACGTGGTTCAAGCAGCCTCCTTGAGACTGGAAAAGCGCCACGTGTCTGCCTGGACATTAGCCTTTGTGCAGGAGAACCTAGCTTGGCATCACGTGGTACGTTTCTGAGATTCAGGAGATTGAGAAAAACATCAGTTCCATCTCTGTGAGATTTCTCCATGAGATGTTTAGCACTGCGCACAGCTCTCTCAGCTAACCCATTAGACTGGGGATACTCTGGGCTGCTGGTAACATGAGTGAAGTCCCATTGTGTGGCAAAATCTTTAAAGCGCTGGCTAGTGAACTGTCTACCATTATCTGATAGGAGAGTATGTGGTGCTCCATAAACTGAAAAATGTCTCTTAAGTTTTGTGATAACTGTTGCAGAGGTTGCATCACGAAGCAGGTCAATCTCATACCAGCCTGAATATGAGTCCACTAGTACTAAGTACTGCTGACTGCGCCATTCAAAGATGTCTGTTGCCACAATTGACCAAGGCAGGTCTGGAACTGGATGTAGCTGGAGCGGTTCTTTCTGTTGGTATGATTTTGTACTGTTACACACAGAACATGACTCAGTCTCTTTGTTTATGTTGTCTGTCATAGTCGGCCAGAAAACTATGCCTCTCGCTCTCCGTCTAGTAGCTTCAGCACCCGGATGCCCTCTGTGCATGATGCTGATGTACTCCTTTTGTAGTGACACAGGAATGACTGCCTTGTGACCTTTCATGATGATGCCATCTTTGATAGTGAGCTCATCTCTGAAAGGGAAATAGGGACAAATGGCATGCGGAAGATTGCGTTGTTTCCTTGGCCATTCATGTCTGATGAATGTGCTGAGTGTCTGAAGAGTTGTGTCATCTGTTGTGTGTCTCTTTAACTCCTCAAGGTGAGAAGAGGATATGTAGCTGACTGTCATCACATCAAAGCTGTCCTCCTCATCGGGTTGTGGAACTGTGGAACTTCTAGGAGCTCGAGACAGAGTGTCAGCCAGGTGCATTTCTTTTCCGCACTTGTATACAAGAGTGATGCTGTACTTTTGAAGTCTTAACATCATCCGTTGCAGTCTTGCTGGTGCTGCATGGATAGGCTTTTTCAGTATAGTGACGAGAGGCTGGTGGTCTGTTTCAATGGTCACCTGCTTTCCGTAGATATAATCATTGAATTTTGAACATGCAAAAACCACCGCCAACAGTTCTTTTTCAATCTGGGCATACCTGGTTTCTGTGTCAGTTAGTGTACGTGAAGCATAGGCTACAGGCTTGTCTCCCTGCAAACATGCTGCACCAAGTCCAAACTGAGAAGCATCGCAGGTAAGTGTCACAGGCTTGCTGACATCATAGTAAGACAAAACTGGTGGGCAGGACATGTGCTTCTTTAGTGCTTCAAAAGCATTTTGCTGCTGTTCATGCCAAGTCCATGCAGTGTCTTTGTGTGTGAGTTGACGTAGTGGAGCTGTCAGCTGACTGAAGTTCAGAATGAACTTTCCAAGGTAGTTAGCCATCCCCAGAAACCTTTGCAAAGCTGGGACATCTGCTGGCACTGGCATTTCACTGATTGCTTTTGTTTTGGTTGGGTCTGCTTTGAGGCCTTCACTTGTGAAAACATGGCCTACGTAGCTGACCTGGTTAAGCCTGAATCTGCATTTGAGAGGATTAAGTCCCAGGTTTACCTCTCTGGCACGGTTCAGCACTCTTCTCAAGTTGGCGTCATGTTCTTCCACATTTTTACCTCCAACGATTATGTCATCGACTATGATGGCACAGGGATAACCATCAAAGACTTGTTCCATGGAGTGTTGGAACACCTCGCTTGCTGAATTAAGTCCAAATGGCATTCTCAGGAAACTGTAATGACCAAAAGAAGTGCTAAAAGTGGTCAGCATTGAAGATTTGTGGTCGAGAGAAATCTGCCAGAAAGAGTTCTTTGCATCCAAAACTGAAAATACAGTTGCACTCGACATGCGTGTGGCCACCTCTTCCACAGTATGCATAGGGTGATGTGGCCTCTTTAAAGCAGTGTTCAGATCTCTGGGATTGATGCATATCCTGATTTCCTGTTTGTCTTTTTTGTTGGTGGCAACCATAGATGACACCCAATCAGTTGGCTCTGAGACAGGAGTGATGACACCCAGTTCCTGCATCCTGTCCAACTCAGCCTTCACTCTGTCCTGCATAGCTACAGGAATACGATGTGCAGGACAAACAACAGGTCTCACACCGGGGTCAAGTGTCATGGAATAGGTTACAGGGAGCTTTCCAAGCTCATCTGTGAAGAGATCACTGTATTCTGTCTGAATCTGATGAGAGAAATCATCATCAGTAGGGCATAGTTGGTGTACATCTTTGCTGAATGAAACAAGTCCCATCTGTCTGCATGCATGCAGCCCTAACAATGGCAGAACGTCCTCTTTAACAATGTAGAATGGTAATGTGTATGGTTGTCCTTCCAAGTGGCACTGCAACTTGACCATACCCACAGTTTCGATTTTGCTCCCACCGTATTCAACAAGGTTTGTGGATGTGATGCATGCTCTTTACTTGTTCTGCAAGCTTCAGTTGCCCTAGTGTCTGCTCTGGCAAAACGTTACACTTAGCACCTGTGTCTACCTTCATTTCAACTGTAGTGCCATTAACTTGCACAGAGACAAAAGCTTCATCATTTTTTTCTATTTGTCCATCAGTTGAATCAACGGTCATTAGCGTTACACCATCAACATAAAAAGTATCATCTGCACTATCAGCATGGTCCGGTTCTAGCTGATGAATGGCCCTTCATGGTCTTCGCCTGCTGTAGGTTTGTAGTTTGGACTTGCAACATTTTTTTAAGTGATTCCATTTTTTACAGGCATGACACTGTTGGCCGAAAGCTGGGCACTTGTCTTTCTTGGCTGCATGGCCACCTCCACAGTTGTAACAGTTAGCAATATCCTTTGTTTTGTTTTCTGACTGGCTTTTCATTTTCTTGTCTTGCTTTGGTTTCCTCATGTACCTCGGCTGGACTGCATCCACATTTGTAGCTGAATGCTGTGATGAAGCTAGTGTTTTATTATGCACTTCAGTCACCTCATGGATCTGACAGATAGATATAGCCTTGGCTAATGTTAAATCACTGTCTCTCAATAACACCTTTCTCAGATGATCATTGTTAATGCCACAGACTAGTCTGTCTCTGATAAGTTCCTCACAAAGCTCTCCAAAGTTACAACTTTTTGCTTTAATCCTTAAATCACTGACATATGAATCCACTGTCTCACCAGCTTTCTGATTTTGTGTGTTGAACTTGTGTCTTTCCATGGTAACATTAGTCTGAGGGTTACATATCTCCCGAAATTTCCTCTTCAGGCATTCAGAATCCTCTTTAGACTCCGCCGGAACTAGGATCTGTCCGTTCTCGCTGGGCTCCCTTACTGCAGCAGCATACATGAAAGACCTTTCACATTCAATGGCCTCCGATCCCGCCAGATTGAGGAGGATGTATGCTCGAGTGCGGGCTGGCTTGTCAGAGTGTGCCGCCGCGATGAAAATGTCATACTCTTGTTCAAAAATCCGCCAGTTTTCGCCGATGTTACCGTCAAAGACGAGTGGGTCGGGTCTCCGGAATCCATTCGCCATGTGTGCTGTTTACTTGGCCCGCCGAGCTGGCTCTGTTATCCTCGCTTCTAAAAAAAAAAAAATCCCGGTCAAACTAGTAAAGTCCATGACAACTCCGGAGAAAATACTTCTGGAACCATGTTGGAAGCTTACTGGAATGATGACGAGCTTGAAGTTTGACCATAACTCAGGTTTATTAACTGTAACACTGAGGATGCGATGAGGTACACATGGCAGTAGTTCAAAACATACATACGCACACACCCACTACTCTCTCCAGTATACGCATGCGCAGCTTATTGACTACAAGTATGCTGGCTGTAATTGCTCAAGCCGAACCAATCACAACATAGTGAATGATCTACACCCTCCCCCCCCCCCCAAATCTGTCCCTCTGAGTTACATGTTGGTCCTGGGATCGAGATGCTGACCTCTTCTGCTCCTCAGACCTGCTTGATCCATCCTGGTGCCCTGTGTCTGGTTGGAGTCTCATCGCATCGCTCCTGTGGAAGACGGCCCCATGAGGACAGTTGAAAGTCACACTTGGAGGATGCTCTGGACTCTTACAGTAATGCTTTTATGGCTGAGGACTACAGTTGACTTGCTAACTTTAGGACTGCAGTTGTCACGAACAGTTTTGCACTCAAGTTTCCATCAATGAAGAGTTTATAACATCAAGGAAACTGACTTCCTGTTAAAACTGTTAATATTATAGTCATGCTGTCTGTTGTTGCCCAAATGAGGATGGGTTCCCTTTTGAGTCTGGTTCCTCTCGAGGTTTCTTCCTCATGTCATCTGAGGGAGTTTTTCCTTGCCACCGTCGCCACAGGCTTGCTCATTGGGGATAGATTAGGGATAAAATTAGCTCATGTTTTAAGTCGTTCAAATTCTGTAAAGCTGCTTTGTGACAACGTTTATTGTTAAAAGTGCTATACAAATAAACTTGACTTGACTTGACATTAACTTTAGCTCAAAGGTTTGGCATTGAATTTACACAGGAGCTTGCAAAGGAGAGGATTTTGCAAACCTGGAAGCACACACTCACATGCCCCTTTTCCACTAAAGCAGTTCCAGGGCTGGTTCGGGGCCAGTGCTTAGTTTGGAACCGGGTTTTCTGTTTCCACTGACAAAGAACTGGCTCTGGGGCCAGAAAAAACGGTTCCAGGCTAGCACCAAATCTCTGCTGGGCCAGAGGAAAGAACCGCTTACATCAGTGGGGGGGGGGGGGGGGGCGGAGATGTTAAGACCAACAACAATAACAAGACCACGACAGATCGCCACTTTTAAGTGACGAGAAGCAGCAGCTGTACAAATGGGAAGTCATCCATTATTATTATTGTTGTTGTTGTTGTTGCTGCTGCTGCTGCTTCTTCCATGTTGTTTTTGCTTCGATATTCGCGCCAAGGTTTATGCAAACGTAGCGACGTAACTGACATATACAGTGACGTAACTGACGTATACAGCGACATAATGACATGGCTTCCCTTAGCACCGCGAGCTATGGAAAAGCAAACTGGTTCTCAGCTGGCTCGCAAGTTGAACGAGTTGTGAACCAGCACCAGCACTGGCCCCGAACCAGCCCTGGAACTGATTTGGTGGAAAAGGGGTAACAGTGTCCTTAGGTGCCCCTTATTTTTAACCTTGAGCATTTTGGAATGACTTGACTTGGGTTGCAGCCTGAATAAGATAAAATCAGTAATGTGGGAACAATTGATAAGTAGTCTCAGTTATGTTCAAGTCCTTTACTTTTCAGCAGAAAATTTAGCACACAAGGAAAAAAAAGACTTACAGTGATTGGTTTTATTCACATAGATAAAACCAGAGGATGTTCAAAGGGAAGAGGATAGGAGGACTGAGTCCATTCTAGTACAAAGTACACCATGGGAATAGTACACTATTCCCATGGCGGTTGTACTAAGGAAGAAAGAGAACAAAAAGCCCTTCTGAACATAAAAAAAGTCTCATCTCTCATCTCATTATCTGTAACCGCTTTATCCTGTTCTACAGGGTCGCAGGCAAGCTGGAGCCTATCCCAGCTGACTACGGGCGAAAGGCGGGGTACACCCTGGACAAGTCGCCAGGTCATCACAGGGCTAACACATAGAGACAAACAACCATTCACACTACATTGACACCTACAGTCAATTTAGAGCCACCAATTAACCTAACCTGCATGTCTTTGGAATGTGGGGGAAACCGGAGCACCCGGAGGAAACCCACGCAGACACGGGGAGAACATGCAAACTCCACACAGAAAGGTCCCTGGGCTTGAACCCAGAACCTTCTTGCTGTGAGGCGACAGTGCTAACCACTACACCACCGTGCCACCCCAACTTTATATATAATAACATTAATTACATTTTCTAAAGGTAAAGGTTTTTTTACAACACTGTTTATTGAATAGTATGTAATTGCTTTATTATTTAAAAGCCTTTCCTTATTAGTGGAGTTCCTTGTACGTGAAGCACACAGGGCAGCACTCCATACTTAAGAGAATATGGTAATGCATTGACCTGATTTTTGATGGCTTTCTCAACCATACGATGTCTATACATACGTACAACGCACATGTACCACCACAAGGCACCCAATTGTAAGTGCAAGGCAGTGTATCTCATAAACACTTGACCACCGGACAATGAAATTTGTATCTTTATTTACATGAAATAAATAGGTTGTCATCCAGCATTTATTTTTAATTTGCTTTTTAAAAAATGACATCGGATTATTTACTAACACTGTAGTTGTCCTTGGAATGAAGAACAACAGCAGAGTCTCTGATGGGTGCATATGCATTTTATTCCTCTTGAACACAAATATAGCATCGAACACTGGGCATCAAATACCATACACTGTACACCACGGGCGATTGCTCTAAGACAACGAGGGAGGCTCAGCCTCCTCTAAAAATGACGAACATCGTGTAGGATGAATTGCGCAAGGCTTATGTTATAGCCGACCTTATAACATTGCTATTTCAGATCCAGAATCATAGAAATATATGTGCTCAACCCACTACAGTGCGAAATCATTCCATTATAACTTTCCCCAGTTCGCCTAATGTGTGTGAGAGTTTTTCCCCCTCGTGACAACGCGATGCAGCCCAGCCTCAGTGGATTGGGAGCTATGTGCTTGTCAATCTCAAAATGCAAGACAATTATTGGACAAATACTGCGAAAATGCCCGCCCACGGAGTCTCACAGACTCCCGGCCTCAATGGACTTCAACGGCATTTGGGAGCTCTGCGCTTTTCAATCTCAAAATGCAAGACGGTTATTGGACAAATACTGCGAAAATGCCTGCCCACGGACTCCGAGCCTCACATGGGAGGGACATGGCAGTTTCCGCGAGGAGACTGGTGATTGGTGAAAGCGGCCGGATATTTTCTTTGATTGACAGCTCATTTCAACTATAGACAGGCAGACAGTGTTGCCAGATTGGGCGGTTTTAAGTGCTTTTTGGTGGGATTTGAACATATTTTGGGCTGGATAACGTCAGCAGTATCTGGCAACATCAGTTCAGTCCCATGCGGATTCGCAAGTGCTGTGGTGTATTGTAAGAGATCGGCCCGGGCTTACATTTCGATTTCATTCATTACATACAGTTTCTACCAGCTTTTTTAGTTTGTATATATTTTCACTGTAAATAAAGTGTAAATATAGTGTTGTCAAGTTTGCTATTTAGTTCCAGAAATGTCGTTTATTTGAGTGACTGAACTTGAACTTGAGGGGGCTAGTCAGCTAGCAAGAAAGCTGCGCACGGATGCCAAGCATTGCTGATTTAATTTTGGCGAAGCCATTTGCCAGTCTTCCTTTCGAGGAAAAAATTAAAATTAAAGAGCAGGGTAGACCAACGCCTCAAATTGACTTGGTGAAAAAGGTAGGGAATAATACTCGTTCCTTTCAGCTCTCCTGGTACGAGAAAGTGAATTGGCTAACAGCAAGTGACCCACATCAACAACAGTAAATAGGCTACTTTAGTAATATGTCATGGATGGACCAAAAATATAGAATCTATTTAAAATGTTTATGCTGAGTATATTATATTGGAATATATATTTTTCTGGATATGAATTAAACACCGCTACAATTTGGAAAACATTTTTAAACAAAAACACAGCCGAGGTCAATTTTTAAACAACATGCAACAATTTTAAAATATAAAATATTAAAATATCCCCCCCCCAACACCACCATTATGTATATTGGACAGTAGGCTAATGGGCCAAAAGAACCTGTTATTTCACAGTTTGTGACCCTGCCAACAATCAGCCAGATCAGAGGCAAGAGTATGGGCAAAACTGATGTGTTTTTTCTTTTAAAATCTGGAAATATCGTAACCGACCAGCCTCCCCTGTTTGAAAGACTACCAGCCGCCACTGCTGTACACCATCCAAACTAAAGAAAACAAAACAAAAATAATTAATATAACACAGGGTTTCCCATACATAGACCATTGTGTGGCACAGCGCCACACAATGGATTCCTATCGCCACATAATCAGACTCGCGATTTTGAAAAAAAAAATTTCCGTTGCGTATCGTTCCGTTCATTCATAGTGCTCTTTCTTCTCGTTCGCGCGCGTGCGCACACACACACAGGGACAGAGAGAGAGCAACGGAGAGGCGTGTACACAGGCCTGCCGTTGCACATGTACCCGGTGTCACGGTCTGATTGTGCGCTGGTATAAATTTACCATGCGCAGACCGATTTTTATTTTATTTTTTTCCCGGTCGACTTCCAGGAAGTCTAGACTGGTGGTAAATTTAGACCGTGACACCGGCCTTATTGCATTATCCTGCTTCAGCATTCATGCAAGTTATTAATAATGGTTTGACATTCACAATAAATAAGGATTTCCCACTAGCCTGGGGCAGATTCTACCGTAACTGGATCCATTAACCACTTGCCCACAAAATAAGAAATTTTTCTTGTCCTTTTTTCAGTGAGGTAATATTTTCAAGATTGAAAATATGGTATTTGGTCTTCTAAAACAGCACATGTCATTTAAAAATACACTGAGTATATCAATAAAAGATTTTTAAAGAATAAAGTTCTATTTCTTTGACATATCTGACAGACATACAGTTAGGTCCATAAATATTTGGACAGAGACAACATTTTTCTAATTTTGGTTCTGTACATTACCACAATGAATTTTGAACAAAACAATTCAGATGCAGTTGAAGTTCAGACTTTCAGCTTTAATTCAGTGGGTTGAACAAAATGATTGCATAAAAATGTGAGGAACTAAAGCATTTTTTAAACACAATCCCTTCATTTCAGGGGCTCAAAAGTAATTGGACAAATTAAATAATTGTAAATAAAATGTTCATTTCTAATACTTGGTTGAAAACCCTTGGTTGGCAATGACTGCCTGAAGTCTTGAACTCATGGACATCACCAGATGCTGTGTTTCCTCCTTTTTAATGCTCTGCCAGGCCTTTGCTGCAGCGGTTTTCAGTTGCTGTTTGTTTGTGGGCCTTTCTGTCTGAAGTTTATTCTTTAACAAGTGAAATGCATGCTCAATTGGGTTGAGATCAGGTGACTGACTTAGCCATTCAAGAATATTCCACTTCTTTGCTTTAATAAACTCCTGGGTTGCTTTGGCTTTATGTTTTGGGTCATTGTCCATCTGTATTATGAAACGCCGACCAATCAGTTTGGCTGCATTTGGCTGGATTTGAGCACACAGTAGGTCTCTGAATACCTCAGAATTCATCCGGCTGCTTCTGTCCTGTGTCACATCATCAACAAACACTAGTGACCCAGTGCCACTGGCAGCTATGCATGCCCAAGCCATCACACTGCCTCCGCCGTGTTTTACAGATGATGTGGTCCAGTATGCTTTGGATCATGAGCTGCACCACGCATTTGCCATACTTTTTTCTTTCCATCATTCTGGTAGAGGTTGATCTTGGTTTCATCTGTCCAACAAATGCTCTTCCAGAACTGTGCTGGCTTTTTTAGATGTTTTTTAGCAAAGTCCAATCTAGCCTTTTTATTCTTGAGGCTTATGAGTGGCTTGCACTGTGCAGTGAACCCTCTGTATTTACTTTCATGCAGTCTTCTCTTTATGGTAGATTTGGATATTGATACGCCTACCTCCTGGAGAGTGTTGCTCACTTGGTTGGCTGTTGTGAAGAGGTTTCTCTTCACCATGGAAATTATTCTGCGATCATCCACCACTGTTGTCTTCTGTGAGTGTCCAGGTCTTTTTGCATTGATGAGTTCACCAGTGCTTGCTTTCTTTCTCAGGATGTACCAAACTGTAGATTTTGCCACTCCTAATATTGCAGCAATTTCTTGGATGGGTTTTTTTCTGTTTTCGCAGCTTAAGGATGGCTTGTTTCACCTGCATGGAGAGCTCCTTTGACCACGTGTTTTCTTCACAGCAAAATCTTCCAAATGCAAGCACCACACCTCAAATCAACTCCAGGCCTTTTATTTGCTTAATTGAGAATGACATAATGAAGGAATTTCCCACACCTGCCCATGAAATAGCCTTTGAGTCAATTGTCCAATTACTTTTGGTCCCTTTAAAAACAGGGTGGCACATGTTAAGGAGCTGAAACTCCTAAACCCTTCATCCAATTTTAATGTGGATACCCTCAAATGAAAGCTGAAAGTCTGGACTTTATGTCCATGTCCATTATATAACTATAACTTGAATATGTTTCAGTAAACAGGTAAAAAAACAAAATTTGTGTCAGTGTCCAAATATATATGGACCTAACTGTAACTCCCATTTTAAAAATCACTTTCATTATCCCTGTTGCTATTGTCAGTGAATTTCTGTCAGATGACCTGACGATAGACTCAGCCATTATGGATCTTTGGTAGTTATCGTGTGGAAGCAGGCTTTATCATTTTTGGGTGTCAACAGATAGAGTTGAAATAGATTAACAGTGAAAAAACTATTTCGTTCACAAGAGAAGCCCACAGTTATTTTTAAAAAATTCTATCGTCAGTCTGTCAGTCTAATGCACCTGACGATAGCAAAATTCAAGCCCTCACCATGCACATGTTGACTGACGCAAAGAGGAAATTCTACTGCGCATGACTTTTGTGACAGCAGACATTTACTTCCGGGCAAGACAGCTAGATTTCATCAAATAAATCAAGGTAAGATTTTCAGTCAGCTATCCTGACGATAGAAATTTTTGATGATAGAAACATTGAGAATATATTTGTGCATTCATATTTAAATTTTTCTGGAGGAAAACTATCGTAAGTTGAGATAAATCAGAGCCACTTGCAACCCTTTCAGCCGACAGGCCATTTCAATGTGTTATTTCCCCGTGAAAGTGACACAGTCATGTCTATCGTCACTGTTCTGACAATTATTGTTGATATTTCAATTTTGAAAATAAATTTTATCTTTTTTATTTCAATATTTTATTTTATTATTTGGTTCAAGTGATGAGGTATTTAATATTATTACTAAATTTGTCAGATTAATAATGTAAGAAACAGTTTTGTTATTGTCATCTAGAGTGTCTGTCAGAATATGATGGTAGACGTTAGTTTGTCTGTCAGATTTTGATGATAGAAACCGATGTGTTTCTATTGTCATTTAGCATGTCTGTCATGTCAGGCTTTTATTAATTAGTTACCAGGACTACTGTCCTAAAATTTACTGTGAATGTCCAAGACCCCAAATGCTACTAGAAAAACTTAATAGAATGATCAAAATAATCAATTCAGCAATTTAAGGAGATGGGACTTAACTGGCCTCTGTTATGGTAGAATCTGCCCTAAATAAAATGTTGTTATACTCGCGGGGATGCCTAGCTGATGCTATCTGAAGCATAAAATCTGAATATTTTAAGAAACAATGCGGTAGTTGAGAGAGGCTACTGTAGGATGCCCATAGGCTAATAATAACTTCGTATTTATTTGACTATTATAATTTATTGACTCTCAATGTTTGCTGCTTTAACCCAGATGAGTATTGAAAAGTTTTTTTCTGAATTGCGAGCGGGATTTCTCAGCTATGAATAGGGTAAGCACATAGAAATTCAGTATTCCTTTGTATATTTTTTTGATGTAATGGAAATTTTTAGTGCTTTGATGATGAAGAAAATGTACTTTTTTATCCATAGATTAAAACAGACCTCAGGAATAGGCTCCAAGGGGAACACCTGGCAGCCTGCTTACGAATCTCCATAAATGGTCCCGAACCCAATGACTTCCCTTAAGATAGGGCACTTGAGGGGTTTTTTTTTTCAGGAAGCCACGCAGAATTAAATGTTCTGATAGGGCATGCAGGCTTTGCACCAATTAGGGTAATGCTTTTTCATTATTGTTAGTTACCTTGGTGTTACCTTAAGTGGTTTCTTACATCTAATTATGATATTTTTTTTTTTTGTTGTTACATTATACTATTTATTTAATTTTAGTATTGGTTGAGGTAAGTGTTGAGTTCAGTACTTAAAATAAAAACCTCCAGCTTATTTTTTGCAATTTATTCCTTGAATGTCAACTAAAGAATGACTGAAAGATTACCACCAAAAAGGCAAAAAACTAAGGTAAAAAAAACTTCAATTTTGGTGAGTAATTTTCATAAATTTAAAAGACAGGTTTTCCACCATCATCAAGCCCAGCAAACTAATGGCCTGCCCTGTAATGTAAAGTTGGGTCGAGGAATGAAACCAGGCAGGGTTCTGGTAAAAATTGTTTTAGCTGTCTTCTCTTAAAGAACTGGAAAGAATTTAGATTGAACTGAATAATCTCAAATGCTTGTTGTAGCTTTAAAATAGTCCCAGCAGGTGACTCTGAAGAAAAATACCGTGTGTTTGAACACCGCCCGCTGTAAACACTTTGCATACACCCCAATGACCGACTCCACCGACCGCCACGACACCACCACGCACGATTCCCTCATCGGCACAGTGGAGCACCACAAATTGCTACCTGGTCTGTGGGAAACACTAACATGGTTGTAAACGAATACACAATTTTGCAGAGTAATGTTTACAGACTATGCTCTGAACGTTACATACCTTGTGGGTGGCACAGTGGTGTAGTGGTTAGCACGGTCGCCTCACAGCAAGAAGGTTCTGGGTTCGAACCCAGCGGCTGGCGAGGGCCTTTCTGTGTGGAGTTTGCATGTTCTCCCCGTGTCTGCGTGGGTGTTCTCCGGTTTCCCCCAAAGACATGCGGTTAGGTTAATATGGGACGGCCTTGGGCTGAGGTGCCCTTGAGCAAGGCACCTAACTCCCAACTTCTCCCTGGGCGCTGTTAGCATGGCTGCCCACTGCTCTGGGTATATATGTGTGTGCTCATTGCTCACGTGTGTGCATGTGTGTTCACTGCTTCAGATAGGTTAAATGCAGAGAGGAAATTTCACAAGTGTGATGAATAAAGTTGTGCTTTCTTTTTCTTTCTTTTATACCTTTCTCCACTCAACCAAGGATGCAAAACTCTACAAGTTAGCCAAAAGTGCACCATTAGCTTCTGCGCTCAAAGTCTCATGCTAAACCACAGTTCATCCAATGCATTGAACACAAAAAAAACACACTCAATAAACAGCGCACACACAAACTTTACATTGTGCATGAATGACATATCAGGATGAAAAATAGCAAAGCTTTATAACATACCATGTTAAACCTCTGACAGAGGCACATGGTGAATATAAACACAGCAGCAAGCATCTGTAGCATAACAAATGCAGCTTCCTGGGCTGACTGCTGTGGCCACCACTTAGAAATACATTTTACACTCATGTTTTTAGTTTCTAGCTCTGTTTTTAGTTTCCTCCAGGTGTTCCGGTTTCCCCCAAAGGCATGCAGGTTAGGCTAATTGGTGGCTTTAAATTGACCGTAGGTGTGAATGGATGTCTGTGTCCATGTATCAGCCCTGCGATGACCTGGCGACTTGTCCAGGGTGTACCCCGCCTTTCGCCCGTAGTCAGCTGGGATAGGCTCCAGCTTGCCTGCGACCCTGTAGAAGGATAAAGCGGCTAGAGATAATGAGATGAGATGATATATATATATATAAACTTTGCTACACATTTGCAGAAGAGGAAAATACACATCAAGAGTTAGAAAATATTTGTTAGATAAAACAATTTGCCTTGTCTAAATGCTATGTTGTCTATTTATCATAAAAGTTATTTATGCTGTTTTATGATACATGTGTATATGTAATATAGGCTGTTGATATATTTTTATTACTATGAAATTGTTTTAATTCAGTACACTATGCTTGGTCTAGAAAATT
Organism: Neoarius graeffei; assembly: GCF_027579695.1. Classification (NCBI taxonomy): domain Eukaryota; kingdom Metazoa; phylum Chordata; class Actinopteri; order Siluriformes; family Ariidae; genus Neoarius; species Neoarius graeffei. The sequence goes on along the minus strand of NC_083577.1, from coordinate 51,008,770 downwards.
TAGAGCAAGGAATAATTTGGAACTGTTCATGAGATCCATGGTGATTTGTTAAATGCTGCTTCAGGATAATCTTAATTGCTATCTCACTGGTTCAGATAATGAAGTGACTGTCTGCTCAGGCAGCTGAGTTCAGCCATTAGCTCACTTTGTTAGACAAGCATTTCATGCACATCTCCAAGGCTCAGCCTACTAATAGTTCAACAAATACTGACTTCCTCAGCAGACATAAGTGCATATGTCAAGAAAGAAGTACGTCCTGAGAAGCTACTGAAGGCAGGTTTTAAAAAGCTGAGCAGGTGCAAGGAAAGGTAGAAAGATAACAGAGGAAAACATTTATGTGCTTAATTAATGTCTGTGCAGTCGTACTGTTTTCAGTGCAGCTGTATTTTTGGCACATGATGACAAGCTTGCTCATTTATATTAATAAAACTTTATTGTTATATTAACTCATTGTAGAATGTGGGTGGCATGGTGGTGTAGTGGTTAGCACTGTTGCCTCACAGCAAGAAGGTTCTGGGTTTGAGCCCAGCGGCTGACGGGCCTTTCTGTGTGGAATTTGCATGTTCTCCCCATGTCTGCATGGGTTTCCTCCAGGTGCTCTGGTTTCCCCCACAGGCTAACATGGGGTGGCCTTGAGCAAGGCACCTAACCCCCAACTGCTCCCCGGGCGCTGTAGCATGGCTGCTCTGGTGTGTGTGTGTGTGTGTGTGTGTGTGTGTGTGTGTGTGTGTGTGTGTGTGCGCTCATTGCTCACGTGTGTGTTCACTGCTTCAGATGGGTTGAATGCAGAAAAGAATTTCACTGTGCATAAGTGTATGTGTAATAAATAAAGTTGCTCTTCATCTTCTAGAATTGGTACATGACAAAAAAATGCTTAAAGGTGCTGAGTGCAAAGTTGAATCCTGGGTAAAATGTGCTGTAGCTGTTGGAGTTTTGAGATGTTGCAATGCTGCACATACCATGAGCCCAGTGTATCACTGTTTTCCCAGGACGCATTTTACGATTCAGAAAATTGCTGTAGCAAGTGAGCAGAAATATCATGTGACCACCGTGGGGCATGTTTGACCTACTTTTAACCAAAACAAGTTGGTGTGGGCAAACATGGTGGACTCCGCTCTCCTGCCAGCTAAAAGCCAGCGGAAAAGGAAAGGAAAGCCTGCCTAGTGAGTACAACTGCAAGATAGAGCAAGGTTAGATGACATGTCATTTTTCTGGACAGATAACTAAATCATTCTAGCTAGTGATTAGCTATCTTAGCCTGAGACTGCATGGGCTTGACTCCACGGTAGCGAGTATGGAGTTATAGGGGCCTTTTAGGTGATGTCATTGTAACTGCGTATTTGTTTATACAGCCAAACTTTGTGTTTGACAATGACTGGCACAAGTGTACACCAGTGATTGTAATCCCAATTCAATACATCTACAGATAAACATGTAGAAGTTACATCTTAATGAACAATGCCAGAGACCTGTAGCGCTTAACAGATGTGGATTTAACTTTTCACTGCTTCCCGGTGAACCCAGAAGGATGACAAAAATGGTGAGCTGGATGATAAAACATTTCCATGTGTGTGGAGAATATTTTATATCAGGTTAGTGTGAAAGCTCTGTGCAACGTTCAAATGTATATCTGGATGTGGGATTCGGACACGATATATTTTATTAGACCTAATGCTTAGCTCGACTAGCAGCATGTTTGTTATGTACTAATAATGTAGACGATGCTTACCACCATAAAATATGCTAGATCTCGGCCCTGGGTTGTTTAATTACTATTAGAAGTCCATGTTTGAGCTTACCTTTGTCATAAAATGGTATTTTTCTTTATCTGGAATTTCTCATAACATTTCGGCATTCACAAAATCTGCCTCAAAATATTAGTAGGCATTTGTACTTTTGTAAACCTTTAGCATCTCTCGTGTATTTATAAGTCCGGAATACTAAATAGTTCAGGATGTCATAGTATCCCAAATCCGATAGCTGGTTTGCCAAACACTTTTCAAGTGGAATAAATATATTTGTGGGTAAATTAAGAAGAAACCTTTATTTTTGTTATATGTACACACAAACACAGCAAAATTCTTCCTCTGCATTTAACTCATCTGAAGCTGTGAATGCGCACGCATGCGTACACACACACAGAGCAGTGAGCAGAATAAATAAATACATTTGTGGGTAAATTATATGGATCTGTGATGCCTACAATGTTTCAGCTCTTGGATAATATGCAATCAGCTGGTATAATCTAAATTTTTAATAGGCACAATGTTTTCCCCACATCGCCATCTTTGTGTAACACAATTCCATAGTTATGCTATTTAGTTAAAGCTCCTCACGTTTGGCTATTTCCATAGGGCCATTCTGTTTAGCTCAAAAGACAAGAAAATAGTCCCAAAACGGAGAAAAGCAACCCTCAGCACATCAAAATGATCACAGCTCATCCGCATCATATGCAAGACATAGGAAAATGGCATGCACAATAAAAAAAAATTGAAAATTTCAGATGACTTTGCAGTCAGCACGTTTAAAATATCTGCTGTTCTAATCTTGGCTTTGCATACACTGAGCATTTTATTTTTAGTTATAAAAAGTTATCACAACTTTTATTTTAAGCTATCAAATGCAGCCACAGACAGTGGCACTGAAAGAAAAAAAATCTAAACAATATTATGAAAGAACAGTTTTGTGTCCCTTTTACTTTTTAATGTGTCCCTTTTATCCTTTTGTGTCCCTTTTACTTTTTAAATGCCATGTAATGTAACGTGTCCAGTTTATGTTATTGTTCCTGACATATCCTATCCTTAATTTAAAGCTTAAATCCATAAGCTCCCACTTTGCAGTGCTCAGTTGTGAGTTGTGCATGATTGCTGCTGCCCTAAGAGATGAAGGGAGGGAGCTCAAACTCACACTGAGACACTGCCAGTTCTTTCGCACTGACTTTGTTATAGAATTCATATTATCAGTGTAGTGCAAGTTAGGTGACCTGTGCAGCACTAATCCCTTGACCTTTAGTGCATTAAAATGACCATTAGTGGACATGCAAGGCTGGTCTGTCATCCCCCAACATTCTCTTCACAAAAATGGTATACTGAAGCTGAGGGTTTAATTTTGTGTAGTAATCTTGAAGGGTAGAAGTGGCTTAAAGACTGATATAGCAATATTGATGACAAGCATATTGTAGTAGATACTACTTAAAGCCCTACTTGTGAATGCTATTTCACTAATAGTTTTTATAAATGATGAAACTCATTTTTGGTTGCTTGAATGAATGAATGAATGAAGTGCATAAAGGGTCAAATTCTCTCTCTCTCTCTTATAAAGAATACACTGTATTGATTCAAGAGTGGAGGTGCAGATTTTTTTATCTTTAGTGACTGCTTTTGCCTTATGAGTTTCTTGTTTCTGGGATTTGCTCTCATTATATGAAGTTCATGGCACATGTTATGCGGCATTTACAGGGCCAATAAACCATTTTCACTATGTGAAGCTCCTTTACTGTCATAGTCATTGCAAACAATGCTAAACAGTTGGAGAGCCTTTTCAAAGAGGATTATATCAGGTCAGGTGCATGTGAACCTTGATTACCCTTGACATATGTTTAACCATTCTGTTACTGCCATTGAGGCAACACTTATTAGGGGCCAAGACCAGAAAGGTCAACAAGGTTAAGACCCCTAACATTCTAAGCACACAATCTACCATTTTGGACCAATGAGTGAGGAGCTGACCCCAGGCTTCCTGTGGTTCAGATGATGAGGCACTGGTTTCCTTTCATATGACACATGAGTGTGTCTCAAGGATCCACTAGAAGTTCATATGCATTAAAGTCATATTGTATTTGAAATGACTTTTCAAATACACAGGAATAACTAACCAGTGTGAATCATGCATGAAAAAGCGTTAAATTTACATTTTTATTTGTGAGATTGAGCTTTAAAATAATTTCATTAAGTCTAAAGACAGAAAAGGTAATGCCAAATGAAAATAAAGGCAACCAATGAATCCATTACAGAGTGTACTAAAGAATTAAACATGTATACCTCACTTGTCCATCATCTTTTAGCCTTTACGTTTTTAATAAACGAACATTTTTCTTTGTGCTTGTGTCTGTGACCTTGGCCTCTGTCACACTGTTCCATTCCATAAATGTATTCATTTCTGCAGTCATACTAGCAATGAGATTCAGAGCTCTGAATGAACACCCTATACAATTTTAATAGCAGGAAAATAAAACATTGAAAGGTCACATCTTTTTTGGAAGCATTACAAACATGATTTAAACATTTTCCTCCAAATAAAAATGCTAAATTTGTGCACATCATGAGATAGTTTATGACAAAGTTTATTTCACTATGATTTTAAAACCTAATGTGAGCTACAATGAAATTAAGCAAAACCCCTATGGGTTCCATTCATAGGTAATTTTCTGTCCATAATCAAGTGAATGGCGCTTATGTATCCCAGGAAATCTATGAACTGTGACGATAGAGCTTCAAAAATAAGACATTTTGGTTTCACAAGGGATATTAGATGGTTTGTTATTTCAGGGTGATCGTTACATTTTTATGTATTCAACTCTGCTGAAATTTATTACATTACTAAAAAGAATGATGACCTATATGTTTCCTGCTCCAAAACTTGTCATGAGCTTAGAGTGGAACAAATTCTCTATACAAACATTAATTTTGGAGCTTTTAATGGAAGACTTAATAAATCATGTTACAGTGCCAAAACATATTACCCTTATGTAAGGTTGAATGATTTTATTGCTTTTACAAGTGTTGTACAAGGACACACTACATTACGGGCATTTAGCAGATGCTGTTATCCAGAGCGACATACAACACACCCAGAGCAGCCTGGGGAGCAGTTGGGGGTTAGGTGCCTTGCTCAAGGGCACTTCAGTCATTCCTGCTGGTCCAGGGAATTGACCCGGTGACCTTTTGGTCCCAAAGCTGCTTCTCTAACCATTAGGCCATGCCTTCTCCATAACACAGTCACAACACAGTTGTTACTAATTGATGTTACAGTTCTAAAGTAAATCTCTAAATTTCCATCATAAGTTTATGGTAATATACTATAATTTTGATTCATTAATAAAATACACAACATTTTATACTATTTTACTTTTACCCTGGATATTCAGCTATACTAAGAGGCTATAGTAAAAAAATAATTAAAAAGTGATGCCTCAAACTGGCTTATAAGGTTTTGTACTGCATCTCAACCCCACATTGGGCAACACGTGGACTTCTGAATGAAGGGTGTTATGTTGTAGATGGCAATAAAATAAGCAAATTAATTGCCTTTTGACTTTCATACAGTGAGAGCAATCATCTTGACCAGTGAATGTGAAGAAGAGAACAGTGGATGCAGTGGGGCCTTTCAAAGCAGCTCAAGTCACAAGACCAGTCCGTTGAGCATGTGATTCGTACATAATGACTACATGTCATCACCCTGTTCAATTACACACAAAAGGAGACAAATAAAAAAAATCTCTGTGGGGCCCAACATCAAAATTCTGCAACATGGACAAATTTATTAATTGTAAAAATATCTATATTTTGTGGGACACTTAAAGATATTGACAAATATGGGGTAAAACATATTGCCCCAAACAGTTGTATCAAAATTTCTTATCTCAGCACATTGTGGTGCAGTAACTGATATTTGTAAATATTTGTACCAATTTTTACTGAAAAGTTAACACTGTTATTTAGTGACATTGTTGAACTAAGAGTGCCTTCAAGGTGAATATTTGGATTAAACATTCATCCATCCATTATCTGTAGCTGTTTATCCTGTTCTACAGGGTTGCAGGCAAGCTGGAGCCTATCCCAGCTGACTATGGGTGAGAGCCGGGGTACACCCTGGACAAGTCGCCAGGTTATCGCAAGGCTAACACATAGAGACAAACAACCATCCACACTCACATTCACACCTACGGTCAATTTAGAGCAGTGACGTGCGGTGAGGTTTGTGGCTAGTGAGGCACTGACTTTTTCAAAATCAGATTTTCAAATATGCACCAAAATATTTGCCAAATACCGATTAGTTTCATATCTCATAGCAGCATTCTTTACATAAGGTACATTTGAAGGTACATATTTGGCCAAGGAAGAATGAAAAATGAATGGCGGTTCAGTAGCCTACCTCCAAAAAACACCACGGCGGACCACACAGGCCACACAGCGGATACCATACACAGAACAAACCACACAGGCCACACAGCGGATACCATACACAGAACAAACCACACAGCACCACGGCGGATGCCACAGACAGAACAGGCCACACAGCACCACGGCGGATGCCACAGACAGAACAGGCCACACAGCACCACGGCGGATGCCACAGACAAAAAACACACGAACCACAGTGCTACAGACAGAACAGGCCACACAGCACCACGGCCGGTGCCACATACATCCATCACAAGGCACAGCATCACAGCGGATGCTCTCTCTCACACACACATACACACACAAACACACAGGATTCGAACACTGGTCTTACCTTTACTTGTAAATGAAGTCCATGTGCCGCTCCTTCTGGACGAAAATCTCTGTGACTTTGGCGTAGAAATCCTCCTTGTCTTTTTTTTAGTTTTAAAAGTCTCTCAGTCTCAATGGCGATGATTGCCAGGGATGAAAGACGTCCTTGGCCGGTGCGATTACGACTGTACGTTTTGAGTCTTTTCAGAGCAGAGAATGACCTTTCCACGGACACTGTTGTAGCCGGTATAGTGAGGGCCAGTTGAAGTAACTTGGTTGCTTCAGGGACCGTCTGCAACTTTTGGCAAGTCCAACTTTGAGAAACCTTTCAGTTGAGCTATTACATCCTCCATTAATTTGTTGCAGTCAATCGGAACAAGCCAACAGCAGTCCAAATTAAACTTTACGTGACGACGTAGAGAAGAAGCAACCACCAAACAAGAATAACTGAGCTCACGTACGACCTCTGCACTGCAGCAGAGCTACTGCCTGCCTCACCTCATGTCTTTTCAGTGCGGCTTTATGTCAAATTGTTAACACAAATAAGTGATACACATACGTAGAAAACATTACATATTATAAGGAAAGTGAGGACATATTATACACATGTCTACAATGTATAAAAAACATTTTAATACAGCATTACGTTGGTAGCATACACAGAGTAAGCAAAAGGCACGCGCTCAACCCAGTTAACAAGGGATTGCGCAATCTGATGTGAGGCACGGCTTGATGCTGCCTCATGTCGCTGCATATTCGCTGCAATTGAATAGGAAATAGGCAAATATGGCGATTTTGATTGCAAAAATGATTGAAATTATTTGAATCATACAGAAATGGCATATATAGCACAGATGATTGGACAAATCTTTATTGTTATCATTATTTACATTCATTACATCTCATGATGGCTGGATGATGACCGGTGAGGCCCTGCCTCACCTGCCGCCCCTGACCGCATGTCACTGATTTAGAGCCACCAATTAACCTAACCTGCATGTCTTTGGACTGTGGGGGAAACCGGAGCACCCAGAGGAAACCCACGTAGACATGGGGAGAACATGCAAACTCTACACAGAAAGGCCCTCACTGGCCACTGGGCTCGAACCCAAGACCTTCTTGCTGTGAGGCAACAGTGCTAACCACTACACCACCGTGCCACCCTGGATTAAACATAATATACTGTAAATTCTACAAAATGTATTCATTCATTTTCTATGAATGGGTCACGGGTGAGCTGAAGCCAATCCCAGCTAACATTGGGTGAGAGGTAGGGTACACCATGGACAGGTCACCAGACTATTACACAGCTAACACAGAGACAGACAGCCATTGACACTCACACTCACACCTATGGGCAATTTGGAGTAGCCAGTTGAACTAATCCACATCTTTGGACTGTGGGAGGAAACCAGAGCACCCGGAAGCAACCCATGCAGGCATGGTGAGAAACAGAAAGGCACCCGATCAGCCGGCAGATTCAAACCCAGAATCTGTTTACTGTAAGGCGACAATGCTAACTACTGCGCCACCATGCTGCACTCTACAAAATATAACAAATTAATTTACAAGATAGTCTATTCAGGTTTTAAGTAGGCTCAAGTAGAAGATTATGTTTGAAATATTACGAGATGCATCATTTGCCACAGAAATGGATTTAATTAAAGATTGCACTAACTGTTATGCAATCCATAATGCTTTGCAGTTTCTATCGAGTAGAATAATGACAGATGAAAAGGGACCTCCGTTTCTATGGTTCAAACTGCTCTTAAAGAACTGGATTTGAGCGCTTCCAAAGAGTGGAAGGCTTGCAGTGTCTTTTTTTCCTGGGTTCATAAAGGTGTTTTTATGATGACTGCCATCAAAGTGACAGGTGCTTTTATGGCTAATGCGTCCCGCCCAGGGTTGAATAGATGCACAGTGATAGTGATGCGCATTGTCAAGCTTCCAGTGGGGCAAGGGATCCTATAAAGAGGGCTGGGCCAACGAGTTGTGCCGCTCAATAGGCGTGTAGGGTGTCCATGCCCTTTAGTGCCCTTCCAGGTGTGGGAATTAGGGGGCATAAAGCACCTGCAGGTCCTTCACATTGGATCTCATTATATTGCGTGCCACTGTGATGGACACGTGAGAGATTCAGAGTACAAGAGTCTGGTTTCATTTCACTACAATGTACATAAATGCATTTGGAGATCATTCCTTCTGCGTGCACAATACAAAACACCACACACAAAGACACTTCCATTAAAGCAGCACTCTATACAGTGGGAGATGTAGTGGCTGCTTAGATACAGAGGATTATATATATAAACAACAGCAAAGTCATTTTTTTAAATGAATGTTTTAAATAAATCTTGAAAATGCCTAAAACACTCTGACTCTCTGCATATTAGTATTTTTCTCATTTATTGCACTGTCTCATTGTCACATGTGATATGTTCCAATGCCATTCCATGCATCCCATTAACTACAAATGGAAGTGAGTCAGATATTGGAACAAGAGTAGAAAGCATGGCAACATTCCTTAGACATGTTTTAACAAATAGTATGTCTTTCATTAAATAGAAATAAGTACTTGGTTTGATGGGTTTGATCTACTAATGTAATCATCCATATCTAAGTGTCATGCATCGATGAGGAAGGCAATGCAATGAGGTAGGTACATCTCCATGATATTTGTGAATAATTGTCCCTGTAACAAACATAAAAGCATTTTATGCAAGAGGGCATGTAGAATTCTGCCTACCATTACATTTGAGAATAGGTCACACGAGCCAAAGTTGAACATGAGCTCCGCATCCATCACAATGCATTTTTTGTTCTAAGCCAGCCTGCATAAAGTACCTCTTCTTTTGAACACCCCTGGGTGAACTTCACAGCAGTAGAACCTCATGGCAGTGGAAAAGTGTCCAGTGGACTATACCCTTCTGACCACAGTCGATTAAGAATTGGCTATGAAGATAGTCACCTCCTCTGCCTTCTTTTTAAAAATATACTGCCAGTCAAAGTTTTTGAACATCCAGTATTTAAGCAGTTTTGTTGATATTAGAAGTGGTTTATTATTAAACATTTAGTGGTTTGAGAAGTGTTAGAAATCAGTATATCATTAGTAACAATCAAGAAAAGGCTAAAATTTAAAAAATCTTTCCTACTGTGTACGAGTCTTATATAAATAGGCTTAACAGCTTCCCCCTCCAAGTGTTCCTGCATTTAATTTAAAACAAATCTCATTTATAGTCTCATTAGGATCAGAGAATAACCAGTTTATATGTTACACAAATATTTGATTTCCTTATTTAACCACTGATATAGCATCACTTTGTTTGCTTTGTGGCTATAATAGTGATTAAACTGTAATAACATAAGAAACTCCAGGTGTTCAGCAGTGTACATAAGTTTAAGTTTTTCTTAGGCAAGATATGATAATACAGAAACTAGATAGATAGATAGATAGATAGATAGATAGATAGATAGATAGATAGATAGATAGATAGATAGATAGATAGACTTCATTGATCCCAAGCTGGTAATCAGACGTGCAAAAAGAAAAAGGCATACTGTACAACATAAAATAGAATTTAAAAAAAATCCCAAGAACAAGCTGACTATATAAAATGTGTGCGCGCGCTTTGTACAGGTGAACGTGCATTAATAAAATACACGAATATACTTAATTTAATAAAATACAGTTTGTGAATATATTGAATGTATTTAGGGATTTAAAATGTGCATTTGAAGAACAATGGCAGCCTATATGTTGCTTTTATAATCACAAGCCTTGCAAATATATATCTGTGATCTGAAGCAAACAAGAGATTTGCAGTGCTGTTTGTTAGCCAAGGCTTTGCAGAGAACAGTAATAGAGAGAATATCACGTTCACAGCAGGTGAGTATGGCAAAGGTTGCACTGCAAGGGGCAATAGAAGGCTGTACAGGAGGAGACAAACAAAGGTTTTAGATAATAAAAACTTTTATCCTTTTTTCCATTCATATTTTCCAGGTGGCCAGCAGCTTAAAAATGGTATACTATCATGAGGATTCTACTTCTGATTCAGCTCAAATCCCTTTAAGTGGCAGTAATTGTGTGCCTTGTGATCAGTTTGGAAAATACAGAGATAAAGATAATCTAACTCGGTTAAAATTACAAATTGCTTGCAGTTTGGTTCAAATGCAGGGCAAAATTAGGGTAAATATTGTGAGGCTCAGTCTGCATGGGCGTCACCACCATTGAATGTGAAGGGGGCGTGTCCCCTTCACATTTCATAATTCTTCGTTTGCCCCTCCACACACACACACATTTAACATAATATTAGGGGTGTTCACACGGCAACATATTTGCATCGATGCTGCACCGATGTATTTTGTTGCGATATATCTTACACGGGTGTAAATTTTGTGGAGCATTCACACGTCACAACCCTGCTTACTAGAGAGAAGCGTGTTAGCACCGGTGCAGCCCCACTTGCGGTCACACGGCAGTTTTTGCGACCGTGCAATAGTCGCAAAAACTTTATTACTATCATTTCCTTTGATAGTAATAAAGTTTTGATATCATTTCCTTTTATTACTATCATTTCCGATAGTAATAATGCAGAAATGAAATATGCGCATGCGTGAAAATGTACTTCCTTTTCTCGGTTGTCATGGCATCACCAAGCGCTGGGAAAACAACGTGGATGAAGACACCAGTGTTGCCAGATACTGCTGACGTTTTCCAGCCCAAAATATGTTCAAATCCGCCAAAATGCACTTAAAACCGCCCAATCTGACAACACTGGAAGACACGCAGTTCTGTTGTTGTTGATATTCGCCATTTTGGAAGCGCAAAATACCAGGATGCAAATTATGCAATGCCCGTATGTAATCAACTCTCCTCACGCGTAGCGAGTCTACCCCTGTAGCATTCAGACGTCCCATTTTATATCGGTGCTGCCCCGCAAACTAGCATTTACTCCGGAGTAAATTTCTTAAACCACCTCCCGAGCAGGGTTAGATTTGCACCAGTTTAAGCAGCTTTCAGGGGCTACACCGGTATAACTTTGTACCGTGTGAACGCTCTACCAGGGCAGCCCTGGTGCTACACCGGAGTAAAAGTTGCCGTGTGAACACCCCTATTAGTTCACCCAGCGCCGTTTCTCACTACGTTCACACTGCACGGCTGTGTTTCTCACTACGTTCACACACGGCTGAAGTGACTCAAATCCGATTTTTTCGCCCATATGTGACCTGTATCCGATCTTTTATTGACAATATAAACGACACAGATCCGATTTTTTCAAATCCGACCCAGGCTGTTTGGATATGTGGTCCTAATTCCGATTCCTATCCGATCTTTTCATATGCGACTTCAGTCTGAACCGCCAGGTCGTATTCATCCAACTTACACGTCATCAACAAGCCACAAACGTCACTATTCTGTGCTGAAGTAGGCGACGGGTCTCTCAAAAAAAGTTACAACAACATGGCTTTGATGTTCCTTTGAACGGAGGTTGCAGTCACTACCCCACAGAACGCCTGAGCCAAAACCCTTGCCCTCTTCCTTCTCAACCTCCTCCTTAACATCAGGCTATTGTGCATGTTCTGGCTCCGTCGCAACAACAACTGCATCATCGCCAGGTACTCCATGCTGGCTACTGTCATACACAGGAAACTTTAGGTTACTTCTGTAAACACTGGCCATGCTCACTGTGTGTGACGTCGTCGTATCCTGCAATGCGCATGCGGAACACTTTTAGGTCGCTTTTCGTTCATACTGAGGATCACATACAAGTCGCATGTATTTGTTAATGTGAACGACCTCACAAAAAAATCGGATTTCACAAAAAAATCGGAATTGAGCATTAAGCCTTGCAGTGTGAACGTAGTGAAAATTTCCCCACAGGACAGGGTTTTTTGTCCCAATGGAAATGTTAGTGCAGGTAGCTGGCTAGTCAATGTTAGGAGATGTATCAGCTAGCTTAATGTTAGCTATCATTTAATTCAAACCCAGTAGACCTGCCTTACTGTAATGCCAAGATTGAGGTCAAGTCTGCTCTGATGATATTTATTGATTCCCTGTTTTGTCTGGTCTTTGACAGTTTTCTGGAAAGTAACATGGGAAATCAGTGTATGGGGAAGGAATAGTAGAAAGGAAAGCAATGGAGAGAGATGGATGTTATTCCAGGTGGATTGTGAAGGAAAGGGGGATAAAAGTGATGAAGTGGTAGAAATTGTGGTGGCACCGATGTAAGAAGGAGTTATATCTATAAATCTATTTGTTATACTAATCTGTAAATGTTACTGTAGTACCACCATTGCATGTAGGTTGACAAAACTGCGCTTGTTCATTGTGTGAAGTTCTCTTTTATGTGTCGTTGCTTGACAGTGTAATTTTGTGTTATGAAGACTGCATGATGCCATGTCATTTTTGTTATGAGTATCACTAAATCGGAAAAAAGTAAAACGCACCCACTAAAGTCACTGTTGGTGGTTAACAAAATTGCACCTGTTCATTGTGTGAAGTTATTTTTTATGTGTCACCGTTGCTTGACACAGTGTGATTTTGTGTTATGAAGTTTGACAAAACTGCGCTTGTTCCTTGAACTGCCACCTTATTGTGGTGGAGGGGTTTGTGTGCTTGAATGATCCTAGGAGCTATGTTGTCGGGGGCATTATGCCCCTGTCAGGGTTTCCCAAGGCAGACAGGTCCTAGGTGACAGGCCAGACTAAGAGCAGTTCACCAAAACCCCTATGGAGAAAAATCCGAGGACCGTGACGTCGCCCGGGATGACGCAGCCGGGGCCCCACCCTGGAGCCAGGCCCGGGGTTGGGGCTCGTATGCGAGCGCTTGGTGGCCGGGCCTTTGCCCATGGGGCCCAGCCGGGCTCAGCCCGAAGAGGTGACATGGGCCCGACCTCCTGTGGGTTCACCACCCACAGAGGTAGCAGTAGGGGACTGGTGCAATGTGGATTGGGTGGCAGTCGAAGGCAGGGGCCTCGACGACCTGATCCCCGGACACAGCGGCTGGCTGTTGGGACATGGAATGTCACTTCGCTGGGGGGGAAAGAGCCTGAGCTTGTGCAGGAGGTTGAGAGGTACCGGCTAGAGATAGTCGGGCTCACCTCCACGCACAGCTTGGGCTCTGGAACCCAGCTCCTCGAGAAGGGCTGGACTCTCCACTTCTCTGGAGTCGCCCGTGGTGAGCGGCGGCGGGCTGGTGTGGGCTTGCTTATAGCTCCCCAGCTCAGCCGCCATGTGTTGGAATTTACCCCAGTGAACGAGAGGGTCGCCTCGCTGCGCCTTCGGATTGGGGAGAGGGCTCTTGCTGTTGTTTGTGCCTACGGCCCAAATAGCAGTATAGAGTATCCGGCCTTCTTGGAGTCCCTGGGAGAGGTACTGAGGAGTGCTCAGACTGGGGACTCCATTGTGTTACTGGGGGACTTCAATGCTCACGTGGGAGATGACAGTGACACCTGGAGGGGCGTGGTTGGGAGGAACGGCCTCCCTGATCTGAACCCGAGTGGTGTTTTGTTATTGGACTTCTGTGCTAGTCACGGTTTGTCCATAACGAACACCATGTTCGAGCATAGGGGTGTCCATAAGTGCATGTGGCACCAGGACACCTTAGGTCGGAGGTCAATGATAGACTTTGTAGTCGTTTCATCTGATCTCCGGCCCTATGTCTTGGACACTCGGGTGAAGAGAGGGGCTGAGCTGTCAACTGATCACCACCTGGTGGTGAGTTGGATCCGCTGGCGGAGGAGGAAGCTGGACAGACCTGGCAGGCCCAAACGTATGGTGAGGGTCTGCTGGGAATGTCTGGCCGAGCACTCTGTTGGGGAGGTCTTTAACTCCCACCTCCGGGAGAGCTTTTCCCAGCTTCCGAGGGAGGCGGGGGACATTGAGTCTGAGTGGACCATGTTCTCTACCTCCATTGTGGACGCAGCTGTTCGGAGCTGTGGCCGCAAGGTCTCCGGTGCCTGTCGTGGCGGCAATCCCCGAACCCGGTGGTGGACACCAGAAGTAAGGGATGCCGTCAAGCTGAAGAAGGAGTCCTATCGGGCCATGTTAACCTCCAGGACTCCCGAGGCAGCTGACGGGTATCGGCAGGCCAGGCGTGCTGCAGCTCGGGCAGTTGCGGAGGCAAAAACTCGGAACTGGGAGGAGTTCGGGGAGGCCATGGAGAAGGACTATCGGTCAGCCTCGAAGAAATTCTGGCAAACCGTCCGGCGCCTCAGGAGGGGGAAGCAGTACTCTGCCAACACTGTTTACAGTGCGGGTGGGGAGCTGTTGACCTCGACTGGGGACATTGTCGGGCGGTGGAAGGAATACTTTGAGGATCTCCTCAATCCCACCGTCATGTCTTCCACTGAGGAGACTGAGGCTGATGACTCAGAGGTGGACTCTTCCATTACCCAAGCCGAAGTCACTGAGGTGGTTTGCAAGCTCCTTGGTGGCAAGGCACCGGGGGTGGATGAGATCCGCCCTGAGTATCTCAAGTCTCTGGATGTTGTGGGGCTGTCTTGGTTGACACGCCTCTGCAACATCGCGTGGCGGTCAGGGACAGTGCCTCTGGAGTGGCAGACTGGGGTGGTGGTCCCTCTTTTTAAGAAAGGGGACTGGAGAGTGTGCCCCAATTATAGGGGAATCACACTTCTCAGCCTCCCAGGGAAGGTTTACTCCAGGGTACTGGAGAGGCGGATTCGACCAATAGTCGAACCTCGGATCCAGGAGGAACAATGCGGTTTTCGTCCTGGTCGCGGAACACTGGACCAGCTCTATACCCTTCATAGGGTGCTCGAGGGTTCATGGGAGTTTGCCCAACCAGTCCACATGTGCTTTGTGGATCTGGAGAAGGCATTCGACCGTGTCCCCCGTAGTATTCTGTGGGGGGTGCTTCGGGAGTATGGGGTTCGGGGCTCTTTGCTAAGGGCTGTCCGGTCCCTGTATGAACGGAGCAGGAGTCTGGTTCGCATTGCCGGCAGTAAGTCAGACCTGTTCCCAGTGCATGTTGGACTCCGGCAGGGCTGCCCTTTGTCACCGGTTCTGTTCATAATTTTTATGGACAGAATTTCTAGGTGCAGCCAGGGGCCAGAAGGAATCCTGTTTGGGAACCACAGGATTTCATCTCTGCTTTTTGCGGATGATGTTGTCCTGTTGGCTTCTTCAAACCAGGACCTTCAGCATGCACTGGGGCGGTTTGCAGTCGAGTGTGAAGCGGCTGGGATGAGAATCAGCACCTCCAAGTCCGAGGCCATGGTTCTCGACCAGAAAAGGGTGGCTTGCCCTCTCCAGGTTGGTGGAGAAGTTCTGCCTCAAGTGGAGGAGTTCAAGTATCTCGGGATCTTGTTCACGAGTGAGGGAAGGATGGAGCGTGAGATCGACAGGCGGATCGGTGCAGCCTCCGCAGTGATGCGGTCGCTTTACCGGTCCGTTGTGGTGAAGAAGGAGCTGAGCCAAAAGGCGAAGCTCTCAATTTACCGGTCGATCTACGTTCCGACTCTCACCTATGGTCATGAGCTTTGGGTAATGACCGAAAGGACAAGATCGCGGATACAAGCGGCCGAAATGAGTTTCCTTCGCAGGGTGGCTGGGCGCTCCCTTAGAGATAGGGTGAGAAGCACAGTCACTCGGGAGAAGCTCGGAGTAGAGCCGCTGCTGCTCCACATCGAGAGGAATCAGCTGAGGTGGCTTGGGCATCTTTTTCGGATGCCTCCTGGACGCCTCCCTGGGGAGGTGTTCCAGGCATGTCCCCCCGGGAGGAGGCCCCGGGGAAGACCCAGGACACGCTGGAGGGACTATGTCTCTCGGCTGGCCTGGGAACGCCTCGGTGTTCTTCCCGAGGAGCTGGCCGAGGTGTCTGGGGAAAGGGAAGTTTGGGCTTCCCTGCTTAGACTGCTGCCTCTGCGACCCGGTCCCGGATAAAGCGGAAGAAGACGAGACGAGACGAGAAGTTTGCATGATGCCATGTCATGCCTGTTCATTGTGTGAAATTATGAATATTCTTATTTTTAAACATACAGTTGAGTGTCACTATTGCTTGGCCCAGTGGCATGTTGTGTTACATCTAAAACTAAATAAAAAAGGAAACACAAAATAAAAAGTAAAATGCACCCATAAAGTCATTGTTGGTGATAAATTGTGTCACATTCATCTCATTATCTTGGGCATAGCAGTGGGTTTAAAAACAGGCTGATGAATATATGCACTAGTTGAATGAGGACTTCTTGTTGAGTCTCTAAAATAGTCATTGAATTAAGTGACTTTTGTAGGTAAAATTAGGCATTTAACAACCTGTTAAAAATACACCAGAATGCAGGAAATGGCATCGAATTAATTAAAAATTTTCTGGGGGAGGACCCCCAGACCCCCTGCCAGTGTACCCCCCACACACATAAAAAATGCTTCTGACACCCCTGGCTCAGTGTCAAGTAGAGAATGTACAACACTGGACTAGTATAACCAAGTCAAGACATTTTTCCTGCACATATTGAATTTCCTACTTTTTTTTTTGTCTGGTGGTATGTGATTTTTTTAAACAATGATAAAATGTTTACAGTTGTATTAGAAAAAAAATTAAGTGTATCACTCATTCAATAATGCAATTAAATAATTATTTCCATGTTCTTTACACAAGTCTGGTTCCTTTACTAATTTTGGTCTGAAATTAAGATGAGGAGTACAGACGACATTGAGGCTTTTGGAACTGTGGCTTGTTCTGGGTCTTGGTAAATTACACTCTGCAACTAATCGCTTTCCGATGACCCCTCACCCTCCTCTCCAGCCATGAGTAATTTCATTTTAGGAAAACAAATCATCAGGGGACAGATTACTCCAAGTTTATTGACATGGCAGGGTGTGGAGAAACATTTAACACGATTGGAATTCTAAAGCAACAAAAGAGGCTGTTGTCAAGCTACCCCCATCCAGAAAGCACTACATGTGGATTCAGGTTCAGTATTCATACATGGATGTCTATATGTTTCAAAGATTCTAAAAATAGTTTTGTTTCTGGATTTTTTTAATTATTATTCCAAAGAATGACTGTATTGCTGGATACTTAACCTTCTACTTCTGAACATATGCAGCAGAAGCTAAGCTAATCATGAAATTGCTAGCATGCTTTTTTTTAAGTATACATCATTAGTAAATATCATAAATAACTTCTGATATTATATGGCTGAACACTGGAAACAAGAAAGAGAACTACGTATTTGAAAGACCAAGCTTTGAATCCTGCTTGGCACACAAAGGTTGAAAGGATTAATTTAGCACAGGACCCAAAGCAACACAGACCACCATGCTCTCCACCAAAGAGGTGGAGAGCAGGGGAGGTTTTTAGAAGATTAATTGTGATAACATTAAGCTATTAAAATCTTATCTCTGATAAATCATTAAGGGGAGTCTTGGAATTTATTAATCAGAGTGCTTATTCCCAATTAGTCTTTGCCTCCATCAGATAGAGATCAATCTGGTATGAAAGAGCAGAATGACCCACTTAAAAGCCTGTGGTTTTCCTGATTAGCTGTGTCCTTCCTGAAGCTGACGGACATCCTGTTGCCTTTCAGTACACCAGAGGTCTCTCACTAAACACAAAATCCCAAACCCTGGCTACTTTACACAAAATCCTGGTTTTTGTTTGATTGGTTGGTTGGTTTTAACCATAGCATGTATCCATAAAGAGAGATGTGAATTTGTTATTGATATACTATTTTACATCAAGTGAGGTCTAGATTTCTGTCTCCAATCAGAGACATCATAGTTTAATATAGGGAACATGATCTCTTGCTTTAATTCATAATAATAGGCTTGCTTCCTTTTTCAGAAGTTTTCTGATTGGTTAATCATTAGCAGGCCTGTTTCAATTTGATAAGTATAGCTGTAGTTTGTAAAAGGCAGCTGCTGGACCTTATCAGAGAAAGCAAAATAAAAGATCATTGATCTGCAAAAGATGTGCACACGGTGAGAAAAATCCACAAGCTGGATCCAGCTAGATGGTGAGATATTGGTTATACGGATCAAAGAGAAATCTGCTGAATGACACTTGCCACTCTAACCATTTTTCCTTGAACTACTGTGCAAAAGTTTCAGGCATCCTAATTTATTTAAATACAAATTTTGTCTTAGAGGCTTTTTTTATACCTGCATTATTGAGTTAGTTAAAAAAAAACACAGAATTAAATGTTACAGAAAAATGCTTGTATGTGAGTATATTACACAAAAGAGCACTTTTCAGAGGGGAAAAAACCATGAAGACTGTCAGGTTTTACCTTCAAAAGCAAATGCAACAAAGTCTTCAGAAGTACTGTGGCAGCTTCTTCAAGAAGTTCAGAAAAACTGTCTAGCCAACTTCCTTATGTCTGCACAAATTGTACTTTGTTTAGTTTAGTATACTGCTCTTTATAGCTGGTTGTTTTAATGTAGAAAACATTTAATTTCATTGTTTTTGAAGGCATCTTTGCTTTACCAGATTTCTTACAGCATTACATGTGTCTAAGATTTGAACAGTATTTCCAATTAACAAATAATGTGTTAAATCCAACACTTTACACAGAGAGAAAGGCTAAGGGTAAACATTTCAAAAGGGTATAGCATTTTTACTTTGCCACTCAGCCAGTTTTGCAGTAATTAAAAGTAATTAAAAGGTTGTAGATACTCAACAACTCAAATTCAAAAGCAGCTCATCTTTAAGAGGCTTATTTTTTGCACACTGCCTGCCAGTATTGATATGCTGTGATAAATCTGGAAACAACAACAACAGAGGTCTATTTATTTACTGTATGTGTAATAATGGAATACATGCAGATTGCCTGTCACAAGCTGTTGTCAAGTTAACCAATGTACCGGTACAGTGCCTTCCACGATTATTGCCACCCTTTGTAAAGATTAGTAAAAAGGGTTGGAAAAAATCCACCTTTTGGTGAAGTAGCTTCATCTCACACACACAAAAAAAAGACAAAAATCCAACCTTTGATTGAAATAAATTTATTCATAGAAAAACAAATCCCTAAACAAGAATTACTTATTTTCACCAAAAACACATGTGCCACTATTATTGGCACTAGGGATGTCCCGATCAGGTTTTTTTGCCCTCCGATCCGATACCGATCATTTGATTTTGAGTATCTGCCGATACCGAGTCCCGATCCGATACTTCTTATAATCCATAAAAAATAAAGATGAGGAAAGAAACGGATCCAGGATGTTCCTCATTTTTTATTTAACACCTTATTTTAACATCCAACAACTCCTTTAGCAAACAGAGCACTTACGTGAGGCAGTTTGAACAATAAATAACAAATTTAAAAAAATAACCTTAAAATACCTGGCAGGAATGTAAACAAATAAAAAAAATAAAGTGCCACAGTGCCGGTAATTTGCTTTTAAGAACGCATCTCACAGTGGTGTACAGTCAAATCAAATCAAATCAAGTTTATTTATACAGCGCTTTTAACAATAAACATTGTCGCAAAGCAGCTTTACAGAATTTGAACGACTTAAAACATGAGCTAATTTTATCCCTAATCTATCCCCAATGAGCAAGCCTGTGGCGACGGTGGCAAGGAAAAACTCCCTCAGACGACATGAGGAAGAAACCTCGAGAGGAACCAGACTCAAAAGGGAACCCATCCTCATTTGGGCAACAACAGACAGCCTGACTATAATATTAACAGTTTTAACAGGTATAACCCTCAACTGTCCTCATGGGGCCATCCTTCACAGGAGTGGGGCGATAAAACTCCAACCAGACACAGGGCACCAGGATGGATCAAGCAGGTCCGAGGGGCAGAAGAGGCCAGCATCTCAATCCCAGGATCAACATGTAACTCAGAGGGACAGATGGGGGGGGGGGGGGGGGGGGGGGGGGAGAGAGAGAGAGAGAGAGAGAGAGAGAGAAAGAAAACACATTGTTAGGTATGCCCTAAAAATGACAAGTATTAAATCTGTGTGGTAGGCTCGCAGAGACGAGAGTCTTTACATCAGGCATAACACACAATGGCATGTTAATATGGTAAAAATATATCATGACCTGCTCTGGCTGGATGCTTGATTGGGTGATGGGAGCACACTCCTCAGCAATGATGAGATGCAGATGGGACCCTTAGGCCTGGCCAAGACAATTCAGTTACATTTCACCGGGTCTGGGACATGCGACAGAATGTCTGACGGCCGATTCCCTGCAGGCTACGATAGCCAGTCGAGGTCCCCACCGTCTCCACCAAAAGATTTCCTGTTGACTCCATGTAACTCAGAGGGACAGATTTGGGGTGGGGGGGAGAGAAAGAAAACACAGGTGGTTAGGTATGCCCAATGTCACCTGAATAAGTAGGAACAGTATACATATTGCACCGAGTACAAGCAGGGACTCCGGCAACTAACTATGACAGCATAACTAAAAGGAGAGAGCCAGAAGGTAACACAGGCATGAGGGAGCCCCGGGACATAAAGCAGCCAGCCACTACACCATCAACAAACTCGAGTGAGCAAGCAAGTGGGGACTGACAGCATCCATACATCCCAGTTTACCAAAACACTCTATGTCTGAGGACCCTCCAGATCTACTCCTTTACCTCATAAACACCATTAACAAAAGGCTTGACTAAACAGATATGTTTTCAGCCTAGACTTAAATGCTGAGACTGTGTCTGATTCCCGAACATTACTTGGAAGGCTGTTCCATAACAGTGGGGCTTTGTAAGAAAAGGCTCTGCCCCCTGATGTAGCCTTCACTATACAAGGTACCAGCAGATAGCCTGCACCTTTTGATCTAAGTAGGTGTGGCGGGTCATAGAGGAGCAGAAGTTCACTCAGGTACTGTGGTGCGAGACCATTTAGTGCTTTAAAGGTCAATAGTAGTATTTTATAATCAATACGAAATTTGATTGGGAGCCAATGCAGTGTGGATAAGACAGGCGTGATGTGGTCATATTTTCTAGTTCTAGTAAGGACTCTTGCTGCGGCATTTTGAACTAACTGGAGCTTGTTTATGCACTTATTGGAACATCCAGACAGTAAGGCATTACAATAATCCAACCTGGAGGTAACGAAAGCATGGACTAGTTTTTCTGCATCATGCAATGACATTAAATTTCTTATCTTTGCAATATTTCTGAGATGAAAGAAAGCTATCCGGGTGATGTTATCAATGTGAGTTTCAAATGAAAGACTGGGGTCAATAATCACTCCGAGGTCTTTTACTGCTGCACGTGAAGAAACAGAAAGGCCATCCAGAGTTACTGTGTAATCAGAAAACTTACTTCTAGCTGTATGTGGTCCTAGCACAAGTACTTCAGTCTTGTCAGAGTTAAGCAGAAGGAAATTTATAAGCATCCAGTGTCTAATGTCCTTAACACATTCCTCAATTTTATTAAGCTGGTGTCTCTCATCAGGTTTTGCAGAGACATACAACTGTGTGTCATCAGCATAACAGTGGAAACTAATACAATGTTTACGAATAATATCGCCCAGAGGTAACATATATAGAGAAAAAAGCAGTGGACCCAAGACAGAACCTTGTGGAACACCAAACTTTACCTCGGTACGTCTAGAAATATCACCATTTATATCAACATACTGATAACGATCAGTTAGATAAGACCTGAGCCAGGAGAGGGCCATTCCCTTAACTCCCACAACATTTTCTAGTCTATCCAGAAGAATGGAATGATCAATGGTATCAAATGCTGCACTAAGGTCAAGCAACACAAGTAGCGAGACACAGCCCTGATCAGACGCCAACAGTAGGTCGTTTACTACTTTAACCAGTGCTGTCTCTGTGCTATGATGAGGTCTAAATCCTGACTGATACACCTCATGGATGTTATTCCTATGTAAATATGAGCATAACTGCTGTGCCACAGCTTTTTCAAGGATCTTGGAGATAAAGGGGAGGTTTGATATTGGCCAATAATTGGACAGCTGACAGGGATCAAGGTCAGGTTTTTTAATCAGGGGTTTTATAACTGCTAGTTTAAAGGATTTGGGTACATAGCCAATCATAAGAGAAGAATTTATTCTTCTTCTCTTACAGTAATTTATTATTCTTCTCTTACAGTATACAGTAATTTCAATTAAGGAAATGAACGTTTTTCTTGATGAAAACAAGCATTTCTACCCTTTCAGGTTTGAGCCCGTTTCTTTTGTCATCCAACGAAAAAAAAAAAGATCTCATGCTTTGCTTTCCGCTTCGAACTGCTTACGTGTTCAACTTTGCCGGCAACAGGCAGCCAATAACCAATAGTGTCTCCGCTACAAAGTGATGTCATGCCGCACGCGTTGATGTTGCTGTGTTGAGACAAGAGGTCTGGTCTCACTCTGTGCCAACGCATAGCTATTGATGTGTTAAAAATGAGAATATATTGTATAGATATATATCCGATCCCTGATCGGGAGGCAATGCCCGATTCCGATCGAGTCTGAAACCATGTGATCGGGCCCGATTTCCGATCACGTGATCGGATCGGGACATCCCTAATTGGCACCCCTGCATTTAATACTTTGTACAACCTCCATAAAACAGCACTGAGTTTCTCTTGTAACATTTTATAAGGTTGGAGATATGGAGCAGGGCATCTGAGATAATTCCTCTTTACACAACCTCTCCATATCATCCAGGGTCCTAGGCCCTCTCTTGTGCACTGTCTTCTTCAGCTCATCCTACAGGATTTCAGTGGGATTCTGGTCAGGGGACTGAGATGGCCATGGCAGGAGCTTGATTCTGTGGTCAGCGAACCATTTTTGTGTTGATTTGAACATGTGCTTTAGATCATTGTCCTGCTGGAAGACCCAATGATGACCCAGTCTTAGTTTTCTGGCAGAGGCAGCCAGAGTTTGATTTAAAATGTCCTGGTATTTCATGGAGTCCATGATATAATGAACCCTAACAAGGTTTCCAAGGCGTTTGGAGGAAAAACAGCCCCAAAACATCACAGAACGTCCACCGTATTTTACAGCTGGGATTGGGTTCTTTTCATTATAGCCATTCTTCTTTTAATGCCAAACCCACCTTGAGTGTTTATTGCCAAAAAGCTCCATTTCTGTTTCATTTGACCAGAGAACACAGTTCCAGTGAAAGTTGTGGTAGCATTTCACAAACTTCAGGCACTTATGTCTGTGCTTAACTGACAGAAAAAGGTTTTTTTTTTTTTTTACTGGCAAACCTTCCAAATAAGCTGTTGGCATGGAGGTGGCATCTGATGGTGGTTTTGGAGACTTGGAAACCCCAAGATTTTACTTTTTCTTGTAATTCACCAACAGTGATCCTTGGGGATTTTTTTTCCTCTCTTACCATCCTCCTTACTGTACATGTGGACAAAATAAACTTGGTTCCTCTTCCAGGCAAGTTTGTAACAGTTCCAGTTGGTGTCCATTTTTTTTATTGCCCTCTATTTTTATAACCATTCCCTGACTTATGAAGTCTACACTTCTCCCTCATTTGGATTGTGTGTTCTCTTATCTTTCCCATGTTGATGGATGATTAAGGGAATTTGGCCTCTGTGTGTCACCTCATATTTGGAATTAGGAAGCATAAAGCACCTGCAGGTCCTTCACATTGGATCTCATTATATTGCATGCCACTGTGATGGACACGTGAGAGATTCAGAGTACAAGAGAGAGTCTGGTTTCATTTCACTACAATGTACATGAATGCATTTGGAGATCATTCCTTCTGCATGCACAACACAAAACACCACACACAAAACCACCTCCATTAAAGCAGCACTCTACACAGTGGGAGATGTAGTGGCTGCTTAGATACAGAGGATTTTATATATATATATATATATATATATATATATATATATATATATATATATATATATATATATATATATATATATATATAAACCAACAGCAAAGTTATTCTTTTAAAGGAATGTTTTAAATAAATCTTGAAAATGCCTAAAACACTCTGACTCTCTGCATATTAGTATTTTTCTCATTTATTGCACTGTCTCATTGTCACATGTGATATGTTGCAATGTCATTCCATGCATTCCATTAACTACAAATGGAAGTGAGTCAGATATTGGAACAAGAGTAGAAAGCATGGCAACATTCCTTAGACATGTTTTAACAAATAGTATGTCTTTCATTAAATAGAAATAAGTACTTGGTTTGATGGGTTTGATCTACTAATGTAATCATCCATATCTAAGTGTCATGCATCGATGAGGAAGGCAATGCAATGAGGTAGGTACATCTCCATGATATTTGTGAATAATTGTCCCTGTAACAAACATAAAAGCATTTTATGCAAGAGGGCATGTAGAATTCTGCCTACCATTACATTTGAGAATAGGTCACACGAGCCAAAGTTGAACATGAGCTCCGCATCCATCACAATGTATTTTTTGTTCTAAGCCAGCCTGCATAAAGTACCTCTTCTTTTGAACACCCCTGGGTGAACTTCACTGCAGTAGAACCTCATGGCAGTGGAAAAGTGTCCAGTGTACCCTTCTGACCACAGTCGATTAAGAATTGGCTATGAAGATAGTCACCTCCTCTGCCTTCTTTTAAAAAATATACTGCCAGTCAAAGTTTTTTTGAACCAAACTGCAAACCTTCCAAATAAGCTGTTGGCATGGAGGTGGCATCTGATGGTGGTTTTGGAGACTTGGAAACCGCAAGATTTTACTTTTTCTTGCAATTCACCAACAGTGATCCTCAGGGATTTTTTTTTCCTCTCTTACCATCCTCCTTACTGCACATGTGGGCAAAATAAACTTGGTTCCTCTTCCAGGCAAGTTTGTAACAGTTACAGTTGGTGTCCATTTTTTTTATTGCCCTAACAGTAGAAATGAACAGTTTTCAGGTGAGTAGCTATTTTTATAACCATTCCCTGACTTATGAAGGTCAACACACTTCTTCTCCCTCATTTGGATTGTGTGTTCTCTTATTTTTCCCATGCTGGTGGATGATTAAGGGAATTTGGCCTCTGCGTGTCACCTCATATTTGGACCCCAGTCAATCAGGAAGTCCTGGATTACAGCTGGAAAGTTGGTACACACTTCAGTCAACTTGAAAATGTACAATTTAAATGGGAAACATGCTTCACTATATGGGAAACATTGTGTTCACTATAATTTCTAGAGGTGCCAATAATAGTGGCATGTGCGTTTTTATTGAAAATAATTTCTTGATGAGGAATTTGTTTTTCTCTGAATAAATTTATTTCAGTTAAAGGTTGGGAGTTTTTTTCTCTCTTTTTTTTCAGTGTGAAATGAAGCTACTTCACCAAAAGGTGGATTTATTCTAACACAGTTTATTAATTTTTACAAGGGGTGCCAAAAATCGTGGAGGGCATTGTAACTACAGACAGTGCAGCATATCTCTAGTCAATCAAAAGCATTTCCATCTGTTGGACATGTTGTGGGGCATTCTTGTCAGTGACAGTGACATAATTATTTTGTACTCTGATATGGGCACATTCTCTACTTTACCTGTTTCTTCCTTGTTGAAGTATGAAACATTGCTTTCATCATGAATGTGTTTTGTGAAACATTAGAAGCTTTAACATAGGGTTTTTTTTTCCAAAGTGTGGGCTGGTTATGACAAACAGATTATGTTCATGTGCCCTGAAAAGGAAAACAAAGCAGTTTTTGTGACAAAGGCTTTGCTATGATATGATTAAAGATAAGTCAAAAGTTTATATTTCAATCAGGGGAAATTTCAAAACCATAAGACAAAATGTATCTCTGTATGTTCCTCCCACTTTGTGTACAGTCTGTGTATGTGCATGTGAGGAGCGTTCTAAGAGACACGGCAAGTAGAAGAAAATAATATGCTTTTCAGCAAACCCAGTGTATGAAAATGTTAACAGAGCATGAATGCTCAAAATATTATTCTGCACTAATCTCATTTTGTGAGTCAATGTAATCAATGTTAAGCATTAAATGATGGTATAAGGTATTATTTATCTATACAGTTAATGACAAAACATTGCTTGATTTTCAGTTTCTGTACCTGCTTGCACTTGCTATACTTGTAATGACCTTCCCTGCATAATTACTAATACACACACACACTTTTAACTTTCTGACATGTCCTGGATATGAAAGAATTGAAAATGCCTAAGCTGTAGTAGGTGACCTTTCTAGAGAAGCTTGTAGATGTGCTTGTTGCCTCTGCTGAGCGGAGTCATGAAATCTGATATGGACCAAACTGTGAGCACTGAGTCTTCCAGGGAACAGTTTGTTCACTCAACACAGCCTTTTTGGTTTAGTAATAATATCAAAGCAAACCACGAAGGTGGGAGTTTGCATGCTGTGTGGTCTATGAAGTGGTTAGAAAATGTGTTATTGAATTATATAAATGTACTCTAATGTTAAGATAGTGAGTCCACTAATGACTGGGATAAGGTAATTGACGTCATATTAACAGCCAAGTATGCATGTTGAACATATGTGTTGACATCTTTTTACATCCCTACAACTAGCTATAATTTTAATCACTTTCCATGTGAGGAAAGCCCTGGGTCAAACTCACAGATGGAACACACACTCACACATTACAATTATATGTGTTAAAAAAATAAAATAAAATAAAATAAACCCGCAAGACAGGAGACACAAATAATTAATTAACTGTCAGATTTAAAAGGCCTTATGACCTGTGTCAGAATAAAGAAGCCTACTTTTTATACTCTAGCTCATAAACAGAAGCCTTAAGAAACCTGTTAGGTTTTATTTGCTGTAGTAGACTAAAGGCTGACATTTATTACCATGCAATTTGTTTTCCAAAGCCAATTTTCTGCTTTGAAGTGTTGAACAATATATTTTTTTTATATATTCATAATGCCATTACTTCAGATTAGTATAGCTTCAAATAAAAAGCATTTGTTTAAATAGCTCTTCTGTTGCTTTTGAATGAAACTAGCATTATCTTTAACCTCTTAGGTTTGGGGAGTGGTCCGAAACGCCTGCTTTCAAGGTCATATGAACTGTATACAATTCTCTCTTATTTCCTGACAGAACCTCCAGCAATAGGTGCATTCACACTCAATCTCAATGTAAACACCAATATAATGTTTTACCTTTCCAGAAATGGTAACTAAATTCAGATGTACATATCTATTCTCTATTCTCGTTATGTGCAGATGATTATTAAGCCCAATGGAATTGCAGTATATGAATAAAAACAGCATGGGCTATGTTGTCAAGTGTAATTTGATGTTAAACACTGGTGCCTTGCTATTGTGTTTGGGTGGAAAGTTTTTTTTTTTTTTTGCATTAATGCTCTGTTACCTTTTTTTATGGTCATCAATGAATGCACTGTGCTGATGTGGTATGACATTAAACATTTGCTTTCAGCCAAATAATAACTAAATATCACAGACTTAATTGTTTTATTTTACAACCCCGATTCCAAAAAAGTTGGGACAAAGTACAAACTGTAAATAAAAACAGAATGCAATGATGTGGAAGTTTCAAAATTCCATATTTTATTCAGAATAGAACATAGATGACATATCAAATGTTTAAACTGAAAAAATGTATCATTTAAAGAGAAAAATTAGGTAATTTTAAATTTCATGACAGCAACACATCTCAAAAAAGTTGGGACAAGGCCATGTTTACCACTGTGAGACATCCCCTTTTCTCTTTACAACAGTCTGTAAACATCTGGGGACTGAGGAGACAAGTTGCTCAAGTTTAGGGATAGGAATGTTAACCCATTTTTGTCTAATGTAGGATTCTAGTTGCTCAACTGTCTTAGGTCTTTCTTGTCGTATTTTCCGTTTTATGATGCGCCAAATGTTTTCTATGGGTGAAAGATCTGGACTGCAGGCTGGCCACTTCAGTACCCGGACCCTTCTTCTATGCAGCCATGATGCTGTAATTGATGCAGTATGTGGTTTGGCATTGTCATGTTGAAAAATGCAAGGTCTTCCCTGAAAGAGACGTCATCTGGATGGGAGCATATGTTGCTCTAGAACCTGGATATACCTTTCAGCATTGATGGTGTCTTTCCAGATGTGTAAGCTGCCCATGCCACATGCACTAATGCAACCCCATACCATCAGAGATGCAGGCTTCTGAACTGAGTGCTGATAACAACTTGGATCGTCCTTCTCCTCTTTAGTCCGAATGACACGGCGTCCCTGATTTCCATAAAGAACTTCAAATTTTGATTCGTCTGACCACAGAACAGTTTTCGACTTTGCCACAGTCCATTTTAAATGAGTCTTGGCCCAGAGAAGACGTCTGCGCTTCTGGATCATGTTTAGATACGGCTTCTTCATTGAACTATAGAGTTTTAGCTGGCAACGGCGGATGGCACGGTGAATTGTGTCCACAGATAATGTTCTCTGGAAATATTCCTGAGCCCATTTTGTGATTTCCAATACAGAAGCATGCCTGTATGTGATGCAGTGCCGTCTAAGGGCCCGAAGATCACAGGCACCCAGTATGGTTTTCCGGTCTTGATCCTTACGCACAGAGATTCTTCCAGGTTCTCTGAATCTTTTGATGATATTATGCACTGTAGATGATATGTTCAAACTCTTTGCAATTTTACACTGTCAAACTCCTTTCTGATATTGCTCCACTATTTGTCGGCGCAGAATTAGGGGGATTGGTGATCCTCTTCCCATCTTTACTTCTGAGAGCCGCTGCCACTCCAAGATGCTCTTTTTATACCCAGTCATGTTAATGACCTATTGTCAATTGACCTAATGAGTTGCAATTTGGTCCTCCAGCTGTTCCTTTTTTGTACCTTTAACTTTTCCAGCCTCTTATTGCCCCTGTCCCAACTTTTTTGAGATGTGTTGCTGTCATGAAATTTCAAATGAGCCAATATTTGGCATGAAATTTCAAAATGTCTCACTTTCAACATTTGATATGTTGTCTATGTTCTATTGTGAATACAATATCAGTTTTTGAGATTTGTAAATTATTGCATTCCGTTTTTATTTAGAATTTGTACTTTGTCCCAACTTTTTTGGAATCGGGGTTGTAAAAGAAGAAGAAGAACATATAGCTTCAGACGCACTGTAAAAACGTGCACCTGTCCTTCCTACTGCACATATTACATGCATGTAAGTGAAGCATACACACTATAGAAACTCTATTGAAATCCATTAAATCCAAAATACATTATGTTTAACTGTATTAAAATAGCCAATTTATTCACACAACACTTTGCAATATCAATGCTATTAGGCTACTAGTAGCATTGTCAGTCAGTTTTGCATTTTACAGAAGGTCATATTACCTTTCCCGAATTTCATAAATCACTTTCACTCTCACTCTGATCACCTTTTTTTGATGCTTATTTAGGCCCACTCTCAAAAGATGAGTTTAAAAGATCCAGGAACTGTACAAATATATACATATATCACTGTATAACTGTAACAATATTGTCTATATAATTGTCAAGATAATGCTCTCTGAAATGCTTTAATTATCTGGTTACATGTAATAATTCTTTAAAAACAGACCTTTCGACAGATTAAACAATGTAGTTGTTTGTAATGCAATCAGATGTACATAATTAGTACACTAGGTACATAGTTGTTAGATCATCTGATAAAAACACAATGTGAGAGTTTGTGTGTCATGTTTTGGAAATAAACTATAAATTATAGTTCTTATATTGTTTTTGTTGCAAGCCTAAATTGCTCAATATAGCAGAAACTACTGGCCGAGCAGAAACACATTTTATGTACGTGCCCAACTTGGGACTCTGCATTATTCTGTTTAAATTCTTTATGTTTTGACTGTGTATTTGAACTGTTGTCAATATAAAAATGTGTACCCTTGTCTTCATGTTGATTAGTCACTGCCACACTATGCCACTGTGCCACTAGCACAGTGATGGAGAAGAGAGAAAATATGTCTTCTATAAATTCTATCAGTCAGCTGGTTAATTTATAAAATACTATAAATCAGTATAAAATGTGTAAGTGGGGCTCTTGACTGGTGCAACAGAAAAACGTTTGCCCTAACATCCGGAGATCAGAAGTTCAAATGATGCCACAGCCATCTGTGGCCCGGAGCCCAATAGAGCAAAATTTGCCTGTGCTCTCAGGTAGCAAGGGGTGGCATAGTCTCTCTCCCCTGTCAATTACAGCGATGCTAGCCAATCATGGACATCTGTGAGCTCATGCATACAGAAGTGGGTGGATAGTGCTTTCCTCTGAGTGTGTTACATTGCATAAGCAGCTGTTTGAAAAGATGCAGTCAACTGGTGTCATGTCATGTGCCTCAAAGGAAGAAGTAAATTAGGAAAGGAAAATTGAGTGAATTTTTTTAAGTGTAAGTAAAACCTAATGTTATGTCATTACAAAATGACAAAACCTAATGTTATATAATCATTGTGCTACAATGTGCACATTCGGTTCTTAAAGAAGCAGCAAGATATTGAAACACACTTCTTTAAACACATAATTTCTTTTGAATCCCTTGTTAAATTTGAAAATCTCAGTGCCATGTTACCAGCTACATTGGTTATCATGAAGATCCAAAAATATAGAATGTGCCAATCATATGCCTTGTTTTTGTATGTGTATTATGATCGTAAAAATAAAGTCTTATTATTCATGAACTCCAGATCAATAATGAGAATAATTGAGAGTACTTCTCTCAAGTAATAGGAGAATCATTATCTCTACTGTATTCATTCACACAGCAGCATTTGGCATCGCCAGGACCTTTTTGACATATGAGAAGCGTGCCAGACATTAAATATTTAACAATTCTTGGGCCATTTGTGCATAGTGTGTGTGAACAAATGTGGTAGGCCCATTTCAACCGTGTGCTGTGCATTACTAGCTGAGCTTCCTTGCTCTGCTCCTGGCACGTTTCAGGCCACTCTGTGCTGCACCACACCTGACATACCTTAGTCCTGAAGGAACAACATGCTGTATGATTATTTTGACCCATGATCATCTCTCTTCTGGCTTCACCCCATTCTAGCTCAAAGGAGACAAGTCCTGTATCTCAAAACAAAAGTGTTGGTTTTTTTTTTTTTTTACATGGCATGCTAAGTCTAAATAATAATAATAATAATAATAATAATAATAATAGCATTTTATAATATTTACCTTTAAAGGTATTTTGATAAAAAGATACAAGATTTAACTTGGAAACGCTGTGTCTTCAAGTATTGTCGATACGATGTTATGCTATATGAAATATTCGTTTCCAAAATTTCAGATGTAACTGAACATAGATAGTCAAAGGGTAAACAACCAGCAATCATACCTGTTAAAACTCATATAAAAGTGTCTGTTTGTTGCTAGAATCATTAAACATCAGGAATAACCTATGTGAAGGAATTGAAACTTAGCTCTGTAGGAATTTTTCCACAATAAAATTAACTTTACCAATTTTCTCCACAATGACTTCAACTACCCTGAAGTGCCTAAAAATCAGATTAAAATGTTCACATTTTATTGTATCCTCTTTAGCCAGAACATGCTACCCAAACCTGCACACTTCCCACATTCCAACATAAAGACCATGGAGAAATATCTCAGTTGTGGTGTAGTCTACAAATGGTGGAGACATATCCAAGGCTTTGATGTTGTTTCCTGCTCTCAGGCAGTTCCCCTTCTTTTAGGGGCAATTTGGAAGACAGTCCAGCTGATGCCAGATCTTACCCCCAGTGCCCCTTCCTGTTTTGTCCTGTTCACTCATTTGCTCAAGTCGATTGACCTTTCTGAGGTGCTCAAGAGATGATCTGCTCTAACATTGTGCTAAGAATAAATACATCTTTCAGGGAGATTTGTAGCAATTAGTGGTTTCGTTTCATAATAACTTGTTATTCACTTGTTGGGTTTTCACAGGCAAGTATTATATTTATAGGCAAATTACTGATTCTTTCTCATTTATAAGTGACTCAGTGGCATAAGGGCAGGGCTTCTGCATTTTCTTACAAAGTTGTCCACATCTATCAAACCCTTCATTTCAAAACAGTGAAAAGCAAAAACTCATGCTAATAAAAGTATGAAAGGTTCTTCACACAAGGCTGACAATAATAGAGAAAGTAGTCATTGCATGCATAAACAGGAATGGCTAAACTGACAGTAGATAAGGAAAATTATGTACCTTTTTGTAAAGAAGACTTTACTGAAATGTAACGTTTAAAAATAAATATAGTTAGGTCCAAAAGTCTGAGAGCACTAGCGAAAATGCTTTTATTTTGCATTCTTTTCTCATTTAATCTTGAATATTAATTATTCAAGATAGTGAACATTTACTTTCTTTGTTTTAAATATTTTAAAATTCTCAATCTTCTTTCTTCCTGATTGTAAATGAGGAAAAAATAATCTCAGATATTAAGTGTGGTCTCAGATTATGGAACCCACTGCACTTAATAATGACTGACATAACATAATATTGCATTACACAACCTATTCTGAATACTGTGCAGCTATTACTTCAACAGCAACAGACCTGTCAAAAATAGAGGAATCGAGATATTATTAATGAAGGTTAGCACTATTTTGATAGTAGTGGAATGATGTTCTGAGCATATTTGAGTACAGAAGTTAGTACATTAATTGGTTTGTACTAAGAATGATCACATTTTATTAAAGTATACTCTTTTGGTGTGAATAGTGCCACAGTATCCAAAATATGCCTCTGTTACTATTCTGAACTAAAATAATATCATAATCATCATAATATTATAATTGTAATTAATTTGGAAACATTCAGATACACATCCATGCCCATACACATGGTGATATGTGGATGATGTGCTATAATAGAGCACTTGAGACTTATGTGCAAAGCTTTAACAGCAGTTGGTCAAATCAAGGAAAGATAAAAGGAAAGGAGAGAGAGGGAGGGAGACTGCAAGGTATCGACAGGGTGGGTTAGTGTCCAAGGGCCCCAGCTGCCCTGGTGTTAGGGTTAGTGGGACTTGGAAGCAGAGAGATAATCAGCTTTATTAGCACTGCTAAAACCAATTTAGGAGCAGACATAGGGGATCAGACAGGCCAGCTGTCCACAGCACCCCTGCCTACTTCTCATCAGCAGCCTATTTCATTTCATTCAAGACCACGACAAGGGCAACCCATCCCTAAGTACAGGTAGCATAATTGAATTAAACATGATCCACAAGCAACGCAAGTCTGGCCACTCATACAAAAATAGTCCCTTCCTGATTTCTCTTAAAATTGTTGTAACATTGTATGCCATCAGGTAAAACTATAGAGCTACAAAAATTAATTAGAATTATTTTACAGAAACAAGCAAATAATGAACTGAACAAAAAGTTTCAGCAGTATGACTGACACATAGCCCAATTTATTTTCAATAACAGGAACTACTGTATGCATACAGTAAAATTAATGTATGTATACGCATGTTCAAGAATATGCATGATGGTATGCACATTTCCATCCAGCCATCATCTATATCGTTTATCCGTCAGGGTCGTGGGGGAAACTGGAGCCAATCCCAGCCGACTTCGGTTGAGAGGCAGGGAACATGCTGAGCAGGTCACCAGTCTATCACAAGGCTAACACAGAGACAAACAACCATTCACACCTATGGACAATTTAGAGTAACCAGCTGACCTAATCTGCATGACTTTGGACTGTGGGAGGAAACCGGAGCACCAGGAGGAAACCCATGCAGGACTGGAAGAACATGCAAACTCCACACGGAAAGGCCCCAATTGAGGTATTTCACCCATGTGACCAAGTCACGTGACGCAGCCATTTTGGACTGCATGCTTAAGTCCTTCAGTGCAAGGCGGTATGAGATGGTGGAGACCTTTGCACATTTTAACAAGAAAGTAAGCTGTGATTCGTGTTAAATTGGATCTGTCTTTTATCACAAACACTGTACCCAGCCTTGGTATGGAGCCCTGTTTATTTATTTCTGTGTCCCGTTACTTTCTAGCCTCTGTTATTGCGTTTTATGTCTGATGTCTGCTACATGCAACCCTAGACAAATTAACACTGCCTTGTTTCACTGCTCAGATGGGTTAACAAACACTGACCCATTTACTTTTTGCTATATATTTTATCAAAATTGCGTTAACTGATAAACTAACCTGAAATGAAATGATCACTGCAAAGTCTGGA
The DNA here is from genome assembly GCF_027579695.1 of Neoarius graeffei. Taxonomy (NCBI): domain Eukaryota; kingdom Metazoa; phylum Chordata; class Actinopteri; order Siluriformes; family Ariidae; genus Neoarius; species Neoarius graeffei. Next base: position 50,974,258 of record NC_083577.1, on the reverse strand, counting down.
GTACTCTGTTGGCTCCCAATCCTGTCTCTTCACAGCTGCAATCCATTTGGCCCTCTTGTCTGGGTCAGTAGGAAACTGGTAGTGATGTGTCGGTTGCGAACGATCCGGTTCAAAGAGCCGGCTCTTTGAAGTGAACGACGGGAGTCGGCTCTTCTGTGGGAGCCGAGTTGGGGAGCCGAATTAGTTTTTTGTCCTTAGGTGCCTCAGAGAGAGAGAGACTTTCACAAAAAAAGTTGCTGTCCGATTGCGTCTTTGTGTTGTCTATTACCATTCAAAGGAAAAAAAGTAGCATGGTGTACGCCTACTTTTTTTGGTTGGGGGGTTGATGTCATTCACAGCTGCGAAAATACGAAAATTGGTGTAATGCTTAAAGCTGTGGAGTGCAGGGGAGAGGAGTCTGTGAGGCACCTGAGGAGGGGAAAATCAGCTGTGTATTTTATATTGGTAATATAACACAGTTTTGCATTATGTTTGTGAGAAAATAATTTATTAATTGGTAAGTAAGTTTTATTTCTATAGCTAGAACATTGTTACACTGCTATACTTTACAAAGCTTTACAATGGCTACAAAAATTAAAAAATAAAATGGAAAACATCCTATTGATAAAATATAAATAATAATGTAATTAATTAACTAGTTAATTGCAGCAATTAAATCAAAAATAAAATCTCAGGAGCCGTTTGGGAGCCGAAAGAGCCGGCTCCTTATAGTAAGAAGAGCCAAAAGAGCCGGCTCCCGAAAAAGAGCTGAAATTCCCATCACTAGAAACCGGTAAAAGGAGCGTCCTGCACGCTGTCCCTGTCTGTTGTGGCAGCCCAAAGCACAACAAGCAAACACCATGGTTATTTATAGAGTGCTTACTGACAAATTAATCTATTCTAGGTGTCTGTAACACATTTTTTTTTCAAGCTGGTTCTCCCTCTCTGTCTGCAGCGTTAGTATGTAGCTTGACGTTCAAAATGGCGGACAGCGGGGCGTCACGTGACCCTGTGACATCAGGTGAAATACCTCAATAGGACCCAAGTCTTGAACCTAGAAACTTCCTGCTGTGAGGTGACAATGCTAACCACTGCACTACCATGCCACCCAATGTCAAAATAACTAACTATTTAGAACTCTCAATATGTATAAATTTACAGTGGTGCTTGAAAGTTTGTGAACCCTTTAGAATTTTCTATATTTCTGCATAAATGACCCAAAACATCATCAGATTTTCACACAAGTCCTAAAAGTAGATAAACAGAACCCAGTTAAACAAATGAGACTAAAATATTATACTTGGTAATTTATTTATTGAGGAAAATGATCCAATATTATATATCTGTGAGTGGCAAAAGTATGTGAACCTCGAGGATTAGCAGTTAATTTGAAGGTGAAATTTGAGTCAGGTGTTTTCAATCAATGGGATGACAATCAGGTGTGAGTGGGCACCCTGTTTTATTTAAAGAACAGGGATCTATCAAAGTCTGATCTTCACAACACACGTTTGTGGAAGTGTATCATGGCATGAACAAAGGAGATTTCAGAGGACCTCAGAAAAAGCATTGTTGATGCTCGTCAGGCTGGAAAAGGTTACAAAACCATCTCTAAAGAGTTTGGACTCCACCAATCCACAGTCAGACAGATTGTGTACAAATGGAGGAAATTCAAGACCATTGTTACCTTCCCCAGGAGTGGTCAACCAACAAAGATCAGTCCAAAAGCAAGGCGTGTAATAGTTGGTGAGGTCACAAAGGACCCCAGGGTAAAGCCTAGGTCACAACCAGACGTCCGATTTTTTTGGCCGTGCGATTTTTGGCGTTTCCCAAATCGCTGCAGTTTTTTTGTTCATGGAGAAAGACGCGCGTTGGCCGTAAGTTTGTCTTGCAACCTGAAAAAAACGTAAGCACCCGTAGAGTTTGTTTGACATGACAAAGAACCTCTGCGGCCGGTCTGCGGCCAGTCTATGGCTCGAAAAACAGCACATCACACAGAGGGCGCCCTCTGTGCGTTTCACGCGCGCCCTCCGTGCATTTCTTGCGTTTTTTGCACGTAAACCAGCCGTAGGAGTACGTACGGCCGGTTGTGACTGAGGCTTAACTGCTAAGCAATTGAAGGCCTCTCTCACATTGGCTAATGTTAATGTTCATGAGTCCACCATCAAGAGAACACTGAACAACAATGGTATTCATGGCAGGGTTGCAAGGAGAAAGCCACTGCTGTCCAAAAAGAACATTGCTGCTCATCTGCAGTTTGCTAAAGATCACATGGACAAGCCAGAAGGCTATTGGAAAAATGTTTTGTGAACAGATGAGACCAAAATAGAACTTTTTGGTTTAAATGAGAAGCGTTATGTTTGGAGAAACGAAAGCACCGCATTCCAGCATAAGAACCTTATCCCATCTGTGAAACATGGTGGTGGTAGTATCATGGTTTGGGCCTGTTTTGCTGCATCTGGGTGAGGACGGCTTGGCATCATTGATGGAACAATGAATTCTGAATTATCCCAGTGAATTCTAAAGGAAAATGTCAGGACATCTGTCCATGAACTGAATCTCAAGAGAAGGTGAGTCATGCAGCAAGACAACAACCCTAAGCACACAAGTCGTTCTACCAAAGAATGATTAAAGAAGAATAAAGTTAATGTTTTGGAATGGCCAAGTCAAAGTCCTGACCTTAATCCAATCGGAATGTTGTGGAAGGACCTGAAGCGAGCAGTTAATGTGAGGAAACCCACCAACATCCCAGAGTTGAAGCTGTTCTGTATGGTGGAATGGGCTAAAATTCCTCCAAGCCGGTGTGCAGGACTGATCAACAGTTACCAGAAATGTTTAGCTGCAGGTATTGCTGCTCAAGGGGGTCACACCAGATACTGAAAGCAAAGGTTCACATACCTTTGCCACTCACATATATGTAATATTGGGTCATTTTCCACAATAAATAAATGACCAAGTATAATATTTTTGTCTCATTTGTTTAACTGGGTTCTCTTTATCTACTTTTAGGACTTGTGTGAAAATCTGATGATGTTTTTGGTCATATTTATGCAGAAATATAGAAAATTCAAAAGGGTTCACAAATTTTCAAGCACCACTGTAAATGGTCTTATGGTTGCTGAGAACTGTTAAAACACAAAGCCGTATGTTACATAAGCTAAAAACTAGACAGTTTGACTGAAAACAGCAGCAGAATGAAACGTGTAAAAGAAAAACCTTAACTACTTTAACCAAATGCATTGAATTCAATGGACTGTGCAATACTTCATCTTACAGCAGAAGAATGACCTGAAAAATGTTGCTAAAGAATCTCTGAGAGGTTTTTTCCAGCCCAAATGGTGCAATGTACTTGAGAAAGTAAATCCATTTGAGTTGTGTTTTATTCATACAGTATTAATGGCACTAAGGTCCTGAAGGCTTGACCGGAGTTTAACTACTGCCAAGATGACTGTTGGTCTCATCAAATAGAGGATCTACCTATATAAAGTGCCATGGAACCCATATGGTTTCCCTAGTATAGAATTGCGTTCAGAAGTCCTTGAAAATAAAAACTTGAATTACCCTCCAAAAGAACAAACCTGGCTTAAAATAATTTAAGATACTGTGAGTATTTCTGATATTTATTGTCTTTAGTGATTAGGTGACATTGCATTTTTCTATTCAGGTTGTCATGTGGGGGTGGTACAGTGGTGTAGCGGTTAGTGCTGTTGCCTCACAGCAAGAAGGTCCGGGTTCGAGCCCCGTGGCCGGCGAGGGCCTTTCTGTGCGGAGTTTGCATGTTGTCTGCGTGGGTTTCCTCTGGATGCTCCAGTTTCCCCCAAAGGCATGCAGGTTAGGTTAACTGGTGACTCTAAATTGACCGTAGAGTGTGAATGGTTGTTTGTGTCTATGTGTCAGCCATGTGATGGTGACTTGTCCAGGGTGTATCCCGCCTTTCGCCTGTAGTCTGCTGGGATAGGCTCCAGCTTGCCTGCAACCCTGTAGAACAGGATAAAGCAGCTAGAGATAATGAGATGAGATGAGTTTTAATGGGATGCCATTTTGGCCCAAAAAGCAGCTAAGCTAGGGTGACCAGACATCCCGGTTTTTCCGGGACAGTCCCGATTTGGGGTTGTGTGTCCCGAGTCCCGACAAAAGTCTGTCGGGACACGGATATGTCCCGGTTTTCACCACTCGTGACGTTTGCGACTGAGCAGCGTGGGAATCATTAACGGAGAAATGTCTGCATTTACTGCATTGATGAATTGACAGGAATCGCAAACTTTCCTGGTTACTGCCCCCTGGCCCTGTGGCATGGGTGTTTATTTAGCCACATTATTCCAGACAACAGAACATGTTGCCATGCAACAATAAAATAAACATTAACTGGCGCGAATGTTCTTTGTCTAGCAGCTAGCAGCAATAATTCTCGAAGTCGGACATCCGGGTCATTGGTCATGTGACTTCCATGACAACCCAGCCGCCATATTGGTTTAGGTGAAAGGGAGGGAGAAGCCTGTTTGTGTATTGTAGCAATTTAGTTCAAATTTGAGAGTCTTTTTATGCTATTAGCATGCCTAAAGGGTGTTGTGTAGCAAGCTGTACAGCCAATTCAATAAAAAATGAAGGTTTAAAGTTTCATATGATACCATTATCGGGTAAAAGGAGAGAAAAATGGTTGAGTGCTGTAAACAGGTGTGAAGTGAGAGCTGATGGATCTGTTAACTATGGAAAGTTATGGGAACCCAAATCTAACTATACATATGTATGTGGTCATTTCATCAATGGTAAGTGAAGAAAAGAATTTATAATAGACATGAGTTTTTAGTGATAGTAACAGCTCTGTTATTGTATGAGTTAACTGCCGACAAATGAGCAGTAATAGGTGAATTTGCCACAATAAACATTCTGAAAACTTGCTGACGCTTCATAATATAAATCTGTCTGCAAAAACCCATACGGTAAGTCACCATTGTTTTGACATCTGTCCCACCCTTGCTTGTACGGACATAACTCCAGTCCAACAACACTGATTTTCAATTTATAACGAGCTAGATCCTCAGCAGCTAAACTATCTTGATACTGGTAGGACATTCTACAAGTATATTAAGCTAAAACTAACAAAATCTTACTAAAATCTTACTAAAACACTGAACACTAACAAAGTTGGGTAAAACATGTTTTCACCTAGTCAAATATGGCGCCTGTTGTCATGTGTTCGTGACGTCACGCCGACTACGAGAATGCCGCAGCAATTATGCCGAAAAGAAAATGTACCTTTTCCAAAGATTTACAGGGCACCTACCACTTCCTCCGAGAGGTGCAGAACAATGCGCACGAAGCCTACTGCACACACTGTAAGTGTTTTGTTCTTGTACTGAGTTGGGTAGCCTATGTTGCAAATGCTGTGCGCTCCTGTGGGGGCTTTCCTCAGGCTGTCGCCCCTCTCCTCCTTTATTGCTGTTTTGTTTGAGTGCATATTTACGGAAGCCGCGAGAGGCCCTTCATATAATCTTTTTTTATTCACCTTGTTATCCCGAGATAACGACATAATTAATTCAGGATCTCGAGAAAACAACACAACTAATTCGAGATCTCGAGAAAACAAAACCGTTATTTCATGATCTCAGCTGGATCACTGTATCTCCGTCGGTAGAGACGAAGCCGGGCCAGTCTTCTGCGGAGGTGCCGCGGACTAATTTTGAAATTATCCCTTATTAAAAGACTTAATGCAATCTCTCCCTGTGTCAACCCCTGATCAAAATATTGCCTTATTAGGTGATCGATTATTCCAGACATTCTAATGACCAAAGTTGCGTCTATACAAAATGAGAAATAGCCCCAAAGTCAGCATATCACAAGTCTCTTGGCGCACCTGAATGAACCATTTCTCAGCTGTTTACTCGAGATCATGAAATAATTGTTTTGTTTTCTTGAGATCATGGAATAATTGTTTTGTTTTCTCGAGATCTCGAATTAGTTGTGTTGTTTTCTCGAGATCCTGAATTAATTATGTCGTTATCTCAGGATAACAAGGTGAATTAAAAAAAGGATTATATGAAGGGCCTCTCTCGGCTTCTGTAGTATATATTCTCAAATCACTTGTCTCTTTTTTGTTTCTGTTTAACATACCATTCTGACAGTTTGGCCATATTGCTGTGTTGAACAGCTTGTTGCACCTTCCATTAAAGTGTTCACTTTTGTACACATCATCTTGCTTTATTCATTCAGTTGTGGGGAATGGTTAGTAAGGTTGATTCTGACCTAGGCTATGTTGAGGTCACATATCTACTTTTTAAGTTCATGCTATAGTGCATACAATTTTAGAGATATAGCCTACATGTGCATATGCATTCTTCTTGGTGTTCTCACAAACAGGTGAAATAAATCAGTTTAAATTTGGCCTATGGACATAGCCTGGCCTATTCTCAGCCATTACAAAATCTGTTGTCTGACCATAATTTAACTGATCTGTATACCACTATGCTATTAGATAACAAAATGCCTGTTTGTTTTATTTCATGTGAGATGTTGATAAATGTAAGCTTCAACAAAATGATAAGAGTACCTCTCTGAGTGTCACGTTTACGTAAAAAAAAAGTGTGTGTGCACGAGCATGGTCGCGCGCAAAAGTGTCCCGGTTTCAGACTAGGGAAATCTGGTCACCCTAAGCTAAGCTGCTAGCTGAAGTTGAAACTGACAGCTAGCTAGCTAACTAGACTTACTAACACATTTAGGAAATTAATGCAAATAATCAAACAGAGCTTCATACTTTATTTTACTACACATTTTATTTACAGTATTAACAAATTACAGTACACCTACTTCACACTACAACCAATTTTGATTGACGCTGCTGATATGTTTAAATGTAATATGTCAGTCACATTCATTCCTGTTTTACTGATTGGCAGCTGGTTATGAGGTTCCTCCTGTTTGAATGATCTACCAAACATCATAAGCATAAACCATGCATCCAGACAGGAAAAACAAAGAGTGCACTGACCAATAAACATTTATATGCTTTTTTTTTTTCTGTGCAAAATGGATTCACGCAAACTATTTGCTCCTAATGAATCTGTGTGTCTGGGCAGGACTCAAAATGACACATTAAAAACCTGTTGCCCAATGAGTGCTCACCTTTCTTTCAACAGCAAGTATCTAAACACCTAATGGACACTAATTGATACACAGGCTTCAGTGGGTGCCTGTTAGCTCTGTGTCGGGGGCATCAAGGAGATTTTCCTGCATGCTGCACTGTTCACCAGAAAACAGTGATTTAATGAATAAACAGCTTCATAGTTCAGTGAGATACTTGATCATTTGATTCGCTAAAATATTGAATGACACCAAGACTGATGAATAATATAGACACTTTGGTAAACATTTCATTGCTGCATTTTAATGAATTGTTAGGGGAAGCTGGCTTTCTCATGTGGTCTTAAAGCAATCACCACTGCATGTGACATTCTTTTCCTAATCCATCATTCTAAGTAGGCTGACTTACCATGCCACACTGTTAGCTTGGCCGTAAGTGTTTGGGTGAGCTGATGGTGTCCTGACCCATGACTCTCTAAGCTGTGTCTACCTGTACAGTGTGCCAGACTGCATTTATGTGAGTGTGCTCAGAAGGAAAATGGAGCTCATGATTGGGGCCTAATGCAAGTTAATCCACTGTTTAAGTGTTGTTTAAATAAACTCAAACCGTAACTGGGTTGGTTGTGCAAGTCTGAATGGGAGGGATTTACCTTATGCATAAACAGGAACACAAGCCCTTAGGGGTCATCCAGAGCACCATTTAATGTATACTAGAAAGCAAGAAATTATCGCCACTATACAATGACATGATTTTTGTTCTGTTATCCATTTGGGTGTTATCATTGATGAACACATATGCCATATTAGGATGCTCAGCTGGTTGCAGCTCGTACCTGATTTTGATACCTTGTTGGGCATAACACATAATACTGACATAGAAAAGGGGTTTACTAAAATAACGCATAATACTGACATAGAAAAAAGGGGGGTTACTAAAAGGAAGTGGCTATTCTTACTATGAGTCATAAGAATAATCTTTTCCCTATTCTTACAACATGAACGTAAGTTCCAGTAGCACATGCGCACATCTCTATCAACATATTGAAAAAAATGGCTGAAGAAATGAGCAGCTCAGTGCAGGATAAGTGTTCACAATTTTTGCACAAAGGTGCAGAATTTGAATCTTATGAGTCTCTCAAACTTGCTGTAGAGGAATGGGAGAAGAAGAACTTTGTTAACTTATATACCAGGCGTTCAAGGTCGATTGAGGCAGCTAAAAAACGTGCACCTAAAAAGAACTTCAATTCCAACCTGAAGTACTTATATATGTTACATTGTGCTGCTGAATCTTCTTGCTATAAAAATTTTATTGTTTAACATGTATTGGTATCTTGAATTGTACTGTTTTAAAACATGTATATGTATTTGTAGACTAGGGCATGTAGGGTGCTGAACGTTTTCAGAATGAAAAATGTGCATTTGTTCATGAAAATAATATTTATGACTTAGTTGAGTAAGTGTGTAAATTAATATTGTGCTGCTGAATAGTTTGGCTTTATAAAAAATTTTACTGTTTTAAAACATGTATTTGCAAATAGGACCAGGCTGTTGAAAGGTTTTGGAATAAAATATATTTTTGAATTTATTGTGTGATACTTTGATGTATTTTTGGCTCACCTGGGTGAGCCTAGGTCATCACGATTTGTCCGTTATCTGTCCATCTGTCATCCATCCGTCCGTCTAACTACGTGCTAGTCTGCATGTTATTTTACTAGTGTCTTATTAATTCTTGCTATAACTGAACATTACTGATATGAATGGTTATTGTCCTGACCGATTTATAGGGGTTAAATACCATTTATCCAAAGAAAAACTTGTAAGGAGGAGCTTAATATACAGGTCAGCTAGGTCACCTGTTAGAGCCAACAGACACAAGTAGGTAACCTATCTCACATTCAAAAACAGTGTGCATGATTGCATTAGTGTATTGCATGCTGCTCTTAGCCATGTGAAGGCAGCCAAGATATCACTTAAATGTATAGAAAACACTCCATTTACCAGCTTCTCGCTGTCTAGATACAGCCAGGTAACTTGCAGCAGGCTACCTGGCTCATTACTGAGATAAAGCCTGCCTCTTATATTTTTCTAATAATAAATGGACTTTAGTATATTCCATTCAGGCATATCAAAAATGTGTTCCTGTATCAGGCAAACTTAGAGAAATACCATACATAAACAGATAGGTTTATGTATGTTGTTGACTAGTTTACTGTAATTATGATCTGCCAGCTATTTACACCGGATCCAGTGTAAATAGCTGCCGGAGCACGCTCCGGCTTGCTCCCCCTCAAATTAAGCAGCGGGCTCCGGCTTGCTCCCGGAGTGCTCCGGCTGAGGTTCCGGAGCGCGCTCCGGCTTGCTCCCCTTCAAATTAAGCAGCACGCTCCGGCTTGCTCCCGGAGTGCTCCGGCCGAGGTTCCGGAGCGCACTCCGGCTTGCTCCCCCTCAAATTAAGCAGCGCGCTCCGGCTTGCTCCCAGAGTGCTCCGGCCGAGGTTCCGGAGCACGCTCCGGCTTGCTCCCCCTCAAATTAAGCAGCGTGCTCCGGCTTGCTCCCGGAGCATTCTGGGAGCAAGCCGGAGCGCACTGCTTAATTTGAGGGGGAGCAAGCCGGAGCGCTCTCCGGCAGCTATTTACACTGGATCCGGTGTAAATAGCTGCCGGATCATAATTACAGTAAACTAGTAAATACAGTAAAGGAAAAACTTGAGACTGAAAGGTTTTAACAGTCATCCAAATGACTGAACGTAAACATTGCTACAGTAACATACTAGCTACTATATTGTTGACATTAGCTAGTGCTAACAGCTAGCTGCTAGTACACTGCTACAACACAGACACAGACCCTAATAATACAGTTCTTGGTCATTGCCTGGTAACAGCAAATTTATAATGGGCCATGTCTCAACAGACTAAGAAGTTATTTCAATGACATTTAATAACATTTTGTTTATCCTGAGGACCGAAAGTAAATGAAAATGTGAACAAACCTTAGCTGTAATAAGATGGCGACCACCGGCTCCAGGGACGACCCGCTGATGTAGGCATGTTACCCAGCCTGACACAAAATATTTGTAGGCATCCAAACATTCATACGCTTTCAGATCAATACCTGTGTATGGCGATGGGTTTTTAACGACATAGGTATACAGATCATGTGGGCCGAAGTCAGGTAAAGACGAGGGCTTCGTGTACTTCCGTACGTCAGTGAGCAATCCTGGTGGAAGCAGGTAAACGTCGTTCTCTAAGCCTGCTAACCTCAATTTTTGCAAATACCTCTCCCTCTGCTCGCCCTGTAAATGCCCTACGTCACTGGATAGTGAAGGTGTTTTCTGCATCTCGCTCCTTTTTCTTTTATGTTTTTCGTTTGTCGCCTTCCTCGCATTCAAACTGATTCGAGCCGTGATGTCCAAAATGGCAGCCTAACGATGCATCACATGACTTGGTCATGTGGGTGAAAAACCTCAGTAGTCAGCTATGATAGGCTCCAGCTTGCCTGTGACCCTGTAGAACAGGATAAGCGGCTACAGGTAATGAATGGATACATGTGATAGATAATGATAAAAATATTTTTACACCCAATGCCGTACGCATAATTCTTATGACCCTGACACCGGGGTGAGTATAATAGCTCTCCCAGCAGCTATTTTTACAACCAGTGCCATAAACATAATTCTTACGATGAAAAGCTTCCTCGTCATAAGAATAATCACCAGCCTATTTTTACGCCCATTGCTGTAAGCATAATTCTTATGACAAGGCGTAAGAATAAGTGATACTGATTTGCGCAAGCGCTACCAGAACTTTTGTTCATGTCGTAAGAAGAGGGAAAATATTATTCTTATGACTCATCATAAGAATAGCCACAGCCTTACTAAAATAAGCATTTACAAGATTTTTATAAGATGTATAAGAATGTAATTTCCAACTAAGACATGTTTCTAGGTCCATGTGTATGTGTGTTTGTGTAAGAGATGAATGTGTCTCTCTGTTTCTCCCTTCTGTATGATTACTTTCCATAGTTTTATGGCAGCAAGCTTAAAGGTGGAGTATTAGAGGAGTGGCACATCAACGCATGGAGAAGACAAACACTACTTCTGGGCTGGGCTGCAAACAGGGCTTCAGGGTATAGAGTGATTTACTACTCTTCACTGCAGCACTAGAAACAGCCATGTAATGAGCTTCTGACACTGAGCGTGTTTGTACAGTGTTTTCTTTAATTTCTGGGGCATGGCATACTGATTGCAGAACACTTGGAGTGTTTTCACACCCTGCCTGAACACTCCTTTTCACCTCTTAGAGATAAAAGAAAGAGCCAGTGTAGTAGTAATCATTTCACATGATGCCTAATGTAACATGAGACACACGATCATATGAGTTTAATAACTTTCCACAGAATCAAAGCGTGCCAAATACAATAGCCTCTTACCTTATCAGCTGGGAACACACTGCTCTTGCTTCTTAAATACATGATTAATCCACAAACATTTCTGTCTTACATGATCCAGGAGGCATCTGAACCTTAACAATACACTAAAATTCATGGAAAGTGGTTTGGTGTATCCTCTCTTGGAGTTTTTTTGTTTGTTTGTTTTGTTTTTAGCAGGTTATTCATACTGTTGCACAGTTCCTTATAGCTCCTGTTACCACTAATGAAATGGCTCTTGCTGTCTACTGGGGAAAGGACCAAAGGCAAAGGGCTATGTCAGCCTGAATTGGGCCAGCTCCAGACTTGGCAAGATGACATCTGGTACACAACAGTTGCAGCTATCCAGGTCTGCTGACCAAGTCAAATCCCTCAGTCTGCATTATGTTAACTTTACAGACCACTGACATACTGTTAAGACAAGATATGCACTTCAGTGGAGCAAGATTGCTTAACTGATTTACAAGGAACAAAGTGTGTAGTCAGCTGTGCTCTTGCACATTGCCATTGTAAGTATTAGTCTGTACTTGCATTCCTAGAAATTATAAAAAAAAAATCATGAGACACATCACTTTCCATGTGGGCACATTTTTGTGTACTTCTTAAAGGTGCCAGTTATGATCAGTAACTTTTCTGATTTACCAGCATGTACACAAGGTACTTAATAATCAGAAAGTGAAAAAAAAGAATTTAAAAGAAAGTTTATATTATACAAGGTAATAATAATAATAATAATAATAATACATACATACATACAGTACATACTTGAAGTTGCAGTTCAAACTGAGATTACTCCACAGAGTCAGTCCCGTAATAATGGTTGGGTAATTTTACCTCTTAACCGAACATAGTAGAGTGTGTTTCACAGGTCAATCCTATGTCACTCCTGACCGATAAATGTGTGTGCCCACAGTCACCTGAGGTAAGCAATTACTCCCTAAAGCTTATAAATAAAGACAGCACACAGTGTACAGTACAATAGATCAACAGGTCAATTTTCCTCAGGCAAGAGCTGCATCTGATGTTATCAATGACTGCTGGAACCACTACATTGTGGCTATTATTCAGCATCTAAACAAGGATTTTCTATTAAATTAAATTCCTTTAACTAAATTTCACTTACTGCAGGGACTTAAGTGAAAGTTCCAGTATCACTCCACCTTTTCCAGTATCTTTCACTTGGCTTAGTAAATTAACACCATATGGGCACTCCAGAGAGACCTGTGGGAAACAGGAATTGTGAAAAAGGAAGGCATTGGATAACAGGTCCACTATTGTGACCATCTGCAAAAAAAAAAAAATAAATAAATAAATAAATAAAGACAAACAGACTTGTCATTTTCACCCCTCACAATGCACTCAATATCCAATGTTTTGCATAAAGACAAATGATATACAATATATAAATGTATATTGAGAACTTACAATTTTCCTTGTTGTAATGATAGTCATTATAGTTATTGCATTCATTTGTTATACTGTTAGCAAGCCTAACAAGCTTGTTAAATAGCTTGTATAACAGTCCAGGAGAAATATATTTGACATTCTTTTCATTTTCTTACTGGGCATACATAACTTCAATGACCATGAAATCAATGACTAATGTCACATTCAAATAAAAATATCACATACATTATTTTTACAGTTTTTTTAGTAATAAATTTTCCAACATCTAAACATACTGTAATTTGATCATAATAACAAAAACAACAAACATAAATAAAACAATAATAAAAGTATATTAAATAGAACCCAAATAAAAATAAATAATAAGAAACACATAACTGTTCACTTTGCACATTTGACCCAGTTTTACAAAAAATAGCATCCAAGTATGTTAGAAAATATTACATTTTTATTTAGAGATATACATAACCACCATGATATACACTTAATTGTAAGGACAAGTGGATATAAGGATCTATCCAAAATTAAATTAAGGCAAATGCAAAAAAGCAAGAAAGAGAAATATTTAATCTCAAATCAGACTATCTAGTATCATCAAGGCAGAAATGATTGTGTAACTGAATTTCCCCAACATTTAAAGCAGAGAATATAATGCAGGTGCTGAATGAATATTTCATAATTACATTGTGAAGCAGATCTATAGAATGTTACAAATATCGTATGGTTAAATAAGCTACTCTATATATAAGTGAGAGCAAATTCAATGTATGCATTTTTAATAACAATCAGCTCTGGCCAGTACAGTGAAAGAAAGAAGAAAAGAAAGAAAGTACAACTTTATTCATCACACACTTGTGAAATTTCCTCTCTGCATTTAACCCATCTGAAGCAGTGAACACACACATACCCAGAGCAGTGGGCAGCCATGCTAATAGTGCCCGGGGAGCAGTCGGGAGTTAGGTGCCTCGCTCAAGGGCACCTCAGCCCAAGGCCGTCCCATATTAACCTAACCGCAGGTCTTTGAACTGTGGGGGAAACCGGAGCACCCAAAGGAAACCCACACAGACACGGGGAGAACATGCAAACTCCACACAGAAAGGCCCTCGCCGGCCACTGGGTTCGAACGCAGAACCTTCTTGCTGTGAGGCGACCGTGCTAACCACTTACACCACCGTGCCGCCCAGGTGTTCTTCCTAATGGGAAATTAATCATTTTAAAAGGCTCATAACATGGTAAATGTAAATTATATGAACATTCACTGTTGGATTGTTTATTCCAGGCTTCTGTATTCAACTGTTTTGGTTTTCTCACAATCATCTGTTTTATATCCTTACAGATAAGCATGTTTATGCTAAGCCTGAAAATTGCTCAGCAGAAAAAAATGCCTTCACTGTTTTCAGTTTCTCCATATCTCTTTGAGATAGTCTTCAGAATGAATATTGCAGAGGATGGGGTGGTGGGGGAGCACTGCTTTGTAATTTAAAGCCCTTTTGTCCCATCTTTCCATTGCAGAAGAAATAAATTGCAATCTTGGAAAATCACAATCAGCAGTTAAAGTTGTTTAAAAAATACCTTAGTCTCAACCCATTATCAACAACACTACAAGGGATGAGACAGAATAATGTTAACAATGCAACTGGACGCAACCACTAAAACTAAAATGAAAACTAGAATATTCCCCACCTGACAAAGTACTCAGAAATGCAGGTGGATAAAGTTTAAGGCCATTGAATTAATACCATTTAACTTGGCCACATCAGTTAGATAAGGGACATGAGGACAAAAAATCATAGGCTCTTAAAGAAAGACATGAACAAGTTTTGCCTTTGAAAACAGGAAATGTTTAGGTAATGTCTGTTCTAAACCATGCCAGCAACGATGGTCTTAAAGTATTAAAAATAATGGCATGCTCTTATCAACCAGCAGTTACATCAAACACAAAGCAAAGTGTAGTGGAATAATTGCTTATATTTAGGACAGTAAATAAAGCTGGTGGTTTACTTCAAACATGAAGAAACTAAAAGAAAAAGAACCCCCTCTGATCATGCAGTATACTCAAAATAATTTGGTGTATACCTAGAACAGTCAATTGCCATACACAGTTTGTTTTTACAGGACTGTGAGGGGAGCCAGGTCAGTTTTGCCACAGACTTCTTTTGAACTGATGCCATGGGAAATGTAGTACATGAAGTTCCTTTTAATTATTGCAATGCAATTTGCAATATTAGGCATGCTGTCAGACTTTAAAACCAGTATATAGGCTTTGAAAATAAGCATATTTTGAGCATTGAAAATCACTTTGGGCTGCGTTTTATTACAAAAGCAAAACAAGCAAAAGCCCTGGAAATTAAACTGCTTCTCTTAGCAGTGACACAAATAGTTATGTAATATTCTTGTTCAAAAGACGTTGTGTATTTTTTTTGTGTGTTGAAAATTCTTCTTTTGAAGCAACAAAAGTGCCTGCCTCTCTCAGCAATGAAAACATATTCAGTGAGTATGCATTTAGACTTCACTTAGTTTACTTCTTTCAAATGCAATGACTGTGTCTTTTTCATGAATCCACAAGCAACCATCTCATCTCATCTCATCATCTCTAGCCGCTTTATCCTTCTACAGGGTCGCAGGCAAGCTGGAGCCTATCCCAGCTGACTACGGGCGAAAGGCGGGGTACACCCTGGACAAGTCGCCAGGTCATCACAGGGCTGACACATAGACACAGACAACCATTCACACTCACGGTCAATTTAGAGTCACCAGTTAACCTAACCTGCATGTCTTTGGACTGTGGGGGAAACCGGAGCACCCGGAGGAAACCCACGCGGACACGGGGAGAACATGCAAACTCCACACAGAAAGGCCCTCGCCGGCCCCGGGGCTCGAACCCAGGACCTTCTTGCTGTGAGGCGACAGCGCTAACCACTACACCACCGTGCCGCCCACAAGCAACCATGAGCACATTAAACAGATACTCACCTTGGACAGTGAAGTGTTTTGTATCTGGCTGAAAATATAACTTTTTGCATTTTAACACACAAATTAGGAATGGGAAGTTGATTTACCCACTGTGTCATTGAATTTAAGCTTATGACATGGTAGCGGTCCTCACAACTCACCCAGTCTAGACTCTGGTAGCATTTCAATTGGATTTCAGATCTGCTGTGAGTAAAGTAGTACATAGTACAGCTTTGGCCAACAACACGACCTACTTACTGTTTACTATTATGCAACCTATACTTAATAGTGTAGTTCCTGGTATGACTCGCATTTCTCTGTCCTTGTCAATGTCAGTATTTGCATATTTTCTACTACTGTTAATTTTATAGTCTTCTACTACATAATTCTATAAATTAAAAATACTTTATTTTAAAAAAAATGCTTAATATTATTGTCCCACAGCCACTATCATGCTCCCTGTTGGCATTAGAAATACAATTTGAATAGAGTAATGATTGTTAGGATAAGTTTGGGCCACTGTCACACTTTTGTGTACTAGGTGAACAGGTGAGATTTAAGAAACATTAAATGGCCTGTCGTAATGAAAGAACAGCTGGTAAGGGGAAGGTCTCAGGTCATTTTAAGATGGACCATCCAGTTGATAGCTGCTATTTATAATACATTCCTGGAATTTTTAAGTCTCCCCTGCCATTTGAATCTTAAGCAAAAGTTTCACCTGAAGACATCCTGCTTACAATTTGCAATTAATATTAGTATCCATTACATAATTATCAGAACTATTTTATAAACTCCATCTAAATAAAAATGAATTTGGTAAAACACAACAAGATTTGCCTAAGAAAAGGTCAGAAGCAATATGATATTAGAGTTCATAACCCTGGAATCAATACTGAACTTTTTCTTTTTAAACAATACTGAACTTTGTTTATTTAGTTAGTTAGTTAGTCTTAAGTGATCAGCGACACACTTTATCATTCAGTCACCCCTAGTTGCACAATAAACAACATCTCTATAATTCCAAGGGTAGTAACATGAAATGATATCTATACCTACTGACAGGGTAGTCATCGGCGGCACGGTGGTATAGTGGTTAGCGCTGTCGCCTCACAGCAAGAAGGTCTGGGTTCGATCCCCGTGGCCGGCGAAGGCCTTTCTGTGCGGAGTTTGCATGTTCTCCCCGTGTCCGCATGGGTTTCCTCCGGGTGCTCCGGTTTCCCCCACAGTCCAAAGACATGCAGGTTAGGTTAACTGGTGACTCTAAATTGACCGTAGGTGTGAATGGTTGTCTGTGTCAGCCCTGTGATGACCTGGCGACTTGTCTAGGGTGTACCCCGCCTTTTGCCCGTAGTCAGCTGGGATAGGCTCCAGCTTGCCTGCGACCCTGTAGAAGGATAAAGCGGCTAGAGATAATGAGATGAGATGAGGGTAGTCATCAATGCAAAAGGATTTGTTCAAACAAACTAATGCCGCTTTTCCACTACCAATGCGGCTGAGTTGGGCTGAGCCGTGCTGTGCTGAGTCGAGCTGAGTGGGGCTGTTGGGGTTGCATTTCGACTACGCCATCCGCGCTGAATCGTGCTGGCTGGAAGTGGGTGGACACATTGGGTGGAGTTAGCGAAAGTGGGTGGACGTCATGTGATGTCGTTAGGCGGCGCAAACAGTGACATCAGTGACCTTTTAAGCGGTAGTCTCACGACCCGGATAGTAAACAATAAACATGGAGGACATGGAGTCGTTAGTGTTGCTGGTCTTGGTGCTGTGGCTTGTTGTCACCGACAACGCCAACAGATACTGGCAAGAGCGTATAGATGAGGCGAGGTGCATAAGGCTTCAGAAATTCTCATAATTCTTCTTCTTCCGGGTTTACGGTGTTTACAGATCCCAGCGTGCTCGCGGGGCGTGTGTGGGCATGTGAGGACACTCCTCCTCACCAATCAGTGCACAGGGGAGTGTCTCCTCATGCCCCTAGCCCCACTCAGCTCGGTTTGGCTCGCTTCAGCCCCACTCCAAAACCGTGCGAGTTTTGGGTGCTAAGCAGGGCTGAAGCGAGCTGAGTCGTGCTGCTCTAAGGTAGTCGAAACGCGAGCCGTGTTGGGCTGAAGTGAGCTGAAAAAGGGTAGTGGAAAAGGGCCATAAGACTGATTTTAAATGTGGTTCACTATTCTTGCATGTTATGTCATGTAAAAATAAGATGATGAGATAGCATAAGTCACCACAACATTTTTTGAGCTCTATTTTCTTGGTGTTTTAGACAGACCAAAAATACAAAGTTCTTTGAACAAGGTTTCAAGGACTTTGAACTTTTATCAAACTCTCCTGTCAAAGAAGAAAGCCACCCCCCCCCCCCCCCCACACACACACACACACACACATACACACCTACAGTGGTGCTTGAAATTTTGTGAACCCTTTAGAATTTTCTATATTTCTACATAAATATGACCCAAAACATCATCAGATTTTCACACAAGTCCTAAAAGTAGATAAAGAGAACCCAGTTAAACAAATAAGACAAAAATATTATACTTGGTCATTTATTTATTGAGGAAAACGATCCAATATTACATATCTGTGAGTGGCAAAAGTATGTGAACCTCTAGGATTAGCAGTTAATTTGAAAGTGAAATTAGAGTCAGGTGTTTTCAATCAATGGGATGACAATCAGGTGTGAGTGGGCACCCTGTTTTATTTAGAGAACAGGGATCTATCAAAGTCTGAGCTTCACAACACATGTTTGTGGAAGTGTATCATGGCATGAACAAAGGAGATTTCTGAGGACCTCAGAAAAAACGTTGTTGATGCTCATCAGGCTGGAAAAGGTTACAAAACCATCTCTAAAGAGTTTGGACTCCACCAATCCACAGTCAGACAGATTGTGTACAAATGGAGGAAATTCAAGACCATTGTTACCCTCCCCAGGAGTGGTTGACCAACAAAGATCACTCCAAGAGCAAGGCGTGTAATAGATAGTTTTCACATGATGTCACAGAGTCAGGGATTCTCTGGTGGCGGCCATCTTGGAGGGCTAGCCGTAACCGTACGGGTCACTGAGCACACATTGTAGCGCGTGAGTTACATTAATTTATATATTATTTACATTTATAGTTACATTACTACTATTTAAAGCTAGCAATGGTGCAAACTTGTTGTATTCACGGCTGTCGTAATAGGTCAAATGATGAAGTCAAGTGGAGCTTTTATGTAATTCCCACTGTACGGGAGCACGAAGGCGAGCAGACAAAGAAACTCAGCATACAAAGGAGAAATCTATGGCTTGCGAGAATCAACCGCAAGGATTTTCAGCCTTCCAAACACAGCAGAGTCTGCTCCGATCATTTTATAAAGTGGTAAGTTGTTTAAATAAACAATCAATTGTGTTTAAGTTTGTTTTTGGAAACCAAAACATCGTGTAAACAATCTCTAGAGAATGCCTAACTGGAACCGCTGAGTGTACGTTTACATTGTAATGTACACTTAATATCGCTCACGCAAGGGTCATTTTTGAAAAACATTTTAGGTCTATTCTGTATGATTTGATTTGTGTTTAATCAACTTATTACGGTTGCAAAACATTCAACAGTCTATTTAATGCTAGAATATATAAAGTTGTATATATCAGACAGCCTTTAAAGTTTGATGAAGTCAGTTTCAGGCTTTGGAGTTTGGTTAGGCTAAATCATATTAAACCATAGAGAAATATAGGCCTTCTACTCAGCCACCAGATGCAAAGTAATATTGCATAGTATTCATAATAGTAGTAAGACAGTTTCAGTAAGTAAAATACATGAGTGTGCCAAGTGATTGACCTAATGATTATGCCCCCCTTGAATGTCTCTACCAGTGTATCGATCAAATCAACAACTGGATGTCACAAAATTTTCTTCAGCTGAACACAGATAAAACAGAAGTAATTCTATTTGGAAAAAAAGATGAAAGACTCAGGATTACCACTATTCTTGACACAAAAAGGATTAAAACAAAAGAAATGGTTAAAAATCTTGGTGTTTTCATTGACAGCGAGCTAAACTTTGAGAGGCATATGAAAGCAATCACTAAAACGGTATTTTATCACCTAAAAAACATTCCCAAACTAAGAGGACTTATGTCAAAAAATGATCTGGAAAAACTTATACATGCCATCATCTCTAGTAGGGTTGATTACTGCAATGGCCTTTTCACAGGCCTGCCAAAAAAAAATGTCAAACGACTTCAGCTGGTTCAAAATGCAGCGGCTAGGGTTCTCACACGAACAAAAAGAACAGAGCACATTACTCCAATTCTAAGGTCCCTTCACTGGCTTCCAGTAAGCTACAGAATTGACTTTAAAGCATTGCTGCTGGTGTACAAATCTCTAAATGGTACAGGGCCCAATTACCTCTCTGATATGTTGCAGCGGCCTAACCCAATCAGATCTACCAGATCGCAGCAGAAAAATTTACTGGTAAAACCTGTTGTTAAAACAAAGTGTGGTGAAGCAGCTTTTAGCTACTATGCAGTACAGCTATGGAACCAACTGCCAGAGGACATCAAAAATGCTCCTGCTGTTGGCAGCTTCAAATCTAGACTAAAGACCAAGCTGTTTTCAGATGCTTTCTGCTAAATTATTAATATTGCCATCTCTGCATGTTTTAAACTCTTTACTTTTACAGTCTCTCCATGTTTTAAATTTTACTTAACTTTTATTCTATTTTATTCTGTTGTTTTTTTTAAATTGAACTTTTATCTCATTTTATTATTTTATTTCTACTATTGTTTAATTCTTATTAATTTTCTTCCCCATTTATTTTATGTAATTTTATTTTCTATTGTTTACTGTTTTGCTTTTACTTCTGTAAAGCACATTGAACTGCCACTGTGTATGAAATGTGCTATATAAATAAACTTGCCTTGCCTTGATAATTAAAAAAACAGGCTCAGATCAGTATGTCTCATGATTAGCAAGTTGTCTTTTTTTGTTTTTTTTGCTTTTGTTTTTTTAATACCAATTTATTTTTCAGGAACATCGAGTGACTTGTATGACACAACCAACCCTGATTGGGCACCTTCACGAAAACTGGCTGCAGAAAGTGTTAGTCCAGATCCAAAAGCAACCATGAAAAAGGTCACCAGGTATGAGAGGGCTAAAGCCAGGAAAGCAAAGAAGGAGCAGTTTGAAGCAGCTGGTGCACTTCTACAGTTGGCTTCATTCGTAGAAGAGCCTCAACACTTTGCCGAGTCCACACCAAGTACATGCAAGGAAGAAACAGTGGACTTGGGTACAGAAAGCACAAAAGACACTGCAACCTCCATATGTAATCTTGACATTTGCCAGAAAACTGCAACAGAGTGTCAAAGACTGCTCAGCGAAAATTTAGAACTGAAATCCATGGTTGACGATTCAAAAACAACTCTGGACTCTTTCCGTGACAATAACGTCAAAGTGAACTATTACACAGGACTTCCAAGTTTTAAGACTTTGCTTATTTTGTTTGAATTTATTTCTCCTTTTATTCCAGAGATCTCCAGATCAACACTAAGTAAATTTCAAAAAATGTTACTGGTTCTAATGAAATTAAGACACAACTTTCCTGTGCAAGACTTGGGTTACAGGTTTGGTGTTTCACAAGCAACTGTTTCTAGGACTTTTGTCACTGTGATTCATGTAATGTATGAAAGATTGAAATCCTTTATTTACTGGCCAGAGAGAGAACATTTGCGGTTATCTATGCCAATGGAGTTTAGAAAACATTTTGGTGTAAAAGTCTGTGTCATTATAGATTGCTTTGAGATATTTATCGAACGACCACCAAATTTGTCAGCAAGAGCAAAAACCTGGTCTTCATATAAACACCACAACACCGTGAAATATCTCATTGGGGTAACACCACAGGGTTCAGTGTCATTTTTGTCAAAGGGCTGGGGTGGGCGTGCAAGTGACAAGCATATTACTGAAAATAGTGGAATTTTAGAGAAATTGTTTCCTGGGGATCTAATTTTGGCAGACAGGGGTTTTGACATTGCAGACAGTGTCGGGCTAAAGTGTGCACAGGTTAAAATTCCTGCCTTCACAAAGGGTAGATCCCAACTGTCTGCACTTGATGTTGAAAACACAAGGAATATTTCTCATGTTCGCATACATGTCGAGCGAGTAATAGGGTTAGTGAGAAATAAGTACACCATATTGTCTGGTACGGTACCTATTGATTATTTGTTGACATCAGAAAATGAAATCCCAACTATTGACAAGATTGTTACGGTCTGTTGTTGTCTAGTAAATTTATGTGGTTCTGTTGTGCCTTTCAATTAAAAGGAAAAAAACACAGCAAGTAACAGACTGAAGATGTTCATTTATTTTACAGGTACAAAATGTTAGAATGATATATTAATGTTAACAATATTGGGTCATTTCTGATGCACATATATGCAGTGCAAAGTGTCAGATGGTTTGAATAAAGATATTACATTTCATACATGCAATCTTGCAGGGTTCATTTTGTGGAATTTTTCACACCTTTAGTTTTCTTGAACTGGGGAAGTTTTCTACAGTCAGGACAATACCAGGCAGTTTTAACACTTGGCACGTGCTTATAATTCATGCATTTCACATGGAATGAACCATACACACAGTTTTCATTTCTGCAAGATGCATGTGCAGTGTCCTGCAAGGATGACCCCATCCTCTTGCACAATTGCCCATGGTAATAAGGGTGGGTCACTCAATCGCTGGGAATGTTTTACCTGCAAAATGTGAAAAATACAATGTGTAAGCTGTCTTTCACATTTTCACACCAAAAAATTAGGGGCTTATATTTAGATTATAATTATGTAGAATATTTGATATATACATATTCATGTATTATGATGTAAATTTATAAAAACATTTGGTACAAGGCTGCAAACATATGATTATTACTGGCCTATAAATTGTCATATTTATCATAACAAACAAAATGTAACAAGCCTACATACCAGTTAATTATATTACAAAGTTTATACTGACATGGTACTGTAATACCACTAATGGATGTAAAATTTGTCTTAAATCAACTCGATATTATACACACACATATATTTATATGCAGTGTTGAGAGCTCTAAAATTCCAATGTTTACATACCTTGGCTGTAATTAGGACACGACTGTCACTTGTTTTTGTATGGTGGACTTCGCGGACCCAGCCACAGACAAAATAATTGTATGACTCCAGCGACTTGTATGCTTTGAGGTCGTCAAGTGTGTAGGCACTTTTACTATTCACGAAATAGTTCACAATATCAGGGTACGATATGGATGGCAGCCCTACATAGTCACTGGAAAATGCTTCTTTGTCCACTTCGTAGGGGTCAATTCCCCCAATCAAGGCCAGTTTGGCTGCATACCGTTGTCATGAGATGTCGTCCAATGTATCCATATACTTCCGTTTGCTTGATTTTGCTGACATTGTTCTTTATTTTAGAAAACTGACTATATAACTTAATAAATTCGTCCGAGACAACGTGGCCGGTAGTGGCGATGGTCCGTTTTGTTTGCCCACCAAGATGGCAGCTGGGGGGCGTTCCCCGGGATGCCGTGATGTCAGTGAAAACTATCTATAGTCGGTGAGGTCACAAAGGACCCCAGGGTAACTGCTAAGCAATTGAAGGCATCTCTCACATTGGTTAATGTTCATGAGTCCACCATCAAGAGAACACTGAACAACAATGGTGTGCATGGCAGGGTTACAAGGAGAAAGCTACTGCTCTCCAAAAAGAACATTGCTGCTCGTCTGCAGTTTACTAAAGATCACATGGACAAGCCAGAAGGCTATTGAGGTTTTTCACCCACGTGACCAAGTCATGTGATGCATCGTTAGGCTGCCATTTTGGACGTCATGGCTCGAATCAGTTTGAATGCGAGGAAGGCGACAAACGAAAAACATAAAAGAAAAAGGAGCGAGATGCAGAAAACACCTTCACTATCCAGCGATGTAGGGCATTTACAGGGCGAGCAGGAGGAGAGGTATTTGCAAAAATTGAGGTTAGCAGGCTTAGAGAACGACGTTTACCTGCTTCCACCAGGATTGTTCACTGACGTACGGAAGTACAAGAAGCCCTTGTCTTTACCTGACTTCGGCCCACATGATCTGTATACCTATGTCGTTAAAAACCCATCGCCATACACAGGTATTGATCTGAAAGCGTATAAGAGTTTGGATGCCTACAAATATTTTGTGTCAGGCTGGGTAACATGCCTACATCAGTGGGTCGTCCCTGGAGCCGGTGGTCGCCATCTTATTACAGCTAAGGTTTGTTCACATTTTCATTTACTTTCGGTCCTCAGGATAAACAAAATGTTATTAAAGTCATTGAAATAACTTCTTAGTCTGTTGAGACATGGCCCGTTATAAATTTGCTGTTACCAGGCAATGACCAAGAACTGTATTATTAGGGTCTGTGTCTGTGTTGTAGCAGTGTACTAGCAGCTAGCTGTTAGCACTAGCTAATGTTAACAACATAGTAGCTAGTGTGTTACTGTAGCAATGTTTACGTTCAATCATTTGGATGACTGTTAAAACCTTTCAGTCTCAAGTTTTTCCTTGACTGTATTTACTAGTTTACTGTAATTATGATCCGGCAGCTATTTACACCGGATCCAGTGTAAATAGCTGCCGGAGCACGCTCCGGCTTGCTCCCCCTCAAATTAAGCAGCGCGCTCCGGCTTGCTCCTGGAGTGCTCCGGCCGAGGTTCCGGAGCGCGCTGCTTAATTTGAGGGGGATCAAGCCGGAGTGAGCTCCGGAACCTTGGCCGGAGCACTCCGGGAGCAAGCCGGAGTGCGCTGCTTAATTTGAGGGGGAGCAAGCCGGAGCGCGCTCCGGAACCTCGGCCGGAGCACTCCGGGAGCAAGCCAGAGCGCGCTGCTTAATTTGAGGGGGAGCAAGCCGGAGCACACTCCGGAACCTCGGCCCGAGCACTCCGGGAGCAAGCCGGAGCGTGCTGCTTAATTTGAGGGGGAGCAATCCGGAGCACGCTCCGGAACCTCGGCCCAAGCACTCCGGGAGCAAGCCGGAGCGTGCTGTTTAATTTGAGGGGGAGCAAGCTGGAGCGCGCTCCGGAACCTCGGCCAGAGCACTCCGGGAGCAAGCCGGAGCGTGCTGCTTAATTTGAGGGGGAGCAAGCCGGAGCACGCTCCGGAACCTCGGCCGGAGCACTCCGGGAGCAAGCCGGAGCGCGCTGTTTAATTTGAGGGGGAGCAAGCCGGAGCGCGCTCCGGCAGCTATTTACACTGGATCCGGTGTAAATAGCTGCCAGATCATAATTGCAGTAAACTAGTAAATACAGTAAAGGAAAAACTTGAGACTGAAAGGTTTTAACAGTCATCCAAATGACTGAACGTAAACATTGCTACAGTAACATACTAGCTACTATGTTGTTGACATTAGCTAGCTTGACCTTCAAAATGGCGGACACCAGGGCGTCACGTGACCCTGTGACGTCAGGTGAAATACCTCAATAGGAAAAATGTTTTGTGAACAGATGAGACCAAAATAGGACTTTTTGGTTTAAATGAGAAGCGTTATGTTTGGAGAAAGGAAAACACTGCATTCCAGCATAAGAACCTTATCCCATCTGTCAAACATGGTGGTGGTAGTATCATGGTTTGGGCCTGTTTTGCAGCATCTGGGCCAGGATGGCTTGCCATAATTGATGGAACAATGAATTCTGAATTATACCAGTGAATTCTAAAGGAAAATGTCAGGACATCTGTCCATGAACTGAATCTCAAGAGAAGGTGGGTCATACAGCAAGACAACAAGCCTAAGCACACAAGTCAAAGTCCTGACCTTAATCCAATCGAAATGTTGTGGAAGGACTTGAAGCGAGCAGTTCATGTGAGGAAACCCATCAACATCCCAGAGTTGAAGCTGTTCTGTATGGAGGAATGGGCTAAGAAACATTTAGCTACAGTTATTGCTGCACAAGGGGGTCACACCAGATACTGAAAGCAAAGGTTCACATACTTTTGCCACTCACATATATGTAATATTGGCTCATTTTCCACAATAAATAAATGACCAAGTATAATATTTTAGTCTCATTTGTTTAACTGGGTTCTCTTTATCTACTTTTAGGACTTGTGTGAAAATCTGATGATGTTTTCGGTCATATTTATGTAGAAATATAGAAAATTCAAAAGGGTACACAAACTTTCAAGCACCACTGTATTCACCCATTCTACAGCCTATTATTAAAGCAACTAAAATACATGAGTGCTGAGGCAAGTAGTGGAAGGCTAACATGTTCGTTTAGTGGTACATCTGTAGATGATAACAAAAGGAGGAACTACAGACTTTTGACCCAGGCTTTCTGAAGTGCTCTTGAGAGGAATCAGGTCTCCATGCTGAATCTTACCTAATGTTGTAAAAGGCATGTGCATGCCTTTTTAAGTTAGTGAGTATTAAAACCAGTGTTAAAATCACAGTTTGTCAGTCAGCCTCTGGACAGTTGTAAGACCAATAGGCAAATACAACCCGGATTCCAAAAAAGTTGGGACAAAGTACAAATTGTACATAAAAAGGGAATGCAATCATTTACATATCTCAAAAACTGATATTGTATTTCACAATAGAACATGGACAACATATCAAATGTCGAAAGTGAGACATTTTGAAATGTCATGCCAAATATTGGCTCATTTGAAATTTCATGACAGCAACACATCTCAAAAAAGTTGGGACAGGGGCAATAAGAGGCTGGAAAAGTTAAAGGTACAAAAAAGGAACAGCTGGAGGACCAAATTGCAACTCATTAGGTCAATTGGCAATAGGTCATTAACATGACTGGGTATAAAAAGAGCATCTTGGAGTGGCAGCGGCTCTCAGAAGTAAAGATGAGAAGAGGCTCACCAATCCCCCTAATTCTGCGCAGACAAATAGTGGAGCAATATCAGAAAGGAGTTCGACAGTGTAAAATTGCAAAGAGTTTGAACATATCATCATCTACAGTGCATAATATCATCAAAAGGTTCAGAGAATCTGAAAGAATCTCTGTGCTTAAGGGTCAAGGCCGGAAAACCATACTGGGTGCCCATGATCTTGGGGCCCTTAGACAGCACTGCATCACATACAGGCATGCTTCTGTATTGGAAATCACAAAATGGGCTGAGGAATATTTCCAGAGAACATTATCTGTGAACACAATTCACCGTGCCATCCGCTGTTGCCAGCTAAAACTCTATAGTTCAAAGAAGAAGCCGTATCTAAACATGATCCAGAAGCGCAGACGTCTTCTCTGGGCCAAGGCTCATTTAAAATGGACTTTGGCAAAGTGGAAAACTGTTCTGTGGTCAGACGAATCAAAATTTGAAGTTCTTTATGGAAATCAGGGATGCCGTGTCATTCGGACTAAAGAGGAGAAGGACGACCCAAGTTGTTATCAGCGCTCAGTTCAGAAGCCTGCATCTCTGATAGTATGGGGTTGCATTAGTGCGTGTGGCATGGACAGCTTACACATCTGGAAAGACACCATCAATGCTGAAAGGCATATCCAGGTTCTAGAGCAACATATGCTCCCATCCAGACGACGTCTCTTTCAGGGAAGACCTTGCATTTTCCAACATGACAATGCCAAACCACATACTGCATCAATTACAGCATCATGGCTGTGTAGAAGAAGGGTCCGGGTACTGAACTGGCCAGCCTGCAGTCCAGATGTTTCACCCATAGAAAACATTTGGCACATCATAAAACAGAAGATACGACAAAAAAGACCTAAGACAGTTGAGCAACTAGAATCCTACATTAGACAAGAATGGGTTAACATTCCTATCCCTAAACTTGAGCAACTTGTCTCCTCAGTCCCCAGACATTTACAGACTGTTGTAAAGAGAAAAGGGGATGTCTCACAGTGGTAAACATGGCCTTGTCCCAACTTTTTTGAGATGTGTTGTTGTCATGAAATTTAAAATCACTTAATTTTTCTCTTTAAATGATGCATTTTCTCAGTTTAAACATTTGATATGTCATCTATATTCTATTCTGAATAAAATATGGAATTTTGAAACTTCCACATCATTGCATTCCATTTTTATTTACAATTTGTACTTTGTCCCAACTTTTTTGGAATCGGGGTTGTATATTTTATACATTTTAATGGTTTCCATAAACACAGGTGTAAACTGCTGTTATGTGTCATTCTTTAATTCACATTCAGAAAAACACTCAAAAGAAACAACATGGTAAAAATCACAAAATCACATTCCATTGTTTTCAAATTGGTTTCTAACTTGATTTTAATGTGTTCCTCATGCAAGAGCTAAGCACAGGGGTTATGCCACTAGTGACACAGGGAGAGCGTCTTCATAAAAAATGTGAGCATCGGTTATCTTCTCACAGGTGCATATCATGATGAAGTTCTACCATGGAATACTTGAAACTCATTTGAAAGATGGTGGATTACATTTAAAGAGCCATGTAAAGACTGATGCATGAAGTCATTGTGCTTTATCAGTGCAGCTGTAGTTCAAACGCATGCTGTTCTGCTCAGCTTCATGCATATAAACAAAGAATAAAAAAAATTTAGAACACATAAAACATATAATAATGAAGTATAATGGAATGATGAAATAGGTCCACATGAAATGGAATGATGAAAAAGAGAACAATGTGAACAAACAATAAAAGCACCAACAATTACTAAATATTTCAATAATAGTGTTGTAAGTATTTATTTCTATTCTACATACAAATTATTTTTAATTCTGGCCAGGGCCTGAAATTGTGCAGTAATTGTATGTAATGCCCTTCCATATTACTAAAACATACACATGCATGCATCAGACTTTCGAGAAGTTTGTATTCCAAAGTCTTTTATCAAGTAACATACAAATTACCAGATATAAAAGAATTTAACTGTAAACAGATTTCTGTCAGAAAACAGGATGCATCCACAAAAAGAATCTCACCGAGGGGTGTTTTTGTGGTATCTTTGAGGACATGCAGCTGGTAAAGCCACCTGTTAGCAACCACAACATTGTCAGAATGCCACAGAAGATAGACTTGTTTATTCTCATTACTTTTGATAAATATGCAGAAAAATTGCTGTCCTGTTCCCAAAAGGCCCACCATGAACTAAAATCAAAGACACAAAGGGCTCTCTGGGCTTTTTCCAAACCAGAGCAAGAGACACTACAAACACTGAGGATGAAAAAAAACGAAAAACAAAGGGAAACCTGTTAATGTGATAAGAAGAAACTGCAAGTTGATACAAGAAAACTGGTGAGAGTATTTTACTGGGAAGTACTATTACATGTTTCATCCAATGAAAAAAACAACACTGTTATACCCTCCTGGTTCATGGGAAATGAGTAGACTGGAGACAGGCTTGAGACAACTCAAAGGTGCCTTTTATCTTCTCACTTTTGCTTTTATAGCATTTCAGTGATTTTATTTAGCGCACACACACACACACGCCTCTGTGTTGCTCAGCTCTCTCTCCATGGTTACCAGCTTCTTCTGCAAGCACACAAAAGACATGGAAATAAACTGCCAGTGATTAGACACAGGTGAGAATCATTGCACATTACCTGTTGGTTCAACCTTCCTCCTCTCCATCCACAGCTGATGTTTAGGCAACCCCTACTGCCACATACTTCCACCACCCAACTCAGGCTGGGGAGCTGTTTGGCTTGCAGCTGACTCCCCCCCCCCCCCCCCCCCCCAAGCAGGAGGGGTAATTTGCTACCACCATCTGTGCCCCTAGCATGTGGACCACTTCAAATTTAAAATGCTGAAGTGCCAGATAGCAAAAGGTGATCTGCGTGTTAGCAACCTTCATGTGGTGAAGCCACTGGAGTGAGGAGTGAATGGAACACAGAGTGAAAGGGCATCCCAGCAAGTAGTACTGGCGGGTGAGGACTGCCCACTTGATGGCCAGACACTTCTTCTCTATTGTGCTGTACTTCATCTCTCATACCGAGAGCTTGCAGCTGATGTACAGCACAGAGAGCTCCTCCTCCTCCACCACCTGGAGCAGCCCTCTCTCAGACAGGTCAGTCTGTAGAACAAAAGGGGTAAAATCAGGCAAATGTAACTACTTTTTTATGTGACACATTTGAAACTAAGTGTGCACTAGTTCCTCATGCAGAGTGTAACAGTGTGAGTCCTTTACACATTCCTCAAATCTGTTAAGCTGGTGTTTGTAGAAACATACAACTATGTGTTATCAGCATAACAATGGAAACTAATACCACACTTACAAATAATATCACCCAGAGGTAACATATATAAAGAAAAAAGCAGTGCGCAGTGTGCAGTGCTTGCATTCAGTGCAAAATGTATTCTGTTCTTACTCTTTAGAGGACATTGAGCAAACCTAACAGCCTCTGTTTTCTCTCTCTCTTTCTCCTCCCATCTCTTCCCTCTGTCTGTCCCTCTCTGAGTTACATGTCAATCCTGAGACACCAGTGATGCTGACCTCTTCTGCTCCTCAGACTCGCCTGATCCATCCTGATGCCCTACATCTGGCCGGAGTCTCATCTCATTGCTCCTGTGGAGGACAGCCCCATATGGACAGTCAAAAGTTGCACTTGGAAGATGGCTCTGGAAACTTACAGTAATACATTTATGTCTGAGGACTACAGTTGACTTGCTAACTTTAGGACTGCATTTGTCATGAACAGTTTTGCACTCAAGTTTCCATCAATGAACAGTTTATAACTTAAAAAAAACAGACTTTATGTTAAAACTATAATGATTTTCCTGGTTTCACAGTTATACTTTGTGACTATATAGGACACAGTTATAGAAGTGAGTTATTTATAATCTTGCTATCTGTTATCACCCAAATGAGGATGGGTTTCCTTTTGAATCTGGTTCCTCTCGAGGTTTCTTCCTCATGTCATCTGAGTGAGTTTTTCCTTGCCATCGTTGCCACAGGCTTGCTCATTTGGGATAAATTAGGGATAAAATTAGCTGATTTTTAAAGTCTTTAATTTTCTGTAAAGCTGCTTTATGACAATGTCTGTTGTTAACAGCACTATACAAATAAACTTGACTTAAAGAAGAAAGTTCTCAGAGTCAGTGTCCAGTTACTACACAGTTTCGATATCATTAGTAATCATAGATGCTGGTGGCCAAGACTGTACTGTAATGATGTTTGCTTGATGGTGATTAATCATGTTAGAGGCAAGTGCTAAGTTCAGACCTTAAGCTAATGATGTGGATGACATGAAATTATTGATAATTCATACACTAGTATAGTCAGTGAAAAAGTTACATGAAGATGAGATGCTGTGTAGTGTCACTTTGAATAACTTATACTGTATGTGAAATATATTGCTATAAGTGATGTCTGTTAGGTATTTAAATGTGAGTAAACCGTTAACAAGAAGGACTTTTTTTAATAGACCTGGGGTGGGTTTTCTGAAAGCCTCTTAATGCTAAGAGCATCTTTAACTGCCTCTTAGGAACCACTGTTAAGCTAACATGGTTTTCCCAAGCAACATCATACCCAAAGTAGTACTTTAGTTCACTAAAAGCACTATACAAATAAACTTAACTTGACTTGAGTTGGACCCCTACATAAAATTGCTTTAACCTAGGTGAAAGCCTGTTTGTATGGCTCTGTCTACTGGACCAAACTTGGCATTCCCTTTTTAGTGAGGCCAGTCAGTGGGCTGGTGAATAATTGGGAGCAAACCTTCTATCATAGACAGCCAGCCCCAGGAACTGCCTCATCCCTGCTTGGTCTTGGGTCTCAGGCAGGGCGCAAACACTGCTGTCTTATCAATTTGGGGATGCACCTACCCATGGCCCAAGTGGAAGCCCAGGTACTGTACTTCCACCAGCCCAATTGCATACTTCTTTGGGTTTGCTGTGAGTCTCAGCCTTCAGAACTTGTAAATACTGCTGCCAATCATTACTATAAATTATTATATCATCTAAATAGGCAGTAGCATATGCACTGTGCAGACAGAGGATTCTGTCCATGACACATTGAAACATCATTGTGGTTCTAAACAATCCAAATAGTGGGGTGACAAATTGGTGTCATTGAAATGGAGTGGAAAAGTTTTTCATTTTTTCAGGATATTGGAGGCAAGGGAATCTGCCAATACCAGTTTGTCCAGTGTTGAATAAAAGAAAGTCCTGCCTAACTGATTGAGAATTTCAGCAATGTGAGGCATCAGATTTGAGTTAAATTTAGACCCCACATTGACTTTTCTAAAGTCCACACAAAAACAGAACGAACCATTGGTTTTGTCCACCAACGAGGTCCAATAAGGTCCATACCAATTCTTTTGAAGGGGACCTCGATTAAAGGATATGGTCACAATGTTGCTTTGGGGGTGGCTGGTGGATTCACCATCTGACAATTGCAACATGTCACACACTACTTGCAAACATCGCTGCGAATGCCCAACCAAGAGAAACAGGCCATGAGATGGTTTAGTGTTTTGTCCTGTGTAAGGTTCCCCACCATGACTCTTTGGGACCAACAACTGGGTAATTTCCTCTTTTGTTTGAGTGTCATGTGTTACTTGATATTACTTTGTGGAGGTGGAGGCATGGTTGAGCAATCAGTTTGTTTGGAGGAGTGGCATTCCAAGACTGCTTATATTTAGTATAACTGCACTGGGATGTTTCACTGTTTGTATCACTCCACTTGTCTGTGTTTGCCACATAAATTCCACATAAAATTCCACTTCTAGCAATAGTTCTGAACTGTTACTGCTGCTGCTGGTATCCATCCATCTCGAGAGATGATGGTAGCGCCTTGGCTGGTCATCAGTCTAGTTGGGAGCAGTGTCGAGAATGGCTCAAAAGTCCAATTCTTGCATGGCAGTCCCTTCCACAGTTGACACAGATGAAGTTGGATGGTGGGTTGAGAGCCCACTCCCATTGCCTCTGCTTCCGACTTCTCCTCTTGTCCTCCAGCTGCTGGTTGCGGTTCTCTCCCCTCTTGACTCCAGAGCAGACGGCATGGCACCAGCTTCTCCTATCGCAAGACAATTGTTCCCATCTGTCAGGGTCAATGTCAGTTAGCTTCATGTCACGCTTGCATACATCTTTGAAGCAGAGAACTGGATGGCCCACTGAGTGTTGGCCTGACACAAGTTCCCCATACAGCAGGTCTTTGGGAATGTGGCCGTCTTGCATATGGTGCTCATGTCCAATCCAGCAAAGCCTTCTCTGACAAAGGGTGAGATGCATACTGAGGCAGCCAGCACGCTCCAGCACAGTGGTATTGGTGACCTTGCCACACCATGTGATGCCAAGTATATGCTGAAGACAGCAGAGGTGGAAGCTTTCCAGACAGTTTTCTTGCCTGGCATAGGTTGTCAATGTTTCACTGCCATAAAGAAGAGTACTGAGGATGCAGACCTTCTATACTTTGACTTTGGTGTTACTAGTCAGATAGTTGTTGCTCCATACTCTCTTGTTGAGCTTAGCCATGATGCCAGCAGTCTTGGCAATTCATTTGTTCAACTCATTGTCGAGTGACAGGTTGCAGCTGACAGTGGAGCCCAAGTAGGTGAAGCTGCTGGTGACCTTGAGCATTTGGTTATCAATGTTGATGGATGGAGGAGTTGGAACATCCTGACCCATGACTTTTGTCTTCTTGATGCTGATGGTTAGGCCAAATTCCTTGCAGGCAGTGGAGAACTGGTTGATCAGCTGTTGGAGGTTGTCTTCAGAGTGAGTGATCAGAGCTGCATTGTCTTCAAAGAGCAGTTCTCTGATAAGGACGGTGTGGACCTTTGTTTTTGCTTGTAGTCTGGCCAAGTTGAATAGCTTCCCGTCACTTCTGATATGTAAGTGGATGCCTTCTGTGGAGTTTTTGAATGCAAAGTTCAGGAGTAGGGAAAAGAAGATACCAAACAGAGTTGGTGCTAAAACGCATCCTTGTTTGAAGCCACTCTTGATAGCAAAGGGCTCTGAAGTCTCTCCACCATAGCTGACTAGACCCAGCATGTCATCATGAAAGGAGGCGATGATGCTGAGCAACTGTGGGGGGCAGCCAATTTTGCTTGGGAGTTGAAAAGACCTCTTCTGCTCACTAAGTCGAGGCTTTGGTGAGATTGATGAATGCAATATCCAGTGGCATCTAAACTGTTACTGCATTAGAGTTATTGACATCATCAGCGGACATAGCAAATGATACATTTTATATGAGCATAACTTTTGACTAAAAATACAACCCCGATTCCAAAAAAGTTGGGACAAAGTACAAATTGCAAATAAAAACAGAATGCAATAATTTACAAATCTCAAAAACTGATATTGTATTCACAGTAGAACATAGATAACATATCAAATGTCGAAAGTGAAACATTTTGAAATTTCATGCCAAATATTGGCTCATTTGAAATTTCATGACAGCAACACATCTCAAAAAAGTTGGGACAGGGGCAATAAGAGGCTGGAAAAGTTAAAGGTACAAAAAAAGAACAGCTGGAGGACCAAATTGCAACTCATTAGGTCAACTGGCAATAGGTCATTAACATGACTGGGTATAAAAAGAGCATCTTGGAGTGGCAGCGGCTCTCAGAAGTAAAGATGGGAAGAGAATCACCAATCCCCCTAATTCTGTGCTGACAAATAGTGGAGCAATATCAGAAAGGAGTTCGACAGTGTAAAATTGCAAAGAGTTTGAACATATCATCATCTACAGTGCATAATATCATCAAAAGATTCAAAGAATCTGGAAGAATCTCTGTGCGTAAGGGTCAAGGCCGGAAAACCATACTGGGTGCCCGTGATCTTCGGGCCCTTAGACGGCACTGCATCACATACAGGCATGCTTCTGTATTGGAAATCACAAAATGGGCTCAGGAATATTTCCAGAGAACATTATCTGTGAACACAATTCACCGTGCCATCTGCCGTTGCCAGCTAAAACTCTATAGTTCAAAGAAGAAGCCGTATCTATACATGATCCAGAAGCGCAGACGTCTTCTCTGGGCCAAGACTCATTTAAAATGGACTGTGGCAAAGTGGAAAACTGTTCTGTGGTCAGACGAATCAAAATTTGAAGTTCTTTATGGAAATCAGGGACGCCGTGTCATTCGGACTAAAGAGGAGAAGGACGACCCAAGTTGTTATCAGCACTCAGTTCAGAAGCCTGCATCTCTGATGGTATGGGGTTGCATTAGTGCATGTGGCATGGGCAGCTTACACATCTAGAAAGACACCATCAATGCTGA
This sequence comes from Neoarius graeffei, assembly GCF_027579695.1. Taxonomy (NCBI): domain Eukaryota; kingdom Metazoa; phylum Chordata; class Actinopteri; order Siluriformes; family Ariidae; genus Neoarius; species Neoarius graeffei. Next base: position 50,939,257 of record NC_083577.1, on the reverse strand, counting down.
AAGGTATATCCAGGTTCTAGAGAAACATATGCTCCCATCCAGACGACATCTCTTTCAGGAAAGACCTTGCATTTTCCAGCATGACAATGCCAAACCACATACTGCATCAATTACAGCATCATGGCTGCGTAGAAGAAGGGTCCGGGTACTGAACTGGCCAGCTTGCAGTCCAGATCTTTCACCCATAGAAAACATTTGGTGCATCATAAAATGGAAGATACGACAAAAAAGACCTAAGACAGTTGAGCAACTAGAATCCCACATTAGACAAGAATGGGTTAACATTCCTATCCCTAAACTTGAGCAACTTGTCTCCTCAGTCCCCAGATGTTTACAGACTGTTGTAAAGAGAAAAGGGGATGTCTCACAGTGGTAAACATGGCCTTGTCCCAACTTTTTTGAGATGTGTTGTTGTCATGAAATTTAAAATCACCTAATTTTTCTCTTTAAATGATACATTTTCTCAGTTTAAACATTTGATATGTCATCTATGTTCTATTCTGAATAAAATATGGAATTTTGAAACTTCCACATCATTGCATTCCGTTTTTATTTACAATTTGTACTTTGTCCCAACTTTTTTGGAATCATGGTTGTATGAAACCTTGCCAGATAAAGATATAAAATGGAACAAAGAAGCCAGTTTCACCATAAGTACCTTTAACCATAATGCACAGTGAGTTAGACAGGTTATAAAGTGAGTGTAGCTTTGCTTTAGCATCTTTTTCTGCTAGCAGAGCAAAAATAAACATTTGTACTATTTTATTTTCCCCTGTCTCCTGTGCTTCCATATGTCTCTCTCTTTGTGCATGTGCATCTGTGTTGTGTGTATGGTGGTCCTCTAACTCTCCAGGCTACCTGATTGTGACCATTTCTCCCTACATTCATCCAGCCCTTACCTGGAATCCAGCCTAGACAGCCATTACCCATAACCCCTGCTAAGTTTCCAGCACACCTGCCCAGAGAGTCTCATGTCCTGGAGCCAGAGCCTTACACTGAAGATTTGTGGATGTGCAGGGCTTTCCTTCTTCAGTGTTCCCTGTTGTTTGAACAATAGCTATCCACCTACTCTAAAGATAAGCTGAGATTCACTCACATCATGGGGTTGCTTAGAGGGAGCATGTTAGCTTGGGCTACAGCTGTGTGGGAGAACTATTTGTTTTTTTGCCTAGTTCATTGCAGAGGTGAGAAAAGTGTTAGGTTATCCAGTGCAGGGTAAAGATGCAGCCAAACACCTACTCATTCTCTGCCAGTGATCCTGCAGTGTAGCAGAGTATTCTTTAAAATTTAGGACACTAGCAGCTAATTTAGGGTGGAATGATGAGTCACTCCAGGTGGTATTTTTAAATGGGCTCAGTGATCAGGTGAAGGACAAGTCAGTCAAGAGAGATGACACTGACACATTTGATCCACTGATTTCCTAAGCTGCCAAGCTGGATAATCACCTCTGTGAGTGTCATAGGGAGAGAACTTGCCATCCACTATCTTTGCCCACTTTTTGTTTCTCTTCACCTCCTACTGTGAGAACAAGCCCAGGTTCCCCTTCAGCACCCCAAGCAGCTCCCAGCCCTGCTGCTCCAGCGTCCCTTGGAGAAGAAACTATGCAGCTGGGTCCAGCCCATCTTTCTCCCACTGAATGTCTCCAGAGGATGAGGGCTGGCAAGTGCCTTATATTGTGGTCACACCAGTCATTTCCTTTCCACCTTCCCCCTTCAACCAAAAAGGGGTGGGGGAGCTCACCAGTAGCAATAGAGACCTGGTGAGACGAACAACCTCCTCTCTTGTCCCCTAACCCAGAATGCAGCTTCAAGCCACCCTATGTTTAAACCAACAGTCTTTGCCACTGCTCACTTGAGTGGATTCCTGTGCAGATGAGAATTTCTTGGATGAAAACCTTCTATTCCAAGTTGGTATTTCCTGTGAGCTGCTTGATTCCTGGAAATCAATGTGTTGGATGGAAGACTCCTGGCCCATGTCCATACAGAGCCCTGTTTCTCCTTCTCTCAGGTAATCATCTTGAGCAGATCCAGTTCAACCCCATTTCCTCTCCTCATACCCCTTTGATTCTTGATCATCCATAGTTAAGATGACCTGATCCCCACATCAACAACAAGGTAGTTAGTTGGAGCTCTTCCAGTCATTCCTCATGCCTGCAATCTTCCCTTCCTGGATCTTCATTACCTATCAGTAGGCTGTACAACCTGGTCCATCTTGACAGAGATACTATGGAGAAATACATCAATGAGTCCCTTGCTACCAGTATCATCAGACCATCATCCTTCCCAATTGGTGCTGGCTTCTCCTTTGTGGCTAAAAATGATGGCTCTCTGTGCCCATGCATTGATTACTGAGGCTTGAACATCATCGTAAAAAACAAGTATCCTCTGTTCCTGATCAACTCTGCATTTGAGCCTCTTCATGGAGCTAGTGTGTTCACTAAATCGGACTTAAGGAATGCCTATCATCTAGTCAGGATACAGCAGGTGGTTTAATGGAAGACAGCCTTCCACACGTCCCTCATCCACTTTGAATATTTGGTAATGCCTTTTGGCTTAACTAATGCTCCCACAGTGTTCCAAACTCTGTTTAAGGACATCCTCAGAGACCGTTTTGTCTTTGTTTACCTGGATGGCATCTTTATCTTCTCTGAAAACTTCAAAGAACACACCCTCCATGTCTATCAAGTGCTTTAGAGGCTCCTGGAGAACAAATTATTGTTGAAACACAAAAATGTGAGCTTCATGTCAATGTTAAAAGCTTCTTAGTTTACAACGTTGAAAGCAGGCAGGTGAAGAAAAATCCTCAGAAGATCCAGACAGTGGCAGATTTCTGTGCTTTGCCAATTTCTGCCACCACTTCATCAGGGACAATAGTCAGGTGACAGCACCCCTAACCCAGCTCACCCCTTCCACCACCCCCTTCTCCTGGACTCCTGAGGTGGATCAAGCCTTCACTGAAATCAAGTGATGCTTCACCTCTTTCCTGTCCTGATTCAGCCTGACCATCATGCCTGTTCATAGCAGAAGTTCACGCCTGAGTCCACTCCTTGTGAAGCTCTCCTAAGTTCTTTAATTGACTTTTCTTGACAATCTTCTCAAGGCTGCAGTCATCGCTATTTTTTGTGCACCTTTTCCAGCCAGACTATTCAGCAATGATGTTCTATGGTTTACCCTCCTTGTGGAGGGTGTTGATGATCATCTTCTGGACAACTGTCGAGTCAACCGTCTTCCCCATGATTGTGGTTGCATGTACTGAACTAGACCAAGAGATACACATTATTTATATGGTTTTACTCAAACTCAGAATGAAATACTCTAATATTTTGAGACTTTTTTTTTTGCACTTTAGGCAAAAATCGAAAAATGCTTGAACCATTTTAGTTTACATGTGCTGAGTCTAGAATTTATTAAATTTTCACTTTATTAACCCCTCCTAGAACTGCCACCTTATTGTGGTGGAGGGGTTTGTGTGCTTGAATGATCCTAGGAGCTATGTTGTCGGGGGCATTACGCCCCTGTTAGGGTCTCCCAAGGCAGACAGGTCCTAGGTGACAGGCCAGACTAAGAGCAGTTCACCAAAACCCCTTATGGATAACAATCTATCAAGGACCGTGATGTCGCCCGGTATGGTGCAGCTGGGGCCCCACCCTGGAGCCAGGCCCGGGGTTGGGGCTCGTATGTGAGCGCTTGGAGGCCAGGCCTTTGCCCATGGGGCCCGGCCGGGCTCAGCCCGAAGCGGTGACATGGGCCCGACCTCCTGTGGGTTCACCACCCACAGAGGTAGCCGTAGGGGGCTGGTGCAGTGTGGATTGGGCGGCAGTTGAAGGCAGGGGCCTCGACAACCTGATCCCCGAACACAGCGGCTAGCTGTTGGGACATGGAATGTCACTTCACTGGGGGGGAAGAGCCTGAGCTTGTGCAGGAGGTTGAGAGGTACTGGCTAGAGATAGTCGGGCTCACCTCCATGCACAGCTTGGGCTCCGGAACCCAGCTCCTCGAGAAGGGCTGGACTCTCCACTTCTCTGGAGTCGCCCGTGGTGAACGGCGGCGGGCTGGTGTGGGCTTGCTTATAGCTCCCCAGCTCAGCCACCATGTGTTGGAGTTTACCCCAGTGAATGAGAGGGTCGCCTCTCTGTGCCTTAGGATCAGGGAGAGGGCTCTTGCTGTTGTTTGTGCCTATGGGCCGAATAGCAATATAGAGTATCCGGCCTTCTTGGAGTCCCTGGGAAAGGTACTGAGAGGTGCTCAGACTGGGGACTCCATTGTTCTACTGGGGGACTTCAACGCTCACGTGGGCGACGACAGTGACACCTGGAGGGGCATGATTGGGAGGAACGGCCTCCCCGATCTGAACCCAAGTGGTGTTTTGTTATTGGATGGTTTGTCCATAACGAACACCATGTTTGAGCATAGGGGTGTCCATAAGTGCACGTGGCACCAGGACACCTTAGGTCGGAGGTCAAAGATCAACTTTGTTGTCGTTTCATCGGATCTCCGGCCCTATGTCTTGGACACTCGGGTGAAGAGAGGGGCTGAGCTGTCAACTGATCACCACCTGGTGGTGAGTTGGATCCGCTGGCGGAGGAGGAAGCCGGACAGACCTGGCAGGCCCAAACGTGTGGTGAGGGTCTGCTGGGAACGTCTGGCTGAGCACTCTGTCAGGGAGGTCTTTAACTCCCACCTCCGGGAGAGCTTCTCCCAGCTTCCGAGGGAGGCGGGGGACATTGAGTCTGAGTGGACCATGTTTTCTGTCTCCATTGTCAACACGGCTGTTCGGAACTGTGGCCGCAAGGTCTCCGGTGCCTGTCGTGGTGGCAATTCCCAAACCCGGTGGTGGACACCGGAAGTAAGGGATGCCGTCAAGCTGAAGAAGGAGTCCTATCGGGCCATGTTGGCCTCCGGGACTCCTGAGGCAGCTGATGGGTATCGGCAGGCCAGGCGTGCCGCAGCTCGGGCAGTTGCAGAAGCAAAAAATCGGAACTGGGAAGAGTTCGGTGAGGCCATGGAGGAGGACTATCGGTTGGCCTCAAAGAAATTCTGGCAAACCATCCAGCACCTCAGGAGGGGGAAGCAGTACTCTGCCAACACTGTTTACAGTATGGGTGGGGAGCTGTTGACCTCGACTGGGGACATTGTCGGGCGGTGGAAGGAATGCTTCGAGGATCTCCTCAATCTCACTGTCACGTCTTCTATTGAGGAAGCAGAGGCTGATGACTCAGAGGTGGACTCATCCATTACCCAAGCCGAAGTCACTGAGGTGGTTAGCAAGCTCCTCGGTGGCAAGGCACTGGGGGTGGATGAGATCCGCCCCGAGTATCTCAAGTCTCTGGATGTTGTGGGGCTGTCTTGGCTGACACGCCTCTGCAATATCGTGTGGCAGTCAGGGACAGTGCCTCTGGAGTGGCAGACTGGGGTGGTGGTCCCTCTTTTTAAGAAAGGGGACTGGAGAGTGTGCTCCAATTATAGGGGAATCACACTTCTCAGCCTACCAGGGAAGGTTTACTCCAGGGTACTGGAGAGGAGAATTCAGCCAATAGTTGAACCTCAGATCCAGGAGGAACAATGTGGTTTTTGTCCTGGTTGCGGAAAACTGGACCAGCTCTATACCCTTCATAGGGTGCTCGAGGGTTCATGGGAGTTTGCCCAACCAGTCCACATGTGCTTTGTGGATTTGGAGAAGGCATTCGACCATGTCCCTCGTGGTATTCTGTGGGGGGTGCTTCGGGAGTATGGGGTTCGGGGCTCTTTGCTAAGGGCTGTCCGGTCCCTGTACGAATGGAGCAGGAGTCTGGTTCGCATTGCCGGCAGTAAGTCAGACCTGTTCCCAGTGCATGTTGGACTCCGGCAGGCCTGCCCTTTGTCACCAGTTCTGTTCATAATCTTTATGGACAGAATTTCTAGGCGCAGCCAGGGGCCGGAAGGAATCCTGTTTGGGAACCACAGGATTTCATCTCTGCTTTTCGCAGATGATGTTGTCCTGTTGGCTTCTTCAAACCAGGACCTTCAGCATGCACTGGGGCGGTTTGCAGTCAAGTGTGAAGCGGCTGGGATGAGAATCAGCACCTCCAATTCAGAGGCCATGCTTCTCGACCGGAAAAGGGTGGCTTGCCCTCTCCAGGTTGGTGGAGGAGTTTAAGTATCTTGGGATCTTGTTCACGAGTGAGGGAAGGATAGAGTGTGAGATCGACAGGTGGATCGGTGCAGCCTCCGCAGTGATGCCGGTCTGTCGTGGTGAAGAAGGAGCTGAGCCAAAAGGCGAAGCTCTCAATTTACCAGTCGATCTACGTTCCGACTCTCACCTATGATCATGAGCTTTGGGTAATGACCAAAAGAACAAGGTCGCGGATACAAGTGGCCGAAATGAGTTTCCTTCGCAGGGTGGCTGGGCGCTCCCTTAGAGATAGGGTGAGAAGCACAGTCACTCGGGAGGAGCTCGGAGTAGAGCCGCTGCTCCTCCACATCGAGAGGAATCAGCTGAGGTGGCTCGGGCATCTCTTTCAGGTGCCTCCTGGATGCCTCCCTGGGGAGGTGTTCCAGGCATGTCCCCCCAGGAGGAGGCCCCGGGGAAGACTCAGGACACGCTGGAGGGACTATGTCTCTCGGCTGGCCTGGGAACGCCTCGGTGTTCTTCCCGAGGAGCTGGCCGAGGTGTCTGGGGAAAGGGAAGTTTGGGCTTCCATGCTCAGACTGCTGCCTCCGCGACCCGGCCCTGGATAAGCGGAAGAAGATGAGACGAGACTTTATTAAATAACTGATGGAAAGTATTTGAACTTTTTCAATGATATTCTAATAGTTTGACATGCACCAGTATAAGCTGATATATATCTTTTGAATGAAATTGTCTTGTCCTATTTGTAATAACTTGTAGTAGCCACTTCATGAGTTCACCTTGTTTCACATCATGAGTAAACAGATGAGGGCCATGCCACTACTCCACTCTCAGTGGATGTTTCTGGAACTGAGAACTATGTGTTTCATAATGTTAAGCAAGCCAAGGCAAGGCAAGTTTATTTATATTGCGCATTTCATACACAGTGGCAGTTCAATGTGCTTTACAGAGGTAAAGGCAAAACAGTAAACAATAGAAAATAAAATTACATAAAATAAAGGGGGAAGAAGAAATAAAAATAAAAATAATATAAGAATTAAATAATAGTAGAAATAAAGTAATAAAATGAAGTAAAAGTTCACTAAAAAAAACCAGCAGAATACAATGGAATAAAAGTTAAGTAAAGTTTAAAACACGCAAAGACTGTAAAAGTTAAGTAAAGTTTAAAACATGTAAACATGATGATATTTATCAGTTAGCAGAAAGCATCTGAAAACAGCTTGGTCTTTAGTCTAGAGTTGAAGCTGCCAACAGCAGGAGCATTTTTGATGTTCTCTGGGAGTTGGTTCCATAGCTGTACTGCATAGTAGCTAAAAGCTGCTTCATCACACTTTGTTTTAACAACAGGTTTTACCAGTAAATTTTGCTGCTGCGATCTGGGAGATCTGATTGGGTTAGGCCGCTGCAACATATCAGAGAGGTAATTGGGCCCTGTACCATTTAGAGATTTGTACACCAGCAGCAATACTTTAAAGTTAATTCTGTAGCTTACTGGAAGCCAGTGAAGGGACCTTAGAATTGGAGTAATGTGCTCTGTTCTTTTTGTTTGTGTGAGAACCCTAGCCGCTGCATTTTGAATCACCTGAAGTCATTTGATGGTCTTTTTTGGCAGGCCTGTGAAAAGGCCATTGCAGTAGTCAACCCTACTAGAGATGAAGGCATGTATAAGTTTTTCCAGATCATTTTTTGACATAAGTCCTCTTAGTTTGGAAATGTTTTTAGGTGATAAAATGCCGATTTAGTGATTGCTTTCATGTGACTGTCAAAGTTTAGCTCGCTGTCAATGAAAACACCAAGATTTTTAACCATATCTTTTGTTTTAATCCCCTTTGTGTCAAGAATAGTGGTAATCCTGAGTCTTTCATCTTTTTTCCCAAATAGAATTACTTCTGTGTTATCTGTGTTCAGCTGAAGAAAATTTTGTGACATCCAGTTGTTGATTTGATCGATACACTGGTAGAGACATTCAAGGGGGGCATAATCATTAGGTGATAGAGCAAAATAAATTTGGGTGTCATCTGCATAGCAGTGATACAAAATTGAGTTGTTCTTTATAATTTGTCCAAGTGGGAGCATATAAAAGGGTGAATAGTAATGGTCCAAGGATCAACCCCTGGGAGACACCACAGGTCAAGGACATTGACGTTGAGGTACAATTTCCCATGGTAACAAAGAAGCTTCTATCTTTTAAGTATGATTTTAACCAATTGATAACTTTACCAGTCAACCCAACCCAGTGTTCAAGTCGATATAGCAGTATGTTGTGATCAACAGTATCAAAAGCTGCACTATGGTCCAGTAACACCAGGACCGATGTTTTGCCTGCATCAGTATTAAGACGTATGTCATTTATAACTTTATTCAGCACTGTTTCAGTGCTGTGATTGGCACGAAATCCTGACTGAACGTTATCAAAACAGCTGTTTGATATCAAGAAGGCAGTTAATTGATTGAAGACAATTTTTTCAAGGATTTTCCCGATGAATGGTAGATTTGATATTGGCCTGTAGTTGTTCAGTACTGAAGCATCCAGATTATTCTTTTTAAGTAGGGGCTTTACAACGGTTTTTTTCAGGGACACAGGAAAAATACCAGTCTCTAGGGATGTATTTATGATCTGAAGCACATCTGTAATTATAAGGTGAAGAACAGACTTAAAAAAGTTGGTGGGCAGAATGTCCAATTCAGATGTTGAGGAACTGAGATTTTGTACAGTTTTTTCAAGAGTCTCGTAATCAATCAAACAAAATTCTGACATTGTGTTGAAATTGTCTGTCTGTGTCACTGGTGATTGCAGCTTTTTAATTATTTGCAACTGAGATATATTATGAGCAATATTCTGCCGTATTTTATCAATTTTACCTTTAAAGAAGGATGCAAACTCATTGCATTTATTAACTGAGAGAAGTTCAGGTGCTAATTGTGGTGGGGGATTAGTTAGCTTCTCTACTGTTGAAAATGGCACACGGGCATTGTTCATATTCCTGTTGATGATGTTGGAGAAGAAAGACTGTCTTGCTTTACCAATTTCATAATTATATTTACAAAGCATCTCTTTATGGATTTGATAATGGATGTGAAGTTTAGATTTGCGCCATTTTCTTTCAGTCTTCCTACATTCTCTATTTAGCAGTTTAACAGCTGGGTATTGCTTCCATGGTGCTTTCTGCTTGTCATTGACTCTTTTGATTTTGAATGGAGCAATATCATCCATAATTTGAGTCATATTTAAATTAAAAATTTCCAGTAAGTCGTCTACAGAGTCTGACATTTTAGTTGAGATCCGTGAGAGAGCTTGCTCAAAGAGAACACATGTGTTGTCCTTTATGACTCTCCTACCCATAGTCATTGAGCTGTTCTGAATGTGAGGGGACATAGAAACATCAGAGAAAACACAGAAATGATCAGATAAGGCCAGGTCAACAACAGTAGTAGAAACAGTAAGGCCCTTTGCGATAACGAGGTCAAGGGTATGACCACGAGAGTGGGTCAGCCCCTGTACATGTTGTACTAGGTTGAAGTTGTCAATAAGTGCAAGTAGTTCTCTGGCATAAGTGTTTTCAGGATTATCTACATGCAAGTTAAAATCCCCAGATATAATAAGACAGTCAAACTCTAAGCAAATGACTGACAACAGTTCACCAAACTCTTCCAGAAAAACTTTGGCTGAATGTCTCGGAGGCCTGTAAATAGTTAATAACAATGTTAGGAGAGCATGTAACAAGTGCACATAAGTGTTCAAAGGATGTAAAATCATTATCATAAGCATTGCTAGGTAATGTTGATAGATATGTCATATGACATTGTAGTTATGGTACTTATTAATTTATGATAATGATTAATTTACTCTTTACAATGCAAATATGCTCTAAGCTAGATTCCTTGAATCTAAAAAAAAACCCTAGATTTAACCTAAAAAAAATAATGCTGATATTAGCTTAAACCATTCTTACACTGTGTTGTGCTCACCTTTTTTTGGAAATAAATTAGTGAGCAGTTGTTTTCCCTCAATTTGCTTTCTTTCTCTTTCCTTTCCTTCTTTTCTCTTTTGGTAACTTGATTTCCCTTTCTTGATGATAGACTCTATTACAGTGGATATTGGTGCTCCAGTATCAGCAGTCACTTGGCTCAGTTAGCTGCCTTTAGAGATGAGTCCTCGTGCAGGTGTAGACTAAACCATTTTGTGCTTTTTGTAAGGGGTAAGAGGGACCTCAGAGAGCCTCCACTATTTTTTGGATGCAATGTTCAGTCTGTCAACCAATTTATTCAGCCAATTTTAATTTAGTTATGACACTAATTACTTCCAAATAAAATATTGTGAACAAACACAAACTTTTCATTCCAGGCTTTTCAAGGGTCCTCCCCTACTTGAGCCCTGACTTGGTCCCATTTTTCCCCAACTATGATGCCCCGGCACATAGCACTTGATTTTGTCACTGGTCTATCTCCTTCTCAAAGTAACACAGTTATTCTCACTATGGTGGATTGTTTCTCCAAAGCCCTCCACTTTGTGGCTCTTCCCAAACTGCCTGTGACACTGCCGACCTCCTAGTTCATCACATATTCTGTCTTCATGGGATCACCTCAGACATCAGAAGAAGGATCCAATTAATTTTGCAAGTAAGGAAATCCTTCTGTCAAGCCCTCAGAGCCTCAGTGAGGCTTTCTTCTGGTTTTCACCCACAAACTAATGGCCAGATAGAATGAGCCAATCAGAATATGGAAGCTGCTCTCTGCTGTATCACTGCCAGTAACCCATCTGCCTGGAGCACACAACTTACCTGTATCAGTTATGCCCACAACTCCCTGAACAGTGCTGCTACTGGTATGTCCCCCTTGAATGTTCTTTGGGCTATCAACCCCTTTTGTTTACCACTCAAGAAGATGAGATCACCCTACCTTTGGTCCAGGCCCATCTATGCCGCTGTTGTAAGGTCTGAAAGGATGCTTGCTCTGCCCTGCTCCACTTCACTGTTCACACCTGGCATATATCATTGACCACCATCGGATTCCTGCACCCAACTCCCACCCAGGTCAGAGAGTTTACCTTTCTTCCAAAGCTATTCCCCTAAAGATTCCAAGGAACTCTCTCCTCACTACATTGGCCCATTTGTGATTGAAAGTATCATTAACCCTTCTGCTATAAAATGAAAGTTACCCAGGTCCATGAGAATCCATCCCACTTTCCACATCTCCCAGTGAAAACTGGTGCCTGTCAGTCCTTTGTGCCCTCCAGCTGATCCCCCTTCACCTGCCGGGTCATTGATGATCACCCAGCTTACACTGTCTGATGGCACACATCCAGGGACAGGGTCTTCAGTACCTTATCAATTAATAATAATAATAATAATAATAATAATAATTTCAATTTATATAGCGCCTTTCACAAAGCGCCTTTCATCTATGCCGGAAGTGCTTCATTCACATCACGAACATGGAGCAGCGGCAAGCCTTTAACACAGCGGTAGATGCTGTATTGAAAGCATTCAACAGGAAGTTCTCATTGAAAATGGAGCAAAGAGCAGCCCTGGAGGTATTTATTGAAAGGAAGGACGTTTTCGCCTTGCTCCCGACCGGCTTCGGTAAGAGTTTAATCTACCAGTTAGCCCCGTCGCATCACATACGTCAGAGGAAAGAGTGATGTTGTTAGGACTAGGACTGTTTTGGCCTCTAGAGGCCGCTGTTATTTCCTTTTCATGTCGTGTTTATTTTGGCCTCTAGAGGCCGCCACTGTTCCTGTGTTTTGTGTTGTGTTAATTGCCTAATTATCTTCACCTGTGTCCTTAATTAGTTTGTCTATTTATACCCCTGAGTTCAGTCCTCTTGTCACGGAGTCTTTGTGCTGTTATGTTTATCTCCAGTTTCCTTTGTACTGTGTTTTTTGATCTTCTTAGCTTTTGTATTTTTGCACTTTGCTTTTCTTTTGGATTATACTCTTTGGTTTTTTTTTTGTCTTTTGTTTTGCCCTGTATATAGTGTATATAGTTTAAATAAACCTTTTGATTCTTTTTCTACTTCCGCCTCACGCCTCTGCATTTGAGTCATCCCCCTGGTGGCCTAGTGGGGGTTTGCTGGATTATCACACCAACGAACCAGGTTCGAATCCCAGCAAAACCCTAACAGAAAGACTCCGTCATGACCGACTCAGCAGAGGCTGCTTCAACTGTCTACCCGGCCAACCTTCAGGGAATTATGGCAGCTTTGACACGCTTCGGAGCGACCATGGACGCTCATGGACGTACGCTCACCAGCCAACGTGAGGCCCTCGCTCGCCACGAGGAACTGCTTCAGCAAATTGGGAAAACCCTGGCACAGCTGACATCTCTGCCTGCATCTCCTGCTCCTGATCCAGTTCCTGCTCCTGATCCAGCTCCTGCTCCAGTGCCTCCTGCAATGCTGCCTTCTTCACCTCGCGAACCCAGCCTTCCTGCACCACAGAGGTATGACGGCAAGCACAGTGAGTGCCGAGAGTTCCTTACCCAGTGTCAACTCACCTTTGAGCTTCAGCCTACCACCTACACTACGGATCGCCGCAAGATTGCCTTTGTGATCACCTTATTAGCTGGTAAGGCGCGAGCCTGGGCTACTGCTATCTGGCAAAGACAGGGACCTGAGTGCTTTGATTTCCAGCTGTTTTCTGAAGAGATGCTTCGGGTCTTCGATCAGGCAGACATCAGTACCGACGCAGCCCGAAAGCTCATGTCCATCCGGCAAGGAGGAAGCGTCGCAGATTACGCCATCTCGTTCCGAACACTCGCCGCAGTAAGTGGATGGAACGAGACTGCCCTGGTGTCAGCCTTCCACCATGGTCTGTCTGACCCCATCAAGGACGGTCTGGCCTCTATTGGATGCCCAAGTGACCTCGAAACCCTCATCTCACATTCTACTCGTCTGGACAACAGGATGAGAGAACGCCACCAAGCCTTGAGCCCCCCCAGCCTCCCTACCTCTACCTGGAGACCGTCTACCTCCTTCAGTGACTGTCCAGAACCCATGCAAGTGGGTCGTACTCGCCTCTCCGCATCTGAGAGGGAGCGCAGAAGGAGGGACAAGTGCTGCATCTACTGTGGCAAGCCTGGTCACTTCCGAGCATCATGTCCCGAACTCTTGGGAAAAGGACCGCCCCGTCCAGCCGAGGGAGGGTTGTGACGGGGCCTACCCTCTCTCCCGGACTCCCTGGCCAAGGAATCTACATCCCGGTCTCCATCTCCTGGGGTGAGTCTGTCCACTCTTGTCAAGCTTTGATAGACTCAGGGGCGGCTGGGAACTTTATGGATATTCACTTCGCCCAAAGCATCAATATACCTACTGCACCTCTTGAAGTCCCTCTGTCTGTGTCTGCCCTCGATGGCCAAGCGTTAGGTGATGGAAGAGTCACTCAAGTTACTTCTCCAGTCTTCCTCCAGTCTCAAGGTCACAAGGAAGAAATATCCCTGCACCTGATTCCTTCACCTGAGTTCCCAGTTATTCTAGGCCTTCCTTGGCTTATTCGCCACAACCCTCGCATAGACTGGGTAACAAGCCAGGTTGTGGAATGGGGTCCTGCATGCCATGCCTCTTGTCTGCTCTCTAGCTCTCCTGTGTCTCCTGCCGAGCCCCCTGATCTCACCGAGTTATCTCAAGTTCCCACAGAGTACTGGGATCTCAAGGAAGTTTTCAGCAAGAGCAGGGCCGCCGTTCTTCCTCCGCACCGGGCCTACGACTGTGCCATCGACTTGCTCCCTGGGACTACCCCTCCTCGTGGCAGACTGTTTTCACTCTCTCAGCCAGAACGCAAGGCCATGGAGGAATACCTCAAAGATGCCCTGGTCTCTGGGTTTATTCGACCCTCCACTTCACCTGCTGGAGCCGGCTTCTTCTTTGTCGGCAAGAAGGATGGGGGGCTCCGACCATGTATTGATTACAGGGGCCTGAATAAGATCACTGTGCGCAACCGATATCCCCTTCCGCTGATGTCCACAGCTTTCGACCTGCTCCAAGGCGCCACCGTCTTCACCAAGTTGGACCTACGGAACGCATACCACCTCATCCGTATCCGACAGGGAGACGAGTGGAAGACTGCCTTTAACACCCCGTCTGGGCACTACGAATACCAGGTGATGCCCTTCGGACTCACCAACGCACCAGCTGTTTTTCAGGCCCTAATCAACGACGTCTTAAGGGACATGATTAACCTATACGTTTTTGTCTACCTCGACGACATCCTTATCTTTTCCAAGACCGTGCAGGAGCACCGCCACCATGTCCGCCAGGTTCTCCAGAGGCTGCTACAGAACAATCTGTTCGCCAAGGCCCAGAAATGCGAATTTCATGTTCCCGAGGTCTCCTTTCTGGGATTTATTGTACGGACAGGCCAACTCCAAATGGACCCTGCCAAGACCCTGGCCGTCCGGGATTGGCCTACTCCCAAGTCCGTTAAGGAGGTTCAGCGGTTCTTAGGATTCGCTAACTTCTACCGCAAGTTCATCAGGAACTTCAGTTCTGTGGCAGCACCCATGTCAGACCTCACCAAAGGGACAGGTGGATCTTATGGCTGGTCTCCTCAGGCAGAAAAGGCGTTCAAAGACCTCAAGGACCGCTTCTGCACGGCACCCATTCTGGTTCTCCCGGACACCTCCCAACCATTCATCGTGGAGGTGGACGCCTCGGACAGTGGTGTCGGCGCGGTGCTCTCTCAACGTTCGGAAGGAAAGCTGCACCCCTGCGCTTACTTCTCCCACCGCCTGAGTCCTGCTGAGTCCCGGTACGATGTGGGGGATCGAGAACTGCTAGCGGTCAAACTGGCCCTTGAGGAGTGGAGGCACTGGCTGGAGGGAGCACAACATCCATTCCTGGTTTGGACTGACCACAAGAACCTGGAGTACCTCCAGCAAGCCAAGAGACTGAACCCTCGACAGGCTAGGTGGGCCCTGTTTTTCAGTCGGTTTGACTTCACCCTCTCATACCGCCCCGGCTCCAAGAACACCAAACCTGACGCACTGTCCAGACTGTTCTCTGCCACTAACAGGGAGAATGAAGTCGGGCCCATTATCCCTGTGTCCCGGATTGTGGCCCCTGTCCGCTGGGGTATTGAGGAGGCTGTCCGACGAGCCCAACGCCAGGACCCCGGTCCTGGGACGGGGCCACCAGGCCTCTTGTACGTCCCACATCAAGCCCGGGCCAAGGTTCTCCAGTGGGGTCACTCTTCCCCTCTCACCGCCCACCCGGGAGCTCGGAGGACCCTGGACTTCCTGAAAAGACGCTTCTGGTGGCCTAACATGGAGAAGGAAGTAAGGTCATTTGTCCTGTCCTGTGAGGTTTGCACCAGAACCAAGAACCCACGACAGCGTCCCCAGGGTCTCCTGCATCCTCTGACCATTCCCCGGCGTCCCTGGTCCCACGTGGCAGTCGACTTTATCACGGGTCTCCCTGAGTCACAAGGTAACACGGTCATTTTGGTCTTAGTTGACAGATTCTCCAAGGCCTGCCGCTTCATACCACTGTGCAAACTCCCCTCTGCTCTTGAAACTGCGAAACTTTTGTTTAATCATGTCTTCCGAGTCTTTGGTCTTCCACAGGACATCGTCTCAGACCGAGGGCCCCAGTTCTCCTCCCGAGTGTGGCACGGGTTCTGCAAGGTCATCGGAGCCACTGCCAGCCTCTCCTCTGGGTTTCACCCACAGTCCAATGGTCAGACGGAGAGGCTCAACCAGGACCTGGAAACCACCCTGCGAGGCCTGGCTATGGATAACCCGACATCGTGGAGCACCTGGCTGCCATGGGCGGAGTACGCCCACAACACCCTGCAGTCATCGGCCACCAAGCTGTCGCCATTCCAGTGCCAATTCGGGTTCCAGCCACCTCTGTTCCCAGACCAGGAGGAGGACGCGGGGGTGCCCTCGGTCAACCAATATGTGAGACGGTGTCGCAAGACCTGGAGCAAGGTCAGGAAGACCCTCATACAGACCTCCAGAACCAACCAGACTCAGGCCAACCGCCATAGAAGACCTGCACACGCTTTCCGCCCTGGGCAGCGTGTTTGGCTGTCCACTAAGGACCTTCCACTGCGGGTGGAGAACCGCAAGCTTGCTCCTCGCTACATTGGCCCCTTCAAGGTGGTGCGCAGGGTGAACCCTGTCTCCTACCGGCTCCAGTTGCCCCGGACTCTGAGGATCAACCCCACTTTCCATGTTTCCCTGTTACGGCCCGTACTGACGTCTACGTATGCCCCTGCCCCTAGGAACCCCCCACCCCCCCGCATCTTCCAGGGGCAGACTGTGTTCACTGTGAATCGCCTGCTTGACTCCCGCCGGGTCCGCGGCGGGTTGCAATATCTGGTGGACTGGGAGGGCTATGGTCCTGAGGAGCGCTGCTGGGTTCCTGCTCGGGATGTCCTTGATAAAGAACTATGTCGGGACTTCCATTCGGCCCATCCGGATCGCCCTGGGAACGTCAGGAGACGCTCCTAGAGGGGGGGGTCCTGTTAGGACTAGGACTGTTTTGGCCTCTAGAGGCCGCTGTTATTTCCTTTTCATGTCGTGTTTATTTTGGCCTCTAGAGGCCGCCACTGTTCCTGTGTTTTGTGTTGTGTTAATTGCCTAATTATCTTCACCTGTGTCCTTAATTAGTTTGTCTATTTATACCCCTGAGTTCAGTCCTCTTGTCACGGAGTCTTTGTGCTGTTATGTTTATCTCCAGTTTCCTTTGTACTGTGTTTTTTGATCTTCTTAGCTTTTGTATTTTTGCACTTTGCTTTTCTTTTGGATTATACTCTTTGGTTTTTTTTTTGTCTTTTGTTTTGCCCTGTATATAGTGTATATAGTTTAAATAAACCTTTTGATTCTTTTTCTACTTCCGCCTCACGCCTCTGCATTTGAGTCATCCCCCTGGTGGCCTAGTGGGGGTTTGCTGGATTATCACACCAACGAACCAGGTTCGAATCCCAGCAAAACCCTAACAGATGTGATTGGTTTAAGCTTCGTCACAGCCTTTTCTGGCTTTGACCAGTAGCAAACTGAGGCATTTCAGGGAGGCGGGTCAACCACGGGCTCTGGGAAACGGTTTGGCTTAATAGCTTGGCCAGACCAAATGCTCAGAGAGCTTTGAAGTCGCACTAGCCAGGCTAAGGGTCATGAGCAACCAAAGCTCAATGATATGCATGAGGAGCAAAGGCTAGCCAGTCTGGTCCGATCCCACAAAAGAGCTACTGTAGCACAAATTGCTGAAAGAGTTAATGCTGGTTATACAAAGGTGTCAGAACACACAGTACATTGCATCTTGCTGCATATGGGGTTATGTAGCTATAGACCATTTGGAGAGCCCATGCTGACCCCATCCACCACCAAAAGTATCTACAATTGGCATGTGAGCATCAGAACAGAGCTATGAAGCAATGCAAGAATGTGGCCTGGTCTGATGAATCACATTTTCTTTTATATCATGTGCATGGACAGGTGCATGTTTGTCGCTTACCTGGGGAAGAGATGGCTCCATGATGCACTACGGGAAGACGGCAAGCTGACAAAGGCAGTGTTATGCCCTGGGCAATGTTCTGCATTGTAGGCATTATGGATTTAATATTATGGCTGATCAGTATACATTGTGGACAGATTCAAAAGTTCTAAAAGATCACCTGGAAATTTCATGCAGGCTATCAAGTCAAGTCAAAGTCCCTCTCACACCAGAATCTGGTCTTCCCAGGCAGTATCCTGTCCCAGTACTATGGGTGCAGTGCTGATCTCCATTTTGATAGCCCTCGGCCTCTCGCCTATACAGCTAGGGGGTTTGTCCTCTGGTAACCATGAGAGTTTGATTTCCCCACTCACATCTGTATTGCAGCATGCCTTGGCAGACAGTTGTAGGTACCATTTTTATGATGGTCTTTGGTATGACCCGACCGTGAGTAGAACTCGCAATCTCCCAGTCCAGAGGCAGACACGCTAACCACTAGGCCAACTCACGGTTATGCAGACAATCAAAGTCCTTCCCATGTCACGTGGGGCATAGGGCAGCGCCGATCTCCATTTCCGTAGCCCTCGGCCACTCGCCTATTACATAGCTAGGGTTACAGTGGGGGGGGGCTAGTCTTCTGGTAACCGCGAGAGTTTGACTCCCCACTCACATCTGTATTGCAGCGTGCCTTGCCAGACAGCAGTAGATACCATTTTTAGGATGGTCTTTGGTATGACCCGACCATGAGTAGAACTCACAATCTCATCTCCCGATCGAGAGGCGGATACGCTAACCACTAGGCCAACTCGCGGTCATGCAGACAATACTACAATACAGATACAACAGTGTTGCTGAGATAAATCACACACATCATGTACTTATTTAACATTATGAAACTATGTATGCCAATTTCAGGGGACAGCCCCAGGACTGTGTGTATTATTGTCTATGTATAATTAGTTCAGTTATTCAAAGTATGTACAATCCCAAATCAGAGCAAGTTAGGATGGTATGGAAAATGCAAATAAAAAAGAAAGCAGCAATTTACTTTGACTTGTATTTCATTGGAGACAGAATGAACCCAAGATATTTCATGTTTTGTCTGGTCAACTTCATTTCATCTGTTAATATACAGCCATTTCTGTATTTAAGGCCTGCAATATATTTTAGGGTTAATAATGACATAAAACAATTAAATTATGATGTTATGTGAAACAGGTGATGTCAACAGGTGATTGTAATCATGATTTGGTACAAAATCAGTTTTGGGGTATTTCACCATCCAAGGTGAAAAATACCATTAAATGATTCAAGGAATCTGAAGGAAGTTTGGTGCATAAAGGGCAAGGGTGCAAGCCTAAACTGAACACCCATGATCTCTGATCCCTCAGACAGCATTGCATCAAGAACCATCATTCATCTATAGCTGATATAAACACAAGGGCTCGGGATTACTGTGGCAAACAATTGTCAAGCACTACAATACAGAGTTACAGTGGTGCTTGAAAGTTTGTGAACCCTTTAGAATTTTCTATATTTCTCCATAAATGACCCAAAACATCATCAGATTTTCACACAAGTCTTAAAAGTAGATAAAGAGAACCCAGTTAAACAAATGAGACAAAAATATTATACTTGGTCATTTATTTATTGATAAAAATAATCCAATATTACATATCTGTGAGTGGCAAAAGTATGTGAACCTCTAGGATTAGCAGTTAATTTGAAGGTGAAATTAGAGTCAGGTGTTTTCAATCAATGGGATGACAATCAGGTGTGAGTGGGCACCCTGTTTTATTTAGAGAACAGGGATCTATCAAAGTCTGATCTTCACAACACATGTTTGTGGAAGTGTATCATGGCACGAACAAAGGAGATTTCTGAGGACCTCAGAAAAAGCGTTGTTGATGCTCATCAGGCTGGAAAAGGTTACAAAACCATCTCTAAAGAGTTTGGACTCCACCAATCCACAGTCAGACAGATTGTGTACAAATGGAGGAAATTCAAGACCATTGTTACCCTCCCCAGGAGTGGTCAACCAACAAAGATCACTTCAAGAGCAAGGCGTGTAATAGTCAGCGAG
The DNA here is from genome assembly GCF_027579695.1 of Neoarius graeffei. Taxonomy (NCBI): domain Eukaryota; kingdom Metazoa; phylum Chordata; class Actinopteri; order Siluriformes; family Ariidae; genus Neoarius; species Neoarius graeffei. The sequence goes on along the minus strand of NC_083577.1, from coordinate 50,919,636 downwards.
GTCACAAAGGACCCCAGGGTAACTGCTAAGCAACTGAAGGCCTCTTTCACATTGACTAATGCCTCGGTCACAACCGGCCGTACGTGCTCCTATGGCCGGTCTACGTGCAAAAAACACAAGAAACGCACGGAGGGCACGCGTGTGACGTGCTGATTTTCGAGCCGTAGACTGGCCGCAGACCGGCCGCAGAGGTTCTTTGTCATGTCAAACAAACTCTACGAGCGCTTACGTTTTTTTCAGGTTGCAAGACAAACTTATGGCCAACGTGCGTCTTTCCCCACGAACAAAAAAAACGCAGCGATTTGGGAAATGCCAAAAATCGCACAGCCAAAAAATCGTACGTCCGGTTGTGACCTAGGCTTAATGTTAACATTCATGAGTCCACCATCAGGAGAACACTGAACAACAATGGTGTGCATGGCAGGGTTACAAGGAGAAAGCCACTGCTCTCCAAAAAGAACATTGCTGCTCATCTGCAGTTTGCTAAAGATCATGTGGACAAGGCAGAAGGCTATTGGAAAAATGTTTTGTGGACGGATGAGACCAAAATAGAACTTTTTGGTTTAAATGAGAAGTGTTATGTTTGGAGAAAGGAAAACACTGCATTCCAGCATAAAAACCTTATCCCATCTGTGAAACATGGTGGTGGTAGTATCATGGTTTGGGCCTGTTTTGCTGCATCTGGGCCAGGACGGCTTGCCATCATTGATGGAACAATGAATTCTGAATTGTACCAGCAAATTCTAAAGGAAAATGACAGGACATCTGTCCATGAACTGAATCTCAAGAGAAGGTGGGTCATGCAGCAAGACAACGACCCTAAGCACACAAGTTGTTCTACCAAAGAATGGTTAAAGAAGAATAAAGTTAATATTTTGGAATGGCCAAGTCAAAATCCTGACCTTAATCCAATTGAAATGTTTTGGAAGGACCTGAAGCGAGCAATTCATGTGAGGAAACCCACCAACATCCTAAAGTTGAAGCTGTTTTGTATGGAGGAATGGGCTAAAATTCCTCCAAGACGGTGTGCAGGACTGATCAACAGTTACTGGAAACGTTTAGTTGCAGTTATTGCTGCACAAGGGGGTCATGCCAGATACTGAAAGCAAAGGTTCACATACTTTTGCTACTCACAGATATGTAATATTGGATAATTTTCTCAATAAATAAATGGCCAAGTATAATATTTTAGTCTCATTTGTTTAACTGGGTTCTGTTTATCTACTTTTAGGACTTGTGTGAAAATCTGATGATGTTTTAGGTCATATTTATGGAGAAATTTAGAAAATTCTAAAGGGTTCACAAACTTTCAAGCACCACTGTACATCCACAAATGATAGTTAAAATGTTACTGTGCAAAAATGAAGCCTTATATTAACTGTGTCCAGAAGCATCATTAACTTCTCTGTGCTCGGATGCATCTGGGATGGACCATCACGTAGTGGAAACCTGTATTGTGGTCAGACAAATCAGTATTCCAGGTTTTTTTTGGAAGAAATGGATACCGTGTGCTCTGGACCAAAGATGAAAAGGACCATCCAGACTGTTACCAGCAAGTCCAAAAGCCAGGGTTTGTCATGGTATTGTGTCAGTGCCCTTGGCAAACTTACACTTCTGTGATGGCAGCATTAATGCAAAAAAGTACATAGAGGTTTTGGAGCAATATATGCTGCTTTCCAGACAACACCTTTTCCGGGGATATTTCAACAAGACAATGCAAAACCATATTCTGCACCCATTATAAAGGCATGGCTGCAGAAGAAGAAAGGGCTTGTCTCTTCTGTCCTCAACAGAGACTGCGTGGCGAATTTTGAAAGGAAAAAACTGACAACATTGACCCTGTACTGTTGCACACTTTAAGACCTGTTTGCAGGAAGAATAGGAGAAATATCACCTGAAGCATTTCATCGTTTGGTGTATTCAGTTCCAAAACATCTCTGAAGTGTTGTGAGAGGGAATGGCAATATTATAAAGTAGTAAAAGCTTTACCATTCCAATGTTTTTTTTTTAATCTATTGCAAGAATCAAAATTGAAATGTGTTAATTTTGAAAAATCAATAAACAATAAAATTCATTCGGTAAAACATCAAATAATGTGCTGTTATGTTGTTTTGAGTGTAATACAGGTCAAATATCTTTTACAATTAATCTTTTATTTTTCAGTTTTAATTTCAATTTCAGGCGGCACGGTGGTGTAGTGGTTAGCGCTGTTGCCTCACAGCAAGAAGGTCCGGGTTCGAGCCCCGTGGCCGGCGAGGGCCTTTCTGTGTGGAGTTTGCATGTTCTCCCCGTGTCCGCGTGGGTTTCCTCCGGGTGCTCCGGTTTCCCCCACAGTCCAAAGACATGCAGGTTAGGTTAACTGGTGACTCTAAATTGACCGTAGGTGTGAATGAGAGTGTGAATGGTTGTCTGTGTCTGTGTGTCAGCCCTGTGATGACCTGGCGACTTGTCCAGGGTGTACCCCGCCTTTCGCCCGTAGTCAGCTGGGATAGGCTCCAGCTTGCCTGCGACCCTGTAGAAGGATAAAGCGGCTAGAGATAATGGATGAATGAATGAATTTCAATTTCAACACACCGTCCCAACTTTTTTCTGATTTGGAGTTATAAATTAAATCAGTAAAATCACTCGGCATTGTCGTTTTATCACTTTCTATTGAGGTTTGCGCCAGTGAATTCGGCTACAACTCCAGTAGTTTAAAAGCGTGAATTTAAGTCCATTTACTTAAACAAAAGATGAAACTGTCTAGATTATCACTTTAAAATAATTTTGTCTAAAAGAAGACCAAAAATGTCCTAAACCTATTTTAGCATGCGAAGTGGTAAACTGCTACCATCTAGTGTCCAAATGAAACGTCAGCATGCATCCCATCAGTCAGTGCTCTTAACACGCCACATCCCTCTCTTTGCGTGAATTTCAGAGTACAGAGTTAAAAAAAAAAAGTTTATCTATCATTACCCAAAATGAGCCAAAACCTCAAACCAAGCATAACCACACTTTACGGGAAAACTGGAGACATTTTCCAGGTCAATGCTCCACTTCAGAGATCTCTGGTCTTTTTCTCAAAGAGTGCAAGTTTGTCATTACCAGAGCAAGAAGCTTTATGGTTAGGTCTTGCACTCTGGCACAGCCACTGCTAGCACGGCATGGCAGGGTAAAGGAATAAAGTGGTTTATGAGTCACAGATGATGGTCTGACTGCTCTAAACTTCCTGATGCAATCAGGGTTCAGATAGCAGGCATGCAACCACGTTTCCAATGCATATATTGTCCCACAGTCACTGACAGGCTACACAAAATCCAATCTTTTCCTATTTCTATTTTTTTCCTGATATTTTTGACCCCCTAAATGAGTTACAAAATAGCAACATTGTTAATATTGTTAGTACAAAGTAGTTGTTGAACAATGGTTGTGTGAGGTAAATATGTGGTTCACACTGAGCATCACTGGTATTTTATTTCTGCTTTTTCAAATCTGTAATCCTTTTAGATCGTCCCCTTTTAATTTTCTGTTTTGTGGTGAGATTTCTCAAAACAACATAAACATTTCCCATGACAAAACAGGCTATTTAACCATCTCCTAAGTTATCAAACACACTTCCAGTGGTTTCATGGAAACTTAAGCATGACAAATCAAGCCACCCTTTGTGATACCATCTGTACTGTAAAAAAGATGCTCATTTAGGGCTCATTTAGTTTTCAAAGAGTCTAGACACAATGATACTCTCTCATGCAGAATAATACACCATCCTGTCTTAACCTCACCATGCATTTAAATACCAATTCCCATCAAAAACAGAATCTGGGAAGTCTGACCATGTATTTCTAAACCACATCCATAAAGACACAAAAAAGCACTGTTTCCTGATGCCACTACTATAATATACAATACAATATATTTTATATTCTGTGGATTCAAATTCAAATTCATGTTTTAATGTAGCTGGTATGAATTAGTACCTTTCTAAAGTCCTAGCACCATGGTTCACAAAGTGGGGTCAAGGACCCCAGGATTCCAAGAAGCATAACAAGGGGTCCTGGATTTTCTGATTTTGTTACTGTGGTGGAAACCATAAGCTTTATTAAAGTTATTACAATTTTAATAAAAATGGGTTATATGGGTGGAAATTTAAATTAAAAAAAACTCCCCGGCTCCAGAATATTACTGTAGACATTTAAAGTGCTTAGTTTTTTTATAACCATCTGTTTGTATAATAATGGTCTATTATAATATCTCATCTCATTATCTCAAGACGCTTTATCCTGTTCTACAGGGTCGCAGGAGCTTATCCCAGCTGACTATGGGCGAAAGGCAGGGTACACCCTGGACAAGTCGCCAGGTCATCACAGGGCTGACACAGACAACCATTCACACTCACATTCACACCTACGGTCAATTTAGAGCCACCAGTTAACCTAACCTGCATGTCTTTGGACTGTGGGGGAAATCGGAACACCCGGAGGAAACCCATGCAGACACGGGAAGAACATGCAAACTCCGCACAGAAAGGCCCTCGCCGGCCACGGGGCTCGAACCCGGACCTTCTTGCTGTGAGGCGACAGCGCTAACCACTACACCACCGTGCTGCCCTCTATTATAATATGATAAAATATATTATAATATAATATAAAAAATATTATATTAGAATATAATAAAGGTCTATTGCCCTATAGGGTGCAGAATGCTGGACCATGAGTGCAGACCTGATATGCAGGCTGAGAACTTTTGAAATGTGATGTTACTGGCATGCACTTAAGATCAGTTGGCAGAAAAAGATGAGTAATGCACAGGTATTGGAGATGGTTGAAATACAACGAGAACTGATGACAACAATCATGAATAGGAAAAGCTGGTACTGTGGGTATTTGATAAGGGCCACAGGCCTGCTGGCAGATGTGCTGATGGAAAGAGAGCAAGAAGTAGACAGAGGAGAGTTTGGTTGGATGATATAAAAGAATGGCTTGATACCAACATTGAAGGGATTGTGAGAAGAAGCAGAAACAGAGAGAGCTGGTGGCAAGTGGTGTCCAACCTGTGAGATGCAGACAGAACCTGAACCTTGTATAATAATAATAATTTATTATTATCTCATCTCATTATCTCTAGCCACTTTATCCTTCTACAGGGTCGCAGGCAAGCTGGAGCCTATCCCAGCTGACTACAGGCGAAAGGCGGGGTACACCCTAGACAAGTCGCCAGGTCAATTTATTATTATTATTTTAATTTTATTTTTTACAGTTAAAGGGGGTCCCTGACTGTAAAATCTTGAGAGCCTCTATGCTAGCAGATGCATCAAGAATCTATGTTACATTAATGGCGTTTAGCAGGCACTCTTATCCAGAGCAACATACCCAGAGCAACCTGGGGAGCAGTTAGGTGCCTTGCTCAAGGGCACTTAAGCTATTCCTGCTGGTCTAGGGAATTGAACCAACAACCTTTTGGTCTCAAAGATGCTTCTTTAACCATTAGGCCATGACTTCACCCTGGACCTGGGTTCTTGAGTGGCATAATAGTAAAGCACATTTGAATACCACTGCTACCATCTTTGCAAGATAATATGTCAAAAATACTTTGCAAAATGCCACTATATCATAAAAGTGTCCTGTTTGGTGGTCTGTCATTTGTTTAACATTCAAAGGATAATTACCATTCTCTTCACTCCACATGATAACTCATCTCATCTCATTATCTCTAGCCGCTTTATCCTTCTACAGGGTCGCAGGCAAGCTGGAGCCTATCCCAGCTGACTACGGGCGAAAGGCGGGGTACACCCTGGACAAGTCGCCAGGTCATCACAGGGCTGACACATAGACACAGACAACCATTCACACTCACATTCACACCTACGCTCAATTTAGAGTCACCAGTTAACCTAACCTGCATGTCTTTGGACTGTGGGGGAAACCGGAGCACCCGGAGGAAACCCACGCGGACACGGGGAGAACATGCAAACTCCACACAGAAAGGCCCTCGCCGGCCCCAGGGCTCGAACCCAGGACCTTCTTGCTGTGAGGCGACAGCGCTAACCACTACACCACCGTGCCGCCCCCACATGATAACTTGTGGGATCTATATCTACCCTGAAATTTGTTAATATTAATGTTGGCTTATAGAATTAGCATCATTAATGTGTTGAAAAAGGTAAAGTGGAGGAGATTTTTAGGTTTTATTTAGATTTAGTTTGATACGCAGTATTCAAAAAAGGAACCTCCAATTATACAGGCTTATTTTTCAATAGATAGACTTATGTAATTCTAGTCAAGCTGTAATTTATTACAGAGAGTAGTGTCATGTATATGTTTTGCTGGGATTCGAACCTGGTTCGCTGGTGTGATAATCCAGCAAACCCCCACTAGTCCACCAGGGGGATGACTCAAATGCAGAGGCATGAGGCAGAAGTAGAAAAATATCAAAAGGTTTATTTACAATATATACAATCCAAACGAAAATAATCCAAAACGCTCAGAAGATGAAGGAAAAAATAAGAAATATCCAAAGTACAAAACAAAAGCCAAAAAAACAGAAAAGAAAGGCAAAAATACCAACGCTCAGAAGATCCAAAAACACAGTAAATACTAGGTCCAAAAAGAAAAGCAAAGTGCAAAACCAAAAAGACAAGGAACACGGTACAGAGGAAACTGGAGCTAAACATAACAGCACAAAGACTCCGTGACAAGAGGACTGAACTCAGGGGTATAAATACACAAACTAATTAAGGACAGGGCGGGGCAGGAAACAGGCAATAAGACAAAAACAAAACACAGAACACAGTGGTGACCTCTAGAGGCCAAAACAAACATGACCAGAAAAGGAAATAACAGCAGCCTCTAGAGGCCAAAACAGTCCCAGTCCTAACAGGACCCCCCCCCCCCCCCCCCCCCCAGGAGCGTCTCCTGACGTTCCCAGGACGATCAGGATGGGCCAAATGGAAGTCCCGATAAAGTTCTTTGTCTAGTATGTCCCGAGCTGGGACCCAGCAGCGCTCCTCAGGGCCATAGCCCTCCCAGTCCACAAGATATTGGAGACCCCCGCGAACCCGGCGGGAGTCCAGCAGGCGGGACACGGTGAAAACAGTCTGACCCTGGAAGATGCGGGGCGGCGGGGGGTTCCTAGGGGCAGGGGCATACGTGGATGTCAGTACGGGCCGCAACAGGGAAACATGGAATGTGGGGTTAATCCTTAGCATGCATGGTAACTGGAGCCGGTAGGAGACAGGGTTAACTCTGCGTACAACCTTGAAGGGGCCAATGTAGCGAGGAGCAAGCTTGCAGTTCTCCACCCGCAGCGGAAGGTCCTTGGTGGACAGCCAAACCCGCTGCCCAGGGCAGAAAGTGTGGGCAGGTCTCCTATGGCGGTTGGCCTGAGTCTGGTTGGTACTGGAGGTCTGGATGAGTGTCCTCCTGACCTTGCTCCAGGTCTTGTGACACTGTCTCACGTATTGGTTGACCGAGGGCACCCCAGTGTCCTCCTCCTGGTCCGGGAACAGAGGTGGCTGGAACCCGAATTGGCACTAGAACGCCGCCAAGTCCTGAGCCTCCCCGGCCTCCCTGCCTCTACCTGGAGCCCGTCTACCTCCTCCAGTGACTGTCCAGAGCCCATGCAAGTTGGCCGTACTCGTCTCTCCATAGCCGAGAGGGAGCGCAGAAGGAGGGACAAGTGCTGCATCTACTGTGGCAAGCCTGGTCACTTCCAAGCATCATGTCCCGAGCTCTTGGGAAAAGGACCACCCCGTCCAGCCGAGGGAGGGTTGTGATGGGGCCTACCCTCTCTCCCGGACTCCTTGGCCAAGGAATCTACATCCCTGTCTCCATCTCCTGGGGTGAGTCCATCCACTCTTGTCAAGCCTTGTTAGACTCAGGGGCGGCTGGAAACTTTATGGATATCCACTTCGCCCAAAGCATCAATGTCCCGACTGCGCCTCTTGAAGTCCCACTGTCTGTGTCTGCCCTGGATGGCCAAGCTTTAGGTGATGGAAGAGTCACCCGTTACTTCTCCAGTCTTTCTCCAGTCCCAAGGTCACCAGGAAGAAATATCCCTGCACCTGATTCCTTCACCTGAGTTCCCAGTTATTCTAGGTCTTCCTTGGCTTACCCGCCACAACCCTCGTATAGACTGGGTCACTAGCCAGGTTGTGGAGTGGGGTCCTGCTTGCTATGCCTCTTGTCTGCTCTCTAGCTCTCCTGTGTCTCCTGCCGAGCCTCCCGATCTCACCGAGTTATCTCAAGTTCCCACAGAGTACTGGGATCTCAAGGAAGTTTTCAGTAAGAGCAGGGCCGCCGTTCTCCCTCCGCACCGTGCCTACGACTGTGCCATCGACTTGCTCCCTGGGACTACCCCTCCTCGTGCCAGACTGTTTTCCCTCTCTCAGCCAGAACGCAAGGCCATGGAGGAGTACATCAAGGAGGCCTTGGCCTCTGGGTTCATTCGACCCTCCACCTCACCCGCTGGTGCCGGCTTCTTCTTTGTCGGCAAGAAGGATGGGGGGCTCCGGCCATGTATTGATTATAGGGGCCTGAACAAGATCACCGTGCGCAACCACTATCCCCTTCCGCTGATGTCCACAGCATTCGACCTGCTCCAAGGCACCACCATCTTCACCAAGTTGGACTTACAGAACGCATACCATCTCGTCCGTATCCGACAGGGAGACGAGTGGAAGACCGCCTTTAACACCCCGTCAGGGCACTACGAGTACCAGGTCATGCCCTTCAGACTCACCAATGCACCAGCTGTTTTTCAGGCCCTTATTAACGACGTCTTGAGGGATATGATTAATCAATACGTTTTCGTCTACCTCGACGACATCCTGATATTCTCCAAGACCTTACAGGAGCACCGCCACCATGTCCGCCAAGTCCTCCAGAGACTTTTACAGAATAATCTGTTTGCTAAAGCCCAGAAATGCGAGTTTCATGTCCCCGAGGTCTCCTTCCTGGGATTTATCGTACGAACGGGGCAACTCCAAATGGACCCAGCCAAGACCCTGGCCGTCCGGGACTGGCCTACTCCCAAGTCCGTTAAGGAGGTTCAGCGGTTCTTAGGATTCGCTAACTTCTACCGCAAGTTCATCAGGAACTTTAGCTCCGTAGCAGCACCTATGTCGGACCTCACCAAAAGGACTGGTGGTTCCTATGTCTGGTCCCCTCAGGCGGAAAAGGCGTTTAATGACCTCAAACACCACTTTTGCATGGCACCTATTCTGGTTCTCCCGGACACCTCCCAACCATTCATCGTGGAGGTGGACGCCTCGGACAGTGGTGTCAGCGCAGTGCTCTCTCAACACTCGGAAGGGAAGCTGCACCCCTGCGCTTACTTCTCCCACCACCTGAGCCCTGCTATGATGTGGGGGATCAGGAACTGCTAGCGGTTAAACAAGCCCTTGAGGAGTGGAGGCACTGGCTGGAAGGAGCACAACATCTATTCCTGGTATGGACGGAGTCTTTCTGTTAGGGTTTTGCTGGGATTCGAACCTGGTTCGCTGGTGTGATAATCCAGCAAACCCCCACTAGGCCACCAGGGGGATGACTCAAATGCAGAGGCATGAGGCAGAAGTAGAAAAATATCAAAAGGTTTATTTACAATATATACAGTCCAAACGAAAATAATCCAAAACACTCAGAAGATGAAGGAAAAAATAAGAAATATCCAAAGTACAAAACAAAAGCCAAAAAACCAGAAAAGAAAAGGCAAAAATACCAACGCTCAGAAGATCCAAAAACACAGTAAATACTAGGTCCAAAAAGAAAAGCAAAGTGCAAAACCAAAAAGACAAGGAACACGGTACAGAGGAAACTGGAGCTAAACATAACAGCACAAAGACTCCGTGACAAGAGGACTGAACTCAGGGGTATAAATACACAAACTAATTAAGGACAGGGCAGGGCAGGAAACAGGCAATAAGACAAAAACAAAACACAGAACACAGTGTGACCTCTAGAGGCCAAAACAAACATGACCAGAAAAGGAAATAACAGCGGCCTCTAGAGGCCAAAACAGTCCCAGTCCTAACAGTTTAGTTATAGATTTATCAAGGCTTTCAAATTGTAACAATTGTTCATGAAGAAAACCATGCAAATGTGGTACTGGGAGTCTATATCATAGTCCTGAAAGAATTTGCCCCTGGATATCTGCTTTAGAAATGTAAGAAGAAGAAGAACAACAACTTTATTCATCACACACTTGTGAAATTCCTCTCTGCATTTAACCCATCTGAAGCAGTGAATGTACACATGCACACACATGCATACACATGTGAGCAATGAGCACACACACATACTCAGAGCAGTGGGCAGCCATGCTAACAGTGCCGGGGAGCAGTTGGGAGTTAGGTGCCTCGCTCAAGGGCACCTCAGCCCAAGGTTGTCATGTCTTTGAACTTTGGGGGAAACCAGAGCACCCAAAGGAAACCCACACAGACATGGGGAGAACATGCAAACTCCATACAGAAAGGCCCTTGCCAGCTGCTGGGCTCGAACACAGAACCTTCTTGCAGATATTTGCAAAGATATTTCCTAAGATCAATCAAAAAGAAGGGTTTACAATACAGAAATGTCCAACTTCTGAAAAATATGTTCATTTATACACTTAGTACTTGATTGGGGCTCCTTTACCACGAATTCCTGCATCAATGCATCGTGGCATGGAGGTGATCAGCCTGTGGCACTGCTGAGGTGTTATTGAAGCCAAGGTTGCTTTGATAGCGGCATTTAGCTCATCTGTATTTTTAGGTTTGGTGTTCATCATCTTCCTCTTCACAATACCCCATAGATTCTCTATGGCAGGGGTCATCAAACTATGGCCCGCGGGCTGACTACGGCCTGACACCCCCCTTTGACCGGCCCCCCAGCCCCTCTACCCCCCACCACTCGAACCAGCCCTATGAGGCAATCCCCAAAAGTGGTCATGGCCTATTTTTTTAAATTGCTTTTTGGCAAAAAAATAACATCTGCATCTTGTATTTTGCTGATTTTATCAATTAAAATTAATATTTAGTTACAAAATGAACTATTCATATTTTCCGAATTTTTGTCGTATGCTCGCGATCAAGCAGTGACAGGCATCGCACGCGCAGAGAACTGTCAGTGTTCAGGACAGCAAAATGGCGAGCGGTCAGCGAAAAGTTGACAGAGAGTGCAGAGTTTTTAAAGAACAGTGGATCACCGATTATTTTTTCGTTCAGTGTAAGAACCGTGCAGTTTGTCTTGTATGTAAAGAAAGTGTGTCGGTTTTCAAAGAATATAATCTGCGTCATCACTATGAAACCCACCACAAAGAGTATGCTAGTTTGCGAGGCAAACAAGAGAAGACAGGATTTGGAGGATGAAATGCGGACTGGCTGCACAACAGAACATATTCCTTCGCCAAACCCAGATCAACCAGGCTGCTGTCCGAGCTAGCTATAAGGTAGCTCACCTACTAGCTACCCATGGAAAGCAGTTTACTGATGGGGACTTTGTTAAAGTATGCATGCTTGCTGTGGCCGAGGAGGTGTGTCCCGACAAGAAGGATGTGCTCAATGCGGTGAGTCTCTCCGCACCTACTATAACCAGGCGAACCGAAGATTTGGGGGACAACGTGTATGATCAGCTGAATGAGAAAGCATCAGAATTCGAGTTTTTTGCTTTGGCCATAGATGAGAGCAATGACATGCAGGACATAGCACAACTGCTGTGATCTATTGATCTATTGCTCATATATTATTATAATTTCACTGTTTTTTTTAATGTATTTATTTTATAGGCCTATCTATTTGACCTTTATTAAGTGCTGCACACAATTATTATTATTATTAATAATATCAACAGGCCTACCTACAATTTATAATTTTCCACTCACCTTTGCCAGTGTCAATCACCTCAACTAGGCAGATGTTTCTTATCTTGACAGCTTTGATGTTATTTTTATTAGAAAAATAAATAAATGGAATATCTGTGGTATTTCAAATTAAAACAAAGTGTGAAGACTCAATTACTACTTTTGCAAACCACTAGTAAAGATAAACAAATATGTGCCAGGAATCGAGTGTTGATATAGTAGTGGGGATATAGTAGTGGGGATATAGTAGCGGGGATATAGTAGTGTTGATATAGTAGTGGGGATATAGTAGTGGGGATATAGTGGTGGGGGATATAGTGGTGTTGATATAGTAGCGGGGATATAGTAGTGGGGATATAGTAGTGGGGATATAGTAGGGGGGATATAGTAGTGGGGATGGCTGTGCCAGGCTAGTAATCTCTACTACACAATGAGGCCTGCTGGTGGTCAGATTTGTCTGGGTCATACAATTCTATATTATATAGCTGACCCGACCCCGGCCCCCCATCACAGTCAGGAACGACAATGTGGCCCCCAGAGAAAAAAGTTTGGTGACCCCTACTCTATGGGGTTCAGGTCAGGCAAGTTGGCAGGCAAATCAAGCACAGTAATATTATGGTCAGTAAACCATTTGGTAGTAGTTTTGGCACTGTGGGCAGATGCTAAGTTCTGCTGGAAAAGGAAATCAGTATCCCCATAAAGCTTGTCAAGAGATAGAAGCATGAAGTGCTCTAAAATCTCCTGGTAGATGGTTGCGTTGACTTTGGACTTGATAAAACACAGTGGACCAACACCAACAGATGACATGGCACCCCAAATCATCACAAACTGCAGAAACTTCACACTGAAATTCAAACACCTTGGATTCTGTGCCTCTCCACTCTTCCTCCAGACTCTAGAACCTGGATTTCCAAATGAAATGCAAAATTTGCTTTCATCTGAAAAGATTACCTTGGACAACTGAGCAACAGTTCAGTTCTTTCTCTCCTTAGTCCAGATAAGATGCTTCTGATGTTGTCTCTGGTTCAGGAGTGACTTGATATTAAGAATGTGACAGTTGTAGCCCCTTTCCTGAAGACGTCTGTGCATGGTGGCTCTTGATGCATTGACACCAGCCTCAGTCCACTCCTTGTGAAGCTCTCCCAAGTTCTTGAAATGACTTTTCTTGACAATCTTCTTAAGGTTGCGGTCATCCCTGTTGCTTGTGCATCTTTTCAAGGCAGCCTTTTCAGCAATGACCTTCTGTGGCTTACCCTCCTTTTGCAGCATGTCAGTGATCATCTTCTCAACAACTGTCAAGTCAGCAGTCTTCCCCATTATTGTGGGTGCTTGTATTGAACTAGACTGAGAGATACACAGTATTTATACTGTTTATATAGTAATTTACTCAAACTTGAAATAAAATATTCTAATACAGGGTGTTTCAAAAAAAATTTGATATCATTTCTCAATCTAATAACTTTGCCAATTCTTGTTCAATTTTAACAGCATGTGTAGAAACAGGTCAAAATTTTATGTTTAATGTTTTTTGTTATCTTTCTAGCTATAGAAATGTCATTCACTGGAAAAGAAAAGGCATTTTGTGTGTTGGAGTATGCTCGACCACAGTTGAACAAGACTGTGCAGCATGCATTTATGAGAGAATTCTCTAAAAATGCACCAACTGCAATGCAGATTTGGACATGGCACAAAAAGTTCAAAGAGGAAGGCTGTCTGTGTGTCTGTGTTTCAGGTGGCGTGCATACTGAAAATTTGTGAAATCATTCATGGAATCCACATACCTTTGAATTTCTCATTTAGATCTTAAGGAATAAATCTTATATTGCTCAACATTAAGCCTGTTCAGTTTCATTTGCATAGACTATGTAGTTTCTGGGATATTTGCATCTCAAATAATATCAAATTTTTTGAAACACCCTGTATTTCAAGGTAGGTTTTTTTTTTATGTTTTGCACTGTATGCCATAATTGTCAAAATTAAAGTAAAAAATGCTTGAAACATTTTAGTTTACATGTAATGAGTCAAGAATATATATTCACTTTCTTTAGTAACTCATGGAAAATATTGAACTTTTTCATGATATTCAAATTTTTTGACATTCCAGAAAAGTTAGGACGCTGTGTAAACTATAAATAAAAACAGAATGTGATAATTTGCAAATCATGCAAACCCTATATTTCATTGAAAATAGTACAAAGACAACATATCAAATGTTGAAACTGAGAAATTTTATTGTTTTTGGAAAAATATATCCTCATTTTGAATTTGATGTCAGCAGCACATTTCAAAAAAGTTGGGACGGGGCAATAAAAGACTGAAAAAGTTGTGTAATGTTTAAAAAAAATTGGGTTAATTAGCAACAGGTCAGTAACATGATTGGGTATAAAAAGAGCATCCCAGAGTGGCAGTCTCTCAGAAGTAAAAATGGGGAGGGGTTCACCACTCTGTGAAAGACTGTGAGGGCAAATAATGCAACAATTTAAGAATAACATTCCTCAGTGTACAATTGCAAAGAATTTGGGGATCACATCATCTGTGGTACATAATATCATTAAAAGAGTCAGAGAATCTGGAGAAATCTCTGTACGCAAGAGACAAGGCTGAAAACTGACATTGGATACCTGTGATCTTCAGGCCCTCAGGCGACACTGCATTAAAAGCAGACACATGTCTGGAGTGGAAATCATTGTTTGGGCTCAGGAACACTTCAGAAAATAAACCGGTTTCTGCATATGTTACAACTGCATGGCTCCATAATAAGAGAGTCTGGGTGCTAAACTGGCCTGCCTGCAATCCACACCTGTCTCTCATTGGAAACATTTGGCACTTTATGAAGCGTAAAATACAACAAACGAGACCCGAACTGTTGAGCAACTGAAATTGTATCTTAGGCAAAAATGGGACATTTCACTGTCAAAACTACACCAATTGATCTCCTCAGTTCCCAATATTTACAGAGAGTATTGTTAAAAGTAGAGGTGATGCAACACAGTGGTAAACATGCCCCTGCCCCAACTTTTTTGAAATATGTTGCTGACATCAAATTCAAAATTAGCATATATTTAAAAAAAAAAACAATAAAATTTCTCCATTTCAACATTTGATATGTTGTCTTTGTACTATTTTCAATTAAATACAGTATATGGTTTCCATGATTTGCAAATTATCACATTCTGCTTTTATTTTATTTTAGAGCTTACACAGTGTCCCAACGTTTTTGGAATTGGTGATGTGGTGCTTGAAAGTTTGTGAACCCTTTAGAATTTTCTATATTTCTGCATAAATATGACCTAAAACATCATCAGATTTTCACACAAGTCCTAAAAGTAGATAAAGAGAACCCAGTTAAACAAATGAGACAAAAATATTATACTTGGTCATTTATTTATTGAGGAAAATAATCCAATATTACATATCCGTGAGTGGCAAAAGTATATGAACCTTTGCTTTCAGTATCTGGTGTGATCCCCTTGTGCAGCAATAACTGCAACTAAATGTTTCCGGTAACTGTTGATCAGCCCTGCACACCGGCTTGGAGGAATTTTAGACCATTCCTCCATACAGAACAGATTCAACTCTGGGATGTTGGTGGGTTTCCTCACATGAACTGCTCACTTCAGGTCCTTCCACAACATTTCGATTGGATTAAGGTCAGGACTTTGACTTGGCCATTCCAAAACATTAACTTTATTCTTCTTTAACCATTCTTTGGTAGAACAACTTGTGTGCTTAAGGTCATTGTCTTGCTGCATGACCCACCTTCTCTTGAGATTCAGTTCATGGACAGATGTCCTGACATTTTCCTTTAGAATTCGCTGGTATAATTCATAATTCATGGTTCCATCAATGATGGCAAGCCGTCCTGGCCCAGATGCAGCAAAACAGGCCCAAAGCATGATACTACCACCACCATGTTTCACAGATGGGATAAGGTTCTTATGCTGGAATGCAGTGTTTTCCTTTCTCCAAACATGAGGCTTCTCATTTCAACCAAAATGTTCTATTTTGGTCTCATCCTTCACAAAACATTTTTCCAATAGCCGTCTGGCTTGTCCACATGATCTTTAGCAAACTGCAGATGAGCAGCAATGCTCTTTTTGGAGAGCAGTGGCTTTCTCCTTGCAACCCTGCCATGCACATCATTGTTGTTCAGTGTTCTCCTGATGGTGGACTCATGAACATTAATATTAACCAACGTGAGAGAGGCCTTCAGTTGCTTAGAAGTTACCCTGGGGTCCTTTGTGACCTCGCCGACTATTACACGCCTTGCTCTTGGAGTGATCTTTGTTGGTTGACCACTCCTTGGGGAGGGTAACAATGGTCTTGAATTTCCTCCATTTGTTCACAATCTGTCTGACTGTGGATTGGTGGAGTCCAAACTCTTTAGAGATTGTTTTGTAACCTTTTCCAGCCTGATGAGCATCAAAAATGCTGTTTCTGAGGTCCTCAGAAATCTCCTTTGTTCATACTATTATACACTTCCACAAACATGTGTTGTGAAGATCAGACTTTGATAGATCCCTGTTCTTTAAATAAAACAAGGTGCCCACTCACACCTGATTGTCATCCCATTGATTGTAATCACCTGACTCTAATTTCACCTTCAAATTAACTGTTAATCCTAGAGGTTCACATACTTTTGCCACTCACAGATATGTAATAGTGGATCATTTTCCTCAATAAATAAATGTCCAAGTATAATATTTTTGTCCCATTTGTTTAACTGGGTTCTCTTTATCTACTTTTAGGACTTGTGTGACAGTCTGATGATGTTTTAGGTCATATTTATGCAGAAATATAGAAAATTCTAAAGGGTTCACAAACTTTCAAGCACCACTGTATATAAGACAATAACACAAGACACCATCTATGTCGGTCTAGAGATGTGTAAATATGTGTGTATAATTCCTAAGACTTTCGTGTCAGCCATCTGAAATCCAGCAGGGTTTTACATTAACTTTTGAAACCACTTGTTTTGTCGGGCAAGTTGAAAGGAAATTTACTTGTCTGAATGTGAAGTTGACTTGTCCGAAAATATTTGAGAAAAAAAAAAACACAAATAAACTATTTGTAGCCCAATAATCTTTATGGCATTTTTTTCCGAATTCACAACATATGCATAATATCTATGAATAAAAAGTAATCAATACTTGATATACTGAGGCAAAAGTTCAAAAATATAGTAAAACAGACTGATTGATACCATAATTCACCAATTATTATGCTGAAGTTCAGAAGCAATATATTCCAATAGAGTAGAAATTATGAACATGAAGTTTTAAGAACAAAATAACTATACTATGAGATCCAGAAACACTAACCATTATATATACACAGATCAGTACTCTGCAGTTCATTAACAAATATCACAAAAAGTAACATTATCATAAAATGTATGACTTGATGAGATATCACTAGTTTGGACAAGAGAAACAAATAACAACAATGCTACAATTAAAAACAACTGATAACAAAATTGACTGATTAATACTGTAAATCACTGATTATTATACACTGAAATCTAGTTATCAAATGACAAGATAATATATCTTGTTATGAAAACCTCCACACCTCTATTGACTCACAGATGAATGGATACAAATAAAGTTTCTATTCATCTTCATCTATCAACCCTTGAGTTCTGCTCCATCAATTGGACTCCATCAATCATTAATTTATTTATGAGAAACTGAAAACCAGAAAATTAAAATTATATATATTTTCATTTTTAAATTATTAATTTTGAATATATATCCTCCACTGATTAATTGTTGTCTAATTATTCAGTGTGGCTCCTGCATGGTATTTAATGGTCAAAAAAAGATAATAATTTCAAATAATCCATAATTATATCTAAAATTATAGAGCCCTATGTTTCAAATCCCTAAACTCCCATTACTAATTAGTTAATTAATACAGCCGGTAACCTAATTAGCAGCCATTTGACAGCTTGGTATTTCATAGATAACTTTCCCCACTCCTACCTCACTCCCTGTCAATCCACACACATGCAGGCACACATTCCCCGCCACACACGCTCGACTATATAACAAACACCATCAACAACAATTCAAAGATTTGGAAATTACCACACACTCAATGTAAATATACAGTTGAATAATGATCCTGCCAACAGAAATGTCAACAAATCCACGTGTATGACACGATTAAAACCAATCATAAACGAGCGTTTACTTTTCAGCTCAAATACACGAAGCAGTATTGGCCGGTTTCGCAAGTGGAATATTGTGCATGTGCACATTGCTCTTTCCGAATAGAAACATCTGGCGATTCATCAAAACAATATGTCGAGTGAGATGCTTTGGAAATCATGTGAATAAACTGATAAATTTGATATGTAACCCGAATATCAGCGTATTTTGGCACTTGTCCGATCGGACAAGTAACTGAGACAATGAGCTTGTCCGGCATTAAGTATCACTTGTCCCAGACAAGCGGACAACTGTTAATGTCGAGCCCTGTCCAGGGAATACAGCTCCACACTTCATACATGTAAAACAGTAAGTTTGTTATACGGAGTATTATTAGACATACAGGACACTTTTTTGATGGAATAAAAAACATGCATTCTATTCCCTTCCAGTGGGTTTCATTCATTTGGTCTGATAGCATGCAATATTGTTATCATATCGTTTATCCTACATGTATTATGCCACTCTCCCCAGTGGAGAATGATGATGCAATATTGTTACAATATTGCACGTTGTCAAGACAACATGACATCACATGTCAGAGCTCATGCTGCTCCAATGAATATACAATGACAAAACTTTTCTGCTGCACATGCGCAGAATCATTTCTTTGTCCACCGAGAAAGAGAAAAGACGAGGCTAATCCAGTGCTACTGCTAGGATTAGCTATGCTATAATTCAGCACTAAATAAATAAACTGAAAACTGAAACTAAAGATGCGCTGAACACCTGAAAGGCTACCAAAACTTCATTATATATTCTTCACACATATTTACAAGAGAAAAACATACCAACAGACATTAAAAAACTGGAAAAGGGACACATTGGAGACATAAAACTTCTGCACTAGCAAGCGACTGTGATAATTTGTAAACAAACATGGCCGCGAGGTTTGCTTCGTTAAAAGTGGAAGATTTTGAGAGAATTTTGGCTGCCAGGTTGCTCCGTTGTGTGTAGTTGTTGATATGGATTTTAAAAGTAAGTCAATAAATTACATAGGGAAAATGAATACTTAAGTCTCATCTCATCATCTCTAACTGCTTTATCCTGTTCTGCAGGGTCACAGGCAAGCTGGAGCCTATCCCAGCTGACTACAGGCGAAAGGCGGGGTACACCCTGGACAAGTCGCCAGGTCATCACAGGGCTGACACATAGACACAGACAACCATTCACACTCACATTCACACCTACGGTCAATTTAGAGTCACCAGTTAACCTAACCTGCATGTCTTTGGACTGTGGGGGAAACCGGAGCGCCCAGAGGAAACCCACGCAGACACGGGGAGAACATGCAAACTCCACACAGAAAGGCCCTCGCCTGCCGCGGGGCTCGAACCTGGACCTTCTTGCTGTGAGGCAACAGCGCTAACCACTATACCACTGTGCTGCCCGAATAATTAAGTATAAGTGAAAAATACTGTGGTGAGCATGCGTGGAAGAAGAGTCTGGAGACAGAAATCCTACTTTCTCGGTCGTTAGCCTGTGCTACTCGTCTTCGACTCGTTCAATATCATGCTCGCTGAATAGGATATATCTGATATACCACTCAACACCAGCCAATATTATTTAAATATCGAGGTGTTATTTATTGTGTGGGGTCGCAGATGTTCAGTAATTTACCACTAGATGGAGACATTTGCCGTATTTGCTCATTCATCTCCGTTTCCGTGTTTTTAACAGCTTCAGGGACGTTTTTGCATTTCAGTGTTTCGGGGTTTGTTTGTTTGTTTGTTTGTTTGTTTGTTTTAATATAGAAGACTTACTTATGTTAAATTTGATTACAGTATTGATACTTTTCTTGCTTTATCTTGAATTTTCTTTTAGCCCAGTACTGACTGGCCTCAGTGGGTGGCGTTGAGCTTTATTATAGATCCCAACTTCCCAAGCTTTGAAATTCACTTCCATAAAGTTTGCCTGAGCTCCCTTTCACATTTTAAAGCTGAACTTAAATCACATATCTTCAGTCAGTGCTATTCCAGGTCATTTTCAAAGTTCCCATGTTTTGGTGCCCCCTTACTCAGTTGTCCATGTTTTCTCTATCCTTTGGTATTCTTCTGGTACTCTAGCCATCCTTCACTGTTATTTGTCCTATATTCTGCCCCTTTAATTTTCTTTAATCTATCACATATATCAATTCTGTATCAAGTATGTTAACTCTGATTCGTGCTTGTCATTTATTTTGTCACATTTCTGTCTTTTTTTATTTATTTCTGGTATGGAGTTTGTAGTGCAACCTAGAGGGTTCCTCCCCACCACCAACACACACACACACACACACACACAATAAAAGTAACCCCTTTTTTCCTGGGCAGGATCACAGGGAATCCAGAGTCTATCCCAGGAACACTGGGCATGAGTTGGAAATACACCATGAATTGGATTCCAATCCATAGCAGGGCACAACATAGCCAATAAACTACTAGCATGTTTTTGGGTGGTAGGAGGAAACCAGAGAACCCAGAGGAAACAATGCTGACACTGGGAAAATATACACAGAAGCACCACACAGACAGAGGTTTGAAACCTGGTGTGAGACAGCAACACCACTTTGGGGTTGTTGTTGTTATGCTAGAAGTGAATGTTTGCCATAATGAAAAAAATTAACCTTTTTCCTTTTTTCAGATGATAGAAATGCTTAAATGCAGTTACTAACATGAAGTGCTACTTCGTATGTGTGTACTGATTTTCATGAACTGAGACATGATGAAAGAAGGTAAAACTAATCCAATGTGCTATGTGAGCTTAAAGATCATATGCAGATAAAGACAATGCAAGCACTGTCTCCAAAGGAGGTATGAGTTAAGAAACTGCAATTACCAGGCATATGAGAAAAAAATAAAGAGTCCTTTCACAAAATTAACTGCAAGAGTGTGTGTGTGTGTGTGTGTGTGTGTGTGTGTGTGTGTGTACGTACTGGCAAAAAGATGTGTTTGCTATACCTTCAGTGCTTTAGCAGTAGTTCCAAAAATATATAGCAAAATAGTTATATGATGCATGAGCACAGAAAGAACGTGAGACTATGCATAATAAAAAAAGAAACATGCACAGCACACCTTGTATAAAATATTCCAACACTGTCTTATTTGTCAATGACTATAAACTACTTAAATAAAATCCTGACATCATATGGAAAAATGTACTAAAGTCGATTTGTTTCCAAACCACACCTATACAATCCCCTTGCCTTTACAGTGAGAGTGACATTTTGTCTCCTTTCCCTCCATCCATGGAGGAGACTAACATGCTCATTAACATTCCTGCCTTAGGGCATGCTGGCACAGGAACAAGGCAAACGGTCTGGGTGTAAGAATCCGTCATTCACAACCCGAGCAGAACAACAGACTCATGGGCTCAACTTGCTCAAGATCACTCAAGCATAATTTACCAAACAAGTGACTCGCTATATTCCCCAAAGCTTGACCAGGCCATGTGCACTTATAATCAGAATGACACGACAATGTTGAGTTTAGTGTTTTGCTGACAAAAACATCCTTGTAGTAATTTGGAGATAAGTAAGATGTTGTAGAGATTTGGGGAATTAGGACTGCTGCTGCCTTGGCAACGGTGTGGGGATCAGTAATCAGTCCTGTTATGATGAGGCACTCAAGCGGACATACACACAGCACTGAGGGAGAGTGAAGAGCAGACACTGTCCAGCCAGTTTCTAAAGAACTTTTTTTTCACAAAGTATTTTGTTTTTTTACAGGAAAACACATCATCTTTGCACAGATTACTTTGGTTATAGTATTCCGTGTGTGTGTGTGTGTTTCACATCATTCAGTCTTTGGAACTATAGGCTGTAGGCTTTGATGTGTGCACTCTCCAGGTTAGCTATCTTTACAATCTCCAATCCTGCTTTAATATAAACACAGAAAAATCCTCAGTGTTGAAGACTTAAAGTATTTATATAACTACAGATGTACACCATGAATAATGTAAAGGTGATGTCAACGCAATGGTACTAATTCAAAACACACTGTATGGTGTTCTGGACTGTTGTCCTATCCATGTCATGCCCAGTGTTCCCAGGATAGGG
Source organism: Neoarius graeffei (assembly GCF_027579695.1). Taxonomy (NCBI): domain Eukaryota; kingdom Metazoa; phylum Chordata; class Actinopteri; order Siluriformes; family Ariidae; genus Neoarius; species Neoarius graeffei. Next base: position 50,897,577 of record NC_083577.1, on the reverse strand, counting down.
TCTGGACCAACCACAACCCTGACCAGAATAAACTGGTTACTGAAGATGAGTGAATGAATGAATGAACTCTGGTGTGAAACAAAAATATCTGGTGAAGGGCACAACACTGATTCTGATCCAGGATGAAAAACATAACTGTTTAAATGCCCATACCAGCCATTGCATTTTGAAAGCATGCTACTCTGCTAGCACATTCATGCACATTCTCTTCATGCACATTCACCTAGCTGAATACAGAGTCTTTACAAGATAACTTTTATTCATAAAAATGGAAGGCATCGTTTTTATACACAATATGCCCAATACTTTTTTTCCATCGTAGCCACCTCCAAGGCTGGTTCTGGTCCATTACGATGGAATAACCATATGAAAATGGACTGGATTGGTTGAAAGAATTTAAAATATAACTACTTTGACAAAATATCTCCAGTTTTACATTACAATTTATGATCTATGGCCTAGGATGTTGCTGTATTGTTGTGGATTGTTTTTCAAACGTAACACAGTGGAATATTGATGGCATCGAAAATACTTTTGGGCTTCTGGGAAGGGTGAGCTGGTCCCTTTCATAACTCATGGGGTCTGCTGTATGAATTACCAGTGCTGTCACGTATTTGCTGAATCAGTTAATATCTGATAAAAACTTTATTTGCTATTCTGTTGTAAGCCTACAGTTTCCTCTATATGGTGATTCATGAATGTGAGATAAATCAGAGTCCAGAAATCTACAAACGATAGCCTGTACACAAAACACTTGTAAGAAATATAAATTTTATGTGATGATCAGAGGATCGTCACTCATTACCTACAACAAACCCAAAGCAGTAAAAACATTTTATAAATTATACAGACTCTGTTCTTCATTAGGGGTGGCACAGTGGTGTAGTGGTTAGCACTGTTCCCTCACAGCAAGAAGGTCCTGGGTTCGAGCCCAGCGGCTGGTGAGGGTCTCTGTGTGGAGTTTGTATGTTCTTCCCATGTCTGTGTGGGTGTGCTCCGGTTTCCCCCAAAGACATGCAGGTTAGGTTAACTGGTGGCTCTAAATTGACTGTAGGTGTGAATGGTTGTTTGTCTCTGTGTCAGCCCTGCGATAACCTGGCAACTTGTCCAGGGTGTACCCCACCTCTCACCCATAGTCAGCTGGGATAGGCTCCAGCTTGCCTACGAGCCTGTAGAACAGGATAAGCAGCTACAGATAATGGATGGATGGATCAGAGGATCATTGCTCATTACCTACAACAAACACAAAGCAGTAAAAACATTTTATAAATTATACAGACTCTGTTCTTCATTAGGGGTTAGCACTAACTAATGAATGTAGTGGTTAGTACTGTCACCTCACAGCAAGAAGGTCCCGGGTTCGAGCCCAGCGGCCAGCGAGGGCCTTTCTGTATGGAGTTTGCATGTTCTTCATGTGTCTGCATGGGTTTCCTCCGGGTGCTCCGGTTTCCCCCACAGTCCAAAGACATGCAGGTTAGGCTAATTGGTGGCTCTAAATTGACCGTAGGTGTGAATGTGAGTGTGAATGGTTGGTTGTCTCTGTGTCAGCCCTGCAATAACCTGGCGACTTGTCCAGGGTGTACCCCACCTCTCACCCATAGTCAACTGGGATAGGGTCCAGCTTGCCTGATAATGGCTACAGATGATGGATGGATGGAAATTGTAGAAAGAGGTAATGCCAACATTATAACTTAGTCTGGAAGCTGAATTTTGACAATAAGCTTAAAACATATTAGCGCATAAAGAAGGCTATTCATTGAGCGGGTGCATGAGACTGCACAGGAACTCATCAAATAGTGTCATGAAACTAATGCAATAAAATCTGAAACTGTAACTAATGGCGGCATGGTGGTGTAGTGGTTAGCGCTGTCGCCTCACAGCAAGAAGGTCCTGGGTTCGAGCCCCGTGGCCGGCGAAGGCCTTTCTGTGTGGAGTTTGCATGTTCTCCCCGTGTCCGCGTGGGTTTCCTCCGGGTGCTCCGGTTTTCCCCACAGTCCAAAGACATGCAGGTTAGGTTAACTGGTGACTCTAAATTGACCGTAGGTGTGAATGCGAGTGTGAATGGTTGTCTGTGTCTATGTGTCAGCCCTGTGATGACCTGGCGACTTGTCCAGGGTGTACCCCGCCTTTCCCCCGTAGTCAGCTGGGATAGGCTCCAGCTTGCCTGCGACCCTGTAGAACAGGATAAAGCGGCTAGAGATGATGAGATGAGACTGTAACTAATGTTTACACCTGGGCGGCATGGTGGTGTAGCCGTTAGCACGGTCACCTCACGGCAAGAAGGTTCTGGGTTCGAACCCAGCGGCCGGCGAGGGCCTTTCTGTGTGGAGTTTGCATGTTGTCTGCGTGGGTTTCATCTGGGTGCTCTGGTTTCCCCCACAATCCAAAGATATGTGGTGAGGTTAATGTGGGACGGCCTTGGACTGACTCCCAACTGCTCCCCGGGCGCTGTTAGCATGGCCGCCCACTGCTCTGGGTATATGTGTGTGTTCACTGCTTCAGATGGGTTAAATGCAGAGAGGAAATTTCACAAGTGTGTGATGAATAAAGTTGTGCTTTCTTTCTAAAAACACTATTCGTCCGTTCGCCACTGTGAGTGAAGTGTATCAGCCATATTTTACCTCAGAAAACTTGTATAAAACCGTCCCTTTCGGGTGTGAAAAGGCATAGGAGCACTTTGCACTGCACAGAAGTGTACTATAAAGTATTTGGATACTGGAATGTGGTTGGAGCGTGAAGGAGCGAGTGGCTCGACTCTGCGGAAGGGGGTGATAGAGAGATAGAGGGGGAGATATGGGGAGGGCAAAAGACTGGAAAACTCAAACATCTTGGTTGCTGCACAGCACAGAGGCTCAGACTCCGCTCAGAAAAGTTTTTAACGGACCAACTTTCTTGTGGAAGACGAAACACACACACAGAGAGACAGACAGACACACACACTGTGCATCTCTTTCTGTCCGATGTGTGCGTGATGGACTGCAGAAGTTTGCCGCTGCGGGGGAAAAAGGCATAAAGATCGAGCTGAAGAAGCACATTGTTCTCTGTTCAACCCTGAGCGCTGAAGATTGAAGAACATGAGTGGATTTTCAGTTCAGCTTCCAAGCGAGAAACCGCGATCTGCTGCTTCTGATCATAGTTAAGTTCAAGCAAAGTTAGTCTGCAGGAGCGAGGTGAGCTGCTCGACTCTCTTCACTTTACACTTCAGACTTTTAGAAAACTTAAACACACTGCACTTTGTGTTCATGCACAACTTTCTCTCAGGCCAGTTTATAAAACCTACATCCGGTTACACTACTGATCGACGAATAACATTCAGTACATAGGCTACAATAACACATCTGCACGCTGAATATGTGAACAGCTGGAGTGCTATTTCCTCATAACTGATACATATATATTCTCTCTCTCTCTCTCTTTCTCTCTCTGTTTGTTGGTTTATTTAATACTGCTGTGCTTGTGCAACCTCACTGTAGACCCATTCAAAAACATTCCAAAAATCAAGACTACCCCATTATTATAGATCCATGGCTGCCACAAGTTATTTAAGTTTGCAGTCCACATTATACTAGGCAATAGATCTCTGTAAAATGGATGTTTATTTGAGTTATAGTGTGCATGTCAATTTCAAGAAAAAGCAACACACTGAATGTGTGTGTGTGTGTGGTGGTGTTGGTGGTGTGCTGCATGTGTTAAATTTAATGTGATGCCCAGTTGAGAACATTAGCATAAGAAAAAAGGTCTTAGTGAATTTGCCATTGTGTGGAATGAGGAGTTCCAACAGTCAGAGACAGAGCGAATGAAAGGGTGTAAAGAAATGATGGGCTATTCAGATTATTCAGCCCCGCTTGGTCTCTGGTCATGAGCCTCTGAGATGTGGGACGGCTGCATCACTTTCATGTCTTAGGCCTGCTTTTCTCTGCATATACTTTAAGACTCTCTCGTTCTTTCTCTCTTTGGTGTGTAAAATTTAATGAACATCAGAAAAAGGGAACCTTAGAAAACAAGTATGAATGCGATCTACTAGGCAGTACTAGAGGAGGTGTAAAAAATGCAAGTGACAGCTTAGTAAAAAGTCTCTCATCCTGAGGTACAGGACTTCACTTTATGTGTGTAAAGCAAACAGGCAAAGGTGGTGTAATGTCTTTAGATCATGTACATTGCACTTTACTCATTTCATCATGTGGTTTTTAAGTGTAAATAGTGAGCCGTTATTGTTGTTTTGTGTTTCCTGACAACGTTCTCTACTAATTAACTCCGCTTGTTAAAAAAAAAAAAACATTGGGATTAATTAGATTACAAAAACTGAGAAAATGCATGCGAAGCACACTGATTTTGAACCCAGCATTTTTGGCATTATTTTAATCAATTAATGTATGTTCAGTTTGGATTGGATTTGTAGAATAATTTTGAAAAAGGTCACATTCAAGGATGTATTTGAAACGATCTCAGTTTTACCAAAGGTCACCAGTATACAGTACACAAACAGTTAATACTGTTCAGCTTAAATTAAAACAGTCATGATATCATCCAGTGTTTAGAGAGCTGTAATGTTTATCGAATAGAAAAGTTGTGTATTACAAAAGTTAGACCTATAGTCATCATGTGAATATAGTATTACTGTCACAGAGGTGGTTCTAGAATTCCCCCCATGGGGCTGGGGGGTTGGGTTACAAAGGTATTAACGTAATGTACCAGATGAGGATATACATTTGTGGTGGGCTCACACAGATTTCAGAAAAGGCAACTGAAAGAGTAATAAACAGTAAACGTTAACCTGCAAGACTACAAGGCATTATTAAATTAATTTTGCATGTCAGTTTTGTCTTTGCATTACTTTTATCATTAAACAAGACTGGCTATTTTAAATATAATTAGAAACATATTAAATAAAGTGTAATACCATCCATCCATTATCTGTTACCACTTATCCTGTGCAGGGTCATGGGCAAGCTAGAGCCTATCCTAGCTGACTATGGGCGAGGGGGGGGGTATACACCCTGGACAAGTCACCAGATCATTGCAGGGCATAAAGTGTAATACTCTAAATATTATTATTACTATTATTAATAATCATCATCATCTTCATTTCTGGCAGTATGGTGGTGTAGTGGTTAGCACTGTCACCTCATAGCAAGAAGGTTCTGGGTTCAAGCCCAGCAGCCGACGGGGGCCTTTCTATGTGGAGTTTGCATGTTCTGTCCTTGTCTGTATGGGTTTCCTCCACAGCCCAAAGACATGCAGGTTAGGCTAATTGGTGGCTCTAAATTGACTGTGAATGTGAATTGGTGTTTGTCTCTGTGTGCCAGCCCTGTGATGCTTTGGTGACTTGTCCAGGGTGCACTCTGCCTCTCGCCCATAGTCGGCTGGGATAGGCTCCAGCTTGCCCATGACCCTGCACAGGATAAGTGATTAGAGATAATGGATCTTCATTTCTGTTTAAAATGCTGTACATTAATGTGTACTACATTTTAAAATGATATTTTGACCCTGTTTGAAAGCTAATTAGGATTTGAGTTTGTTTATCACCAGCATCTTCTTTCTATTTACGCCACATTCTCTGAGTATGCTGCAAATCCACTCATGCTGGACATGTCCCAGACTGTAACATTCATAAAAAAAATCATTGGAAGGAATGGCCAAAAGCTCTGTCATTCTGACTCACTCTGAACATGTATTCAGTTACTTCCCTCCACTGACTTTAACCTTTTATTTCTTGTTGTGGCTTTGCTGTGCTGTTTGGATGCTACTATATGCCCACAACCTGGCAAGATGAATTAACTTTGTCATCTTTTCTGGTTTGTGTGTTTTTGGGATGTGAAAATGAAAGTGCTGCAGCATGGGAGTGTAATTGAATGTAAATAATATGAGTATTTAAAAATGGATTAATCAGGCAAAAAAAAAAAACCTTGCCTCTTCTTGAGAAAGGGTGTCACATTTCTGCTACTGTATCATGTAGGATTCTGATCACATGTCAGCCCTGCAGAGTTTTCAATCCTTACTTAGTTGTAATGTCTGCCCATTAGGTGGGCAGGGGGGGCTGAGTGGTCCTCATACCAGAGTCCTTGTGTCTGGGACAATGTTAGTGTCAGATCTCAGATCTGTTAGCCGAAACTATGAGGAGTATCTTGTATCTCCATGTGAATTGATGGGACCTCCAGTGAACTGAAAAACAGCAGAGTTTCATACAAATCTGCAGTGTTCTTCATGGTGAGTACAGCTGGAGATGGTGGTAAGCTGTTGAGGAAACTGAAGAGTGTGAAAAGTGCTAACTCCTTACATGTCTTTCTGCGCTCAAAGAGTGCACTTTGAGTTTTAGCTCTTCAGCACTGGCCATTAGGGCATAGGACAATTCTAGCATTTTTGTGACCACTGTCAGAGGTCCTTCTAGACATCTGCTTCATTATCACATGAGTAGCTGGGGTTAATTAAGACCACATCATATCCTGTATTCAGTGCTGAAAAGGATTCTTCGTGCTTTTTACCATCCTAGGGCATTGTTTGATCTTGTTTTTGTCATCAAAGAAATCACCCAAAGTGCATACTTATCTTTGCAAGTATCTATGAACACATCTATTGATTATTTTTTTCTGAAACTATTCCAGACCTAAAAATACACTCACTGGCCACTTTATTAAGTACACCTATACACCTGCCTGCTGTTTTATGCAGGTATCTAATCAGCCAATCCTTTGACAGCAGCACAATGCATAAAATTATGGACATATAAATCAAGAGCTTCAGATAATGTTCACTTCAATCATCAGAATGGGAAAAATTGTGATCTCTGTGACTTTCACTGTGGCATGGGTGTTGGTGCCAGATGGACTGGTTTGAGTATTTCAGAAACTGCTGATCTCCTGGGGTTTTCACACACAACAGTCTCTAGAGTTTACACAGAATGGTGCAAAAAAAAAAAGGTGAGTGACAGTCTGTGGGTGGAAACACCTTGTTGATAAGACAGGTCAGAGGAAAATGGTCAGATTGGTTTGAACTGCCAGGAAGGATATAGCAACTCATATAATAACGCTTTACAACCATGGTGAGCAGAAAAGCATCTTCTGAAACAGCAGAAGACCACATTGGGTTCCACTCCTGCCAGCCAAGAACAGGGATCTTAGAATCAAGAACAAGTTCCTGTTAAAGTGGTCAGTGAGTGTATCTGCCCCGTTAAAATGTACTAGTCCTTCAGAAAAAGTCACAAGAATAGCATGCATATATATATATATATATATATATATATATATATATATATATATATATATATATATATATATATATATATACACACACTTTTTTTGGACATTTTCAATTTTATTTCAAAAAGTTGTATGTAAGGACTAAAACATGATTGTACATGCTGTTATAGGAAGTAGTGACAGGGTGTAGTGTAATAACAGTCCAATGCAATTTATTTATTTATTATGTTGATTGTTTTCTATATCAGCATATTTAAAAATTTTCTATACCTTTTATATTTTACCAACAATTAAAAAAAATGTTAACAATTAACAATCCATAATTTGTTACATTTAGTGTTGTGGGATGTGCATTATGGACATTCCTGTTATTACTTTTATTATAACAGCTATAAACAGTCATCCTCTGACCAGCATTTCTTTTTTTCCGCTTTCCCATGGTAGAAAACCTAAAGGAACCACTCTGCTTGTTAAGTCCCTTTCACATACAAAATTCGTTAATGTATGAGATAAAAACAACACGGACTAGATACATTTTCATTCCCATTCAGTCTTCCATCATGTAAATGTAATGGATATCGTGTATTCCCACCATTGTGAGACTGGATATGACATATAATTAATGAGATGGCAAGTACATTGTTGTGAAAAGCCCAAGCTGAGGCATTCACTCGTGAGCAACATGGCATGAGTTGAGCTGCATCACGTCTCTGTTGAGAAGTTCTCTTCCTGTTTCTGAACATTTGTTTTGTTCAAGCAAAGGCTATCATCCGTATCTGCTAAGTCACTCAAGCATGCAAGCATGACCCCTTGAACTATTCACCCAGAATGCAATGCGCCATGTTGTAGTTGCCTGTTCTCTATAGACGGTATTAACTACAGACACCTGCTTTCACTTTTTTCACTTATTACTCGCCTTATTTAAACCCCAGCTTCTGTTGTCTTGTGTTTGTTTTTATTTTCCACACCAATGCTCGTTCTTTTCCTCACTTCTACTGTCATGCTTTCATGTCTAGTGTTTTTTGTTGCTTTGACTATCCTGTGTAAACAGAAGGTTTCTGCCCTTGCCTCTGTCTCCATGCCTCAACCATGATAAAAATATTGAGTGGAAATGTCAGAATCCCATTCATGAGTGTCAAAGGGCAGGCACTTACTGATGTAAGCACAGAGAAGAGCAGGGAAGTAGACGGTCAACAAAGCCAAGACAGAAGCAAGGTCAGGAAACAAGCGTAGGTCGGGCGATCGGCAAACAACGTAGAATAGGCGAGACAGGAATCGTAGTAGAATAGCACAAGCAAAAAGTCAGAAAACAGAGAGACAAACAGGAGAATGCAAGGCTTGATATGTACTGGGTAAACAGGACGATACTCCGCACTGGGGTGTTGTGTGAATGTGACTTAAGTAGGTGGAGTGCTGATTAGGAGAATGCATGACAGCTGTAATTAATATTCAGGTGACAGAGGGCACTGTGGTTCTTGGGGATTGTAGTTCTGAGTGTCCATGTTTGTAGTTTGTGTGTTTTCAGCGGAGTTACTGACAATGAGAGAGAGAGAGAGCACATTCACATAACTTTTATTACAGTATATTGTTCTGTTTTATTTTTAGTTACTGTTGATGTCATATTATATGTAGTTTATAAATGAAACTTTATCATAGGTATCTATGTACAGAAAAAAACAAGCTTTATTTATGGTTTGCTCCTATCTGCATATTCAGCTATCTGCATTAGATCTTGGAACATATCCCCTGTGGATATGGCACTCCCACTGAATCTGCCGGTGTTTTCTTTGTTTGTTGTTTTGAGTTCACTGCTGGTTGCTTTACATTGAGGCCGTATGAGCAGTACCGTCGCAATATCACTACATCATCATTTATGTCACCGCCAGCAACATCACAACATGTAAAACTGACAGTTCTAATTCCCGCTGGAGCTGAAACAAAAGATTTACGTAAATGTTACTAGGTCGACAGGGGATAGATTAATGTTTCGACTTTGCCTTTTTACTCCCATTCCCACAGGACACCATTACAGCTTAATAATGGAAAATATACGGTTTTCACTGTGAGTGGGGATGGGGTATAACAAAACTCTGTGACATTGGAGACTCCTTCCATAAGTACTAACTAAAGTCTCCTTACAGAAAGATTGCCCATGATATGAATGGTTATATACAGTATTTTACTTTGTTAAATATTTTTTATAGTCAGTTTAGGCTGAAATTATGTGGACCATCCACCATGCTAATCCCTGTGAATGAGTTGTTACTATAAAAATGATAAAGTATTAGAATGAAGGCATTGAAATAAATCTGTGATTTGCCTTGCAACTGACACTATGGTCAGTTGTTGTTATAGAAAATTAAATCTTCTGATCAGGTTTGATAATTAAGTATCCCTGCAGTATAACTTAATTTATCATAGCTTGTCGGAAATAATATCATATGAGAATAAAGGCATGCATGTCTTAGCATATTTAGAGTCTACTGAAATTAATAAGGTAATGGTAGGTGGAGGTTACACTCCATAATATTGAAAATGAATAACAGAAAAATAACATTTACATTTATTTTGTAATTTTTCTGTTCAACACGGTATATGATCTTATAGCCTAGTAGTAGAGTAGCCAATCAGAGCGTGTGCTTGCTCATATCCAGCGAATGTGGATAGAATAAATATATATATATATTCCATCAGTCTCACCATTTTACTTTGACCTACATTGTACTCTTTTTCTTTGTTTAATCCTCTGGTCTCCCACTCTAAAAATGAAAATATCATCAGATGAAATCACACTGTTTAAACAAAGTCTTATATAATCTGGCATATCTGGGAATGATTCTGTCCACAGGACAATGTTAGCATTTCCTGAACCAAACGTCCACCTGTGATTCATATGAAGACCAGTCAGAGTGTGTGGAGGATGGCGTTATTTCATTACTTGACCAAGAGTAAACCCTATACTTTACCAAAATGATATGTATTTTTGAGTAATTGAGAGAAAAGCTTTGCAGTGTATCTTATTTTTAAACTATGAGAACAGTTATTCATACAATTAATCTTGGGTTGACAAACTTTAGAATGAGCTAATGCATGAACATTGCTCTTGCTCAACTTCTGACTCATTAAAGAGAGTGATGAGGATGTAGCTGAAGGCACAGTGAACTTTTAGCACCACATATAATTGTGTGTCATAATCTGTGGTGTGTGAAAAATATGTATTTTGATTTTTAGAGGGGGGCGGCACGGTGGTGTAGTGGTTAGCGCTGTCGCCTCACAGCAAGAAGGTCTGGGTTCGAGCCCCGTGGCTGGCGAGGGCCTTTCTGTGTGGAGTTTGCATGTTCTCCCCGTGTCTGCGTGGGTTTCCTCCGGGTGCTCCAGTTTCCCCCACAGTCCAAAGACATGCAGGTTAGGTTAACTGGTGACTCTAAATTGACCGTAGGTGTGAATGTGTGTGTGAATGGTTGTCTGTGTCTATGTGTCAGCCCTGTGATGACCTGGCGACTTGTCCAGGGTGTACCCCGCCTTTCTCCCGTAGTCAGCTGGGATAGGCTCCAGCTTGCCTGCGACACTGTAGAACAGGATAAAGCGGCTAGAGATAATGAGATGAGATTTTTAGAGGTTGACAGTGTACTGTGCATCTGTATAGAACCATACATGAGGATCAGCTTATATGTACAAGATAATTTATTCCTGAAGGCTAAGTATAACCACATGATGTTCTGTTTCACTCGGGCAAGGGCTTAACTGCAGCCAGCAGTGAAAGGGTCATCATAATGGTCATGGTGACATCTTCATGGTCTGTAAGTTGCCTTGCTGTTGCTTTCCTTTACCAACATAGACTTAAACAATGGCACACTGTTTCACGTGGTTGTTGCCAGTGCTAATCTGATGCAGAAGCCTATACTGAACTGTACGGAGCCCTCTGGCAGGTTGGTAAAGCCTTCTTAAGGGAAGTCTTCTGTTTTCACTTCCAATTCAGGATTATTGGAAGTGAAGCAGACAATGTAAGCCAGTTGTGATTTATTCAGTGGCCTCCCATAGCCCAAACGTGACTTGCCAGGAATGAAGTGGGTGGATGGATCTCCCCATTATGTTCCAAAGGATGAGCAGGAGCATCTGAGAGGAGTGTTGAACCCCTGCCAGGCCACAGACTCCTCTCTAGCCATGGAAGATGAGTCGTACGTGTTGAGCAAGGAGAAGCCATGTGGTAGTCTTTAGCAATCAGCTCATCCCACTCACTGACATACACATCCACTCCCTCTTATGGCCTTTTGCTGAACGCTGTGCTGGACCTATGCCAAGCTAAGGCTGTTCACTAAGGAATTCATTCATTATGTCCAGTAATATCAAGATCATCTACTATCCTGTCATCATCTGCCAACACCTAGTGTAACTAAATTATGTAGCTCTTTATAGTGTGTACAGCACTTCTCTCCGAAACATACTCTGTCAAGGGTTTAAGGTTTATAAAAGGGCCACATGGGGAAGTTAACACACTTTCATTGTGGTTTTCATGCTGTAGGGTGCTGAACTGGACACCTTCTTAGAGCAGCTGGCTTGTAGGTGATCAGATCAAAGACTATACTTGCGTAGGATTGTCAAACAGCTGGTATGTTTCTCGTCTGCACACACATGCAGCATTATGCTGAGCAGCCCCTCTTTCCTGTTCTCAGTTGACACACTGCTGACTCACAACTCAGACAATAGTTCAGACAGATGGATATCTCACACTGAGTGGTAAAATACACTGAGCCATGGTGACAGTGTTGAGAAATTTTCAGGATGCAGTCTGACATTTTGAACATTGCTAATTGCCTGGTGTTGGTGAAGAATGCACTTTATCACAAGTCCTTTCAAAATAAATTATCAGTTTACATAGTATCCCACAATCATGATGGCAAAACTAGCTTACAGTGTCTTGGAAAGGTATTCATCCTCCTTGGTGTTTGTCCTGTTTTGTCGTATTACAAGCTAGAATTAAAATGGATTTTTGGGGGGTTAGCACCATTTGATTTACACAACATGCCTACAATTTTAAAGATGAAAATTGTTGTTCTATTGTGACACAAACAATAATTAAGATGAAAAAACAGAAATCTATAGGTAGAGGTGAATAGGTATTCACCCCCCCAAAGTCAGTACTTTGTAGAGCCACTGTTTGTTGCAATTACAGCTGCAAGTCTCTTGGGGTATGTCTCTATTAGCTTAACACATCTAGTCACTGTGATTTTTGCCCATTCCTCAAGGCAAAACTGCTCCAACTCCTTCAAGTTAAATGGGTTGCATTGGTGTACAGCAGTCTTCAAGTTATACCACAGATTCTCAATTGACTTGAGGTCTGGGCTTTGACTAGGCCATTCCAAGACATTTAAATGTTTCCCTTTAAACCACTCCAGTGTAGCTTTAGCAGTATGTTTAGGGTCATTGTGCTGCTGGAATGTGAACCTTCGTTTCAGTCTCAAACCTCTGGCTGACTCAAACAGGTTTTCCTCCATAATTGCCCTGTATTTAGTGCCATCCATCTGTCCTTCAGCCCTGGCCAGCTTTTCTGTCTCTGCAGATGACAAATATCCCCACAGCATGATGCTGCCACCACCATGCTTCATTGTAGGAACGGTGTTCTCAGGGTGTTGGGTTTGCGCCACACATGGCATTTCCTGTGATGACCAAACAGATCAATTTTAGTCTCATTTGACCAGAGAATCTTCTTCCATGTGTTTGGGGAGTCTGCCACATGTTGTTGGGCAAACTCCAAATGTGTTTTCTTCAGCAATTACTTTTTTCTGGCCACTCTTCCATAAAGCCCCACTCTGTGGAATGTACAGCTTAAAGTGGTCCGATGGGCAGATACTCCCATCTCTGTGGATCTCTGCAGCTCCTTCAGTGTTACCTGTGGTGTCTTTGTTGCATCTCTGATTAATGCCCTCCTTGCCTGGTCTGTGAGTTTTGGTGGGTGGCCTTCTCTTGTCAGGTTTGTAGTGGTGCCATATTCTTTCCATTTTGCTATAATGGGTTTAATGGTGCTCCGTGGGATAGTCAAAGTTTGGGATATTTTTTATAACCCAACCCTGATCTATACTTCTCCACAACTTTGTCTCTGACCTGTTTGGAGGCTCCTTGATTTTCATGTTGCTTGCTTAGTAGTGTTGCAGAGTCAGGGTCCTTCCAGAACAGGTTGATTTATACAGACATCATGTGACAGATCATGTGACACTTTGATTGCACACAGGTGGATCTTAATCAGCTAATTATGTGACTTATGAAGTGAATTGGTTGGACCAGCTCTTATTTAGGGGTTTCATACGAAAGGGGATGAATACTTATGCACACTCCAGATTTCTGTTTTTTCATCTTGATTATTGTTTGTGTCACAATAAAACAATAATTTTCACCTTTAAAGTGGTAGGCATGTTGTGTAAATCAAATGGTGCTAACCCCCCAAACATCCATTTAATTCCAACTTGTAATGTGACAAAACAGGACAAACACCAAGGGGGATGAATACGTTTGCAAGACACGATGTGTCATCATGTCAAACTCTGTGTCTGACATCAGACTCTGCATCTACATTGCTGGAAACTGATGAGAAAGAAGTAGTACAAAGTGTGGCTTCATTTCATGAAGAAAGATGACAACAATGCTACTTTCAGTATCTGTAAAATGACTATTTAGAATAAGGGTAGAAACACAAGCCATATGTCGAAACATCTTTCGATGCAAAATTCCAGAAATATTTGACACTACGTATCAGTGCCACTGCTTGCCAGCCAAGCAGCAGGTCCATCACCGACAGTAAATAACATTATCCATGTTATTAACATGTTATAATAACATTAGCGCAATGCAGGCAAGCTTACTTAGCAGGTTTAGCAGATCCTCCCAGATAAATTTTAGCTGAACTTTGCAAATCTTCTCAGAGAAAGCAGGCATGCTCATTTTTCTGCAGAAGAATTATTGATTTTGTGTGCAAGTTTTACATTTGGTTCAAGCTTATTCCCTTTTGAAAAGGAGCAGTGAAATTTATTTTACCATATTCAAATGTTATTATGCAGGCAAGGTACACTGTATTAATAAAACAGCTGCACTGACTCTGAAAACTTGTGTAGGCCTTTTTTCACACAGAAAATTGACCAGGAATCGAAAAGCGATAAAGAATTGGACTGATAAGCAGAATCAGTAATGGCATCAATGTCATAAAATCTTACCAGTTCTCATCCCTAGCCATGCTACAGTAGCTGCACCAATCTGGCTTATGCAGTTAGGTTTTGGTAGGCATCCAAAATGGCTATGCTGGTAGACCAGGGGCCGTATTCACAAATAATCTTAAGGCTAAAAGTAGCTCCTAACAGGCGAATTTAGGAGAAACTCCTAAAAATAAAGGGCGTGTCAGGTGTAACTTTAGGACTCCTAATTTTAAAAAATAAGAGTTATTCACAAAACATTTTAGGCCTAAAAGTAGCACTTATGTCTGGGAGAGCTTAAAAGGAGCCCAGAGGACTCCTAACTCACTAAGACCTAGTCACAAAAAGTCCTAAAATGGCTGCTGTCATTCCACGATGCAATGTTTTAGAGACGTTAGATGATAGAGAATTATTAAAAAGATACCGATTGGATCGTGAAGGGATAGAAGTTGTAGTTGAGTTGGTGAGGGACGCAATAATGTCCCCAACTAACCGAAACAACCCGATAACGCCGGAGTTGAAGTGTTTGTCAACACTCTGGTATTTGACTACGGGGAAAATGCAGCTCTGCAACACGGATAATTTAGGACTATCACAGCCATCAGTAAGCCGTTCCATCAATCAAACCATCAACGCGCTCAGTAGACCCCATATAATCCGTCAGTTTATCCGGTTCCCTTTAGATCATCGCCATCAACAAAGGATCAAAGGCAACTTTATGGAGATTGCAGGTATGCCCGGTGTGATCGGTGCCATTGATGGGACGCATATAAGAATAATTGCGCCCTCTCAGGATGAATACGTCTTTGTCAATCGCAAAAAATTTCATTCAATAAATGCACAAATTGGGCGGCACGGTGGTGTAGTGGTTAGCGCTGTCGCCTCACAGCAAGAAGGTCCTGGGTTCGAGCCCCGGGGCCGGCGAGGGCCTTTCTGTGTGGAGTTTGCATGTTCTCCCCGTGTCCGCGTGGGTTTCCTCCGGGTGCTCCGGTTTCCCCCACAGTCCAAAGACATGCAGGTTAGGTTAACTGGTGACTCTAAATTGACCGTAGGTGTGAGTGTGAATGGTTGTCTGTGTCTATGTGTCAGCCCTGTGATGACCTGGCGACTTGTCCAGGGTGTACCCCGCCTTTCGCCCGTAGTCAGCTGGGATAGGCTCCAGCTTGCCTGCGACCCTGTAGAAGGATAAAGCGGCTAGAGATAATGAGATGAGATGAAATACACAAATTGTCTTTGACTCACATTACACCATACTGGACATTGTTGCGAAATGGCCCGGATCAACACACGATTCAAGAATATTGATAGAGAGTGGTTTGAGGCAGCTTTTCGAGGGGCACCACGTACCAGCTGGATGTCATTTGCTGGGGGACAGTGGATATCCATGCAAAAGGTGGCTACTGACTCCTTACCTCGATCCACAGCCGGGACCACAGTTAAGTTATAACAGGTAAGGTTGTCATGACTGCACAGTATTAAGGCTATTTACAATTCATACAATTCCATATCATTACTTAAAGACTGCACACACATTTAACAATGTTTACTGTTTTCTTGGTGTATGTTAGAGCACACAAAAGGACACGCAGTGTTGTGGAGAGAGGAATAGGCCAAATGAAATGCAGATTTCATGTACTACACAGTGAAATAAGACTCAGCCCAGAGAGAGCCAGAAGAGTTATCACTGTGTGTGGTATTCTTCACAACCTCTGCCGGCAAAGGAATATCCCACAGCCGGAGGATAGTGATGATGACAATGACGACAACAATGATGATGATGATGGCAATGAAAATGTGATAAACTTGGATGAAGTGGAACAAAGTGGACTGGCATACAGGGATCACTTTGTGAATACACACTGGTAAGAAAAAAATAAGACAGCAAAACATTTCATCCTGGGTCATTTATTGGGTGTCATTTTTCATTTTGTCTATTAGCAACGTGTAATAGTCGCGCTTTAATTTCAAGAGCCTCTCTTTTTCCTTCAAAACCTTCTTTTGCCTTCTAAGCACAGGTATTTCCATCTTCATTTTTTTTTCCATCAGGGGTGAGAAACTGGCACCTGCAGCAGGAAGGAGAGGGGTGGCAGGAGGAGACAGAGGCCCACTGGAGGGAGATGCTGCAGCTGGAAGAGTGCATGGAGGAGATGGAAGAGGACGTGGGAGACGAGGAGGATGACGTGGGAGACGAGGAGGACGTGGGAGAGGAAGAGGAGGACGTGGGAGAGGAAGAGGAGGATCTTCTAGGTGTTGATCCTCCTGTGCCCTAGGGAGGAGATATTGTTATTAGGATAACTTTGTGAGCACATTTTTGAGAGCTGGGTGTTGTTTACTCTTTCATTAAATATCACTATGCATACATTTCAGTGTCTGATTATTGCACAATGCTTACGCCTCTATCTGTGACAATAACTGCATTGCTGGGTCAGCAGCACCCTCAATACCAGTGATGCTTGTATCTGACCCCAACACGCTGTACACCACTGATGTAACTGGGGACAGAGGCTTTGGTGCTGAGCCTTCTCCTAAAATATCTCATCTCATTATCTCTAGCCGCTTTATCCTGTTCAACAGGGTCGCAGGCAAGCTAGAGCCTATCCCAGCTGACTACGGGCGAAAGGCGGGGTACACCCTGGACAAGTCGCCAGGTCATCACAGGGCTGACACATAGACACAGACAACCATTCACACTCACATTCACACCTACGGTCAATTTAGAGTCACCAGTTAACCTAACCTGCATGTCTTTGGACTGTGGGGGAAACCGGAGCACCCAGAGGAAACCCACGCGGACACGGGGAGAACATGCAAACTCCACACAGAAAGGCCCTCGCCGGCCACGGGGCTCAAACCCAGACCTTCTTGCTGTGAGGCGACAGCGCTAACCACTACACCACCGTGCCGCCCCTCCTAAAATATGCATAGAATATTTCAATGACATGGAAAGCAGGCTACCTCACATAAACATCTTCATATCACTATAGCACTTTGGATAACAGAGTCTACCAAGAACCTAAACATAAATATTATGTTGCATTTAGCTTTTGTAAATTGCATGGTAGGCTAAATAAGCAATGTTAATTTCTACCTGTTTTACTGATGACTCATTTGTAGGCTGCAGTCTCAGTCCTCGAATGAGATTGCAGCGAATACCATCTCTTTTCACAGTCGTCTGCTGTGCGGGAGACTCCGGGGAACGCAGCATTCATATTGAACAAGACACTTTCCCATGCATCCCTCTTAGTTTTGCTTGTTACCCCGAAGCCAAATTTTCCTTTTATTGTTTTGCATTCAAGCACCAACTGGGCCAGGAGCAGCAACTGGTCCTGGGACCAATTGGGCTTTCGTTTCTGTCTAGGCGTTTCGTCCATTATGGAAAACAAATTTGGGTTACGTGCGTGCTGACATTTAAAGTATGCAACATATTGTCCTAAATTGGATAATTGTCCTATTGAATAAGTGGCCTACGTGAACAACTAACAAGGCAAAGGGCGCTTTTATTCCCTTGACAATTTACACACCGCAGTCTTCTTATTTTTATTTGTCAAAAGCATCATTTTTGGGTTTGCACTTAATTCTCTTCATACATGTATTTCTCTATCCATTATGTTTTCATAGGCTTTCTCATCCAGCTTTGAAGACTATTTCCTTATTTTCACTTGATGCATTACTTATGACTTTCCAATGAGCCGCCCTGTCACTCAACAACCAATCACCGTTGTCATTGCGTCTAAGCTCGTGCATGTGAATTGACGTCATCCATAGCAACAAAGAGTTACTCTTAGGCTACATCCACACGACAACGGCAACGAGATGTTATTTAAAAAAATATCGCGTCCATATGGGCAACGATCAGTAAAATATCAGGTCCATATTGCAACGCAACACTTGCTGAAAACAATGCAATACACATGCCACACCTCTAGGGGCGCTGTAAGACGGTCCCTTCGGAGACACCAGAACAATAGAAGAAGTAAGGACGCATGCGCATAAACTATTATGCGTGAGGTTTCATATTAGCCACAAAGTCAGAAAAATCTGTTCATAAAATTACATTATAATGACCAAATACAATGAAAAGTATTTTTCCAGTCTCACCTGTGAAAGGTAATCCCATGTGATTTCGTTTGGACGGTAAACCTGTTGGTACAGTTAAACGCAGCACATGAATGAGGCATCTTTATTCTCCGCTTTGACCCATCCAATATGGCGGCGAGGATGACGTATGATTCTATGCGGAAGGCGGCGTCTTTAATGGTCCGGAATAAATTGAATGCTACACATTGATGGATTAATTTGTTCTTCTACGCCCTTTTTGAGGAATGTATTGTAGGACTTAAACCAACACCTGAAGAGGTGAGATCGCTCCTTTTTTTCCCTATTTTTGCTGGCGGGATTGACTCTCACTCTCTCACTTTGCACCATTACACAATAAATATTCACAGTGAAAATATTTTGTAAGCGCGTTTCATGAACCAAGTTATAGGATTTGTTGACAACTCGCATCGAGTTCGTTACACTTCTACCCAGCGTGAAGCACTCACAGTCATGTGGTTGTGACGTCATCGTAAACAAATCCGTTCTACTCATCCAGACGACTTCGCAACGGCAACGTTGCCAGATCTTTCCACTCTGGAACCCATTCTCAAAAGATTGCCGCCAGGCCGAAACGATAAACAATTGTATCGGATTCACCTGAATCCGTTGCCGTGTGGACAGGGCCTTAGTTTAAGAGTTCACAGTTTTCTTAACTAAAAGTAGGTCTCAGTGGCTTTGTGAATTACTTTTAAGAAACAACTCCTACATAAAAAGTTTTAGTGCGATTTAGGAGTACTGCTAACGTTAAGATAAAATTCTTTGTGAATACGGCCCCAGATATACAAACATCAGACCAGCAGAGAAGCTATTCCTTCTCCTGTTCAGCTATTTTCAGGTGTGCACAGAAACACCGTGTTATTTGCATTTCTTACAGTTTGTGTTTCACCCTTGATCATTTATTAGCTAACAGTAACATCAACTATATTTCCAAGGACAAGCTAAAAAAATTAAAGGCAAACAAAACCAAAAAAATAAAAGCTAAAACACCACTTGTCGATCATGGCAAGTGCCCTGATGTGCCCCACCGCACATTCAATTTTTTTTTTTAAAGATTAATTTGGGGCTTTTTTCACCTTTATTGGATAGGACAGTGTAGAGACAGGAAATGAGCAGGAGAGGGACTGGGAAATGACCTCAAGTCAGAATCAAACCTGGGTCCCCAGATTTATGGTATGGCACCTTATCCACCTGAGCCATGATGCCCTCACTGTGCATTTAGATTAAAAATAAAACTTTATAATAACAATCTATCCATTTTAGAAGTTATGAAAGGTTTCTCCAGAAAATCTGAAGTAGCCAGCTAAAAAAAAGTAGTAGGTGGCTCAGGAATTTGTGGTGGTGAGCCACCACAGCATGCCAAAGGTGTACTAATGCTAGGGGGGTCTGGGGTATGCTCCCCTAGAAAATGCTGAAATTTACATGCCTTCTGGTGCATTCTCAGCTAATAAATTACTAACCATTTTTCTGTAAAGTACTTGCAAAATATGTCTGAAATTTCCCTCCAAATGTGTGTGTGCTTGGCTTTCTCAGTTACTCTCTGTAGTATGCTGCCTGGCTCTGTAACATAACTACATGGTGTGACATAACTACATACGCTCCAGTGTGGTCATGTGGTCTGGCTCAGCCAATCAGAGCATGAGAATCGATCAACAAATATGGCATCACTTCTGGTCATGCTAGACCCGGATTGAACACAATTTCATGGTGGAATAATTGGATTTGCAGCAAATTATGGGCAGTGGAGACAATATAAATCACTTAAACATTGAAAAGCAAGCTTTTATTTTTTTCTGGGATCAAGTAGCTGGTGTAGACCATCTGTGTAGGTGGAGAAAACCACCGGTCGCCAGCACTTATGGACATCTCTGTTATGATAATGCTAAAAATAAGCTTACCTAGCCGCAGTCATTTGCACTGAAACCGGACATCCGCTTGTGATGTAACCAGCACGCTAGTATGCTGTTTACCTTCGTAACACAGAGCCATCAGATGAAGGCTTTTAATTCTTAAAAAAATAAAATAAAATGCCCAGGCACCACTGCTCTCTCTCTCTGTTCACTGCTTCAGATGGATTAAATACAGAGAAAGAACTTAATTGTGCTGTAATGTAGATGTGACAAATAAAGGATTCTAATTCTAAAAATCTAATCAGAAATTTTCTGTAACCATTTGATTTTTACTGGCAACAAAATATGTGAAGCATATTGCATAAAAAAATCACATAAAAAAGCATGTCATAAAAATTCAAGGAACATTTTTATTTAAAAAACAAAACAAAATAAACAAAAAACAAAACAAAACACTGTGAGTAGCCAATGAGCATTTATAGGCAGCAAAAGACTCCCAAAGGCTGGGTATGTGTCTGCTCACTGTTTACTTTGTCTGTGTGGGTTTTTTTACTGCTTCAGTGATTTTCAATGCTTGACGCTCAGGCATCTTCAGGGTTGTTTGCAACAATTTAGAAGTGATGTATCCACTAGATCTCAGCCTCGGTAAGCCATACAGCATGTAAATTACTTCACAATCTCGAATTGTGTCACGTAATTTGTACTCAGAGCATGACATTTGAACCTCAGACAGAGTAAAATGGCAGCGCCCAGGGAAGTTATATTTTAAAAGAAAAACAATCTGGACACAGTATACAGATACACATATAAACAAGTGAACAATTGAGCATGTCTTTTATGGATATTATATGTCAATATAAAGGAGGGTTTTTTTGTTTTTGGGGTTTTTTTTTGGGGGGGGGGATTTGTTTGCTTTTAGAGTTGCACATGTAAATAAAATAATTTTTGGGAGTGAAAGAGATTTGACAAAAAAAAAATCCAAAAACATTTATGTGCTGTTTATAGGTTTGTTTTCTTTCCTATCCACAGCATGTGCCACTATAAAGGTCTGAATGAGTGGCTGACTTTTGTGAAACTGAATAAAGGATAATATAACCTTTCCTAACATTATATTCCAAAAGTATATTTTGGTTGCATGGTTGGGATTCATAAAGTTAATTGCCTTCCTGCATTGTTTTCATAAACCTATTTTACTTATATTTATGGTGTTACATTATTATGTTAATAAGAGTCATTCATGCAGTGGTTAGCACTGTCACCCTACAGCAAGAAGGTCCTAGGTTCGAACCTCTTGGCTAACGAGGGGCCTTTCTGTATGGAGTTTGCATGTTCTCCCCGTGTCTGTGTGGGTTTCCCCAGGGTGCTCTGGTTTCCCTGACAGTCCAAAAACATGCAGTTAGGCTAACTGGTTTCTCTAAATTGTCCACTGATCAAGCTTGGAGAGGGATGGGCTCTGCCAAGTTTTAAAAAATGCCCTAGACACACCAACGATGAACTGTTAAACTATCATCAATGGTGCCCTTACAGCCCTTGCTGGCTATGGGGGAAAGAAGAAGAAGAAGAGTGGTTCAGGGTGAGAGGAATGACAGCTGAGATTGTGACAGGAAAGTGCTAACAACGCCACTTGGTTTTAGTGATCCAAGCAAATGGTGATCCGAACAAATTCCTTCATGAGCTTTGTAACATGGCAATCAACAGCTGTGACCTAGGAGTCGCACGCAGCATTATAATCAGTGAGCTTCACTTTATTTGAAATCCATTTGTAGCATAAACATACAGTGGTGCTTGAAAGTTTGTGAACCCTTTAGAATTTTCTATATTTCTGCATAAATAGGACCTAAAACATCATCAGATTTTCACACAAGTCCTAAAAGTAGATAAAGAGAACCCAGTTAAACAAATGAGACAAAAATATTATACTTGGTTATTTATTTATTGAGGAAAATTATCCAATATTACATATCTGTGAATGGCGAAAGTATGTGAACCTCTAGGATTAGCAGTTAATTTGAAGGTGAAATTTGAGTCAGGTGTTTTCAATCAATGGGATGACAATCAGGTGTGAGTGGGCACCCTGTTTTATTTAAAGAACAGGGATCTATCAAAGTCTGATCTTCACAACACATGTTTGTGGAAGTGTATCATGGCACGAACAAAGGAGATTTCTGAAGACCTCAGAAAAAGCATTGTTGATGCTCATCAGGCTGGAAAAGGTTACAAAACCATCTCTAAAGAGTTTGGACTTCACCAATCCACAGTCAGACAGATTGTGTACAAATGGAGGAAATTCAATGCCACTGTTACCCTCCCCAGGAGTGGTTGACCAACAAAGATCACTCCAAGAGCAAGGCATATAATAGTCAGAAAGGACATAAAGGACCCCAGGGTAACTTCTAAGCAACTGAAGGCCTTGCTCAAATTGGCTAATGTTAATGTTTATGAGTCCACCATCAGGAGAACACTGAACAACAATGGTGTGCATGGCAGTGTTGCAAGGAGAAAGTCACTGCTCTCCAAAAAGAACACTGCTGCTCGTCTGCAGTTTGCTAAGCATCACGTGGACAATCCAGAAGGCTATTGGAAAAATGTTTTGTGGACGGATGAGACCAAAATAGAACTTTTTGTTTCAAATGGGAAGCGTTATGTTTGGTGAAAGGAAAACACTGCATTCCAGCATAAGAACCTTATCCCATCTGTGAAACATGGTGGTGGTAGTATCATGGTTTGGGCCTGTTTTGCTTCATCTGGGCCAGCACGGCTTGTCATCATTGATGGAACAATGAATTCTGAATTATACCAGCGAATTCTAAAAGAAAATGTCAGGACATCTGTCCATGAACTGAATCTCAAGAGAAGGTGGGTCATGCAGCAAGACAATGACCCTAAGCACACAAGTCATTCTACCAAAGAATGGTTAAAGAAGAATAAAATTAATGTTTTGGAATGGCCAAGTCAAAGTCCTGACCTTAATTCAATCAAAATGTTGTGGAAGGACCTGAAGTGAGCAGTTCATGTGAGGAAACCCACCAACATCCCAGAGTTGAAGCTGTTCTGTACGGAGGAATGGGCTAAAATTCCTCCAAGCCGGTGTGCAGGACTGATCAACAGTTACCAGAAATGTTTAGTTGCAGTTATTGCAGCACAAGGGGGTCACACCAGATACTGAAAGCCAAGGTTCACATACTTTTGCCACTCACAGATATGTAATATTGGATAATTTTCCTCAATAAATAAATGACCAAGTATAATATTTTTGTCTCATTTGTTTAACTGGGTCCTCTTTATCTACTTTTAAGACTTGTATGAAAATCTGATGATGTTTTAGGTCATATTTATGCAGAAATATAGAAAATTCTAAAGGGTTCACAAACTTTCAAGCACCACTGTAAGTCATGATGGTTTAATTAGCACCTTAAATATACATAGCTGTATTTCTCCTGCAGCCACTGCAGCAAAGTATTCCTCTTCGTGCTTACGTGTAAGCTGTGAAACTAACATCTGTTTTAGATTGAAGGGGCACAAAGAGCTCAACCACAGGATATTGTATTTTATGTGGGACTGATGGGGGAAGGGCAGACTCATCTTTTCGACATTGGTTGTCTTTTGACTTTTTTTTTTCATTTTGTTTAGTTTTTCCCCCTCTTCAGAGGTCAGTAATATTACAGATGGAATCCAAATGCTAACTCATCAAAGCTTGCTTGTGCAGAAGGGATTTATGCTTGTGCTGTTAGCATGTAGCACATCTGGCTTTAATAACCCTTCATATCTAACTTTGTCTAGCTCTAACTAATGAGAACATTTTTGGTTTTGTAATCTCAAGTAATCTCAGGTCTACTGTTATGGACATGCTCTGCAGGATTTTTGCTGCTGAACAGTTACATTTCTAAGCAGAACTACACAGATGAATGTTAATATTGCTTCTCAGCACCCAAACTGAAGTGGAACGAAAGGCAAACACTAAACTGAGATCTCTAATTTTGCAGTATATTTAGTATCTCTCCTGAAGGACATGGTCTGGGTGTGTGTTCTGGAATGCCATAAAATATAACTCCTTAAAACCATTATTTTTGACATAATGTACTTCTCCAACTAGTAATATGGAGCAGGGAAAATGCTGGCTAGTAAAAAGTGGATTAAATTAAAGGTTTTCATGCTGTTACTGACAAGAGGAAGACCATACTGATGGACCATCCACAGTGGTTAGGACTAGCCTCAAATAAATACAAGAAGTTTTCCTTTTTGTTGCAAAGGAAATGAACTGTGAGCCTGTAGACTGACTCATTCTACTCAGTGATGTAAGATAGAAGTGAATGTTGGGGAATCGGCAGCAGTATGTCAAAGTCATGTCTCTGTCTTTGATGCTTACAATCCTTACTTTTGAGAAACCTGTAAAATTATCTCGTGTAGTATTTTTACATAATTTTAAGTAAGGTGAGTAAGTCTGTGTAGAATGGTTGCAAGTCATATAAAAGCAAGTCTGTTTAAATTAAATTTTTAAGCAGGGATTAAAAATGTTACAGGGAATGAAAATCAAAATTGAAACTGAACAAAATCGTTCAGTGAAAATAATTGAAAACACAAAGAAAATTTCTCTAAACTGTTCCAAAGAGAAAATGTTATTTTAAAAAGTGTTTAACGGGTCAAAAACTTCATTTTTCCATTCCAGTGTGATATCAAAAAAGTATAGGCTAAACCTGAGCATTTTCCCAACAGGCCTAAATTCCTGTTCAGAATTCATGACTTTCTGCATGCCTGGCTACAGATTGAAGATCGTGAGACAGCATCCATGTAGAAAGTATTTTTCATATCAAAGCTACAAATCAAACTGCAAAATCATGCTCTGAAAATGTCAAAAATAAATACGCTTTTTCCATATAAACACTTTGTATAAGCAGAGTAGGCTTAGAGTAGAGAATGTTGAAGCAAGAACATAAAAATATTGGTTCTATTCAGAATGAACCAAAATGAAAAATAAATTTAAAAAAATAATTCTGATCCCTGGTAATAACAACCGAAAAATCCATATAATTGCAGCACATATTTGCAAACAATAGTAACAGCATTTTATTTAGGCATTCCATATGATTTAGTGTTAACAACTCATCAAAGAATTGTCCTTGTCTGGGGATGACTTAATGGCAGGAAACTTCACTTACCCTGACCTGCTTTTAGGGTCACTGAATTTCTACAAGAAACATGGTAGACCTCTGTCACCATCATTGTCCTGTTGAAAAGATATCAGGGCAAAACGCATCAAGAAATTCAAACATTTCAAATTAATAGGTTGCTTTAATGTGTGTTTGCTGATGTTGAGAGCTGATGAGAGGAGAAGTTGAAGTAGAATGAAGCTGCGGTTAAGCATAACTGCTCAGTCCATTGCTAAGAGTGTTGGAATAGAATGAATGAATAAATAAATAAATATTTCTTTGCGCTTATTTGCCATCCCTGTTGTTGATCCACTAATGAAAGAACTGCAGTGTTTCTGCCAGACCTAATAGTCAGCTTTATAAAGTTCCAGCATTGCCCTAAATTATAATCATTTTCTAAAATTTTGTGCATTCATGGAGGACATATTCAGTGTTATTTGGGTTTAATCATTTTCATCCTAAGACCTAAGAACAGACACATCCTTGGCATACCTGTTGATTCTGCATATGAAAGGAAAATGTTAAAGCTATACTTCACGCATTCATAATGTATTGACCGTTTTCTCAAAGAAAAGCAAATTTGACATTTTGAGATGCTACATGATTGTTTTTTTTTTCAATTTAGATCAATTTATTTACATTAGTGAAAGAGAAAAAGCAAAACGAAATAGTTTAGATTTCCTTTGTGAAGCTTCAATGAAAGCAGAATTCTTTCCTAACTCTTTCTGATGATATGTTGTTGTGTCAATGGAAAGATGGGATTAAATACAGGCAGGCTGAAAGAGGTTATTTATCAGGCACTTGTGGCTGAACCTTGGGCTCAGTAGCATAAGGAGAACTGAGTAAGGGGGGTACGGACTCCTGTGGAGGATTAGCTCCCAACTCTGCAGGGTCCCATAGCACTGAGGCACATGGGCATGATGTTCTGATCCTTTTCACACACTGCACTTGTCAGAGCAGCCATCCAGAATGAAAGAGGTGCACTCTTGTTGTTCTTTCACCCTAACTACCACCTGTCAACCTTGGTTTCTGACACCTGTACTATCCCATCAAATCTCAGCAGCCATGTCAAAAGGTCATTCTCAGCCTGGTTCTTTACAGCATGACATGGGCATGTGTTCTTGGCACTTAGAAACAAATTCCCAGAGCACAGATTCCTAGCACGGTGTGCTGTGTTTCTGTTACAGAGCGGCACATGCTGCTGTAATTTCTGGTTTCTGGTGCTTGTTGAAACGTGGACAGGGTCTTCAACATTTAGTGTGAGTCTTGTCCAGTGATTGTGCTACTCACAAATTCAACTTTCCTCTGTAAGGGTCTGACTGACTTGGAATGTGTTTTACACATGTACAGCCTATTATAACTCACCATCATTCACTCGCTGATGTCAGGGAGCTCATGAAATCAGCAGTTATAAAGGTACATTGCTATCATAAAAGAAATGACAGTTATTTAGTAAAGTCCCAAAAACACATTCAAAGAGGTGTCAGTGACAGAAGATGGCAAATGGAAATTTTTTGGCCAGCAACCCATCTTGAACTGGCTTACCTTGGTAGTAAGATCTTCAACTGGCATCACTGAGAGGTGATGAATATGCTCTATGTTCTGCTTCGAAGATGCTGACCATATGAACATTTATATTTGCATTTACCATGTTACAACAGTAAAGACTCATGGACCTAAAATGTACTCCAAATGTGGGGTGCATTGCAGTATGAATCCAGTGTGAATTTCCAAAATTAAAGTCCATCTGACTTTTTAAAACTACTTCAAAGATTTATCAGATTGTCTTTTCCACTCTGAGTCAACTTTTCAGTCTGTGTAAAAGCATCCATTTGGTGAACAAAACTGAGTCAGTTGGAAATTATTTCGCAATAATTCATTTTTTACTGATGTTAGCATGTTTAAACGGTAGAGTTCAGGGCAGTGAAGTCCACTATAAAAGTGAACAGCTATTCTCATATGCCATCAATTTGGACAGCTACATTTTGAACTTTGCCAACAAGAGTAAAGTCTTTGCACTTTTCGGTGTAATTTTATTATTGCCTCACCATGTGCAGTAGGGCCAACTTTGTTAGCTTGCGTACCAGTTAACAGCATCCTTCCAGATGATTATGTAGGTTAATATTTGCTTTACTCATCTCATAAACTTGAGGATCAAAAGAACACAATATGACTTCATTTTACCCATTCCATTCTAATAAAATACAAATAGTTTTACAATCTAGAAAATATTATGAATGTAATGTTCTTATTAATTTATGGATGTTCAGTACAACACATATTAGCACAACACATGAATGTTTGACCAATTAAATCATTGATAACGTCTGTTCTTTAGCTACTTTGAACATCCTTGCTGATTAGCCAAAGAGCAAACATCATGGATAGACTCAGTCAGTGCTTGAAAGGTTCCAAAGAGGGACTTCTTTTCAGTCCCTGACCGCCACTTGTTTGCACTGCACCAAGGATAATCTTGTAGGTTCCACTAAGTCAAACAAGTGGCACACAGCCAAGTCATCTGCTCTCAGCATGGCGTTTGAGTGCAACGCTGACAGAGATCCAGGGGTGAAGCATTCTGTATGCTTTTTTTTTTATAATCACAATGCTGCATCTTTGTTATTGGGGTATGCAGTAGTTATAGTCGACTATTTAATCACTTTAAACTATAGACATTCATGTTGGTTAATGGGGGTGTGGGTAGTGATGAAATAATGATGCATTTTTCTTCACTTGCTTGACCTGTTTTGTGTACTTATATCGTAAATTCTATTGCACAATGCATTGTTATGTGGTTGATAGTTACCCCTTTTTACCCCCTTCATTCTGTTTTCTTCTCATAATTTTTAATATAATGCAATAAACCATTTGGCTCAGTGTGAGCATACAAATTTTTATTGTGTAGGCAGCAGCATGACACTGACCTTGTAAAATATACATTGTTTTACTTTCTTCTCATCCTCAGACTCTCTATTCCCATCATGGACTCTACAACCAGAACTGCCCCCGAGAAGAAGGAATGCAAGAGCTCTGGCCTGGATGCCAGCAGCTTCTCTGACCTTCCTAAGAAGCCCTCACCCACCACAATGTCACGAGGTGTGAAAGCTTATTGAAAAACACCATATTTCAACAGAAAACCTTGACTATTCTCTATCAATATTAAGTAAGAGAACTGTCTTGAATTATATGCTCAGATGATGTTCACCTTCAGGTGAGCCAGACCCATGCATGAAATTGTAAGTAGGAGATGATCAAATGCTTTAAAGGTCACTTCAAGAATAGTTATCAATTTTAATGAAACCAGCCCTACAGAGCTTGTCCAAAACAGTCAGTCAATTGTATAAAAGAACAGTTCTGTGAAATTCTTCCACAAAAGTTTTACCACAAGCTATTACTTGGTACAGTTGAAGAAATAATTTTAATTTAGCAGTTAGCTGATGCCAGCTCATGACTCATTCCAAAAGGTTTGTCAATTTAACATTTGACTCAATAGTCAAAAAGAGAGAATAAAGCAGAGAGGGAAAAGTAGCACATGTTTAAAAGATGTCAGTGAATGTGTGATGAAAAACCAGACTAACGAGGTTGAAAGACCTTGTTCTTTCCCCCAGAGGATAAATGTTATAAATTACTTAAGCGGCTGGTGGAAGAGTGGTCCACACCGTCCATCAGAGTCCTCTGACAAACACAAGCATGGCAAAAGACCTTTGAAATGCTAATGTCCTTTTCATATCGTTGTATTTTACTGTTTAATGAAGGGCTTGGTGGCATGCCATAAGAAGGCAATGATCATTAATTGTTAAGGAAGCTGATGAAAATAGGATATTGCTTTAAAGGCTCTCCATAGCCAACAAAGACATGAATTTATAAATGATTACTTTAAAAAAAACTAAAAACTGGGCAATTGATAATCAAGAGCTGTGATTTATTAAACAGTTGATGGTAAATGAAGAAGGGCTGAACAGTTTTAAAGGATACTGGTAAAACTGCATCAAAAAAAATGCATTTAAAAATGTTCACCAGTAGGAAATTGAAGGAAAGGCTTTTTACTTCTGGAGTTTAAATGAGGTAATGCATTAATGATGCACCAGTGCTGGAGGTTGAAAGTTATTTATTTTGCCAATGTTAATCCACAGAGAGGTAACAATAGACTTTTTCATGTTAGAATATTACAGTTTAATTGGTTGGGTGGTGATGACCTGCCAGAGGACACTGATGGTATAATAATTAGTATTATCTTATTAGCCTGAACCAGTTGATTTGTGTGTTCTTTTGCTTTTCTTTTAACATGTATTTTTTTTTAGTGATAGATCTGAGACTTAAGATCATAAATATAGATTTTTTAATTGTTCCAGAATGAACAGCATAGCATCATATATATATATATATATATATATATATATATATATATATAAAATTTATTTATTTTTATTTTTTTCCATACGCTCTATATCTGAGACATGGAGATTCAAAACCGTGATATATGTCACTCATGAGGAAAATTATTAATTAATAAAAAGAAAATCACATATTGGCTTGAAGAAATGAAGCCTATCTTCTCATGTTGAAAAACGCACATTTTTCATACGAAATACATCTCAGATCCGCGTGACATATTTTCTGATATTTCACTCCAATGACGTCACTCCCAGTGTTTTTCCACTAAATTGTCAACATGGCGAACCGGTTCAAAATTAAAATTAATTTGATTAACTTGTGGGGTTTTTTTGTGGATGTGTCCATATAATATAAAGTACATTACACAGTGGCGTGAAGATATGAAGTTTATCTTTTTGTGTTGAAAATATTTTTGCTTCACTCACTCATGAATACCGTATGTTCACCACTTGAAGATAAACTTCATATATCTTTGTGCAACTGTGTAATATAATTCATTTATTCATATACACACACACACACACACACACACACACACACACACACACACACACTGGATACATCAAGAAAACTTACATTTCATTTCATTTCCCCTTCAATATATTCACCTTCTGCAACTACACACTGCTGCATTCTGGTCTTTCACTGATCAAAGCAGTGCAGTAGATCTTCTTCTGTTCGTTGTTTCAGAAGTGCTGTCGTTTTCTTCTTCCCATCTGGAACAGACTCAAAATGAGTTCCCTCATTTCAAAAAGTTGCATTATGTGAGTAGAGAGGGTGGTCAAGTACTGCGTTGTGTTTCTCAGCCAAAAACTGCTTCACTGAGAGTGCTGAGTGTGCTGGCACTTTTATTAAGCCCCATGGGTTTTGGGTTCTCCAATGTCACCAAAATATCGAATTAATCCTTTGCTCGATTCTTAAACTGACCATTTTTACGATGCATTAAAAAAAAAATCTACTTCAAATGACGCATACTCTACTCTCATACACTCACTTTCACAAACAAGATTCAGGGGTTATTTATGCTTGCCCATTGGTCAGAGTATACCACGTGGTTTGAGCATGTGTCTTGTTAATGAATCAATACCTGAATTTTTGCTAATACTCCACATCTAGTTGGTTATGATTTAAACCAGCATGTTCTCAAAGCAGGCAGAAGTTAGAATGTTACAGGCGTGATTAAAGTGGTGGTTTCAGACTATGTCCATGTTAATATGTTTTGGTATTAAAACGGCATTTTAAAATGAAAACAGTCTCTGTTCAGACGAGCATTTTAGCTCTGTATTAGAAATTATCTCCATCCATGTTCTCTTGCCATTCCTCAGGAACCACAGTTTTCTCACCATTCATCAGGAACCACAACTTCATTCATAAAATTATCCCACCAAGCACTGGTTCTTCCCAGCCTTCCCACACAAAACAGATAATACTCTGGACATGGGAATTGTATAACTACTAATTAATAATAACTTGCCTCCTGCGCACATAGGCAGTTGTACCATTATAAATTGCAGAATTTAACTGCTCAACAATTGCTAGCAAAGACAACAAGGTCAAAAACGCTTGGAATTAATTATCGATGTATACATCACTGGCAAGTGAGGCTGATGCCATTAGTTTTCTTCAAGAAAAGGGTCACATGATAGGAGCATGACAAATCAAAGAAAAATACATTGTGACTGATAAGACCCAATCAGGAAGTGAATGTGGGTGTCTGTGTCATCGTTTCCAAAAGTCTTCATTTCTATCCATCCAGACGAAAACACAACACCGGAGTATTCAAACTAAAACAGGGCCAGCAGCGTTTCCAAAAGTCTCCATTCTAGGGGCTCAAAAAATCTGGAGTCGTGTGGACGCCATGTGTAAACATAGCAAAAGTGATGCATTTTAAAATTCATCTCATCTCATTATCTCTAGCCGCTTTATCCTGTTCTGCAGGGTCGCAGGCAAGCTGGAGCCTATCCCAGCTGACTACGTGTGAAAGGCGGGATACACCCTGGACAAGTCGCCAGGTCACCACAGGGCTGACACAGACACAGACAACCATTCACACTCACATTCACACCTACGGTCAATTTAGAGTCACCAGTTAACCTAACCTGCATGTCTTTGGACTGTGGGGGAAACTGGAGCACCCGGAGGAAACCCATGCGGACACGGGGAGCACATGCAAACTTCGCACAGAAAGGCCCTCGCCGGCCACGGGGCTCAAACCTGGACCTTCTTGCTGTGAGGCGACAGCGCTAACCACTACACCACCGTGCCGCCGCACTTTAAAATTAAAATATATTAATGTGGACGTAGCCTCAGAGGTAGTCTCTGAGGCTCTTTTTATAATCATATAAAAAGAAATAGTTCTGAGCTGGCATGGAGATGTATGCTGGTGTTCTGTAGAATGGCTAGGTGTGTTGGTTGTGGCATTTGTTGCCTTCTAGTGCTTTGATATTGTGCTTTGATATACTAGTTAGGGCATTTTATGTCTCCTGGTGAGCATCGGAGAGGTAGGCGGGGGACGGCAGGGGCAGAGGGCACTATGCTCAGCCATGCAGCAAGTGGCCCCAGGGATGGGGGAATGCACTAAGGGGGTCAGGCTACTGGTAGAGAAAAATGTGGCTTAAAAAAGCTGCTTCATCTGTAGCCCACTCTAAAGGGACACCCACTAATCTTCCTGAGAAAGGGATTTATGCTCTGTTTTTTCCCTTCTTCTCTCAATGAGGCCCTTCCACCACTGTGGTTCCTTAGCTCTGTGAAAAGCAGTCAAAGAATCAAAGAATAGCAATCTTTTACAGGTTAAGCAGTCTAACTCAAGATCAACTCTAGGTTAAAACACAGTGTTTGGAGGCTCACATTTTACATCAATATGAAATGACAACAAAAAAGACCCATGTTCATTTTATTCCAATTACTACATTTTATAAATGCGCGTGTATCGGACTCACCTTCAAAATAAACACATATTTAGATGACCAATATCAGATATCTGCTTATTTTTGTTGAAGAAATTAATACTTGAATATAATCCTATTGTCCATAATAACACCCAAATTGAGCACCATGACATACACACAAAAATTATTGTTTCATCTTGGTATTGGCTTGGAAGAGTCATAAATAACAAATCATATACAGTGGTATGTGTTTATCAATACTGTCTCTCCTAATGGGCGATATCTGAGAAGACTTGGAAGGAGATTACAGGAAGGTCTATTGACTCAGGCCAGTTTTCTCTTCCTGTCAGGGGTACAGCTGCCCGCTATCTGGAACTGACTGTTTTCTTCAACAGGACAGATATATTTCAGAGTGGGAAATATTTTTATTTTAAAGGCACTAACTTTATATTTCTCCTAAGGCATAAGGTGACCCAAGAATATATTATTTATAGAACAGGCTTTCATCCATGTTTGCAGTAAAGCCTTTGTGACTGTAATAAATGCATGGGGTGGTGGGTTAGTGTGTCAGCTGCACTTGTGTTATCAGAGAAACCTGTGCTTGGGTTTTACTTGTGCCCTTGGTTCACTTTGCTTTCTCACTCCATATGGACACTACCTTTTTGGCCAACAGTGGTCCAGTGAACGACTGAGCTAAGGGGATTTGTGTAGAGATTAATTCATGTGGCTTTTATAAACAGTTAACTTGATTTTCTTCCAAGTTGCCCCTCCTCTCCTCATCTTAAATTTCATTTGGGGGACTGGCTAGCACTAAAAGGGATTTAAAGATTAGATATGGCAAATAAATGTAGAAGGATGTCTTGGTTTGTTTTTTTTCTCCCCCCGCCTTGTTTCTATGAATAAGGGTATAGAGTTTACTTGGTAGTCAGAAGAATTTGAACAAGTGGTTTGGGATATCATACTGCTTTCTTTAACACTTGAGGAAAGGTAAAATGAGTGAAGTTGTGGCCTATATAGAGAATGAGGCTGCTTATGGGGAAGTCCTCATCATTTTCCCTTAGAGTTATCTTGAATTAAGCCCCATGGGTTTTGGGGGGGGGGGTTCCGAACATTTTGATGTTGGAACTTAAAATTGTGTGGCAGATTTCCAAGATCAAAATAAGTGGAAATAATGAATAATATATTTGTACAGATAACTTGTAACTTCTAAAGAATATTGCAGAGCTTAAAAGCATACTGCTAAAAATCATGTGAAAAAAAGTTTGTGATTACAGAATAGAAGAACCCATTCTGATTTGAGACACATTGCAATAATATTCACACCCAATGCTGACAGAGATACAACTAAACTCCCAGGAAGATATAATACATAAATTAATCTGAAATGAAAGTACATCTCTGTGATATTATTTTAATGCCAGAAGGCTTTGCTGCTGCTTCAAAGCCTCTAGTTAAAAGTCAAAATGAGGGCGCTTTAGGCAATGTCTGCGCACATAAATCTCTCCATACTGGAGAAGTCCACACACATGGGGTCCAAAGACAACATGTTACATTCCAAGCCATTTACAAGCAGTGGGAGAGGAGTTGGGAGCAATATATGGATGCTTTAGGGGATTAGACAGCTCCCCCCTTTCATTCCTGCTTCGTTTCTCCCACTCCTTTCTTCTTCCGCTCATTTTTAAAGGCATGCCATTCCCAGCATGCATGGTTTAATCCTAGCATCAGACTCAGAGATAGTCCCTTCCTGTTTTCTCTTCCCTGTTTGGCTCTGCCAGCCTCATGTTCTCTTGTTTCAGGTGTGCTGATAGCACCCTGCTTTCAAAATCCACATTCAATATGAATATATCATGTCCTACCAGTAAATCCTGCTGGTCTTATATTGTTTCTTTCACAACACTCAAACAACATTGTAATCTGGTGGGACTTGTGTTGGGAATGGGGCATAATAAGCAAATGAAGAGTTAAAAAGAGAAGGAAAATGTGTGGTAGTTGTTAACTTTAAATTGTGTCAATAGACTACTTCCACCAGCTAGTGTGCAGGCGAGACACTGTGAGATGTGTTGTCTCCAATGTACAGGCACATCTGTGCTCACCATAATGAAAACATGGTGTCGGCCAGTACCCACATCACAGCTCGGAGCCAGACCAGCAGGTCAGTTAAGCGTGACAGGAAGAACATGTCTAAAGCTATCTAAGTGGAAAGAAAAGGAAAATACATACTACAGAGCAATATTATAACTTTTATGAAACAAGCAGAACATACTTGTAAACTTTAATATTTTGGTATTTTTACATAGGGCTTGCCCCTGAAAACTGACGAATCGAATCATCTGTCAGATACCCACCAGTCAACTGACATTCAAGTCAAGCAGTGTGTTGTTGGTTTTTTTGTCAGTCGGTGTGCATTACACTGACAGGATAAAACAGATAGAAGCTGTACAAAAAATGTACAGGGAACACATTTCAATTAGGAATTATAAGTAAGGGGAATCATAAATATATTTTATATTCTAACAGGGATAGCTGGCATGCTTGCTAAAAAAAAAAAAATCCATGTGCCAACATGTGCTTGTGGTTAACTGATGAGAGAATCTGAATAGCAAGCAATGCCATGAATTTATTTTAAACTGTTTCATTAGTTTTCACTGGTTCAAAGAGAAATTTTAAAAAATATGAGGCTATAAGAGTTTGATTTAAACAGAAATACATACTGCCTGTCTCATTATTCCTACAAATCGTTATAGGCTGACGTTATGTCAGCAATTCAAATAGGCCACAATTCAAATCTTGCATCATATAAACCTGTCTTTTATTAATTTTTAAATGCTCAAAAATATGTTCCCATGACTTGTATTTGACGAAGTTAATGTGGTAGAAATCATCACTGAAACCCATGTCAGTGGATTTTTTGAGGGCCAGATAGTCTGTTTAAAAAAAAAAAAGGGAACGAATAGATGAACACCCAAATCCAATTCAACTGACAAAATTCTGAGTCAGGTACAGCCCTTTTTTTTTTTAACATCTCCTTGCCTTTTGATGCTTAAAACAACAAAAAGCACACTTTATTTATTCTATTTAAAAAAAGATCAACCTCAAAATTGTTTTGGAATGATGAAATGGTTGATTTAAGTTGAATTGTGACCCCCTTTTTTCCATTGTTACCTTAAGCTATTTGTCTTTTGGAAATTCTCTAGAAGGTTCATTCACTGTCTCATAGTGTACACCATTACCAGTGAACAAACCCATTAGCCAAATCAGATACAATGACACATTCCAGAAGGACATCTGCAGATCAAATAATGCTTCAAAAACATTCCAACATTTTAATAGTATTATCTAGAGAATTTAGGTTTAGACTTGCACACCTTCATGTCATTCTTGGCCTGTCAATCTCAACAGAATGAAGAAGAAGCCTGTATTTGCCATATATACATTACAGAGAACCCCTGACATTCTGATTAGTAACCCAGAGCCTTAACCATTGAGCCACCATGATAGCCTGTGTGGTTCATTTCTCAGATTAAGGCCTTTTTAAAGATCCATGGAGAATATTGTCACATTATGCATTTCTTGATTTTTGTTTTCTTCTTCTTCTTCTTTTGGCTGCTCTCGATTAGGGGTCGCCACAGCGGATCGTTCGTCTCCATTGCTCCCTGTCTTCTGCATCCTTCTCTACCACACCTGCCACTTTCATGTCCTCTCTCACTGCATCCATGTATCTCCTCTTTGGCCTTCCTCGTTTTCGTATGCCTGGCAGCTCCATCCTCAACATTCTCCTTCCAGCATGCTCTGCATCTCTTCTCAGGATGTGCCCATACCATCTCAGTCTCATCTCTCTTAGCTTAATTCCCAAGCTCTCTACATGTGCTGTCCCTCTGATGTGCTCATTCCTTATCCTGTCCAACCTTGTCACTCCCATCTCAAACCTTAACATCCTCAACTCTGCCACCTCCAACTTTGCCTCCTGTCTCTTCGTTAAGGGAAGAGATTGATTTTTTTGTTTTACTTTGAATAATTCCACAAAATGGAATCTTGCTCTACCATAATCTTTCATATCAAATATGAGAGATACACTAATACTAAATTTAAAAAAAATTGATTTGCTGAAGGGAAATATCACCGCTAACAAGTCCCACATGACTTTCCAGGAACTTGCCCGTTTCCTTAATGTCATGTGTTAAAGACAGGACAGTCTGACAGCACTGGTCATTACTGTACACACTCCAAAGCCCCAATGGTTTATAGAAAAGTGTGTAACCAGCAAAATAAACAGCAAGGGATGACTGTGTAAACAGAGGAATCCCCCAGCTGATGGTGGACAGACAGTCGTCCTAGAACACAAGTCAAATGAGTGTAAGTGAATGGTACTGTTATTGCACTAGCCCATACATAGTCTATGTGTCCCATAATGTGGTAAAGTGACCTCATGAGATGTGTGTATTGTGCTTAGTAGTGCATTGCGGTTTCTGAAAATTAAGGGCTGTTTTTCATGGAGATGAGGTCAAAGCCCTAGAGAAACTGAGATTTGTTTGGACAGAAGAGAGTCAGTGTATTTTGGCATTCTCTCTGCAGAGATGCATGTCTGCATTTAGAGCTCATGTCTGCTTTTATGCTGATACACTCTCTAATTTCAAGCCTAGTGGAAGTGTGCAGTATGGGCATCGTGGTTTTATGGAAAGGAAAGCATGAGCATTTACTTGTACATTGCTCCTGACAGAAGCACATTTAACTTCTCAGATACATGCTGTGGTTTGCTTTCAATATAAATATTCAATTGAGGACAGCACAATAAATTCTTAGGCATTGATCATGCCCTAGTGAAAATTAAGGTAAATGAAATATGTTAATAATACAGCTTTTTTGTTTGTTTGTTTGTTTGTTTTTGCGTGCGCGTGTAGTGTAGTGTAGTGTCCTTATTATTCTTGACTTTTTTGTGGTCAGTCAGTAACAGTATGAGGTGGCCAGACATCTCTGGAGTCTTAGCAACATGGCAAATGGAATCAGAATTTTTCTTAGTCATCTTTATAATAATAATATTCCCCATGAGTTAAAGGTAGACAAGTTTTAGCCTTAAGGAAAATGTCAAAATAATGTGAGGAAAAACATTAATCTTCAGCAACTGCCTTATACCAGTACACTATGCATAAGCCAAGAGTCTTCACCTCATATGGGATTGCAGTCATATAAGTCTCACGCACCTTCACACCTAGGGGTGGTTTAGCATAGCCAATCCACATACCTGTTTTTGGACGGGGGAGGAAACAAGACTACCCAGAGAAAACCCATGCAAACACAAGGAGAAGATGGGAAACTCCACACAGACAGTGATCGAGCCAGGGACCCTGGAGCTGTGAGGCAGCAATGCTAGAGAGAGAGAGGATATATTACACAGTAGGGCTGTAACGATACACCCAACTCACGATTCGATTCGATTCGTATCGCGATTTTTGACCCACGATTCGATACACCCACGATTTTTTTAAATGTATTTTTAAAGTAGTAAATTTGACTTATTAACATTTACTTACTTACATTAACTATTTAGGCGGCACGGTGGTGTAGTGGTTAGCGCTGTCGCCTCACAGCAAGAAGGTCCTGGGTTCGAGCCCTGGGGCTGGCGAGGGCCTTTCTGTGTGGAGTTTGCATGTTCTCCCCGTGTCCACGTGGGTTTCCTCCGGGTGCTCCGGTTTCCCCCACAGTCCAAAGACATGCAGGTTAGGTTAACTGGTGACTCTAAATTGACCGTAGGTGTGAGTGTGAATGGTTGTCTGTGTCTATGTGTCAGCCCTGTGATGACCTGGCGACTTGTCCAGGGTGTACCCCGCCTTTCGCCCGTAGTCAGTTGGGATAGGCTCCAGCTTGCCTGCGATCCTGTAGAAGGATAAAGCGGCTAGAGATAATGAGATGAGAGACATTAACTATTTAATAACAAATAATTCAGACCACTGCAGAGAATGAGTAATATGTATGCAAAAATGAACAAATGTATATCCAAAGACTGTTTTATTTCTCAAAATAATACTGTTGAGCCATAAGCTCTGTTTTTTTCGGTTCTGAAAAAGTCATTTTTCCAAATCGTGTAAATCCGTTAAGATTTTTTTTTTTTTTGGGGGGGGGGGTATAGGGGTGGCTCTCTCACTGTCTCACTCTCATAGGGCCAATGATTTTCTGTGATCGCGGAAAACAGATGGAAATTACGGAATTTTTATAGTGAAACATTGCTCGCGTGTCAAAATGTAACTACCGCAGAAGGCTTCCGCCCAAGCAGACATGCCTTCAGTGATGCCAGATATTGCTAACGTTTTCCACCCCAAAATATGTTCAAAACCAGCCAAAAAGCACCTAAACCCGCCCAATCTGGCAACACTGCATGCCTTTCCGGTCAAGTGATTGTGATTGGCTTGTGGCACACCTAGCCAGCCAATGAGCTGCTTGTTTACAGATTTGCTTCCCGCGTCGCAACCAGAATGGCGACTGCTTAAAAGAAATGAATGCTCTGCCAGTGGCGAGTGTGGACGTTGCGTGACTCGCAGAAGATTGTCGCAGGTCGGCGAAAAAACGACTTACTAATAGATATAGAAAATAAAAGCAATTTAAGTAAGTTTAAAATGTAATTTAAATAAAAAGTAAAGTATTCATAAATTGAAGTTTGGAAGCACCTCTGTTTTTGGGCTGAGGAGAAGTTTGAAAGGGTGTACCGCGATTCTGCCTTCTTGTATCGCGACACGGATCGTGGCTCTGCGTATCGCGATTTCGATTTTGATACACATATTGTTACAGCCCTATTACACAGTGGTGCAAACATATTTTCATCTTCGAGTAGTGAACATATTCACGAGTGAGCGAAGCAAAGCATTTTCAGCACAAGACGATAAACTTCATATCTTCACGCCATCATATCTTCACGCCATAATGTTCTTTATATTATATGGACACATCCATTAAAAGTACGCAAGTTAATCAAAATAATTTTAATTCTGAACCAGTTCGCCATTTTGACAACACGCGTCTTGTCAGCAGGAAAACACTGGGAGTAACGTCACTGGAGTCAAATATCAGAAATTATTATACATACAGGATACTTTTTCAATGGAATAAAAACATGTATTCTATTTCCTTCTACTGGGTTCCATTCATTTGGTTGGATAGCATGCAATATTGTTAGCATATCGCTTATCCTACGTGTATTACATCACTATACCCAATGGAGAATGAGCGTTGAATATAGTTTACGATATTGCATGGTTGTCAAGACAACATGAAGTCACACGTTGGAGACGTAAAGCTTCTGCACTCGCAAATAACTGTGACAACTTGTAAACAAACATGGCCGCCAAATTTGCTTCATTAAATACAGAAGATTTTGGGAGAATTTTGAAAGAGAAAGATGTGTTGAACACCCAAAAGGAATGTGTACAGTATGTATAATAATAATAATAATAATAATAATAATAATAATGGCTGGGGGGCAGCACGGTGGTGTAGTGGTTAGCGCTGTCGCCTCACAGCAAGAAGGTCCGGGTTTGAGCCCCGTGGCCGACAAGGGCCTTTCTGTGTGGAGTTTGCATGTTCTCCCCGTGTCCGCGTGGGTTTCTTGCGAGCACTCTGGTTTCCCCCACAGTCCAAAGACATGCAGGTTAGGTTAACTGGTGACTCTAAATTGACCGTAGGTGTGAATGTGAGTGTGAATGGTTGTCTGTGTCTATGTGTCAGCCCTGTGATGACCTGGTGACTTGTCCAGGGTGTACCCCGCCTTTCGCCCGTAGTCAGCTGGGATAGGCTTCAGCTTGCCTGCGACCCTGTAGAACAGGATAAAGTGGCTAGAGATAATGAGATGAGATGAGATATGAGATATATTCCATTCAGCTAGCATGAAATTGAACTAATTTTTGACTCATTCAATATCATGCTAGCTGGATGGAATATATCTGATATAGTACTCAGTGCCAGATAATATTATTTAAATATGTCACTCAGATCTGTGATGTATTTTGCATGAAAAATGTGAGTTTTTCAATATGAGAAGATAAACTTCATATCTTCAAGCCAATGTATGATGTTCTTTTTATTATACAGACACAGTCACAAACAAAAAGTACCCAAATTTGTCAAAACAATTCATCGATTTCCTCACGAGTGACATATAGATTTATGTCACGGTTTTGAATCTCCATGTCCCGGATGTATATCCTAGTAAAGGTGTGTGTGGTGTGTGTGTGTGTGTGTATGTATATATATATATATATATATATATATATATATATATATATATATATATATTTTTTTTTTTTTTAAACCACATTTTTGTGGTTAGTGGTATATCTAAACATCATAAACTTGGAAAGCATTTTTGCTATTTCTGCTGGGTTATGTGTCAGGGTTCAAGGTCTGGATGAGAAGGTGCAAATCTATGCAAATGTAAAGCCTCTGGATGAATCAGTTTTGTGGCCCAGGTAATTTCCCACAATGTAAACTATGCATTCTTGGCTTAGGCTTCAAAGAGAAGTAAGGTCAGCACGCCACACTAGCAGATATGGACTTGTTCCTAACTCTTATGTTCACCCTACTCCTCCTCCTTCTAGTTTAGTGGATCTAAGGAGGATCTTATCACAGATTCAGATGATGACATGAAAACAGTGAAATAAACAAGCCATATTTGTGACATGCTGTGGGATGGCTCCACATACACATCATGACAAACACAAGAAAACTGCACCAAGTCTCAGGTCCTTCATTGACACTAGGTCTGAATCTGTCCGCTGACAATGTGACTTCATGACAATAGTGACATGAAGATTGTGATGATTATCTCTTTAGACAGCTCTAGAGTTAAATTTTAGTCTTATTTCCTTTGAATTTAGTTTTGTCTGCAGTTTTGTTTTTCTTTTACTTTTGTTACAATAGAATACCCAACTGTTTAACTGTCATTTCTCAGTATTTGATTTATCTTTTATTTTCTTTTATTATCATGAAACCGTCTATATGTGTACCATTAAGATGTCTATTTTGTTGATTGCTCAGGAAACATATCTTGCCCTCAGTAGTTAGCAGCCAGACTGAAGCCAGCCATTAACTCATCCTGCTGCTAATGCCCAGCAGCTGAAGCAACACCGGGTTTTTGAGCTGTTGGGTGTGGAAACACACAGAAAATCTGTATCATTCTACCACACCCATGCAGTGAAAGAGGTCAAAGTTATCCATCTGAACACTCAAGTTTTAGTCCCTTCTGGTATTTAAAAAAAAAAAACAACCAACCTTGGAATATTGAGGTTGAAGCAAAAGTATATAGACAGCTACATGGCATTGTGTAGAAAGATCTTTGTTCAATAAAATCTAATTATTATTTTTTTAACAGTTGTTGAGACAAATTCTGTCTTCTAATCTAGTAAATTAGCCCCCCCAGTATACTTTTACCCATCCAATTCCCTCTGTTTTCCTGCTGTGTGGTAGGAGCACTCTTTGTATTCATTAGCTAAAGATGCCTGGGCAGCAGCCAAAAAGTGTTCTGCTTCAGGTAAGATTTTCTTCCATCAGGGCGGGCCTCACCCTGCTGGTAGAGACACAGAGGCGTCTGGGCCCAGAGGGAGTCATCCTAGGCCTGCCAAAGTGAAAAAAGTGCATATTTTCACCCACACAAAACACCAAACAAGCATGTAGATTTTAAACTACTGCTCTTAGAGCTTGAGAGGTCCTCATATTTTTTCCCATGAAAAAATCCAGTTAGTTTTTTACTCTAGCCACCAAACGACTAACCAGAAATGAGGGACAGTGTTGACTGAGAAATTATCATTGATCAACTGAATTGTGATGTTGAATCTGAGAGCAAATATGTTTGTCTTATCTGATTTGCTAGCCTTAATACTGTATGTAGCATCCCACGGGCTTTTGTGTGGTTGCCAGACAGAGATCTGCTTCCACTGTTTCGATCTTGCCATTCTTCATGTTGACAGACAGATTTTTGCAGGAGCTCCAATTGGTTTAAAGTGGCACAGTGTATTCCTGTGGAATTTAACTTTGCAACCAAAGGAAATATTTTCAGACACCTAACTCTTTTTCTCTTTTTTTCTTTTTTTTCTGGTGTATTGCTTAGAAGATCTTATATAAATGTGTTTAAGGCTTCTTTTTAGTTTTGTGTATCCTGGCTGCTTTTGAGTATCCGCATCACTGCCAGGATTTAAAAGAAACCTCAAGGGTCAAAACATTCAAAGCAAAGCAATAATTTATGTATTTGACATTTTGTGGATAATATTTATGTAAGATCTCCGAGTAAGACATTGAAACGTTGTTGTAGTGAACATACCCTAGCTGTGAAAATGCAGGCCATATTTCTTCCTAAATACTGCTTGTGTTGGCTTGAATTTGTTTAGCTCAGGTCTGACACTTCAGGCAAATTTG
Source organism: Neoarius graeffei (assembly GCF_027579695.1). Classification (NCBI taxonomy): domain Eukaryota; kingdom Metazoa; phylum Chordata; class Actinopteri; order Siluriformes; family Ariidae; genus Neoarius; species Neoarius graeffei. The sequence goes on along the minus strand of NC_083577.1, from coordinate 50,854,433 downwards.
ACACGACAACTTGTCAAATGTAGTGAGACAGAAAAATTGCCATGTTATTCCTAATGAAAATGTACTCAGACAGAAGAAATAATATGAGCTTGACAGCCATTGTCATGGAAACTCTCCCAAGCAAAAATAATTCAACGTCAAAGAGGTTGCAGAAAAGTTTAGACTTTTACCAAATCAATTAAAGGTAGACTGCCTTTCAGATTTTTCAAGTTTAGGTCATAAAATGAATTTTCCCTGACACCCAGTTTTTGTTTAGTGGACTGAAAGCTACTGAATTTGAATCACAGACTTCCAATTTTATTAGGTTTTTTTTTAAATAGAACAATTAATGGCTTTAGGGCCATCTCATCATCTCTAGCCGCTTTATCCTGTTCTACAGGGTCGCAGGCAAGCTGGAGCCTATCCCAGCTGACTATGGGCGAAAGGCGGGGTACACCCTGGACAAGTCGTCAGGTCATCACAGGGCTGACACATAGACAACCATTCACACTCACCTTCACACCTACGGTCAATTTAGAGTCACCAGTTAACCTAACCTGCATGTCTTTGGACTGGGGGAAACCGGAGCAAACCCACACGGACAACATGCAAACTCCGCACAGAAAGGCCCTCGCCGGCCACGGGGCTCGAACCTGGACCTTCTTGCTGTGAGGCGACAGCGCTAACCACTACACCACCGTGCCGGGATTTAGGGCCATGTGGCCCTAAATTCTCTACTATTTTTTCTTGCTTCACCATGACGCAATTCAAGATACTATGTCATGCATCACGTGGTGGGGTTTCCCCATTTGCGCAAGGCATTGTGGGATACAAATTTGAAACAGGAGAGAAAAATGGAGGACGTGAGTGTGCGAATGAAACATGAAAGACTGACTACAGTAATGGAATGCGAGAAGAAAAGATGTTATGTTGCGAAGGAAAGGAAACGCAATAAATATCGGCGGTCAGCGAGCACCTCGGTGTGATCAGCTGTTCGTTTAGCAACAGAGTGATGTAACTGTCAGTGCACGGTCAAGGTAAACCTGTAGATGGCAGTAATGCAACACTGGATGCCAGCTGCCGTAAAACCCAAAAGAAGAAGGAAAAGAAGAAGAAGCAGGTAAACCTGTGCATGCGTACACCAGACTTCCTCTGTGTTCTTGTCTGCGCGAAGCGAGCGATTTCATGCACATAATTTGCTTGGGAATCCCTTCAAATTAAATAACTTCCCAGCCACAGAATGGCCTTTTTTTAGATATTGCAGAAATAAACTTATATCACAATGACCAAATTTCAGAGGGAACTAAATTTCACTGATTTTATGAAATCGAAAGGCTGTATAGCTGCAATAAAAGCCAAGTCAGTCTGCAGAGTGAACTGATTCCAAGTCTCAAATCATCCATTTTTATAGTGTTCCACCAATATTTCCAATGCGAGACTGCACTATACAAGGATACATTCCAGCCTTGCTCTCCCAATATGTCCAAGGCCGGACTGCACTGTTCTTAATACAGGGACAGACCACCCTGAGCTAACTGAAAATACATATCTAAACAAGGCTTTATTCTGGTTTAAGGTTATTTTGGTTCAACACATGTTTCAGGGTTCTATAACAACCCTGAAACATGTATACATCTCTAAAAATATAATGCTTTGATTACATCAAGGTATGTATATGTGGTTACATATGTGCCACATGATTACGTAATTACATCAAGGTATGTATGCGTGGTTACATATGTGCATATAAAATCACCACATTCCCCCCTTTGTGACTTTAAAGTCAGATTCCAGTGATCAAAACAAAAATCAGAGCTAGAGATTAACACACTGGATCAGAACTAATGATTTGTAAATGTGAAAGAAAAAATCAGTAACATAAATGTGTACGTCCATCTCAGTCCATTCAAGTCCAGATGTTTCTAATTTTCAGTGTCCTCTTCTGTCCCATGTGACTTTGTGCCAGGTAGAGGGACTGTTGCAGGGACAGAGAGAGGTTACTAGCACTTCATCTGTCCTTGTCGTCACTCCTTTTCGATCATTTCCATATTGTAGTTTCCAATATGGCAAATCTCACGAAACAATCCCCAAATCAGTTCCTTGTCCCATTTCTGCATGGTCAGTTTCACAATTGGAAGTAGGAATAGCTGATTAGCACTTTCATCATACAGCAGCCAGGACTTGTTGCACACACACACACACACACACACACACACACACAAAACAGCCTTGCCAGGATTTGCAGCTAGTGTATCCACCAGCCATTGCACACTCATTCCCAGATCACCGTTCTCAGGCAGTTGTGGTGTTAGGAAGGAGTAGACACATGCCAGGGAGCCCCATGGGTGATGCCAGTTATATTCAATACTCTGTCCTTTATCAAGCAATTGGTAGATCATATATTTGCATGCTCCCCCTATGGATTGGGACAGTCTTCAAGTGACAAAACAAAAAGTTAATATACCAAAAAAAAAAAAAAATCACAATTTGACTATATGGATTTCACAATGTTTACTGTTATGACCACCCTAATTTGGTTAACATACTGATTTGAGTAAAGAAAACAAAAGAATCACAGAGTGACATAAATGTTCACTCATTCCCCAGGAGTGGGTGGAAAAAAAACCTCTTTTTATAGTCTGATGTTCATCTCATCTCATCTCATTATCTCTAGCCGCTTTATCCTTCTACAGGGTCGCAGGCAAGCTGGAGCCTGTCCCAGCTGACTACGGGCGAAAGGCGGGGTACACCCTGGACAAGTCGCCAGGTCATCACAGGGCTGACACATAGACACAGACAACCATTCACACTCACACCTACGGTCAATTTAGAGTCACCAGTTAACCTAACCTGCATGTCTTTGGACTGTGGGGGAAACCGGAGCACCCGGAGGAAACCCACGCGGACACGGGGAGAACATGCAAACTCCACACAGAAAGGCCCTCGCCGGCCCCGGGGCTCGAACCCAGGACCTTCTTGCTGTGAGGCGACAGCGCTAACCACTACACCACCGTGCCGCCTAGTCTGATGTTATGAGGCAAAAATTCCCACTCTACCTGCTTTTTAGCATGATAATGCGCTCGGCACCTGGGTTCAGCAGCTCACCCTCTGCGCTTTATGTCATGCTGATTAAAATCAAATTAACTGTTTATCATCATTAAAATCCTTGATCAATTTTTCAATCTGTTAATTTTACTTTTGTGCAGTTTCGGTTTTGATCTCAATAACTGTCATCGGAATTAGCTGCATTTGACCCAAGAATCCTATTGTCTTAGCAAATTTACCAGACTTAGGGAAATGTGAGGCATAATTTGGACTTACACAAGTGTAAGTTGCTCCAGTGTCAACCATCATAGGTGTTGGGCTACCTTCCACCTGAACCAGCAGCATTGGTTCTTGACCAGCCCCATGAGATGCTAAAAGGAACTGACTTTCCCCAATAGGATTCTCTGGGCACCCCTAGTAATCTTGAATTGGACCTGACCACAGATTTACAGGGACAGGATGTTGTTCTTGATGAGGTTGCCAGGGTGCCGTTGAGCCTTGGTTTTGACCTTGAGGAGCCCACCAAGGCACCATTCCCCCACATCCAGCAGGGCCTTGCCATGGGTTAGTTGGACAATGTCTTCAGTTGTGACCAGGCTGGTTACATCCCCAGCAGACATTGGGTGCACCATTTTGAAAGGGTTCACCATTTCCCTTTGGCCTGAATCTGCCTTTGCCTCGGCTCTAGGTGTAGACATTGATTACTGGGACTGCTGGTCCTTGTTGAGGAGCTGCTTATGCTGTGTATGGGACCATCTGTCCAGTCTGAGGGGTCTGTACCATTGCATTTTGAGGTGCTGCACTCTGAGGTTGTGGTTGAGGAGGTGCCTGCTCCACCTTTTCACTTGCCACTAGTGCTTGTATCTTATCTGTTTTCTTTTTGGATCTCTCAGTCAGCTTTCCCAACTGCAGCTTGGCCACTTTTCTCAGTATTTCTTTTTCTTGCTCTCTGGCTTTCAGTTCATTCTTCCTGTGCTTTTCCACAGCATGGTCACATGGTCACGGAACTCTGCCTGACTCATTGAGTTCAGGCCTACCACATCTTCCAGCTTGCTTCTGACTGGTTCTGGTAGAATTGATGAACAAAACAACATAGTCATCAGTGGGTTTTTGTCTGGATCATCTCCAGTTTCTTCATGCCATCTCCTTCTTTGTTTGTGAATGTAGGCAGATGGCTTGTCATTTTCTCCAAGTGAGTCTGCTTTTAGATTTCTTGGATCTGGCTTTGTTGGGTATGCTGCTCTCAGTGCACGCCACAGGGCAGGACAGTATGGGTTAAACTCTGTCCCATCCATCCTCTGGTCTTGTGTTGCTCTTGTCATCTGTGCGTCTCTGAGGAGTTCTTCCATAGCTGATTGACCAATTACTCTGGCCAAAGCTGCTTTCATGTTACCAATTGCCAACAACTTTCCTACTGTCTTTTCTTCAAATTCTCTTATCCACTTGTTGGCCCCTTCATGGATGCTGGGTAGGGACCCCAGCAGACTGTAAAGGTCTTGTATTTGCCATGGAATGTACTGTGTCTGTCTTCCTTTAACTAGAATTGGAAACTGTCCAGAATCATGAGTAATGAATTTTTTTCAGTGCTTTCAGTGTACGTCTATCTCTCAACTTTCTTCTCACAGGCTGAACTTGTTCAAAGTCTGACTGGCTGTCTTTGTAACTCCTCTGTCTCTCCTATTTCTCTCTTTCAGGTTCTTCTTCTGTATGCCTTTTAATAAAGCTTTTCGACTCTTCTACATCTCCTATGGCTTTATCAATAGTTGCTAGATGTTTTGCTTCCCTCTCTTCCAACTCCTTCATTAACCATTTGTCTCTATCTTCCATTCTCTTCTCCATAACTTCTGAGACCCTCTTTCATTTCCTTGTAACAATCTGTTATTGCTTCTACAGAACACCTCATGTTCTCCCCTTCATGCTTTGAAATGTGTTGTGTTCTTTTTATCTGTTCCTCAACTTCCTGCTCCTTTTCTTCTACTTCTGTTTCCCCTTTTATCTGTATGTCTCCCTCTACCTTTACCACAGGATAATGTCCTTCTGAAAACTGACTCTCTAAATATGGGGGTGGTGCACTCTCCCTGTTGGGCTGTGTCCTTCTAACTTCCTCAAGGGGCGGGGCACTGTCTTTTTCAAATATCTGTTTCATTTTTTCTTGATTTTTCTCTTCATCGTTCTTCAGTATCTTTCTGACTTTCTTCACTCATTTCAAGAAGTTCTCTCCCTCTTTCTTAAAGAGATTGAGTATCTCTTTCTCTTCTTCTCTCTTTTTTAGTCTTTTCTCACTCTGATCTTTTGGCTTGTAATTTTTAATCAAAGTGTCCATCTCCTCACACAAACCCACCTCAAATGAACCATCCCGAGGCCACTGAGTTCTCATCTTTTTAGTTCGCTAAGCCCATTTCTCTGACACCTTTTTAATTCTATCCTTAGCTATAGGATTTCTCAAACAAACCATCTGCAGTGGGGTATCAGCCATTTTGAATCCCTGTATTCTCAGCTGTAACCTTGCTAAATGATCAGGTGCGATTGAGTCCTTGTCAGGCAAGATTCTAGCTCTAATCTTTCTCAGCGTCAGGCCTATTTTACGTATCTCTTCCCCAGTTCTTGTCCTTTTATCGGTCAACCACAAAACTCTGCTTTGCACTACAGAAATCTCTACCCCTGGATTATTTAACTTCCTCCCGTGAATACTTTCACCACCTCAGAGTCCCTGTGCCTCCCCTAGGGCTAAATACCTGTTTATGTGATGTACAAATGGGGCTCTTACGATACCTAGCCCAGTGTAAATCAAATCCTCTAGCGCGCCTTTTAAGTGTTTTACTGTCCAAAGTCTCCCTAACAGGGCAACCCAATTAACATACGGCCACTCCTCACTCACCTCTTGTAAATGTACTATTTCAGTTAAAGCTCTCAACAGTTGTATCTTTCTTTTCTGCTGTCAAAGGAAAAATTCCTAAGATATCTTCATATTCTAAGTCTTGCTAAAAATGTGTTATTATACCTTGAGTCTCTTTTAAAACCATTGCTGCCTGTAATTCTTCCATATACACATTATCTTTTACTTAGTAGTCCATAGTTTTATAACCTTACAGAGATAAAGAAAAAAATTTCATTACCACTGAGGTAGAAGAGAGAAATTTAGAGAGTGAGAAATTCAAAGAGAAGGGAGTTTCAGAAGATGGGGGCCTCCACACACACACACACACACACACACACACACACACACACACACACACACACAAAGGCAGCTGCAGCACACGCGCACACACAGAGACTGGTGCCTTTTCTTCTCAGACACACACAAACAATACAAAGACAATACAATTCAGCGCTTTACCTCTTTAGACACACACACCTGTCCGTTCAGACCTCTAAGTATAAAGTAGCATCTACAGGTACCATACACCAAACACAGGCAATACCTTTAGCAAAACTTTAAACTTTAGAGCGGTATCCACAGGTGCACACAAACTGCAGTATTCTTCTCACAACATGACACACCCATGCAGCCCGTTATTACCAAAATAAAGTGGTATTGCGTGACCTGTCTTCCTTACAGGCTTTTTCTCATAAACAACAACTTTTCTGCAACTCTTTGTTAAGACTAGAGATTATCAGGGAAATTCAGTCAGTAGAACATAACACATAACAACCACAAAAGCCAAAACCTATGCCAACTTCCCTTTCAATCTCAGAATTACTGTGTTTAAAAAAATGCTTCCACTTTTACTAAGTTGTTCAAATTTGGAGAATTTAGTTCTCTTACCACCACATTTAGAGCCAAAATCACAACTGCACAAACTTTATAAATCAAATTACTAGCAAAAAAATTGCTCACCTTTTTGTTGTGGCAGCTGTTTCTGCAGTGCAGTTCAAACACCCAAGTGCAGTCAGTCAAGAGGCTTCTTCCAAATCACGTTGGGGTCACCAAATAATATGTCGTGAAAACTCTGCCAAGCAAAAATAATTCAAAGTCAAAGAGATTTCAGAAAAATTTAGACTTTTACCAAATCAAGTAATAAAAGCCGAGTCAGTCTGCAGAGTGAACTGATTCCAAGTCTCAAATTTTTTTTATTGTGTTCCACCAATATTTCCAATGCCAGACTGCGTTATACAAGGATACATTTGAGTCTTACTCTCCCAATATATCCAAGGCTGGACTGCACTGTTCTTCATACAAGGACAGACCACCCTGAGCTAACTGAAAATACATATCTAAACAAGGCTTTATTCTGGTTTAAGGTTATTTTGGTTCAACACACGTTTCAGGGTTCTATAACAATATATTCCTTTGACCAATCTATTTGTAATATCTTTTTTTTAAGTAAAATCAGCTTCATTAACTCTTTACTGAAAATCAACTTGACTGGCTTTGAATCAAATACAATCATCATAAACCAAATTATTGCTTGTGTGATTACATCAAGGTATGTTTGTGTGGCTACATATGTGCATATAAAATCATCACACCATCACGTTAGGCATAACGTACATAATAGTTCCTGTGATGTTTGCAATGACTGCAAAGAAACAGACTTTTCAAATCTTCAAATGTTTACCCAATGCCTTATGTTTCAAAACAGACTATCATACATAGTTTCAGTGTGGGGGTTAGTAAGAATAAATTAATAAATCCTGAGCGAACCATATACTGTGTTCTCCATAAGCAAACTTCCTGCATGGCTTTCATTTGACCTAGGCAAAAAGACCCTCGAATCAGGTTCATGTTTCTACTTCAAGCAGTAAGCGACTGCATACACATCCATAAAGTCATTTTAGACTCCTTTGCTGTCACAAGGTGAACTGTCAAATGACTCGGTTGTGTCGAAAGGAATACTGTATTTTTTCCAAGCATCAGATATCACAATTTATTTTATCCAAATTCACTGGATATGAGCAATTGTGCACTCTGATTGGCTACTCTACTACTAGACTATCAGCTCATATACCATGAGTAGAGAAAAATTAAATGGCAGAGCGTGTTGCTGAACCAACCAATGACTACTTTGCTTCACAAAATTGATTCAGTCTATTGATTGACTCAATCTCATCGTACCGTACATGGCTTGTAACCTACTCGGTGCTACACGGCTCGTCAGCTGTCAGCTCATGTGCAACTCAATTTCATGGAATAACTGTTAATTATATTAGCATTTGTTCACTGACAAGACTAGCGATAAAATCTTTCATCATTTATCTTTGTGATAATTCACATCCACCACATTAGAGCTAGAAGTACAACTAAAATAGTCACACAATTCCATCATTTATTCAGAGCCTTTTTCAGTTTTGTGAAGCAAAGTAGTTCGACAAATGGCATCATATGATACCAATTACCATCAAGGAGAATAAACTGAATCTGGACACATCTGTGACACATATGTATCTTCATCATGGAAATGGCAGTTGTTAAAGTTCACAGAGTTTGAGATTATTTTGAAGGAAAATAATGCATTTTAATACATTTTAATCAGATAGGTAGTAGGTCTTGCCCTGCTTAACTCCATGTTGTTCCTATCAGAACAAGATGTTGGTTTATAATTCTGTGTGTATAAACTCTAATTTACATTTGATATATGTAGTAATATGCAAATAATAAGTATTTGTTACTGCATAATTCACTGCTAATGTTGCCACAATAACACATACACATTCATAAACACAACCAACTTCATGTTGAAATATATTAGATTTGCTAAAATAAATAAATAAAATTTTTGTGTGTGTCTAAGGAACTGTAAGACAGTTTTTCAAAAGTCATTATAAGAAACATAAAGCTTATAACCCTGTTGGATAGGCATTGAAACATCTCATTAAGAGGAACCTCAGACCTCTGGTAGTTATTTAAACTTGAGTCTGATGACAAACTCTGATATGGAAGTCCATAATTCTTGTCTAGATATATCACAATGCCACTATGACTAAGAAGAGGTCTTCGGGATCTGTAGAAAGATGGGATGTTTTGCTGGAAACTGAGAGTTCCATAGTTTAAAGTCATCTAGACTCAGCCTTAGATGCTCTGTCCACAAGATATGGAGTGTCTGATTACTTTTTCTGGCCACAACTGTCAGAAATACAGGTGACAGCTGGATGCAAAAGCAACCAAGAATTTAATAAAACAGGCTGGTGAACAAATCCAAATCATTAAGCAAAAACAGAGTAAAAAACAGGCAAGGTACAGACAGTATATCAGAGGCACAGACAAAGAGCAAAAATCCAAAAGAGAGTTGAAAAACCAGAATAGCTATGTAAACAACCGGTTTTGTGTGAACAGACACTTGGTACTGCGCAATACTTCACATTAAATGTGTGGAGAGAGTCCTTATATACTGTGCAATGATGAGGCAGTAATGTGGAACAGCTGTGTGTGATAATCAGTATTCCCGTGACTGGAAGTGGTGCGTGGTGGCCATATTTGAAGACCGTTGTGAGCTCTGGGAAGTGGAGTCTTGAATGTGAGCAGGAGCAGACGTGACAACAACCTTCAAGATCTGGCTCTCCACATTTCAATGTATACACACTTTTGTGCCAGTTTCCAGTGGGAGAACACCACAAACCAGAGTTTTTCTGAGCAAGACATAGCTATTCGGCTGAAAAAAAAATTAAATAAATAAAAAAAGGTTCCCAGAATGTACTAGAGAGTGTTGTTTTGTGTAAAGAAGTCAGTGGTGAGTAAACGATATATGAGATCTTGTATGTTTGCCACCGGGCTGCAGGAAAATTCTGTGGTTGATCATCAGCCATGGCAACTAAATTGCCTCGCTCTGTGAAAGTAAGTGGTTCTTGGCCACATTTATCAGCATACATGGTAATCTCACTAATTTTCCTTTACTGAGTTATCAGTGATAATTTTATCAGGATAGAACATCCAGCAAAATAATTTATCTGAGCATGAGAGAGTGGCAGACAGACTTTAGTTATCTGATTCAAATTCTACAGTAGCTCACCGAGGCAAGATATGCCTTCCATCTAAAAGCTAAGGGTGCATATTTCTCCACCATAGTCATTTTGGTTTAGAATAAGCTTGCATCCCATTAATGGCCTAATTGCCAAATTAAAGTGTCTAAAGTGATGTCTGTATTATTTGTGCTAATGACCCTCCTTTTAGCTGAGACAGAGCTGATTGTAGAACTCTTCCTCACTGTCAGCCTGCAACTGTTCAGCCAGAGTAGCTCAGTCTCCACCTGTTTCAGACATTCCCATCACACAGCTTTTATGTTTCTCACCTTCACTCTGGTTGCCCTTCATAACTGATGGTAATATTCAATTCTAATTATGCGTCATTGTCATTGCAATGAGCAGATATAATGGAAACTGACAGGTGGACACTCTTAAGTAGGTTCTTCATTTTGACAGCTAAACGGAGATTGGATGTAATGGCATTAATATGACAGTTTTCAGAGTTCATAACTTTTTTTTCAAAGTAGGCCTCGCAATAGGCTGAAAAGCAATCAGTAGAATGTATATCATCACAAATTACAAAACATTATAAACAAAAACTGTTTATGAATTTCAGTGGCACGGTGGTGTAGTGGTTAGCAGCACTGTCGCCTCACAGCAAGAAGGTTCTGACTTCGAGCCCAGTGGCCGATGGGGGCCTTTCTGTGTGGGGTTTGCATGTTCTCTCCATGTCTGCATGGGTTTCCTCCAGGTGCTCTGGTTTCCCCCACAGTCCAAAGACATGCAGGTTTGGCTAATTGGTGGCTCTAAATTGACCGTAGGTGTGAATGTGAGTGTGAATAGTTGTTTGTCTCTTTGTGTCAGCCCTGCGATGACCTGCCAACTTGTCGAGGGTGTATCCCGCCTTTCGCCCGTAGTCAGCTGGGATAGGCTCCAGCTTGCTTGCAATCCTGCACAGGATACGTAATTACAGAAAATGGATGGATGGGTGGATGTTTATGAATTTCAGATTGTAGTAGTCTCTAATAGATGTATTGACTGTGTGGTAGCAATCTCAAGTATATCCTACTAATAATCTTACCATCACAGCAAAAGCTTTTTTTTCCACTGTAGGGCCAAATGGTTTTGAACACATAGAAAGACCATTTCATTGGCCTGCCCACATGGACACAGAACACATAAAAACTGCACCCATGTGCTAATGATATGGGAAAGCACTAATTTTTATTTTACATCACAGCATTTTTGTGGTGCCAAACTCCAGTGTCTTTTGTTTCCTCTTTCAGTGGATGTTTTAGCTTGATTTGAGGTGATGTTGTGGTCAGAGAATGAAACCGTTATTGTGACCAGTCAAAAAAACAAACAAAAGCAAAAAAACTCATGCAGTTAAAATCCGTCATATCATGAATCAACAAAATGTGAACTATTAACTTATGAGACACTGCTGACTTGCTGTGTCTTCCCATTGTCACTTTAGTTTTTCTACACAGTAGATAAGAAAACAACCTGTGACCATTCCCAATGCAGCACAACACAGATCTGTATGAATTCTGTGGCAACTCTTTGGCACTACAGTGAAAAAAAGAGTATACTCTGGCATTTCCTCCTTAGTCCCTACTTCTAGTCATTCACTTCACAATATAATGTTTGCCTGCTTTGGTCTCATCTGCAGTTAGCATAATACTGTTGAATCAGAGGTGACTCGTTGGTCTGGTACTTTTCAGTAACGTGTTGCAGGGTCATCTTAGATCCCTCTGAAGTGTTTACATAGACCTCTTGTGCTTCTTTTCAGTCTTCTCTAGCAGCTTCATGCTAAGATAAATATTGCCCTACGCAGAGTGCACTCTGAGGGCCAGACAGAAGCATGCCTCTGCTTGTCAGACAATATTTACAAGAGCACCAAGAGGACTTAAACAAGTGTGTGAACAAAAACATAGTGGATTTAGTTTCAGTCTAAGTACATGACATTTTGGAGTGCATTTCCAGGCTGAAAAACATGTACTGAAGAAAATGAGCATGTACAGATGGTAGATGTACAGGTGAAAAATTAAAGGTAAAACCTGTGGATCTGTTATGGTGTGTCAGGGGGAGGTGTTATGGTTTGTGTCCAGTCATCCCCTTAGAGGTAAAGACCGAAGTCTACTTCCACGGACTGTCCACGTAGCACCCAGATTTTTGTCCACACGGATTTGTGGACATTGACTTCGCATGTGCGAAACTGAGCACGCAGTAATATCCAGTAGTGGTAGTCCACATGAGTTCAGCTTGTGTGCTGAGACACATCCACAAATTGAGTATATTTCAGAGACACCTATGGGCACGTCCATAGGTGCAGCTGTGTCCACGGAAGTATACTTCAGCCCTATGAGTCACTGAAATAAACTATAGCGTTTTTCTGACTGATCGTCTTTATCCAATAATTAAACATTTCTGTCCTGATGGGACCGGTCTTTTAAAGATACCTCTACCCCATCCACAGTGTACAATGGCTCACTGAATGGTTTGATGAGTGTCAGAATTATATAAATATGATGTGCCTTACTATGGCACTTTAAATTTATGTTTTATTTGTAACCTGACTGTAGTATGTAACTTATACTGTTTGTTTGTTTTTTTGTCTACACCACTGCTTGAAATGCAATATTCTTTGGTCATCATCTAAAAAGCAGTCATGGTTGTGTGTAAACGCCTGAGCTTGGAAAAATCTACAGCTCAACCACTCACTGTGGTTGAAGTTGTACATACCTTGGTCTTGGTGCCTTGTTGGCCTTCACATGTAAAGACTTTAATCAAGAGGTACATGCAGACTAACACCTCTAGCTTCTGACCTCTCGACTGGTATGAAGTTATAAAAAAAACAAAAAGCTACATGTGATACTCATAGCTCCCTGTTTGTTTACTTTCATATCTGCATCACAGCCAGGTAAATTCTTAAATTGCATACTGACTGAAAGTCCCCAAACAGTGTGTGGTTGAAGAGGTATGGGGATTTGGCATCTTTGCTGAATGTCCCATTACCTGAATTCACCTCAGTTACCATAATGACAGTAAATCATTGAGGTTAATATATTTTAAAATAAAAATACAAAAAACACTGCAGCTAAAATATTTGGTTGTGAAGACAAATTTTGGATTGATGCAAAGTATGGAGAATGGGCAAAATAACTACCTCTAGGAAAGGACTCCTTATGGTTTTCTTTTTTAATTGAAATTTTTCATCAGCAACAAACATTTCTGAGGTTAAAAAAATTCCAGATTACAGCTATCCAATTCCTGTAGAGGCATTTTACTGTTTTTTTGAATGTTTAATGCATTTAAAATACATGAATTCCTCACAGTAGTCAACTGAATTCAAGTGAGGAAGCCATGGCCTAATGGTTAGAGTAGCAGCTTTGGGACCAAAAGGTCACTGGTTTGATTCTCTGGACTAGCAGGAATGGTTGAAGTGCCCTTGAGCAAGGTACCTAACCCCCAGGTTGTTCTGGATAAGAGCATCTAATAAATGCCTGTAATGTAAGAAAAGTATTAATTAGCTGATAATTTGTTACAAGAAATTTAAATGTCTCAAATTTGTTCTTAGTTATTTATGTACAATAATGTTTTTTATAATGGTTAATTGGATAGGTTTTACTGGACCACGATCTTTGTAAAATTTCTGACAGACATCAAGGAAACAAATCAAGTTTCAAAAAGTTGTTATACTATAAAAAAAAAAATTACAATGACACTGTGGCACCCTGAATCCAACAGAACAAAAGGAGCAAGGAAGCTGGGTCAGAGGTGAAACCTAACTGAAAAGAATCTTTGCAGGATGTACCCATACACCAACACTGAGGGCAAAACAGGATGTAAACAGGATGGTTCCTAAAATAAGAACAGTGGCGGAAGTGTGATGACATAGCAAAATAGTTTTTCTACAGAACATGGGAACGAGAAAGGACATGCCTTCCACACCTTGCAGTGATGATTTATTGCAAAACACAAATATCTGACAAATGATTCTTGAGGGTCTGTGTCTATGGGTCAGCCCTGTGATGACCTGGCGACTTGTCCAGGGTGTACCCCGCCTTTCGCCCGTAGTCAGCTGGGATAGGCTCCAGCTTGCCTGCGACCCTGTAGAAGGATAAAGCGGCTAGAGATAATGAGATGAGATGAGATGATTCTTGAGGCTTTTACTCATCTACTCAGAAACAATATTAGTCTTTTCACTAAAGAGCCTTCACCCAGGAGGACTACAGTTCCTGAATTCTGAGGCATTTCTTTTGTAATGCTTCTATTGGCGATGTAAATCCAGCAACCATAAACATGATATGGCACATGGAATAATTCTGAAGCCCAGAAAAATTACATACTGAACATCGATGGTCAAACATCATATGGTTCTTCTGCACTGGGCAAGCAGCAAAAGTAAACTTGATGCATGAAATTGTGCTTTGTGCTCATGGTTGCACACAGCTGGTTTAAAATCCTTTATATCAATATCTCATTTATGCAAAAGGAAAAAAAACCTTAAACAACACAGCATCCATTATCTGTGGCCACTTATCCTGTTCTACAGGGTCACAGACAAACTGGAGCCTATCCCAGCTGACTGTGGGTGAAAGGCAGGGTACACCCTGGACAAGTCGCCAGGTTATCGCAGGGCTGACGCATAGACAAACAACCATTCACACCTACGGTCAATTTAGAGCCACCAATTAACCTAACCTACTTGTCTTTGGGGACCGGAGCACCCAGAGGAAACCCACGCCGACATGGGGAGAACATGCAAACTCCACACAGAAAGGCCCTCACCGGCCGCTGGGCTCGAACCCAGGACCTTCTTACTGTAAGGCGACAGTGCTAACCACTACACCATCATGCCGCCCGACACAGCATCATAATCATCAATCAAACCAGGAGCCCTACAATCAGAGATGTTTATCCACCAAAGTTCCAAAACTTTTGTAGGAACTGAAGATTTCCAGAATTTCAAAGATTTCCACACAGATAATGGACAAATTCCTGTTTTGTGTTTTAACCCCACTGTAGGAACCATGACCATTATTTAAAAATAACAGAAGTGGCACAAACTGTTGGTTTGATGGTCATGTCATTTCAGTGCACATGACAGTTGTATCGTTCTTTATTGTTTTGTCACAAAAGTATGTTGTTAATATTAATGCAGCTTATTAAAACAGCTGCATGTGGCAAGTGTCTTGCTCTCACTAAGTGCAATCTCTCACTTGGCACTATAAACAGCTACAGAATAGATTTACATGATGCTGTAAAAGCATTACAGAAAATTTCCACTTTGCCGGGTGTGCCGTGTCACCTATGCTATAAAACAAGCATTAGTAACAATTTGTTATTCAAACACAGGTTTTTAACTGGTGGGAGGGATGGTCATTCTACAAAACTTAAATTTGGCAAATCAGTGATGTTAAAAATAGCAGTGTCCACTCCAATATTTTCTACCTTCTCTAAAGCAGAAACTGAAAGCGTTTCACAGAAAACAAAACTTCCCGAGTAACTGAAACGTTCCAAAGCTCTCAAGGTGGTAATGCTCCTCACCATTCATTCAAGCAGCAGGTTTGGCCCACAGAAAGGCTCAGATGACATTTGAGGTATGAGGAATATTTTTGTTGTCACTTGGTTTCCTAGACAGCTGGCAAACATAAACACCATTCACCATTAGATATTATGTGATTCATGGTTGAAGTTGGGGGGCAAGATTTATCACATTTTACCCATGAATCCTTTTTGTATAAGTTGTTTGAATGGCACGTGGAAAAACAGTCCCTTGTTCTAAGACCCTCAGCTGAAGGACTAGCACTGCTGCAATTCCACTCCACTCTAGAAAAGAAAAACAGTCGCAGTGCTTGTTTGCTTGCCAATTCCTGAAGTTTGCATTTTAATTCATGCCACTGTTGACTCTGCCCCACTTGCTTTCCTCTTTAGCCCTTCGTTCTAACTTGTTCCCCTCTCCATACTGCTGACTGAAGCTGTTTATCTTTTTGTCAATAGGGCCAACACTACTGTGTAGGGGAAGAATACGTTTGATGTAGGCATTACCTCCATGACCCCTTACTCATGGGTCAAGCTGAGAGTTAGAGCCTCCTCCAGTGTACTCTGAATCACCATAAAGGCGGATCGCACCCCTATTGTTGGAAAGAAAGGTTTTCTCAGCCTCCTACCCCCCCTTTCCCCTCTGTAATAGGGGGGCCCCATACCAGACTGTTGGACATCTTCCTTCCCCATCCCCCTTCTCTTTGTTGCTATCCCGTAAATTGAGCCTTCCCTTTGGAAGCACTAATTAAGAGCATAATCTTCTCTTCCTTTGGAAAAACAAGAGCTGAGGGGTAACATTTCCTTAGAGTTTCCTTCAGCCTTATTATCTGTGTGTCCAGTCGTGCTGTGGCTGGCAGCACCACAATGGATTGTAAATGTTTTAGAAATGAAAACATGCAATAAATCATCCTATGAGCTCATCAAACAATTTCTGCTATTGGTAGTTGGGATTATATAAGGTAAACAATATAGTAAGTACTCAGGGAACATCCACTGATGGGTCAACAAAGCATTTTAATGAGGGATCATTTTGTCAGTTGCTTTGTGACAAGGCCTTACTATCCTGGGTAGTAATTAATATTGATAATGAATTTTAGCCATAAGTACAGGTATGTTTCTGGTCTCATGAAATTTAAAATAGATAAATAAATAATAAAATATTACAGCTGTGTGTAGTACAGTAGCCAAGAGTAGTTTTATTCAGCACTACAAATCATATGGAAATATTTGAAATTAAAAAAAAAAAATTAAGCACGAATAGGAGAGTTCCCTGTAAAGAAACAGAGAATGGGTACCCCAACAAGAAAGTCTGTCTACATTCTTATCCCCAGGAATGGCACCCAAAAGGCAAATTACCTTGTACATCTACAGCTGTTTTTAGTTTGCGCTTTTACAGCAAACTCTTCCTTGAAAACCCACTGAAGTTGGAGTCAGATCCAGGTTTAGTCTATATGGCTGTATGCTATTTTATGTAAATGGCTCATTGACCTGACCATATCTCATCAAAGAATATAACCTACAGAGCATGTTGTTGTTTGTTTGTTTGTTTGTTTGTTTGTTTGTTTGTTTGTTTGTTTGTTTGAATCTTCCCAAAGTCCTGAGACATCAGAATTTCAACACAGGGTGAACTCCAGCTAGGATTCCTTAAGATGAATCGACATGCTTTGTCAGTGTGAATGAGCACTACCTCTATGGCTATTGTTCCTTTTATAAAGCATTATAGTGCACCTAGTGCTGAGACAGCAGTGAGCAAGACAAGGATGTTTGCACATCCATTGTGTCCAAAGACATCTTTTATGTTAGGTGTAAAAGTAAAGTTAAAAAATTCTCATGAAGATTATTCCATAATTCATTAGTTTTGATGAATTTGCTTACAGAATGAAACTGCTTAACCAGAAGCTAGTTCCACTGAGACACTAAAGAATGACAGTGTATGGTCTTTAGTAGACATTAATCTACTAAATTCTTTAGTAGAGAGACATTGTAATTTATAGTCTCAGTGCCTAATTAAGCGAAAATGTTACTTGATCTTAGAAAGCCCATAAGTATAAACATGCTCTTAAGAATCATTGATAACATGCTATAAAAACACTTGTTAACATGCAGTGAAACATACAAGTCTGAAATGCTACACAATAAGGCCTTGTAGTTTGCTATGATACATTGGGCTTATTAGCAAGTGACACTGGTGTGCAGCTGCTCATTACTAATAGCTTATGTTGCCTCGAGCTAATTAAGAGAGCTATTAAAACTCACTCAGATCTGCATGACATTATGAGGGCCAGCAGCTTGCTGGAAATTGTGTAAGCAATTGTATGAATTTGGCTAGTTGTTCAACGTGTATTCAGACTGCCAGAGAAAAGCCAGCAGGGCCCAGTTTCGTAAACATTAACAGGAAAGGTTTACAGGTCTGCTGAGGATCCTCCACATCTGGGGCTACTGTATGTATGACAAGGTCCCATAAACAAAACCAGGACTGGAGCTAAACTAGTCACTGCTTATTGACAATCACTAAATCACTTTGTGCATTGTGGTGTTGGTTACTGACCAACCCTGAGAAACGGGGCTTATTTTCTTTAGTGCCATATAAGATACCATAAGCAGCTAAGATTTTCTTGCTTCTGATACATTTCTTAATTTGTACAGCATGTCACCTGTAAGGCCTTGTTGTGACTACAATGCCCACTTATAACCATAAGAAATTTTTATTTAATGGGCCATGTTTACTCATAGGTTAAAATTGAAAGGATCTGGTTTAAATAGACATCAGGTACCTAAAACACAAACGCTTTTAATGTTTGGTGTAATATAAACAAATCCACAAAGCTTTTATCAAAAGTACTATAATGTGAATGGTATAATTTTAGTAGGCTTTATGGGTGAATGAAAAATCATTTATTTAAAATGTCTTTCCATTCCTGTAAGCAGTTTAAGTTCATTCCCTTAACCCGATGATCCTTCTGCTGCCACAGCTAACACCTGGGGGGACATCAAAACAGGCTAGAGATATTAGAAAGGGTGCAGATAAACTACAAAAAAATAAAAAATAGAAAAAAAAACACCTTTGACCTTTTACAAATTGTAGGCTGTTGTAAGTGGATACAGGACAGTGAGAAGGAAAAAGCCATATGTTGTTCAAAAAAAGAGGGAAATAAATAGCTACCAGGAATGCCTAAGGCTGGAAGATGCTACCATTTGGCCTGTGGCTCCCCAGGACTCAAGGCAGCTTGGAGACGTAGTGTATAGGAGTTGGCATGGGGTTGTGTTGTTTGGCTCCTTGTCAGTTTATTCTGTTGGAATTTCCTGTCTGAGTTGACTCCCCCTTGCTTATTCCCTCCTTGTTCCTGGAGCAAGACAGAAAAGCTTTTTTAATTACACTGCCGCTGCCTGGCCTCTCAGGATATTATTATTGTTCTTGAGTGCTTCCTCTGAGGATGAGCTTCTCTCACCACAAAGCTGCTCTCGGCTTCGTTTGGACATGAAAAGTGAATGTTTTTCCTGTGCTTTGAGATTGAGAGTACCCATGTTAATATCTACCACCTGGAATTGTCTATAAAAGGACATCAGATCCCAACTTAATCCTGTTACAAAAAGTCTGTCTGGTTCTCACAATTGCCCTGACAGGATGTTTTGCACATTTGGGCCTGTAGCACTTCAAGAGTGTTGGAACACTGAAGGATGGAGACAGGGGTACTTTGATTGGTGTTTTTATTTTTACTTTTCACTTATCAGCTATTTTATTACTTAATTGTCTCACCGAGGCACACGAAACACACACACACACACACACACTGCTCTGTGCTAGATGTGCTAAGGGCGGCACAGTGGTGTTGTGGTTAGCACTGTTGCCTCACAACAAGAAGGTTCTGGGTTTGAGCCCAGCAGCCGACGGGGGCCTTTCTGCATGGAATTTGCATGTTCTCCCCATGTCTGCGTGGGTTTCCTCCGGGTGCTCCGGTTTCCCCCACAGTTCAAAAGACATGCAGTTAGGTTAGCGTGGGGCGGCCTTGGGCTGAAGTGCCCTTGACCATGGCACCTAACCCCCAACTGCTCCCTGGGTGCTGTAGCATAGCTACCCGCTGCTCTGGGTATGTGTGTGTGCTCATTGTTCACTTGTGTGTGTTCACTGCTTCAGATGGGTTAAATGCAGAGGATGAATTTCACTGTGCTTGAGTGTGCATGTGACAAATAAAGGCTTCTTCTTCTTTTTCGAGCTTGATTTCCACCTCCTCTTAGCTCTTTCTCTCCTCCTTTAAGCCCTCAGTCATCACTGAAACGGAACACACACACCACCTTTAATCACTCGGGTGTGATCACTTTGCCATTCATCTCCCTTGGCCTTACTCTCCATTCACAAACCACATCTCTGCCTCCACAGGGCTATTGATATGGGAAACTAAAATAATCTTTTTAATATCTGATAGTATGTGAAAACAATGTGTGAAGAAACATAAGGAAACTAGGTTCTCTCTTGCAATAGTCCCAAATTTAAAGAACTAGCATGTCCCCAACACTTTTGCTGTCATGAGCATTAGTACTGTATGCTTAGATAATCTGCTTCTGTTAAGCTATCCTGAGGTTTAGATGAGGTTAATCCTCTGATGATATGTCTGACATGTAACTGTTACAAACAATACATAAATGCATGTACAGCAACAATGATGAGTTGTGTGGATATTAGCTGTACAGCAGGGAAAATGAAGCTGTGCACCCATGTGATTTCACCTGTAAAAATTGTACAGCATACGCCCCCTAGCTTTCTTTGTTGGGACAAAAACAATAGAGCTATATCAGGTTGTCATTACTCTGCAGCTCATTGTTCAGACACTTATCCAATATGACTTCTTCTCTGCTATCTCCCCACGAAGTTATGCTTCTTTCATTGTGCATTAACCAAAATGATTGTCCCTGCCTTTGTCATGATTTTATGCTGTTTGCAGTAGGGATGTGCATGGATATTTGAATACTCAGTTAACCATTTAAGACATCATTTAGATTTAAAAACTGAATTCAATCATTAGCTATTCAATATACCATACATCATGTCCAATTTAGAGGTGTGCATCTGGATAGAGACCAGAGTAAAGGTAATGCATTTAAAATCAAAAGCAGTAATGGACACAAATCAGGTACCTCAGATTTACAGATTAAGCCCAGAAGCAACACTGCATGTTGCGTTGTAGCATTCATTTCGGTGTTTTCATTCAATAATTTAGTAAATATGTGCGGACTTCAGATTATTATAAGCATGTATTTCCATTGTGATCATAGTTCAGACATCAGTGAGATTTTCAGACATCCAGCCCAAATGTATCAAAGTCATTGTCGCCTTTTATACCACAGCACCATTACATTCTTAAATGTCATTGGTCAGATGGTGTGGATTATTTTTGTATAACCGCATGACTCAGGCAGTAGTTCTGGCAGGAACATGAACAATAGGTTTATACTATATTAAAGGAACAGTCCACCGTACTTCCATAATGAAATATGCTCTTATCTGAATTGAGACGAGCTGCTCCGTACCTCTCCGAGCTTTGCATGACCTCCCAGTCAGTCAGACGCAGTCAGACGCGCTGTCACTCCTGTTAGCAATGTAGCTAGGCTCAGCATGGCCAATGGTATTTTTTGGGGCTGTAGTTAGATGCGACCAAACTCTTCCACGTTTTTCCTGTTTACATAGGTTTATATGACCAGTGATATGAAACAAGTTCAGTTACACAAATTGAAACGTGGCAATTTTCTATGCTATGGAAAGTGCGCACTATAATGACAGGCATACTAACACCTTCTGCACGCTTCGGCAGCGCATTGATACGGAGCTCAGATATCAATGCGCTGCCGAAGCGCGCAGAAGGTGTTAGTACGCCTGTCATTATAGTGCGCACTTTCCATAGCATAGAAAATTGCCACGTTTCAATTTGTGTAACTGAACTTGTTTCATATCACTGGTCATATAAACCTATGTAAACAGGAAAAACGTGGAAGAGTTCGGTTGCATCTAACTACAGCCCCAAAAAATACCATTGGCCATGCTGAGCCTAGCTACATTGCTAACAGGAGTGACAGCGCGTCTGACTGCGTCTGACTGACTGGGAGGTCGTGTAAAGCTCGGAGAGGTACGGAGCAGCTCGTCTCAATTCAGCTAAGAGCATATTTCATTATGGAAGTACGGTGGACTGTTCCTTTAATGCGTTACTTTTAAAATGTTATAGTTCTGTAGTTCTATATTGTACAGTGATCACTCCACATAATCTAAGACTAATAATAAATGGATTTTTTAAATATGTGTTTCTTGACAAAAAAAAAATTTTATGAGACATTGATTCAATGGAAGGGTCCCAGCTGTCAGTGTTCTGTAACAGCAGTTAGACAAGCCACATTTTTTGAGAGAGTGCAAGAACAGGACATGCACACTCTCCAGTACCAGCTTCCATCATTATTAATAACACAGACATCCCTGAAGGCCACCTCCCATGTGCTGCACATAACTAACTCATACATTAATGTGCCACACATGGACCAGGGCATGAATGAAGATGTTATGCATGCACATACTCTTTCTCCCAAAAGCCATAGCTGAGAGGCTCATTATCCTGGTCTCTGTACTAGGCATAAAAATGTCTCTCTTACTTCCAACTCACCAAGGACAAAGTTGGAAATAATTGCACAGAAAAAAAACACCCAAACAGAACCTGAAAGATCTTCAAGGTTTCTCATCTTTATCAGGGAGCTTTTTAAGAGAGATTTTTATGTTATAGAAACACTATGCGATAACTTTTTTTTTTTTTTGCTTGCCTGTCAGTAATATTCAATTACTACTTTTTAGGCAGCCTAAAAATAATTGATAACTGATCCAGAGCACATTTTATAAAGAGTAGAGATGCTTATACTGAATGTATTGTATATTTTTTCTATGTAATGTTTTCCTATGCACTGTAATCAATCATGTTTGAGGAGTCAACATGTATCCAAAAAAAACACAGGATAAGAGTTCTGTTAAAAGTCTTCATGCCTTCACCTTCAATAAACAGAGTAGATCAACTATTTAGTTGAACACTTTAAAGTGTTTTAAATCTTTAAAAATCATGCATGTTTCAGATTTATTCTGATGACTTGGATGTGATAGGTGTGGAACACTGACTCATACAGGCCGCTGAAAGAGTCCTGCTCCTTACTGCTCTAGTGATTGCAAACCTTCCACCTATGTTCTCAGGCTGTGACTTACTGACATTTGTGACACCTTAAAGGAAATACGCAGAACCTTTATTTTTAAATAAATTTACGAGTGGATAGTATCTCCATCCTTGACTCTTGTATGCTGCATAAATGGGAATTAAAAAAATATATTTTGAGAGTTAAAATCGTCCGCAAAGTTGGCATTCGAGCTGCCCCGCTGAGCCAGCCAGCCCTGAGTGTGTGGCGTCACAGCGGTAACCAGTTTTAAGGCTGAGGCCTTTGACAGCTAAGTCATATAAATAAAAATTTGTGGTGAAAGTAAGAAATACTGTTACCGACTTGGCTCAACTAAGACTGATTTGACTTCACTGATTGTGAGTTGACTCTCATTAAAACAGGATAGGTGTTATAACTTATGCAACATACATGTACATGCATGCATTTTCACTGATAAAACGTAAAAGGCTAATTAAATAATCAGATGAACTGAGACAATCACATTCTGAAGCAAATTAAATAATCTTATACCGGTAACTTGAACACACAATACAAGTTACATGTATTAATCTAAATGCAGGTAAACAATGAGTGTTGTTTTTGTTGTTTTGTATCCAAATGAGAGTCGCGGCTTACCCGTCTGTGTTCTCGCTTCTTGAAGGCCGATCTTGTGGCCGATTGTTTTGAAACAATCTGACTTTCAGTTGTCTGTTCAGTTCTCCATTCATTCGCTTCTTCCATGTAAGGGCGAGATATTGCTGCTGAAGCAAGCATACCCAGCGGAGAAATCAGACGGCTGGTCCACTCATTCTCCATTTTCTTCATACTGAGTACTCCGCCATTACTGCTCGGCTCAGGCAATTTGCTAAAACCCGGGACGGGACGGGCCATCACCAGTTTTAGCAACAACCGCGGGGAGCTCACTGCCCGAGCGCTAATATGTCCCATTCCGTCCCGGGTTTTAGCAATAACCCTTGGCTCACACTTCAGAACTGGTGCAACTGAACTTACTTTCCTTTTCTTGTAGTTTTATTTAATTGTTGGTACTGCACCCTCTTTCAATGCAGGCTTATAGCCAACGCTCCTCAACAGATCAGAGGTCTCGTACGAGTCTTCAGTAAAATAAGCAGAGGAGAGACCACTTCGTAGGTGCCCAATGTGCCCGTGAACTTCTCGCAAAACACATCCAAATCTTTGCAGTTTGAACATTCTTGGGCCATGAATGCAATGTAAATCCACCTTCTGTCGTGTTGCTGCACCTGCCAGCAACACATCTACATGGCATGGCGATAAATTAGCTCAAAATGGAGGATCGGAGTTGCAGTCAGCTCTGTGTTTTAGTATAGTGGAAATGGCGATGAGACTGATAGACTTCCTGCTGTGACGTCACGGACGTCAAGGTCATTCACTCAGACCACTACCTATATGAATCATTTTAATCATAAAAATTACTATATTAGATTTATTGTTAACAATTAAAACTATTCCTGTGCCATTCTTGAGGTCTCAAGGCATTTATAAACAAAAGTGAGGCCATGGTTCTGCGTATTTCCTTTAAGTATTTTGCTGTAGACTGGAATGTGGCCTAAAAAGTGGCCACTTTTTGTACATGGATGTATGCTAGTGCCCAGCCATTGAGGGAGAAAGGCATAGATGTTAAATGTTGTGACAAAGAGTACTGCTGCGCAGATTCACAGCAAAGGGAAATGAGTATGGTTTTCTGGGGCTCAGGTCTGCATATGTTCTCCATCCCTTCAGAATGGAATGTACCTGCAGTCTGGTTTTCTTGGTTCTGAAAGAACGGAGGGGTGGCATAGTGGGTAGTGCCACCACCTAACAGTTCCAGGGTTTCTGGTTCTATCCCAAGCTTGCATTACTGTCTGTGTGGAGTTTCTCATTTTTTCTCCACGTCTGTACAGGGTTCCTTTTAGTTGTCTGTTTCCCTCCCACCTCCCAAAAACATACAGGATCAATGACTGTAAATTGCCACTAGGTGTAAATGTGTGTGCATGGTGCCATGTGATGGACTGGTGTCACATCTGGCGTGTATTCTCACCTCATGTGCAGTGTTCCCAGGATAGGCTCCAGATACACAACCTTGATCAGGATAAAATGCTTACAGAAGGTGAATGATTGAAATAATGGAAAAAAATATTGACAGTCATTGTACACTCTCCACTTACTCCCAAGCTTACTTAATTACATAAATGTGGGGAAGCCATGGCCTAATGGTTAGAGAAGCAATTTTTGGACCAAAAGGTAACTGGTTTGATTCCCTGGACCAGCAGGAATGGCTGAAGGGCCCTTGAGCAAGGCGCCTAACACCCAACTGCTCCCAAGGCTACTCTGGGTATGTTGTATGTCGCTCTGGATAAGAACATCCGCTAAATGCCAGTAATGTAATGTAAATATGCAGTTTTCACTAATAAGGTAGAGAAAAAGGGCACCTCACTACAGGTCTTTGTCAGAAGGCCAGTTCAAACTGTTTTATATTGAAGATAAGGATGTCTGAGAATTACTGTGATTTTATTTTTAGTGTTCTACTTCTATGTGCAACTCTGAATACATTTCACAAACTGTCCTGATGCCTTTGGAAATTCATGTAAGCAGTATTGTAGCATGTTTCATCTGGAAGCTTAACACTTATTTGAATTCTCTTTTCCCTTCACCCCTCTCTTTATCTCTCTCAATATCGCGCTCTCTCTGCCTGTCCTTGACTTCACAGCTCCTCCTCTATTCCCGACCTTTCACACACCAATCCCAATCGACATGCGTCATCATGAGGGGAGATACCATTATGAGCCACACCCTCTTCATGCCATGCATGGGTAAGTCCATTAAGTATTTGAACATTTACAGGCAACTCCAGAATTAATGGCAACATTCATGAAAATTAACAAAAAATAATATATAAAGTAAATAACACATGCATGGATTAAAGTTTTCCGTCGTGTGACGGATTTCCGTCAACTGAACTCTCCCAAGGCCAAATGTGCGGTCAGTGCTGATCCGAGGAGAATTAAAATGACGGGTGGTTGGGTAGAGATTGGGTTATAACACTGATGGGTTGCAACACCATCAGCTATCAGCAGGGTTTATTTAACTTTTTTGTTTTTGAGCCATGCTTTGTGTCGTTCATTTCCTATGTTTGATCATGTTTAAACGTTCGCTGTCTACGGTGCAGCATTAAAAAAACATGCGCTGTCAAAATTGGCAAAATACATTCCCATGTGCTTGGCGTGCTTGTGTCTGACCATTTCTGTTTTGTATTAAATTAAATCTTGCCAAAATGACTTAGTTCAAACCTGGACATATAGAAATAGAGCATGTTAAAAAAAAAAAACGAAAAATAAACCCCGGAAAGCCCGCTCCTCTGCTTCAGCCAGACTTGAAGACCCGACGGTGCAATGCTTGCAGACTGTCAGAAGTAATTAGACCTAAATTTATAGCTAACAAATCAGCAGACGCCCCAACAATTATTATTTTCGTTAGGCCAATGTTTAAGGTATGTTAGAACCGTGCCTTATAGCCTACGTTATATCACAATTTAAAGGACGTTTGAGGAGTTGGAGGCTGCGAGCGCAATGATGTTCCGACATGCGCTAAACTTTATTCCCTGAAAATCATACACCAGCGTTCAATGCCCCAAACAGTCAAAATGTCTAGAAGACTACGGTTAAATAATATCATAGCCTACTAAGTTAAATTACGTCAAAACATTTGTTTCTGGCCTATGAAATGATGGAGGAAAATGAGGACGAACGCAAAGTAGCTAGCAGCCAACTTCACGCGATCTTTTAGGTAACTTAACACTCATGTTGGCCACAATATTTCTCTTAATAAAATCTTGAATTGTTTTTGAAGTCGTATTCAACAGAAAGTAAGGTCTAATTTTAATTTAAGCGAAGATCCAAACTTTTTTCTATATTGACGTCGAGCATAGAGGAGCATGTCATTCTGCTTTCGGTTTCGGCAGCATGGATGCGCTTTACATGAAAGAAGGCACTGATGTGTCTGCCATCGATAAAGGTGTAAAAAACAAGTGGAGGTGGGCTTTCACCCAGTGCATAGAATTTCATCGAAATCCACCCATAACCCCCCCCCCGTAAATTTTCAGTCAAATAATTTTTTTTTTGCTTTAATCCATGCACATGTAGAGAGTAATATTTCAAGCTTAATTATATGAAAAAACTACATAGTTTTGTCAACATAAAAACAGTAAGAAACCATGAAAAAAGCAAAGCAGAAGAAATACACTCCAGAATGGTTTATCAAAAACAGTGGCTTACCTTCAGGATGTGAGATCTTTCTGTTTCTAGTGCTGAGTTATATCTGAAAGAGAACTTCCACATATACCCCTTTTCCACCAAATCAGTTCCAGGGCTGGTTCGGGGCCGGTGCTGGTGCTGGTTCACAACTCGTTAAACTTGCGAGCCAGCTGAGAACCAGTTTGCTTTTCCATAGCTCGCGGTGCTAAGCGGAGCCATGTCATTACGTCGCTGTATACGTCAGTTACGGCGCTGTATACGTCAGTTACGGCGCTGTATACGTCAGTTACGGTGCTACGTTTGCATAAACCTTGGCGCGAATATCGAAGCAAAAACAACACGGAAGAAGCAGCAGCAACAACAATAATAATGAATGACTTCGCGTTTGTACAGCTGCTGCTTCTTGTCGCTTACAAATGGCGATCTTTCGCGGTCTTGTTATTGTTGTTGGTCTTAACAACTCCGCCCCCCCCGCTGACGTAAGCGGTTCTTTCCTCTGGCCCAGCAGAGAGTTGGTGCTAGCCTGGAACCATTTTTTCTGGCCCCAGAGCCAGTTCTTTGTCAGTGGAAACAGAAAACCCGGTTCCAAACTAAGCACTGGCCCCGAACCAGCCCTGGAACTGCTTTGGTGGAAAAGGGGCATCAGAGAAACATGCAAAGTAGATTGAAATATAGAGTGAAAATTCATAGAGAAAATCCCATTTCCACCCATCCACTATCTCACCAACCATAAGCCATATTTTATTGTTTTGGATAGTTCTGTGATTCTGGCATGCCATGAACTGAATTCAGAAAAGCTCTGCCAACTGACATAATCTTTCCATTTGTGGGACTTAAAGTGAGCTGCATGCCCATTCAGTACATAACCTGAAACAACGGACAAGGAAACACGTATAAAATTATGTTATTAGACTGAGCTGTGTCAAAATCTTTCACTTAGCTGCTGTACCTGGGAATTATGTACTGAAAAATGCAAAGCCAGCTTGGAGCTGTGAAATTAATGCTAGATATTGCTTTCTTAACATGCAAATGAATGGTATAAAGCTATTTTCAGATATTCTGTATTCCTACCAAGGGAGGCTCGTATCATTGGACAAGGAGGGCAAAGACCCCCTGTCTTTCAAAGGTAAAATAAAAATCAGTATAAGGTTTCATTTTTGGGGCATCCACATCATCTTATCTGTAGTTAACAAACATTTTAAAGAAAATTGTGATTTTTTTTTTTAATGAGTTTAAAAGCACCACTAGCAGTCGTACAAAAAAAATAAATAAAAAAAAAAACACAGACCGGAGGTGGCACAGCGGGTCCTGGGGTGGCACGGTGGTGTAGTGGTTAACACTGTTGTCTCGTAACAAGATGATTCTGAATTCAAGCCCCGTGGCTGACAGGGGCCTTTCTGTGTGGAGTTTGCATGTTCTCCCCTTTGCATGTTCTTCCGGTTTCCCCCACAGTCCAAAGACATGCAGGTTAGGCTGATTGGAGGCTCTAAATTGACTATAGGTGTGAGTGTGAATGGTTGTCTGTCTCTATGTGTCAGCCCTGCGATGACCTGGTGACTTGTCCAGGGTGTACCCCGCCTATCACCCATAGCCAGCTGGGATAGGCTCAAGCTTGCCTGCGACCCTGCACAGGATAAGTGGTTACAGATAATGAATGGATGCTGTGTCTTGTGACTATGCACCGTGACATGTCCACCTAGTTTGAGTTCCAACAGGCTAATATATTCTAGCCCATTTTGGTGATGATTCTGTAATATGTCATTGGTAGTTGTGTTACAGACTCAGTCACAGGTGTAATGAAGTGGATTATTTATTTTATCATTATTTTTCTGCTAAAATATGTTTGAAGCAGAAACTGAAAGTGGATAGACTGAGCACAAATTGTCTAATCAAAGTACAAATTATACAAAAGGACAGATGACAAAACCATAAGTTTTTTGGGGTTTTTTGGTTTGAACAAAAGGATTACAACTTTTCTGTGTACTGTGTTTGTTATTCAGATAAAAGTTATATAAACTTTTAAATTTTATATATATATATATATATATATATATATATATATATATATATAAAACCCTCTGTGTGTGTGTGTATATATATATATATATATATATATATATATATATATATATATATATAAAATACACACACACACACACACACACAGGGATGGATTATTTTTCTCCAGAACGTGTGATGCGCTATGACGTGTGTCTGGGCCTTTAAATGGAACAGGTTGAGACCGTCCTGTAAATCATCTTGCACATATGATGTATGTTTGGTGAATAAATGGTTTCTACAATTTAAGTGTTAACATAATTTTGACTAACCCTGTAACCTCGTGAGAACCAAGAAAAAAATGTGTCTCTCAATTTTTCTTTTGTTGTGATTTCCTGATTAGGAATTTCCCGACTAGGAATTTCCCAGCAATCCTCCTAGTCACATGATATATCATTGGAAAGCCCAGGATGTACTCTTTACAGGACACCAGGATTCAAGTGAATTGAGGTTTTTCACCTGACATCACAGGGTCACGTGACGCCCCGGTGTCCGCCATTTTGAAGGTCAAGCTAGCTAATGTCAACAACATCATAGCTGGTATGTTACTGTAGCAATGTTTACGTTCAGTCATTTGGATGACTGTTAAAACCTTTCAGTCTCAAGTTTTTCCTTTACTGTATTTACTAGTTTACTGTAATTATGATCCAGCAGCTATTTACACTGGATCCAGTGTAAATAGCTGCCGGAGCGCGCTCCGGCTTGCTCCCCCTCAAATTAAGCAGCGCGCTCCGGCTTGCTCCCGGAGTGCTCCGGCCGAGGTTCCGGAGCGCGCTCCGGCTTGCTCCCGGAGTGCTCCGGCCGAGGTTCCGGAGCGCGCTCCGGCTTGCTCCTGGAGTGCTCCGGCCGAGGTTCCAGAGTGCGCTCCGGCTTGCTCCCCCTCAAATTAAGCAGCGCGCTCCGGCTTGCTCCCCCTCAAATTAAGCAGCGCACTCCGGGAGCAAGCCAGAGCGCGCTGCTTAATTTGAGGGGAAGCAAGCCGGAGCGCGCTCCGGCAGCTATTTACACTGGATCCAGTGTAAATAGCTGCCAGATCATAATTACAGTAAACTAGTAAATACAGTAAAGGAAAAACTTGAGGCTGAAAGGTTTTAACAGTCATCCAAATGACTGAATGTAAACATTGCTACAGTAACATACCAGCTATGATGTTGTTGACATTAGCTAGTGCTAACAGCTAGTTGCTAGTACACTGCTACAATACAGACACCGACCCTAATAATACAGTTCTTGGTCATTGCCTGGTAACAGCAAATTTATAACGGGCCATGTCTCAACAGACTAAGAAGTTATTTCAATGACATTTAATAACATTTTGTTTATCCTGAGGACCAAAAGTAAATGAAAATATGAACAAACCTTAGCTGTAATAAGATGGCGACCACCGGCTCCAGGGACGACCCACTGATGTAGGCATGTTACCCAGCCTGACACAAAATATTTGTAGGTATCCAAACTCTTATACGCTTTCAGATCAATACCTGTGTATGGCGATGGGTTTTTAACGACATAGGTATACAGATCATGTGGGCCGAAGTCAGGTAAAGACGAGGGCTTCGTGTACTTCCGTACGTCAGTGAACAATCCTGGTGGAAGCAGGTAAACGTCGTTCTCTAAGCCTGCTAACCTCAATTTTTGCAAATACCTCTCCCTCTGCTCGCCCTGTAAATGCCCTACGTCGCTGGATAGTGAAGGTGTTTTCTGCATCTCGCTCCTTTTTCTTTTATGTTTTTCGTTTGTCGCCTTCCTCGCATTCAAACTGATTCGAGCCGTGACGTCCAAAATGGCAGCATCACATGACTTGGTCACGTGGGTGAAAAACCTCAATAGCTTGAAAGAGTAAGAGGGTGTGCACGTAAAACAAATGTCAACTACAGAGGACACAAGTCTATGGGTTGGTTCTCAGGAGGATATACAGTTATATATATAAAATTCACTGTGCTATCAGCTGCCGCTGATTCCTTCTGGACACTGCTGTATTCAACCTATGTTATCTTTTCGCTTACTGTACATAAATGGTGTGGCAGCACTCACAGTAAAATTGAGCATACACATTTACATCACAGATGTGATAGTGATGTGTAGGGTTCACCTACAGAACAGCAGAGCTATTTAACACAGAACATGGAAGACTTAAGAGAGGAGAAAACTCTCTCTCTCTTTGAACTGTGCCTGCCTTGATTAATGTGACTTGGTCTTGACAGTGCCCCGCCAGTTCATCAAGCCCTTGAAGTAGCTTTTTTT
Source organism: Neoarius graeffei (assembly GCF_027579695.1). NCBI lineage: Eukaryota > Metazoa > Chordata > Actinopteri > Siluriformes > Ariidae > Neoarius > Neoarius graeffei. The sequence continues at coordinate 50,823,213 of NC_083577.1, read as the reverse complement.
TTCTGCCTGTGCCAAACTCACCTAATTATAACACATGTTGAACAGCAAATTAAGCGTAGTGTCATTGGTCAACAGAGCAGTGTTGGTGTTTTGTTATCCATACAAACTCAAGTGTCAGGGGCCTGGGCCCTGAGTGCTAAACATGACTGTTGTCTGTGCATACACATTTGGCACCCAGAGATTCTACAGAAGGATTTAGCACTTTATGAAGAATAAGCCATGTCCTCACAGTTTGAGTAAAGCCTGACAGCTTAGCAATATTCTTGTTAGATGGCCTCTTAAGGAGGACCTTTTTTCAACATTCTGATTCAGTCTGTGCTTGATTTCTGGACCTTTAATTTTTGCACAACAAGAGAGTGCTATAGGACATACAATCATGGGAAAAAGAAAGTACACCCTCCTTCAATTCTGTGTTTTTATTTATCAGGGCTTAAATAACAATTGTGTAGTCTTCAGCAACTTCTATAAACAAACAACCTCATGTGACACCAAAAAAAAAAAAACAGATTTCCATATGTAGTAATTTTTTTCCCCAAAATTAAACCAACGTTCAGAAACCAGATGGAAAAAATGAGTACACCTTTCCTACTTTGAGAATTATTATGACAGTAAGTCGCAGCCAGGTGTTACTATGAAATTTTAGAGATTAGTCAAGATCAGTTAACCTCAAGAAGTGCGAATACCTCTATGAAAAACAGAACTTTTGGTTGTTTGGTGTTCTGAAGCTGTCAGGTGTGTCTGCATCATGCCAGGAAGAAAGGACATCAATCATTACCTCAGAGAAGCAAGTGTTGCTGCTCATCAATCTAGGAAGGGTCATCAGGCCATCTTCAAACAATTTGTAATTCACCATTCTACAGTGAGAAGGATTGTTTACAAATGTCTTCAATTTGTGACAGTCTTCAATACAGCTGCCAATCGTCAAAACAGAAACAGTCCAAAGTCAGGCTGTTTAATTCTCAGAGATACAAAAGCCCCTTTTACACAGACTATTCAAGGCAGAAATCTTACGCCTTTATTCTGCCTCGCGTTCTGTATAAAACGTCCGAATGCAGAACAGTGGGTCTGTGCTTTTCCGCCTTTGAGCCAGAATGATTGGTAGTACCAGAGCCAGAATTAATGTCTGTGTAAAAAGGGTGCCAGCATGGTGGGACAGGGGTGTGACATTTTTGACATTGACATTCTTCTTTCCGAGACCAGTGCAAATTCAAACATCTCTCTCTGTCGTCTAGGTCCACACACCTTTCTACCTCAAATTGCTTCCTACTTCTCTTCACTTTCTCCTCAACATATTTCTGATCACAAAAGCAGGTTGCTTGCACAAGTCCCTCCACTCCTCATGTCCTTGTTACACACACCCATGTGTGTGTGTGTGTGTGTGTGTGTGTGTGTGTGTGTGTGTGTGTGTGTGTGTGTGTGTGTTTTTGCGAGAGCAGTTTTCTGTGACAACCCCTTTTTTTTTCTTTTCCCTGACACAAACATATTATAGCCTATATATTTAGCCTATATATTATTTAAGGGAAGTATTTACATGTTGCAGCATGGTGGTGCAAGTTGTTAGCACTGTCGCCTCACAGCAAGAAGGTTCTAGGTTTGAGCCCAGCGGCCTTCTGTGTGGAGTTTGCATGTTCTCCCCCTGTCTGTGTGGGTTTCCTCCGGGTGCTCCGGTTTCTCCCACAGTCCAAAGACATTCAGGTTAGGCTAATTGGTGGCTCTAAAATTGTCTGTGAGTGTGAATGGTTGAGAAGAGAAAACCTCTATAATAATCTGGTAGAAGGCAACGGGAAACCACTACTGTAATGTTCCCTAGAGACTTTAATGGCTGAAGCCGTTAGAGCGGCGATGTCACTGTAGTGATGCGCCAAAATGGATGGATTTACATGTTGCATATGATGCTCAGCAACTTTGCTTGTAGTTGAAGAGTGGCATAAATGTGCATGGCTAATAAAAGCACCTCAACTCTCAGTTCACCTGATGTTATTTTGAAAGCAGTGCCGATATGATTGGGGTATTCATATTTCCAACACGTAGATACATCGCCCTAGACACTATTGTGACACATCACGCCTCTGGTTGTGGAACGCCAGCTTGCGATGTAAAAACATACACTGGCACAGCATCATGTCAGCTTTATTTGGTTCAGTGTAAATCACTAAAGCCAGAATATTTTGGTGCTTTCTTTATGCCAATATTACTGAATATCTGTGTAAAAAGGGCTAAAAAACCCAAGAGCTACATTAAGTGACCTACAGGCCTTTGTAAGCACATTAAATGTTTATGTTCTTGACAGCACAATCAGAAAAAGACTGAACAAATAGTGCTTTCATGGACGGGTGGCTAGAAAATGACCATTTCTCACCCAAAAGAATAGCAGAACGACTTGCAATCTGCATCTGCAAAATAGCATCTAAAAAAACCCACAAAAGTTATGGAACAATACTTTTGCTAAATCATGTATCATGTAGTTCTACATGATACTAATTTGCAGCGTGTACATTTTTCCCATCTGGTTTCTCAATGTTGGTTTACATTTTAGAAAAAAAAGACGATATATCGAAATATTAAAATCTGTTGTATTTTTTGTTATTACTTGAGGTTAATGTTTTTGTTAATAGAAATTGATGAGGATTACATAATTATTATTTAGGTCAGAATAATTAAAAACATAATTGAAGAAGGGTGTACTTTCTTTTTCCCATGACTGTATGTGTGGTGGATTGGAAAAATATCACATTGTGAAATTTTGACCTTTCCCACAATATGAAATTATGAAAATTACAAGCTTTCCTGAAACATGGTTTTCCTTTTGACAGATCTCTATTGCAATTAAACCTATACCATTTCACCATATACTAGTGCATCTCAAAAAATTAGAATATTGTGAAAAAGTTCAATATTTTCCATCAGTTGTTTAAGAAAGTGAAAATGTTATATATTATAGACTCATTACACATAAACTAAAATGTTTCAAGCATTTTTCTATTTTAATTTTAATCAGTATGGTATACAGTACAAAAACATAAAAAAAAACATCTCAAAATATTAGAATATTTCATTTCGAGTTTGAGTAAAACAGTATGAACACAGTGTATCTCTCGGTCTAGTTCAGTACACACAACCACAATCATGGGGAAGACTGCTGACTTGACTGTTGTCCAGAAGATGATCACTGATGCCCTCCACAAGGAGGGTAAGCCACAAAAGGTCATTGCTGAAAAGGATGGCTGGAAAAGGTGCACAAGCAACAGGGATGGCCGCAGTCTTGAGAGGATTGTCAAGAAAAGTTGATTCAAGAACTTGGGAGAGCTTCACAAGGAGTGGACTGAGGCTGGTGTCAGTGTATCAAGACCCATCACGAACAGACATCTTCAAGAAAGGGGATACAACTTTCGCATTCCTAATATCAAGCTACTCTTGAGCCAGAGACAATGTCAGAAGTGTCTTATCTGGGCTAAGGAGAGAAAGAAATGGACTGTTGCTCAGTGGTCCAAAGTCCTCTTTTCAGATGAAAGTACATTTTGCATTTAATTTGGAAATCACGGTTCTAGAGTCTGGAGGAACAGTGGAGAGGCACAGAATCCAAGGTGTTTGAAGCCCAGTGTGAAGTTTCCACAGTCTGTGATGATTTGGGGTGCCATGTCATCTGCTGGTGTTGGTCCACTGTATTTTATCAAGTCCAAAGTCAACACAGCCATCTACCAGGAGATTTTAGAGCACTTCATGCTTCCATCTGCTGACGAGCTTTTTGGAGATGCTGATTTCCTTTTCCAGCAGGACTTAGCACCTACCCACAGTGCCAAAACTACTATCAAATGGTTTGCTGACCATGATATTAATGTGCTTGATTGGCCAGCCAACTTGCCTGACCTGAACCCCATCAAGAATCTATGGGGTATTGTCAAGAGGAAGATGAGAAACACCTGACCCAAAAATACAGACAAGCTGAAGGCCACTATCAAAGCAACCCAGACTGTGATAGCACAGGCTGATCAGCTCCATGCCATGCTGCATTGATACAGTAATTTGTGATAACCAAGCCGCAACCAAGTATTGAGAGTATAAATTAAAATAATTTTCAGAAGTTGGATATTTCTGTACTGTAAATCCTTTTTTAATTGATCTTAGGAAATATTCAAATAATTTGAGATACTGGATTTGTGATTTTCATGAGCTGTAAGTCAATCATCAAAATTAAAACAAAAAAAGGCTTTAAATATTTCACTTTACATGTAATGAATATAGAATATATGAAAGTTTACCTTTTTGAATTAAATTATGAAAAAAGGAACTTTTTCATGGTATTCTAATTTTTTGAGATGCACTAGTATATCTGCTGTAAAGGGAGGGAGCAGCAGTAGAGCAGATTGCAGGTCAGTTTCCATGAGACCATATGTAGCTTCACCAAGAGTGAATGAGAAAACACCATTCTCTTTCCCGCCCTCTCATTGACTGTCTTTTTACTTCAAAAAGCAGTTTGAAATTGTACTACGGAACATGCCTACATTTTTCTGTGATGAAGTCACTGACCACAGTAGGCCAGAACAGAACAACCTCAGGATACACTCCTGATTTAGGGTAATTTTTATTTTTTTCCACTTTTCAACTCAACTCCTATTGGGAATTATACATGCTATTATTGGTCAGTTTTAATGAATTATGATGGATGATGTGCATGGGGAGAAGCAGCCATCTGTCATACTCTCATGTAAATAAACCACAACTGAGGCCATCATTTCCGTACTGACCTGGATCTACGTCCAAATAAACCACAGAAGTGTAACTACATACAACATTACAATTAAGAGAGTAAATAATGCATTAAATCTGGCAGAAATTCTGTTTCTTTTTAGGTCACCCCATTGGTTTAACATAAACAGCACTTCAAATATTGCAAAATTAGCAGTTTGCTAAGTTAAAATAAGTATAAAGTGTGGTAGAACGTATAGAAGGCTGTAGTGGAACTGCACTGAGAGAGGACTGATTAATCCCTAAACAAAAACTGTGACCACCTGATAAGAAACACTGTCTGTATCAGATTGTATTACATCTTCTCAGCCAGCAAGAGTAATGTCAGAAAGAAGTTTACTCTGACAAGATACCGAGATACAAACAGATTTTGATTACAGAAAAGTTTACCAGGCTGCCAATTGGTAAAACAATGTCTGCCAAACTGAAGTCAGAATATATTTCAAATTTACTTGAATGACTGTTTTTAAATTTACATTATATTTAGTTTATAAGCTTTAACAGTCATGGCTTTGTTCACATAAGTACTTAGTAACGGGAAACTGCTCAAGCCTTAAGCCTATAAATGCAGTATAAGTTGGTCAGAACAATTCTGTACCATAATGCAGTAAAGCTCAAAGCAATAGTGTCACTGCAGAAGAATGTCCCTTCCCTCCTCCCCAAAGTACAGGTTAGGCGATTGTAAAACAAAACTCATATTCAGCTGGGTTATATGGAAAAGAGCCACCCATGGTGTTGTGATGAAATATTTCTAGGATCTTTATGTCAGTCCTCAGAAATCTCCATGGTATAAGCTGTCTGTGACTCAGGTCTCTTTAAGGCAGTCAAGTAAGAGCTTGTCTGAAAGAGGGTGGAACAACATGATTTCAGTAATTGTGCCTATCACAAGGGCCTCCCATTTATAGTCCCCAATGGGTAAAGCTATGAATTATGGTTTGTTATCCAGGACTCAAACAGGCACTTGGTAGTTTTGCTGATTTGTTTCTGTATTGGCCTGCTGTGTTGTCATTTTTGATTAGCTGGCAATTGATTTGAAATATGGGAAGTAACCTCAAGCAGATCTCATTAATACATAGTCAAAGGATCAGAATAAGTTTGTAAGAGATAATGTAAAGTGACTTGTTTCACATCAGGAATTGTCATGTTACATGGCCTTTTTACTGACATTGATATGTCAAACTTAATAATAATAATAATAATAATAATAATAATAATAATAACCATTAAAATTGGGTAACTGTGGTTTATCAATACAGGAAAAAAGTCATGTAAAAAGTACCCAAGGTATTCTGTGAGAAATATTAATCATCCATCACCAGTTGGACGTGAACCTGTTGATGTGCCTGTGAAAATATATTTTTATTCCTATGTTTAAAAACTAGCTAATGTCACTAATCAGTTGACTGAAACATGCTAAAGAGCTGTTTAACTTGCAAAACCAGAAGCATATTAAGACCTCACATACGTAAAACACTAGATTTCAGCAGGGCTACCGTAAGGCAATTCATTTCATGCACTTCAGAGAGGCAATAATGAAAACAGTTATTTTTCAGTCAGCAGTGGTATACTGCTCAATGTAGTGGTGGGGGAAAAGTCAGTAAAGGCTGGTGCAGATTGACATTTTTTAAATGGCAGAAACACCAAGCAAAAACACAATTAATCCACACAGATCAGATGTTTAGGTTAAATAGTTTGGTACAGGTCAGTGCAAAATGTTTCATGTTAGAATCAAGCCTTTACTGGCTTACAGAAATCCATGCACTACTACACGTATATAGTGTAAAAAATAAACTGGATATTGCATAGTTGAGTGTTTGAGTGTTTCATTTTCAAAAGGGTGAAAAGGTCTTAAGCTTACCAGTTTATAAAATCACAATGCAAGCTGAAAATTAATGTTGAGAGCGCTCCCCCTCCTGCTGAATGGAGGGGAGGACTGGGTGTTTTGTGTATGGGCGTCTGTTTTCTCTCAGCTCTGCCAGAACAGAGCCGCCTTTATGGCTATCGTTGCAAAGGGACTGATGGCAGAATTTTGGCCACTGCACAAGCTTGGTAGTCTGCAGCCGTTTACTGGAAACTGTACTCAGCCCAGGCTGCATGCAGGTTGGCCTCCATACAGAGGAGGTATAAATGAGGGGCTGAATTGAAGCTAGGATCTACAAGAATAATGAATCTTAGATACACCTTTTAGATAGCCAGGCTGGAGGTATGGCTCAAACTTCTGTATGAGAGCTTAAGTAATCTGAAAATAAACCTGTATCAGAGAACAATTATTGTACTGGACACAGCCAAATATATTCAAATGTATAATACCTTACGTAGACCATTATCCTATTTTCTGAACTGTAGTATAAAGTGCAAAAATGGGTGAGGAGTGGCTCCATCCAGTAGCTTAGGGTGGAGCAGTGGTGGCTCAAAAGGTTAAAGAAGATATGCAGAGCCTTTATTTTTAAATACATTTCTGAGTGGATAATATCTCCATCCTTAACTCTTGTATGCTGCATACATGGGAATAAAAAATATATATTTTTGAGAGTTAAAATCAACTGCAAAGTTGGCATTTGAGCTGCCCCACTGAGCTAGCCATGCCTGAGTGCGTGACATCACAGCAAGAACTGGTTTTAAGGCCGAGGCCTTTGACAGCTATAGACCAAAGTCATATAAATAAACATTTATAGTGAAAGTAAGAAATACCGTTACCGACTTGCTCAACTAAGACTGATTTGACTTCATTCATTGTGGGTTGACTCTCATTAAAACAGGATAGGTGTTATAACTTATGCAACATACATGTACATGCATGCATTTTCACTGATAAAATGTAAAAGGCTAATTAAATAATCAGATGAACTGAGACAATCACATTCTGAAGCAAATTAAATAATCTTATACTGGTAACTTAAACACACAATACAAGTTACATGTATTAATCTAAATGCAGGTAAACAACGTGTTTTTTTTATCCAAATGAGAGTTGGAGCTTACCCATCTGTGTTCTCGCTTCTTGAAGGCCGATATTGTGGCCGATTGTTTTTGAAACAGTCTGACTTTCAGTTGTTTGTTCAGTTCTCCGTTCATTCACTTCTTCCATGTAAGGGAGAGATGGCAGCAATATTCAGTTTAGAAATAAGACGGCTGTTCCACTCATTCTCCATTTTCTCCATACTGAGTACTCCGCCATTACTGCTAGGCTCAGGCAATTACTAAAACCCGGGACGGAACAGGATGTCACCAGTTTTAGCAACAACTGCAGGGCCGTCACTGCCTGAGCAATATGTCCCGTCCCGTTCCGTCCTGGGTTTTAGCAACAACCCTCGGCTCACTCCGGGAGGACTGGTGCAACTGAACTCACTTTCGTTTAAAAATAAAATAAATAAAATAAATACTTTCCTTTTCTTGTAGTTTTCTTTTCCTTTAATTGTTGATACTGCACCCTCTTTCAATATGGGCTTATAGCCAATGCTCCTCAACAGATCAGAGGTCTCATACGAGTCTTCAGTAAAATGTGCAGCGCAGAGGAGAGACCACTTCATAGGCGCCCAATGTGCCCGTGAACTTCTCACAAAACACGTCCAAATCTTTACAGTTTGAACATTCTTGGGCCATGAATGCAACATAAATCCAGCTTCTGTCATGTTGCTGTACCGGCCAGCAACGCATCTACGTGGCATGGCTCAAAATTAGCTCAAAATGGAGAATCGGAGTTGCAGTCAGCTCTGTGTTTTAGTATAGCGGAAATGGCGATGAGACCGATAGACTTCCTGTTGTGACGGTATGGACGTCAAGGTCATTCACTCAGACCACTACCTATATGAATCATTTTAATCATAAAAATTACTATATTAGATTTATTGTTAGCACTTAAAACTATTCCTGTGCCATTCTTGAGGTCTCAAGGCATTTATAAACGAAAGTGAAGCCATGGCTCTGCGTATATGCTTAAAGGCTGTGGATTAATGATCAGAGGGTCAGGGGTTCAATTGTTAGCACCATCCAGCTGCCACTGTTGGGCCCTTGGACCCCTGATCCCATCAGCTGAACATATCCTCATTGATCCCACCTAGAAGTGATTAAAAAAATGGAAGAAGAATAACCAGTGGATTGGGTCATTGTAGTGAATCTTGTGTAGAAATATTTCTATCAATATATGGTAAAATACACACATTATATCTAGTTATTCTCTCTCATTTTCTTCAGAACAGCCAATGAGGACTTCTGTAGGGGGCCAAAAGCTGACAATAGCCTCAATGACTTAAATGTCCCCTAGCTCCGTCACCATCATCCTGCTCCTAGTTGAATTTTGAAACATTTAAAGAGCCCAGTCTCTAATTTGTAACATGGCCATTTTCTTTCTTTGTAATTGGTAATGGGAAAAATGTTAACACACAGACTGCCATTCTTTCTCTGTGTGCGTGCCTAATCTGTTAAAGACTCAATCAAAACTGCTGAAGACTGGTGCTGAAAGCAGAGTAAAAACCATTTTATTGGCTCTGTTGTTGTGATGCAAAAGCCTTTGTTATTGTAATTCTAAACATTGACCTGTCAATGATAGTGATAACTGAATAAGGCTTGGAACTAAGGCCCTGTCCACACGGCAATGGATTCAGGTGAATCTGATAAAATTGTTTATCGTTTCGGCCTGGCGTCCACACGGCACCGGCGTTCTGGGTGCCCCAAAACGAAATCTTTTGAGAACGGGTTCCAGAGTGAAAAAATCTGGCAACGGCGCCGTTGCGAAGTCGTCTGGATGAGTAGAATGGATTTGTTTACGATGACGTCACAACCACATGACTGTCAGTGCTTCACGCCGGGTAGAAGTGTAACGAATTCGATGCGAGTTGTCAACAAATCCTATAACTTGGTTCATGAAACGCGCTTACAAAATATTTTCACTGTGAATATTTATTGTGTAATGGTGCAAAGTGAGAGAGAGAGAGAGAGAGAGAGAGAGTGAGAGAATAGCCCTTAGGGCAGTCTTTAGTCCAAATACTGCAGAAGCAGTACCAAACCGCGCACCGCCCGTGCGCTTTCCAAAAACAAAAACAATCCCGGCAGCAAAAATAGAAAAAAAAAAGGAGCGATCTCACCTCTTCAGATGTTGGTTTAAGTCCGACAATACATTCCTCAAAAAGGGCTTAGAAGAACAAAGTAATCCATCAACATGTAGCATTCAATTTATTCCGGACCATTAAAGAATTCTGGAGGATATCAGAATGTTGGCGTACCGGCTTCCATCTACCCCCATTCATTCCTCTTTCCGCGTCTTTTGTTTTACGCTACTGATTAATAATCAAAACTTTATGTGGCTGATGCTACAGAAGAAGAGGTTTATGCGCATGCGTCTACTTCTTCTATTGTTCTGGTGTCTCCGATGGGACCGTCTTACAGCGCACATAGTGGTGTGGCATGTGTATTGCATCGTTTTCAGCAAGCGTTGTGTTGTCATATGTACCTGAAATTTTACTGATCCGTTGCCCATGTGGACGCGATATTAAAAAAAAAAAATCTCGTTGCCATTGTCGTGTGGATGTAGCCCAAGTTACAGCACAAGATTAAAAGCCAATAAAGGAGTCTGTCCCTTGTTTTTGTGTACCCTTCTACCCTGAAATACACTAATACAATTAGATTAGAAGAGCCATGATGAGATCCATATATTAAGGTTTTGAAAAGATGCAGGGCGACATCAAACAGAGGCAGACATCTACCTTCAGGAGGTGTTACAATTACTGTGTCTCCTTCCTGGCTTGGTTTCCCTGGGTGGGCAGAGGACTCAGCTACCTGTCAAGAGAAGACACGTTTATATCTCCACCTCAATCTGTGGGCTATCAGTGAACTTCCATTCTGGAATTGTGTTCTACAAATGGGCTCAGTCAACAGTAATTAAGACATGTTAGATAGATATGTCTGACTAGGGGAGATCCATCCCTTCTAGACATCACCATTAACACTGATATATTAAGCTCATATAAGTCTCAACTTGCTCACTGCCCACAGCCTAAAGAAAGCACATACCAATGGTTCAATATAATAGTTAGAGTGGGTGTAGTAAAGAAAAAAAAAAAAACACAGCCAATTTTACAGCTCTGGTTTGTCTTAGAGAAGTGCTCAGATTATATCACATATGGACTTGGTTGAATTAAAATCTTTTGTCATTGAACTTAAAATATACAGAGGTAGTTGGTTGTGAGGGAGCCAGAGTGTCTAGCTGTGTAGTTGTGGCCTCACTGTCAATGCATGGATTTGCTTAAGGTCCAAAACTTACAACTGCCTTCTCTTTTCACTATCTCCAAATTTCTAGACCTGCTGGATTAGCTGGAAGTCCAGTGATCTCTGATATCTCTCTGATCCGGTTGTCCCCTCATGCTACAGCCACAGGGGAGTCCCCATTCAGCCCACCACATCCCTACGTCAACCCTCACATGGAGCAGTATCTACGCTCAGTTCACAACAGCCCCACACTGTCCGTCATCTCAGCTGCACGAGGCCTCAGTCCAGCAGATGGTGAGTCTGCACTGAAAGGTGCACTGCATAATCCTAAAGAGCTTATTCACATTAAAATGGAAAGCATTCGGGTTTATGAATGGCTACCACACTTTGCCTCTTTCTATTATGACCATGTGATGATTCGCTAATGGTGTCTGAGTTTATAGTATAAAGCCATACATTAAGTGCATAAAATAAAAGAAACTGGGTGTACTTAAGAAGGAGGAAGAGCTAATGGTTCCTTTTCTCCACAAATGCAAAGATACAGCAAAGACCGACACACCACTTTGCCATGTGTAAGTTTACATAACGGCTTATCTCTCCTGTTGTTGTAATTAATGCTGTGAAATACTCTTTGAAATCTAAAACATTCTCAAGACCTGCTCTTAAATGGAATCTGGGAAAGAGAAACCATGGAAATCTGTAAAGGAAACAGCCAAAAGAGAACTCCCCCCAAATTTAACCTCCCATTTTGTCAGCTTTGTTCTCACCATCCTGTTAAGAGGTTGGGACGAAGAGACTGAATCAAAGATAAATAACCTTCTACAGTCTGTAGGCAGTAATGGCTTTCTGCATTTACAGTTAAATAAGCAGTGTAGAAAAGATTGTGTCACTGATTAAATGGCAAGTGGGCAATCCAAATGGAGGGAATTAAGCTTGAGTGAGCACAATCTAAAGAACGTAACCCCCCCATTTCTCAATAAAAAAGTTACATTACTAGCATGTGTTGAATGTGAAATATAACCATAATCTCGGTTTACTTTCTTTTCATGTATTCCAAGCGATATTAAATATATTGCCATGCACTGGCCAAAAAAGGCATTCATCATGCCAGCTGCTTTATACAGCCATGATCCGTCAAATATCAGCTTTCTTGAGTAACAGTTCTAGATGTGTGGATCAAACTGTTAATTTGTAGTGGGGAAATCCAGTGCAGTGATCTGACCGCTGATCAGAGTCCCCTGAGGGCTTGAGAAGGCCAGACTCAGCCACAATCCTCAGCTCTTTGACTCTAGTCCCCTCTAGAGACAGTACTCTACGATACGACAACTGTGGAGAAAATAATCGCCCTTGTTCTGCCATGAATCCAGCACAAACACATGTCTGTTCTCTTTTACCATGCTATGGCCTAATTGTCTCTGATAGATCAGATGTGCCTGTAATGACCCAGAAGGCAAGGGGAAAGGAATGAACCGGAACTCCCTCCTCTTCAATGACTAGCATGGACGTGAATTGACTGTTCATTCAGGAAAAAGAGGAAATGGGGGTGGTGGCACTAATGATTATCTGACCCGGTCAGCAAGAAAAACATTAAACTTTTATACACATTTTCCCTGACATCTTTAGATTGTGATTTACTAGGTTCATGTGTTAACACAGGCCTTCCATCAACATCACAGAGGTGCTTGATGGGTCTTTTTGTGTATGGGTTGCAATTATATGTGTGTGTGTGTGTGTGTGTGTGTGAGAGAGAGAAGGGCGGCACGGTGGTGTAGTGGTTAGCGCTGTCGCCTCACAGCAAGAAGGTCCGGGTTCGAGCCCCATGGCCAGCGAGGGCCTTTCTGTGCGGAGTTTGCATGTTCTCCCCGTGTCCACGTGGGTTTCCTCCGGGTGCTCCGGTTTCCCCCACAGTCCAATGACATGCAAGTTAGGTTAACTGGTGACTCTAAATTGACCGTAGGTGTGAATGTGTGTGTGAATGGTTGTCTGTGTCTATGTGTCAGCCCTGTGATGACCTGGCGACTTGTCCAGGGTGTACCCCGCCTTTCGCCCGTAGTCAGCTGGGATAGGCTCCAGCTTGCCTACAACCCTGTAGGACAGGATAAAGCCGCTAGAGATAATGAGATGAGATGAGATATATAGGAGGGGGAGTGCTGTTGTACTGAATATCAGCATGACTGGGATTCAGTCATAGGCATGAGGCCATAGGCTGAGGGTGGAAGATAATCACAGTGTGATATTGCTTTATACAACAGTTCTTTCCATCCTTCCATCCATTCATCATCTTTACTGCTTATGTATCAAGGTCACAGGGAAAGCTAGGGCCAATCCCAGCTGACACTGGGCGAGAGGTGGGGTACACCCTGAGCTGGTTGCCAATTTATCACAAGGCTAACACAGTGATGAATAACCATTCACACTCACACCAATTTAGAGCGGCCAGTTGACCTAATCTGCATGTCTTTGTACTATGGGAGGAAACTGGAGCACCTGGAGGAAACTCTCGCAGGCACTGGGAGAACATGCAAACTCCACACAGAAAGGCCCAAGTCAGCCACGAGGTTCAAACCCAGAACCATCTTGCTGTGAGGTGACAGTGATAACCACTGCACCATGTGCTGCCATACAGCAATTCTATAAACAAGAAATTAATATGAAGCAAGTGACATTTCCGACACAGTATGGCAGAATGCTCTGTTTATTTTTGCTCCACTAGTGTAAATGCATCCAAAAGAAGCCACACTCACTTTATAGCCTTCGGCTAGCTGGCCAGCTAAGATATATCGATTTCTCCTACACTCCCATTAAAGGTGCTTCTGGTAAAAGTGGCATCCCTTCTTCTGTTTCTTCTCAAGCCTTCATATTTAAAAAAAAAAAAGTTATATCCCTGAAATGTTTTGATTGCTATGTCCACTAATAATCTCGCTAACAATACTGTAGTAACCGTTTCAAACTAAAAAGTGGAATTTTTTTGGCGAGCAGAGACAAGCAGAGTGATACACACAGTGAAACGTCCCAGTGCTGTTATACTACATATTGGCCCTCTTGGAATGCCACTCGACCAATCAAATTAGTTGACCAGATCTAGCAGTTGTACATGTATTTTTACAGCTAAAATGTGTTGGGTCAGGAAGTGCACTGACCTTCCGTTGTTCGGTCTTGCATTTCTCTTTGCAGTGACACATGAGCAGCTGAAAGAACGAGGTCTTTTTGGCCTTCCTCCTCCTCCTGGAACTAACCCAGCCGACTACTATCATCTAATGGCTAATCATTGTAGCCCCTATGGAGAGTTTCTCATGCAGACTGGTGCAGCAGCTGCTGCCGCCGCTGTGCATCTACCAGACTACATCAGCCCTGTGGACAGTGAGTATCCTCTTACAGTTCCTCAATGCATCACATGTAGTATATCTATCATAAGTGTAGAAATGATACAATAGTAAAAGGACTACGTATCTATCATAAGTGTAGAAATGATACAATAGTAAAAGGACTGGATTGTAAATTGTTGTAAAATTGCAAGTTATTTAAACAGATAGGTTAAGTTCTAAAATTTAACAGAGATCTGGTTGAGCCATATTTAAGCCATTTTAAAATTCTCACTATATGCACATATACATAGCATAGACACACACAGTACAAGTCAAAAGTTTGGATACACCTCCTCGTTCATCGTTTTTTCAGTAAGGGTTTTTTAATTAGTGTGCTTGCCAAAGGCAAGCACACTATTGTTCTTCTTAAGTTTACTTATTCTGCCTTATTCTGACACGTTTTTTGGATCCACTACTCCTCCTAGGGCGTTCGAGATAGAGACACCGTTCCAACTCTGAGACGTCTGGCCCGAAGTGGTGTAGTGTGCTTGTATAAAGCTTTTGGATCAACGCGCCCATTCTCTTGTTCTTGTCATTTTTCTTTTGTTTTTTTCCCATCGAGAATGAATAGGGCTCATGAATCGAATCGTCCTACTCGGACACGCTCCATCGCAGATGCACCAAACCTCATGTGATACTTCAGGCCAACTCCCCCGACACATACATGCAATCGGTTCTGACCCGCACTAATTTTTTTCCTTTCTTTTTGCTCATCCCTTTTTCTTCCATAGGCTTGCATTGATTTTTGGTCCCATTGAAAATGAATGGTGTTTCAGGAGAAAAACTTTCACTCTCCATCAGTTTTTTTAACCAAGTGACCAAACTTCAAGAAACTTCACTTGATGCCTCAGGCCAAGTCCCCACACAGATCCATCCCCTCATCTGAGACCTGCACTCATCTTTTCCTTGGTTTTCACACATCTCTTTTTACCTCCATAGGCTTCCATTGATTTTTGGCCCCATTCAAATGAATGGAGTTTTGCTCAGTAACACTTCACCGCACATCCACCAAACTTCATATGGCACCTCAGGCCAAATCACCCATCACACATGATGTCGGTTCTGACCTGCACTCGTCTTTGTCTTGCCTTTCATCCGTCCATTTTTTCTCCATTTTGCCGCTAATCAGTGGAAGCTTGACTGAGTCATTCCTCCCTTCCCCCCTAGGTGATGATGCATTTGGCAAGGATCTGCTCATTTGAGACTTTGACAGGAAATCAACTTCAACTCAACGGCCACTTTATTAGGAATATTTACACGCACACATGATAGCAATTAGCATATAAGCATTCACGTGTTACCATGCTAGCTGTTAGCATGTTACCCATTACGATATCATGCCTGCTGTTAGCTCGCGAGTTGTTAACATGTTCACCATTAGCATGTTATCATGAGAGCTGTTAACATGTTAGGATTAGCATGGTAGCATGCAGAGTTCGCATGTTTGCTGTTAGCGAGTTCGCCTGAGCATGTTAGCATGCTAACTGTTAGCATGTTAGCTGTTAGCATGTCAATCTCCGTGTGTTAGCATGCTAAAAGTTAACATACTAGCCATTAACATGTTAGCCTGTTAGCTGTTAGCATGATAGCTGTCAGCATATTAGCCTTAAAGTGTTAGAATTTTAACAAATAGCATGTTAATCATTAGCATGTTATCTATTAGCATGTTAGCATTAACGTGTTAACATGCTAGCTTTTAGCATGTTAGTATGCTGTTAGCATGTTAGTATGCTAGCTGTTAGCATGCTAGTTGTTAGCATGTTGGCATGCTAGCTTTTAGCATGCTAGCATGATAGCTGTTCTGCTACAGCTCAGCAAGCACACTTTGCATTTTCTCTGCGGAAATGCAGTCTAGTTATTATTATTTTTTGTTTACGATGTTCTACATTGTAGAACAATACTGAAGACATCAAAACTATGAAATAACGTATGGAACGTAGCTCATATGACAGCATAGCTCAGTCCGGCCCTGTCTAGTCCAGAAGGAACAATATAAATTGGGCCACATTGCACAATAAAATGCTGCAAGCTACCGGTATATACAAGCCATATATAGAAGCTATACAAACCTCAGGAATACCTACCTATTTGCTGGAAAGAATCAAAAATGGCGAGGAATTGACGGCGAAGAAGCAATTTTTGTTGAACTGCTCATTAAGGCTTAATTAGTCCATAACTTCATTAATAATTGTAAATAAGTAAATCTGGGTAGAAGTTATATGCACCCTAGGGACCCCTACCTTTATGCCAGAAAGAATCAAAATTGGTGAAGAATTGAGGAAGAAGAAGCGATTTGTGTGGAAACTGCTCGTTAGGGTTTAATTACTCCAATTCTTCATTATTAATTGCAATTATGCAAATTTGGGTAGAAGCCATATGCACCCCAGGCAGACCTACCTTCCTGCCAAAAAGAATAAAAATTGGTGAAGAATTGAGAGAGAAGAAGCAATTTTCGTGAAATGTGGACGACACCGGACAGATGACAGATGACGGACAACATATGACGGCATAAGCCCATCGCCTATCAGCCAGATGAGCTAATAATAAAAATACAGTAAATAACCCTATGCCACAACTGTAGTAATCCGTATTATATGAAGAACCACTCAAGTAAGTGAAGAGAAACAACATCCATCATTACTTTAATACATGAAGTGTCTTTTAACTAATAAACATTAAGCAAAACCGGTGAATTAGCAGGTGTGTCCAGACTTTTGACTGGTACTGTATGTGACACATCACAATAATGGAGTTCTATATAAACGTGCCAGGTTTTAAACAAATAAAACCATTATACTTAAGCCGTTGTTCTGTCTATGGGCTGCCCTAATCTTTGACCATTATGTGGCTTAGCAACCAAAGCTTGCTGTTAACAGACTACATTGTGTAAAAGAAGAATTGTTTATTGTGAATATTCTCATCTCATCTCATTATCTCTAGCCGCTTTATCCTGTTCTACAGGGTCGCAGGCAAGCTGGAGCCTATCCCAGCTGACTACGGGCGAAAGGCGGGGTACACCCTGGACAAGTCGCCAGGTCATCACAGGGCCGACACATAGACACAGACAACCATTCACACTCACATCTACAGTCAATTTAGAGTCACCAGTTAACCTAACCTGCATGTCTTTGGACTGTGAGGGAAACCGGAGCATCCGGAGGAAACCCACGCGGACACGGGGAGAACATGCAAACTCCACACAGAAAGGCCCTCGCCGGCCCCGGGGCTCAAACCCAGGACCTTCTTGCTGTGAGGCGACAGCGCTAACCACTACACCACCGTGCCGCCCTATTGTGAATATTATTAATAATTAATTAAACCATTTATCGAACACTGGACTTTATCAAGTTTTTATCAAAAAATTTTAAAAGCAATAAACCATGCAAGGGCATGTGTTACACTGATTTTATTACAGGTAAGTGTGTTTTAGGCATTCTGCTTTGCTTTGAATGCCTAATGACACCTTTACCCATGATAAAATCATTGTATCGCATTATCACCATCATCATTTATTGCTTTATTAGATCATATATTTGGGAGTGAAATAACGGGAATCAGAATTTACATTTCGTCCACTGTAACACTCTTATTATTGTTGTGTTGCCAATTTTTGTGCTTTACCTCAATAATGCACTGCTGGATATTATTAAATTTAACCTACTCCTATAACATCTATACAGTTTCCATTCAAAGTGGTATGTTTCCTGTGTGTTGATTTAAATACAAATCAATTGTAACAACTGTTACAATTAATAACTGTAGTTCTGCATAGGAATTAAGAGGTTTGGATGGTAAAGTTATTAATGGTTGCACGAGTGATGAGCCAGTGATACAGACATGCTTTGGGCTATGATTAAAAAATCCAGAAAGGTGAAATAAGATGAGTTACAGGATGCTCCACAATGTTCTCACTTCAAGACAAGGAGGATGTTTTGTTGTATGTGTATAAAACGTGACTCACAGTCAAAATGGGCTATAAACATGAGTACACTCAGCAATTTATGAGGTGTTTCTCTTGGGGCCTCTAATTCAGACCATGCAACAGGTGTGCTTTGTTATTATACCGGTATGTAGCATCCTTATACATCCACTATAACCTTAAATGGAGTGTCTCAAAGACTTAGTGTGAGGGGAAGGACAACCCATGGCAGAGCTTTCATCTCTGCACTTTGTTTCTGAAGTAGTGTTATGGCAGGTATGTAGCACCCTCCTGGTGTTTTGTAATGTGAGCCAATTAGTCATGTTATGTAGTCATGAGATCTTTTGTGCTTTTAAGATGCCAACTTTTTTTCTTGGCACAGTATCACTTTGTGTCTTCATTAACAAGATACACAGACCTGCTGACCTCAGAAAAGGGCTGTATTCACCCTTACTTTATGAAATGCACAGCAGCGATCCAGGCTGTCGACTGGATTTTCAGGTGAAGCAGGGCTGTCCGGGAACCAAGCATGACTTTGGCTCTGATACAAACCAAGGGTCTACCTGAATGGTTGCAATGAAATGTAGCCTTATGAATGGTTAATATTGTGCAGAGGTTAGTGATGGGGAAATCTGTTAAAGTCAGGTTTAAGGTGACTGTTAAGCAAATTTGTAGTTGCTTTCACTGGCTCTGCTCTGCACAGCCACCCAGAGGAAGTGGGTTTTCTTTCTCCATTATGCCTCATTGGTTCCGTGCCTGTCCTGCACGAATCATCATGCTTCTTCATCAAATGGCACGCCAGCATTCTCACATTGCAAGTTGTAATTACTTCTCAGTCCACTAATCAAACACTGCCATAATGAGATGGTCATGAGAGCAGCTGCATCTGTGGCCAAAAGCCCAGGCCTCCACCAAGCTGTCTGGCCACGGTTTGTGGAGTGAAACTGTTTGCAAAAAACACCCGCAAACACCAACACAGTACAGGGCTTTTTCCTCCTACAACCATGTCTTTGGCCTTCTCCATGAACTGGATTGATGTGGTCATCCTTTCAGCACTCACAGGTCCAGAGCTCTCCATGCTGGCTCACAGACACAGGGCACTCATTGAACATGAGTGCCAGCTAATGGCATGGCGGCCAGACTGCCAAATAAAGGAGTTCGTTCAGCAGAGCAAGGGGCTGATAAATATGTATTGCGCAACTTGTCGTTTGTCTTGGAATGGAGAGCCGATAAATTTCATATGCATATTTAAAAATCAATTTATGTGATAATAAATTCAGCAGACCCACCACAAGAGCGAAGCCTTGGTGACCTCAATGTGCTGTGCCTGTTTTCCTGATGATTCGCATTTGACCATTAGCCAACAGGAGGAGAGGGATTAGATTTGAGTTTCACTGTAAATGGTTACTGTTGTAAAAATGAGAAAAGCACACATGGAAAATTCTGTAGACTATTATTAGAGCCAAAATGATCTGCACTCTAAATTTCTCAGACAGCCTGACTTTTCCACTGCACGTGTGGGTTAAAATGGGATTAACTAGTAAACTGAGGCAGCAAGTGGATTAGAAGTAGGCCTCAGGTGTTAGCTAAGTAAAAAAAAAATTTGTTCAGTATTTTCTTTGTGCAACCACTCATACTGAAACTGATATTCTCTATAGTCTTTTTTCTTTTTCTTTCTTTTTTGCCATACAGACAGACTCCATATCTATCATAAGTGTAAGATCACAACAGTCTAGAACCACACACCCTGGGATGAAAAACAGTAAGAATAGTATTGTGACTGTCAAGACAGGTCAGGGCTGCCCTGAAAACACTGAAGACGTTTTGAAAGAACAGCATTAACCATTAGAAGATAACAAAAGCAATTTATGATATTTTGTCATGTTTTCATAAAAGTTTCCTCATGGAGTTATATACATGTAGTCAGAAGCCTAAAAATGACAATAGTGAAAAAAAGCTCAAAAATGTGCCAGGACACTATGGATTAGATCTCTTGATATGTAATAAATTGTATAATAAATACATTTTAAGGGCAATGTTTTAGTAATATAGGGCGGCACGGTGGTGTAGTGGTTAGCGCTGTCACCTCACAGCAAGAAGGTCCGGGTTTGAGCCCCGTGGCCGGCGAGGGCCTTTCTGTGTGGAATTTGCATGTTTTCCCCGTGTCTGCGTGGGTTTCCTCCGGGTGCTCCGGTTTCCCCCACAGTCCAAAGACATGCAGGTTAGGTTAACTGGTGACTCTAAATTGACCGTAGGTGTGAATGTGAGTGTGAATGGCTGTCTCTCTTTATGTGTCAGCCCTGTGATGACCTGGCGATTTGTCCAGGGTGTACCCTGCCTCTTGCCCATAGTCCGCTGGGATAGGCTCCAGCTTGCCTGTGACCCTGCACAGGATAAGCGGTTACGGAAAATGGATGGATGGATGTTTTAGGCCCTGTCCACATGGCAACGGATTCAGGTGAATCCGATAAAATTGTTTAGCGTTTCGGCCTGGCGTCCACACGGCACAGGCGTTTTGCGTGCCCCAAAACGAAATCTTTTGAGAACGGGTTCCAGAGTGGAAAGATCTGGCAACGGCGCCGTTGCGAAGTCGTCTGGATGAGTAGAACGGATTTGTTTACGATGACGTCACAACCATATGTGCTTCACGCCGGGTAGAAGTGTAACGAACTCGATGCGAGTTGTCAACAAATCCTATAACTTGGTTCATGAAACGCGCTTACAAAATATTTTCACGGTGAATATTTATTGTGTAATGGTGCAAAGTGAGAGAGAGAGAGAGAGAGAGAGAGAGAGAGAGAGAGAGAGAGAGAGAGAGAATAGCTCTTAGGGCAGAGTCAGTCCCGCCAGCAAAAATAGGGGAAAAAAGGAGCGATCTCACCTCTTCAGATGTTGGTTTAAGTCCTACAATACATTCCTCAAAAAAGGCGTAGAAGAACAAATTAATCCATCAACGTGTAGCATTCAATTTATTCCGGACCATTAAAGACGCTGCCTTCCGCGTAGAATCATACGTCATCCTCGCCGCCATATTGGATGGGTCAAAGCGGAGAATAAAGATGCCTCATTCATGTGCTGCGTTTAACTGTACCAACAGGTTTGCCGTCCAAACGAAATCACATGGGATTACCTTTCACAGGTGAGACTGGAAAAATACTTTTCATTGTATTTGGTCATTATAATGTAATTTTACGAACAGATTTTTCTGACTTTGTGGCTAATATGAAGTCTCGCGCATAATAGTTTATGCGCATGCGTCCTTGCTACTTCTATTGTTCTGGTGTCTCCGATGGGACCGTCTTACAGCGCCCCTAGAGGTGTGGCATGTGTATTGCATTGTTTTCAGCAAGTGTTGCTTTGCCATATGTACCTGATATTTTACTGATCTGTTGCCCATGTGGACGCGATATTTTTTTAATAACATCTCGTTGCCGTTGTCGTGTGGATGTAGCCTTAGTAATAAGTATAGTTGACTACACTATATAGCTGATAATGGAGTCTTAACTCAGTTTCAGATACACAAGTTCTTCCCTTTTACTACAGCTCTTTGTAAACATTTGGGCATCAGGGAGATTTGCTCCAATGGGCCTGGCAAAAAAAACAAACAAACAGCTGTAAACAAAGAAAGGAGTTAGAATTGGCCTTAATGTGTGACTCACGTAAATGCTCCAATTCAGTGCCAAGTGTGTGCTTGTGTCAATAGCGTGTGCATAACATGTTAATTACAGCCATAGGCCTAAGAGGAGAGAGAGAAAGCACAAACATTACAAAAAAAGAAAAACCACACACTGCTCCATTTCCCCTCCATGTTCTTCAAGCCTTGTGTGTAGCTACGCAGAATCCAGTGCACGTGCAATATTATGAGTCTCGCTCAGTAAAGTTTGAAGAAAATCCCTGAAAATAAATAAATAAATGGATGCATGCATGCATGCATGCATACATACTTGCATACATACATACTAATAAATCGTGGAAAGGCTGAGCTAATCCACTGACCAGATGCCTTTGCAGCACTCTGTTGGCTGATACTTCCTCACCGTGCCCTAGCTAAACCACTTTCGAACTGGGTCTCTAATTGAGATGCTTTCAGAAGAACACTTGAAGAGACTGAAAAGCAAGAAGTGGGGCTTGTGGTGAACTCATTTGTGCAGTGGAGCCAACAGGGAACTGAGCTCCCATAACAATAGCAGCTGCCAAAGCCAACGTCTGGCTGCAGGCAGAAACCTGATGTTGGAGGATGGAGGTTTTTTGAGCACAAAATAGGAGGGTCTTTTGAGCACAACAGTACACTTACACATAGTACTTGGGTGCGCACACACACACAAACCACACTATGGTGAAACAGCTCACATAGCATACATTCAGCACATGTACAGCCAGTGTAAGTCCTGACTGGGGTGCGATGCTGAAGCTTGGAGAGCATCCAGCACAAAAGCTCATGCAGATCTTGTGCAAAGTTAACTCTCTTTATGTTGGAAAATACTATTTCATCTCAGTTCAGGCTCAAGTATGAAAAAGTGTAGATGTACAGTTTCTCCTAAAACAAAAAATAAAACAAAAACCAGTCCTACAAAAAAGCTGAAAAAAAAAAAAACTGCGCCAAAAACCTGTTGACTGGATAAAAGGTAAGCAGCGGCAGTGTGTGCCCGGGACGCCGTGCTTGACCAGTGCCAGTCACAGCTCAGCTGCAGGAGGCCAGTGTTACACAAAAGAAAGTCTACATCCAGCTGGATGAACAGAGGATTAACACCCACTTTATTCTAAATCTTCTCAAAGGCATCCCAATTAAAGTAGTGCAGTAGATGCCTACTATAATTGCCTCCTCTTTTTTAAATGTGCAGAGTGTGCCTGTAATTTTAAAACCATATATTAGACCAGCTCCCCAATTAGAAAAGCCCCCCTCTTAGCTCCCCCAGGGACTATGGGGCACTCTCAGTTGGGCCAGGCACCAAAAATGCCACACAACCACGCACATCTGCTTTAGGAAAACTGTTCTCGCAGGACCCTACACACCTCTAAATTAGAGCCACACCACTCATAAAAAAGCACATTATAGAACATGTGGACCTCTCTGACCTCAACCAGGCAAGCCACAGTTCTGCTCATTGCTCCTGCTTCATACTATAGCAAAGTGCAGCCACTTCCAGTTGAGCTACACTCTAAGACAGGAATGTGATGGAACAAAGGTGAACTTGCATGAATGACTGTTCTACATCATTCACTTTAGACCAATTTAAAGCTCCTTCTGTTGTTTGAAGCAAAGCTCTTTTTTGCAGTATACTGTAGAAATGGATGCAAATTCCAGTTAGTATGACTTTTCTAATGGCCTGAAACAATTTCACGCTTGCCAACCATGACTGTTTCTTTCCAGCAACTAAGCACACTTACACAATTCTAATGATGCCTGACGTATTTATTTAAAAGACCTGCAGGGAAGCATTCTAAGTTGTTCATTTGTTGTCTTTGTTCATTTGTTAACTTGCTTTAAAAAAAAAAAGCAACAACTTATTTGGTTGTGCAAAACGGTTAGTTTCTGACAAATTGTCTTAATTGATAAAAAATTAATCATTTGCTAGCTCCTCATAGCTCACTACGTTACATGGGTGGCACAGTGGTGTACTGGTTAGCACTGTTGCCTCACAGCAAGAAGGTTCTGGGTTCAAGCCCAGCGGCCGACGGGGTCCTTTCTGTGTGGAGTTTGCATGTTCTCCCCGTGTCTGTGTGGATTTCCTCCAGTTCAAAGACATGCAGTTAGGTTAACATGGGGCAGCCTTGGGCTGAAGTGCCCTTGAGCAAGGCACCTAACCCCCAACTGCTCCCCAGGTGCTGTAGCATACTGTAGCTGCCCACTTGTGTGTATGCACGTGTGTGTTCACTGCTTCAGATGGGTTAAATGCAGAGGATAAATTTCACTGTGCTTGAGCATGCCTGTGATAAATCAAGGCTTCTGGTTTTATGTATTATATATTTTTTACAAGTCACAGATATATACTGCCTTATATTATTCTGTGGAAATCAGAAATTGTGTCCATGCTGCAAAATACATCACAGGGCTCAATATCTAAATTGTGGTTAGACAGCAGCAATTGAAAAGTTAGAGGCAGGTGTTTAAAGCCATCTGTTTTAAATGTCGCTGGATGTGTTTTCTGGGTGTTTGTGTGGAATTACAATAATCTTCCTATAGGCATTACCGATGGTGATAGCTCCTGAAGATTTTAACAGCTTGTTGCTCTGGTCTTGCTCTATATCCACTTTCTCCATGGCTAATGCACAGCACCTGTTGAGCACCAAGCAGCTGGAGCCACAAAACATAATGTGCACACACATGCGTGCGCGCACACACACAAAAGTGGCATAATAATCTAAAAACTGCAGTGAGTCAATTAAGAAGAACTGTAAGCAAAAAATCTTTGAAATATTTCAGCTTGGTGTTATCACTTTTGCTTTGTTGAAAATATTATTACTTGCATTAGGGAATGCAAATAGTAAGAGATCCTTATCTCTTTAGGATCAGACATGGTGGAGTTATAAGAAATGGAAAGTATTCTAAGGAGATTTGTTGGAAATAAAATATGTTGCTATTAATAGCAGTACTCTGCTATTAATAATACCACTGGAAAACTTGTCAAGTCAGCTTTAATAATTTGTTTTCTTCTCTAGAACAAACATGGTCCACCAAGAAGGGGTACTTTCTTATCACTTCTCAATGTCATTACTCTTTAATTATGTTTTGAAATCGAAGTTGTTAAATTGCCTCTATTCAGTATGCTGCATTGATGCAGGCCCTGAAAGATTAGAATCAGTGTAATTACTGTAAACGATTGGGCTTATTAATTATTCAGTGCAGTAGTGTGAGAGCGATGTACATGATAAAGGGCTGTGAACCCTCCTCCCCTTGTCCTGCACATAGCCCCAGAGAGGAGAAAAAAGGAGGAAAAAGGATAGAGAACTCTCAGTGAGAGTTCATGTGTACATTTTTTTTCTCCCCAGTGTCCCGTTTTCCAAGCCCCAGAGTGACCCCCAGGCTGAGCCGAAAGCGAGCACTGTCCATCTCACCTATGTCAGATGCCAGCATCGACCTGCAGACAATGATCCGCACTTCTCCCAACTCTCTGGTGGCCTACATCAATAACTCTCGCTCCAGTTCCAATGCCAGTAGCTCTTATGGGCACCTCTCAGTCGGGGCTATCAGGTACAGGAAAGCCTACTGCTATATTTGATTGTTCATTTTTCACTCGTAAATCTGATCACTGTCCTGTACAAATCCTAATTCCAGTTCCTCTTTTCCTTTACCACCACCAATCAGTCCATCGTTTACATTCCCCCACCCCATCACCCCTGTGGCATACCAACAGTTGCTGTCCCAGCACCGAGGGCTTAGTGCATTTGGCCAAACACCTCCCCTAATCCAGCCCTCTCCTTCCTTCATCAACCGCCAGCAGCCCATTGGAACTGTCACAGCCCACAGCACCAGCAGCAGCAATCCCAGCACAGAGGCCAACCAGGTGAGCAAACGCATAAGAGAACAGCAACCTTCTGAACACACCAGGAAACCTTTGGGCTTCTGTGATTTCATGCATATGCATTGTATATGGAGCAATTTAAAAACTGCTTATATATACTTCTTGTATAATTTTATATATGAAGTGTATACAACCAAGGCATCTTTCCTTTGTGCAATGATGTTCATCGTCCAAAAACCTAAGTGTTGCTTCCACCTCCTCTATCAATTCCATGTAAACATTAAGACTGCCTCGACTGTAAACTTCCTCCAACTCACTGACCCACTCTCATATCCAGACACCCACTAAATCCATTTTCATTCCATTTCATTTTCAAACCTATAAAACACACACACACACACACACACACACACACGCACGCACGCACGCACGCACAGAGTGATGAGAAACACATTTCCTTTGCTTTTCAACAAAACCCTGTCAGTTATTGAGTTATGGAAAACATTGGTCTACACTTTACTCTAGTGGTTGGGTGGGATTTGGAAGATATCCCCCAACCCCCATTCTTTTTCTTCTTTCTCCATGGAGGAACTTTGTGCACTGAGAGCACTGTGTCTCGTGTTAAGAAATTCATCTGAAGATAAAAGTCTGCAGCCTCACTCTCTGTGGGTTACAAGAGAATTTATAATCTCATGAATGCACTTCAGTCTTATGAGGGCACTCTAAATTGTTTAGTCTCTGAGTGAGTTGCTTTTTGAAAGATGAGATGTTCAACATGGTGCCTCTGCAGAACTAAAATGTTACTGGCAGTAATTTCATTGCCAACATGATAACTATAGTGGAGTTTTCTTTTTACTTTTTGGTCCCCTCTCTTTATTTCTCTAACTTTTGTGCCACCAGAATGCAGGAGGAGACTCAGCAGTCAGCAGTACAGTCAATCCCATGATCACCAAGAGGTCAAAGGTGAAGACAGAAGTGGATGGAACATGCCCTATCTCCCCTTGCTCTCAGGTATTAAGGTCACACATTCAAGAGTTGGTTCATCTTTTTTGGGGTTGGTCACTCATAAATTATTTAATAGGTATCGTACATATCTATTTATTCTCTCAGCATTCTGTGGGATCAAAAATTCTATCTGTGGCATGGCAATGGCTGCCCATTTCCTCTTTCATATCTGTGCAGTAAACTGTGCCAGAAAGAACTGTCTTACTGACAAAACAGCTAAACATTACTGATCTGACAAGGCTCCCATACAGTTTTTACCCTCCTTTTTTGTGTTTTCGTTTGATAAACTGTCACCCTCTTTCTTGTGTAGTGACAGTGTGGTATAATGTATACAATTGCTGAGTGCAGCTGAGAGTCCACTGGGAATTCATAAGGACAAGTATAGCAGGACAGATAGAAACATGTTGGCATCATCATACCAGCATCCACTTAAGAAAGCTGTTTGGGTTGCTTTTTTGCTTCTTAGCCTCACACATGGCTACCCTTTATTTTCTATTATTTGTTGCTAAATAAACCCGCTTAGTTTTGACTCACCATCAGATAAAATGAGTGAGCAGACAGGAATATTGGATGTGGCTGTAAAGCATCCCATTTGCTCACCACATTAGAGAATGTTTGGCCCATTTAAATTTAATGCCAGAATCATTAGAGCTCAAACACATTCTAAACATTCCCAGACTCTGAGAGGAAAGTGGCCTACAAAAAAGGCTCCAGAAACAGGTTAGACATTCACAATAGTGCTTAGTGAACACCTGTAGTAGCACAGTTCTGCATCCAGTGTCTAAAACACAAGTACAAATTCAAACAACTACGCAACAAACTCCAGACTAGCAACTAATGATATAAAACGCTTAACACATCAGCAGTCTGTTATCCTACAGACTGACTAAGTATATGACCCTTTTTACAGGATCATGTGGAACTGAGAGAGGAGCTGGATAAGGATGAGTGCAAGCAGGAGCCTGAGGCAGTGTATGAGACCAATTGCCACTGGGAAGGCTGCTCTAAAGAATACGACACACAGGAGCAGTTGGTGCATGTAAGTGACACTGATGTGCTGAAACGTGTCAAAATGGTATGCATGTATGAGTCAAAATTATCCAAAGTGATAATTTAATATTAGCAGGTGTTTTAGATACGTCTCAATGCAGGGTCTATGTGTATAATTAGAAAACTGAAAAAAATTACAAGAAGAAATAATAGTTAACAATTTGGACTAAAATAGCTTAAAAGGCCAGCCT
The DNA here is from genome assembly GCF_027579695.1 of Neoarius graeffei. NCBI lineage: Eukaryota > Metazoa > Chordata > Actinopteri > Siluriformes > Ariidae > Neoarius > Neoarius graeffei. The sequence goes on along the minus strand of NC_083577.1, from coordinate 50,795,270 downwards.
GTTTTTATAAGAAACTAATTCATGCTTCTGTAATTGTTCTCTTCCTGCCACTGTCACATGTGGTGTTAATGAGCATGCAGATGCACACAGAGGTGCAACCAGTTGTGCTGGAACCTTTTCCTCTCACCAAGACACTTAAACACGCACACACGGTGAAATACACTCAGGGTCTCGATCTCTGCTCGCCACCCTGGACTTTGACCTTGCTTGAGGCCCAGCAGTAAATCTGTCAACATGCCAGCAGCTCTGATGCGGCTCCCCCAGCCGTCACACCTCATACAAGCCCCCCTGTGATTAACAGCTTGTGCTCTACACCATGACAGAAACACTTACAGCCAGTCAGACTCTTCACCAGGACTAAACACTCTGAACCTGGCCAGCTCCTTGCAAAGAGCAGTGGCTCAACAGGGGTTCAGGGGTCAATGGTGGTGGCTTTTGATAGTCCTCCTATTCCAGGCTGTCTAAACTGAGCAGGTCTGAACCAGTCTAAATGTCTATATGTCAGCGTATATCAGTAACTTCAAAACAACTAATTTCTGTAGAAGTAAAGACACTGTCAGTGCGTTTACATGCACATAGAGAAAATCGAATTTCTGCCGTAGCTCGACTGAAATCGAAGTTCTAAATGCCATGGAAACACCTTAGCTCGGCTGAAATCGAACCGAACTGGATTTCTCGTAATCGAGCTACGCGACCTAGATTATGCGATTGTAGCCGAGCTACTTAGTGCATGTAAACCCTATCGAGCTACGTAGTAGAGCTACTTACTTCAGCACTGCCCCTTCCGGAAGTGATGAGACCACAAGCGGGAAACACAACAGCCTCGGTCGGCATGACAACAGTAGTAGAAACGTGCACTTCTGGAGCAATGAGGAGATAGAGTTCATGCTCATTCAGCTTAAGGAGTTGAATATATATCAGCTGGATAGTACAGTGGTAATGCTCACTGACTACGATGCAGGAGATCGGGGTTCGAATCCCGGTCGGGGCAAAACATCATCCAGTAAGGGTCCTTAGGCAAGACCCCTCATGATATATCAGCCTACCTCAGGAATGAGTGAAGACATAACGGCTCATACCTGGGTCAACAAGGTCTGCGTCAGTTGCTAGGGAACCAGGGCAAACTGATGAGAAATGGGCTACTGGAACAAGACATCGATGGACGAGGACAGAAAATACGGAATTACAAGCAATCCCAGAGAGAGGGGATACATGCTTTGTTTGTTGGATACTTCGAAACCCACAATCAAGGCTAACAAAGAAACAGCTATTAGCCCAGTGTTCCAACATCCATAATCAAAATCTACTACTAGAGATTAATGAAATACAACAACGATGCTATGGCAAGGGGGAGCCAGGAAGACAGGTCAGCGGGGAGCTGCTGACCTGAGAAGGAAGATCGTGACCCAACTAGAAACCTGGAGCCCCCGACGAATACCGAAGCTGAGTTGCCAAGTACCTTCAGAAGATCTACTAGTAGATGTGAATGCTGCTCTGAAGACAATCTCCACAAGAACCATCACTGAGACCAACAAGCTGATACACAGTTCAGCAACAGCAACCAATCATGGAGATGCTTGGACACAAGGTGGGCTCGGGACATAACAAACAGTATCCACCATGGAAAAGACGATTAGAGGCCAAGATAAAGGCAGCACGGAGAGAAGTTAGCCAGCTAGCTGAACTACAGAAAGGGAACATGGTGAATAAAGGGGCACCCAGGAAGTACAACTCACTCTCCATACCAGAGGCACTCGAAACTGCCAAACAGTGACTAACAGCTCTGGCCACCCGCTTGAAGAGATACACCAAGGAGGGAGAGGCCAGGAGAATAAACAAGCTGTTCTCCACTGAACCAGCCAAGGTGTACTCTCAGTGGCAGGGAAACAACAACCGGTCAGACCCACCAAGAGCTGAGGTGGAAAAATACTGGAAAGACATATGGGAAAGAAAGGCATCACACAACACCGATGCCCAATGGTTAGTGGACCTAAGAGCTGACCACAGCAACCTCCCAGAACAAGAACCAGTAACCATCTCAATGGCAGACGTCCAAGAAAGAGTGTCAAAGATGAAGAGCTGGACAGCACCAGGCCCCGATATAATCCATACGTACTGGCTGAAGAAGCTAACTGCACTCCATGAATGCCTAGTAGCACAGATGAACCAGCTGCTGAGGGATGGGACCCACCCAGAATGGCTAACCCAAGGCAGGACAGTCCTAATCATGAAGGACCCCCAGAAGGGACCCATCCCATCCAACTACCGGCCAATTACAACAAATTACCGGCCTCTGCACAACATGGAAGGCCCTGTCAGGCATCATTGCGGCAAAAATGAGTAAGCATGTGGCTCAATACATGAGCGAGGCACAGAAAGGAATTGGCAGTAACACCAGAGGAGCCAAGCACCAGCTACTGGTTGATAGAACAGTCGCCCGAGACTGTAAGAAGAGACAGATCAACCTATGCACTGCCTGGATTGACTACAAGAAAGCCTACAACTCAGTGCCACACACATGGATACTGGAATGTCTGGAACTGTATAAGATCAACAGGAACCTAAGGACCTTCATCCAGAACTCAATGGAAATGTGGAAGACAACCCTAGAGGCCAACTCAAAACCCATTGCCCAAGTCAACATCAAGTGCGGCATATACCAAGGAGATGCACTATCACCACTGCTGTTCTGCATAGGCCTGAACCCCCTCAGTCGGATCATCACGAAGAGCGGCTACGGGTACCGATTCCGTAGTGGGGCAACAATCAGCCACCTGCTCTACATGGATGACATCAAGCTGTATGCCAGGAACGAGCGAGAAATAGACTCGCTGATCCACACCACCCGGATCTACAGCGATGACATAGAGATGTCATTCGGATTGGACAAGTGTGGCCGGATGGTCTCAAAGAGAGGCAAGATGATCCGGACTGAGGGGATTGACCTACCAGAGGGCAACATAGGTGATATCCAAGACAGCTACAAGTACCTTGGCATCCCACAGGCTAATGGAAACCATGAAGAGGCCACAAGGAAGTCAACCACAGCCAAATACCTCCAGAGAGTAAGGCAGGTCCTGAAAAGTCAGCTGAATGGTAAGAACAAGGTCCGAGCCATCAACATGTACGCACTACCAGTCATCAGATACCCCGCTGGTATCATAAACTGGCCAAAGGAGGAAATAGAAGCCACAGATATCAAGACTAGAAAGCTCCTCACCATGCATGGAGGGTTCCACCCCAAGTCCAGCACCCTGAGACTATACACTAAGCGGAAAGAGGGAGGCCGAGGGCTAGTGAGCATCAAGACCACGGTCCAGGATGAAACATCGAAAATCAGAGAATACATCAGAAAGATGGCCCCAAAGGATGAACTGCTAAGTGAATGTCTCAGGCAGCAGAACCCTGATGAGAGTGCAGAGGAGGAGGAGGAACAGACAACCTGGAGGGACAAACCCCTACATGGCATGTACCACCGTCAGATAGAGGAAGTGGCTGATATCAAGAAATCCTACCAGTGGCTGGATAATGCAGGACTGACAGACAGCACAGAGGCACTAATCATGGCAGCACAAGAACAAGCCATAAGCACAAGAGCCATAGAGGCCAGGATCTACCAGAGTAGATCAGACCCAAGATGCAGACTGTGCAAAGAAGCCCCTGAAACAGTCCAGCACATAGTAGCAGGGTGTAAGATGCTAGCTGGATCAGTGTACATGGAGAGGCACAACCAAGTGGCTGGGATAGTATACAGGAACATCTGCAACCAGTATGGAATAAAAGTACCCAAGTCCCAATGGGCCATACCACAGAAGGTGGCTGAGAACAACAGGGCCAAGGTTCTGTGGGACTTCAGCTTCCAGACTGACAAACAGATCCTGGCTAACCAACCGGACATAGTGGTGGTGGACAAAGAGCAGAAGAGGGTGGTGGTGATAGATGTGGCGATCCCAGCTGACGCCAACATCAGGAAGAAGGAACATGAGAAACTTGAGAAGTATCAAGGGTTGAAAGAGCAGCTGGAACGGATGTGGAAGGTCAAGGGTTGCGTGGTCCCTGTGGTAGTGGGGGCACTTGGGGCAGTAACCCCCAAACTGGGAGAGTGGCTCCAGCAAATCCCAGGAACAACATCTGAAGCCTCAGTCCAGAAGAGAGCAGTCCTAGGAACATCGAAGATACTGCGCAGAACCCTCAAACTCCCAGGCCTCTGGTAGAGGACCCGAGCTTGAGGATGACATGGATACCACCCCCCCGCCGGGGGTGAGAAGGAGGATATATATATATATATATATATATATATATATATATATATAATATATCTCGATGTTGCTGTCCTCGTCGTCGTTCTTCTTGTGAACACGGAACTGATAACTTTGTTTATACTCTTGAATAGCTCTTCTTCATGACGACAACCGGAAGTGTACCAATACGATGGGGCGTGTAGCGCCACCTGTGGCTCGGGTGCACAATGTACCTCACACAATAGCTCGATTTCCTTGTGTGCATGTAGGATTGGATTTCTCTGGCACCCCTGCTGGGACCCTTAGCTCGATTACCGACAGTAGCTCGATTTGGATGTGCATGTAAATGCACTGAGTGTCTCAAGTGGTTGAAGGTAAACAGTTGTATGAAGGCTGTTGTTCTACAATCTTTACATTTGTGTAGAAAGTGGAGGTAGAAAGGAAATGCAGATTGGAAGAGTATTATTGTTAGAAAGGAAGAGGAGCAAGAGGGAGCCATATTGTTTTGAGGCCAGAGAAAGAAGTCCTACAACTCCTCCCTCCCTATTAATTTTTAAGGCTTTAATCTGGGCTTTTTCCATATAAACTAAATTTCACACTTTGAGAAAGAAAAATATGGCATGGTGTTTGGTTTTATTTGTTGAAAGTAATCATTCTCCATAGCTGTTAATTATAGTTTAAGTTCAATATGAAGAGCATAAGCCTCAAATTGGATGTATATTCCAAGCCACATGCACATTACCCTGTTTAAAAAAACAAACAAAATAAAATGCATTGTACAGATTCTCAGATACTGTATAAAAATAGTTTCAAAGAGAATGCAAAGAGAATTAGTATCCCTTTGTCTGAAATATCGAACATAAAGCATCATTTTATTAGTCTAGATCAGTTGAGTGAAAACTGTTTTAAAGGCTGAATCTTGTTGGAATGTTTGTAATGTGAGAATGGGGATTTCTGTGCCCTCCAGTATACAGAATACCCTTCATGACCAGGTCTGTCACATCTCTCTTATGTATGTATAAGTGCAGTCCCTATCACACTATGTTTGAATGTGATGAACTGGAAGCTCTGTGATCCTTTGATAGGTGGAATTTTTTCATAAGATAAATTACAACTCAAAGCACCATTGTCACTGTAGTGTAACAGGGTGTGTTAGAGTGCAGTATATCTCTAACATACTTCTCTCCTTACAGCACATCAATAATGACCACATCCATGGGGAGAAGAAGGAGTTTGTATGTCGTTGGGAGGAATGTTCACGAGAGCAGAAGCCATTTAAAGCCCAGTACATGCTGGTAGTCCACATGCGGCGGCACACGGGAGAGAAGCCTCACAAATGCACTGTAAGTAACAGGGAATCAAGTTTACGGATTCTCTCTGCACACTTAAAATGGACTATAATATCTACTCATTTTCCCCAGTATGTTAATACATGCAATTCTTGTCTCACAAATAGAATAATGCAATACAGTACAATAAGTGCAAAAATCATGCAATCCAGTGCAACAAGCCTTTAAGCACCACTGGTTAATAGAACTTTCAGTAGAACTTATTTGTTTTTACCACCTATTATTTTATTATGATTCAGCTAACAATGCATACCTTTGGGAATGCATTTGACTTTGGGAATATTTGTGAATACTATATTTACATGAACATATTGATTAACATCTTCAGTTCCAATGTTTACGCACATTTTAGGAAGCAGAGATCTTCTTAGAATCTAAAGTTCAGATCTGAAGTTTGAGATGGGTTCAACAAGGATAATACTAAGGCCTGGAGTCCTGTCAGACTGTTCTTTAACCTAGTTGTAAGAGTTCCCAGGTGGTGCACCCAAACATAAAGCATTAGTCAGAGTAAAAACCTGTGATATCTGTTTTGCCCATGATGCTGATAATCATTCACTATCCTCGCTCTAGTTTGAAGGCTGCTCCAAAGCGTACTCTCGACTCGAGAACCTGAAAACCCATCTGAGGTCACATACAGGAGAGAAGCCGTATGTATGCGAACATGAAGGCTGCAACAAGGCCTTCTCTAACGCCTCAGACCGAGCCAAGCACCAGAACAGAACACATTCAAATGAGGTATTGCAACTGACTCTATCTTTCCTCCTAGGACAAAAGGAACAGGCAAGAATGATAATTACACCTACCAAAAATACTGAAAATATATGATTATCTCATGTTTCCCTAGAAACCTTATGTTTGCAAGATCCCAGGTTGCACAAAGCGTTACACAGACCCTAGTTCTCTCAGAAAGCATGTAAAGACAGTTCATGGTCCTGAAGCACATGTCACAAAGAAGCAACGTGGCGACACTTCTACAAAACCCCAACCACCTAAAGGGAGTGGGGAAAATGAGGCCAACAGTAAGCATGCTGGCAGAGGATCAGAGGGGTCAACTGAAGCCAGCAGCACCAGCAAAGGTGTGGAGGATGGGCTACAAGTCAAAGCCATTAAGACTGAGAACACAATGGTAAGACAGTAATTTGCTCTATTACATTACTGTACTAATCTGAACAAATACTTAATCATGGTAGAATATTTAGTATCACACTAAATTAACCGTATGTGCAGTATTCTTATGCATACTAATATGTTTCCTTTTTAATGCTGTTTTTCTTGATTAACATTTAATTTGTTTGATTCTTGAATATCTATCATGCTTTATATCTTATGGGCAGACCTTACTCAGGTGAGTGCAATATATATATTGTCTTTTTCTGCAGTGTGAGACATTAATTTACAATCCACCCCAGTAGTACAGCATGTTTCTTGTGTTTTTAATTTTTAATTAAGTCATAATTATGGTCATAACACTTCAGAGATAATTTTTATGTTCCTGTATGTCACATTTCTTTTTACATCTCTTACATGTTGTAGATATATGTTTATATGTAGATAATTGTATTTTTGACATTGTGTTTGTGCAGTGTTTCCACACATCTCACATTTCTGTTTCTTACATAGGGTATCTGGTTATTTAGCAAAGTCTTTTAGCACAAATCCAAAGTCTTTTAGCACAAGTTCTAAAGTCTCTTAGCACAAATCTATGTTCTTTAGCAAAACTCTGGATTATGGTGACAATAATCGAAAAAAATACTCATCTTGATATAGGAAGGGGTTTATTATGATTGCTTAGGGACTGGAAGACGGAATTTCTGCTGCTGTGCATGTTAAAGCCTTTATTTTTAAATAAATTTCTGAGTGTTTAGTATCTCCATCCTTGACTTTTGTATGCTGTATAAATGGGAATAAAAAAATATATATATATTTGAGAGTTAAAATCAACCGCAAAGTTGGCATTTGAGCTGCCCCGCTGAGCTAGCCATGCCTGAGTCCGTGACGTCACAGCGGTAACCAGTTTTAAGGCCGAGGCCTTTTGCGACTATAGACCAAAGTCATATAAATAAATATTTATGGTGAAAGTAAGAAATACTGTTACCGACTTGTTCAACTAAGACTGATTTGACTTCACTGATTGTGGGTTGACTCTCATTAAAACAGGATAGGTGTTATAACTTATGCAACATACATGTACATGCATGCATTTTCACTGATAAAACATAAAAGGCTAATTAAATAATCAAATGAACTGAGACAATCACATTCTGAAGCAAATTAAATAATCTTATACCAGTAACTTACACACAATACAAGTTACATGTATTAATCTAAATGCAGGTAAACAACGTGTTGTTTTTGTTGTTTTTTTATCCAAATGAGAGTCGGAGCTTACCCATCTGTGTTCTCGCTTCTTGAAGGCCGATCTTGTGGCCGATTGTTTTGAAACAATCTGACTTTCAGTTGTTCGTTCAATTCTTCGTTCATTCACTTCTTCCATGCAAGGGAGAGATGGCAGCAATATCCAGTTTAGAAATAAGATGGCTGGTCCACTCTTTCTCTCCATACTGTGTATTCCGCCATTACTGCTAGGCTCAGGCAATTACTAAAACCCGGGACAGAACGGGATGTCACCAGTTTTAGCAACAACTGTGGGGAGGTCACTGCCCAAGCGATATGTCCCATCCCGCGTTTTACCAACAACCCTCAGCTCACGCTCCAAGAGGACTGGTGCAACTGAACTCATCTCATCTCATTATCTCTAGCCGCTTTATCCTGTTCTGCAGGGTCGCAGGCAAGCTGGAGCCTATCCCTGGACAAGTCGCCAGGTCATCACAGGGCTGACACATAGACACAGACAACCATTCCCACTCACACCTATGGTCAATTTAGAGTCACCAGTTAACCTAACCTGCATGTCTTTGGACTGTGGGGGAAACCGGAGCACCCAGAGGAAACCCACGCGGACACGGGGAGAACATGCAAACTCCACACAGAAAGGCCCTCGCCGGCCACGGGGCTCGAACCCGGACCTTCTTGCTGTGAGGCAACAGCGCTAACCACTACACCACTGTGCCGCCCCACAACTGAACTCACTTTAAAAAAATTGTATTAAATTAATACTTTCCTTTTCTTGTTTTTTTTTCCTCTTTAATTGTTGGGACTGTACCCTTTTTCAATACGGGCTTATAGCCAACGCTCCTCAACAGATCAGAGGTCTCGTACAAGTCTTCAGTAAAGCATGCAGAACAGAGGAGAGACCACTTCATAGGCGCTCAATGTGCCTGTGAACTTCTTGCAAAATGCATCCAAATTTTTGCAGTTTGAACATTCTTGGGCCATGAATGCAACATAAATCCACCTTCTGTTGTGTTGCTGCACCAGCCAAAAACAGATCTACGTGGCATGGCGATAAATTAGCTCAAAATGGAGGATCGGAGTTGCAGTCAGCTCTGTGTTTTAGTATAGCAGAAATGGCGATGAGACCGATAGACTTCCTGTTGTGACGTTACGGACGTCAAGGTCATTCACTCAGACCGCTACCTATATAAATCACTTTAATCGTAAAAATTACCATATTAGATTTATTGTTAGCACTTAAAACTATTCCTGTGCCATTCTTGAGGTCTCAAGGCATTTATAAATGAAAGTGAGGCCATGGTTCTGCGTATATCCTTTAAGGATCAGTTGTTGATCCCTGAAACGTGGACTGAAAATCTGATTCTTTGTTGTCTTTGGATATTGTCTTTGTATATAACTTCAGTCACTTCTGATCATTTTAATTATTTCACTTTCTTGCATTTAGAAGTCACAGCAATTATCTAAAATGTAAATAGCTTAATAAAATAATTGAAATAGCTGTACATAGCTTTCCTTTCTTTCAACCTTTTTTCTTTTGCAAAAAATTAAAATGAACAAAAAAAAGCTTTCTTTAAACTCTTATCATCTTGTAAATTTCACTTAACTTTTCATTCTTTATCAAATTAGCAAATTGTAAATAATAAATATGATCTAATTTAAGCTTAACACTTTAATAAAGACAACACAAACCTGGAAGTTGGCTGTAGCAGTGTACTGTGTCGGGGACGTGCTGTGTTAAATAATTTGGAGGGAGGATTGGTGACTAACATACAGGCTACATCAAACATGGCGGTTTTAAGATGGCAGAGTGGAGAAATACGATCGCTTGTTTTCAATCAGAATCTCAGCAGCTTTCATAAAAAATTCCATCAAACATCTTTAAACATGATCAGTAAGTATTCATAATAAAGATTAAATGTTCTTGGATCTTGTGCTAAAGAACTTAGATTTGTGTTAGGAGACTTTAGAACTTGTGCTAAAAGACTTTAGATTTGTGCTAAAAGACTTTTGTGCTAAATAACCATTAATCTTACATAGCACCATTCCTCCTCTCACCATATTCTGTTCTGTTCCTACATTGCCTGGGGAGCTGCCAGCTTCCTCTGTAGTGCAATGATAAAAGTCATCTAATTAATATACACAGACTGGGACTTCTGTATGAACAAAAAGCATCACACTGTGATCAAGAAGCACTTTTTAGTTTAGACTTGGTCAGAACTCATTTACATCACTGAATCTTTAAGCTTTGAGCAAATAGAATGTGCAATGCAGTATTTCAAACATGCTATAATAAATACTATTCTGTTAGAAATTATTATTTTTTCCTTTTTAAAATTAACTTTGTTAGTGTAATTATTTCCAGGTTAAATTGAGTTAAATTTATATAGGTATTAAAAAGAATAATTTCCCACCCATTTTAGATGTATCAGTCCAGCCCTGGTGGTCAGTCATCATGTAGCAGTGAGCGGTCACCACTTGGTAGCACCACCAACAATGACAGTGGAGTAGAAATGACCATGCACAGTGGAGGCAGTTTGGGGGACCTGTGTGCTCTGGAGGATCCCCCTGTGGTAGACTCCACAGGTTCCCCAGGGACTTCAGCAGGGATAGGTCTCCAGCTGCACAAAAACAGGGGGGTTGTTCTACATCTTGATCAAATAAAGAAGGAGAAACTCAAGACGATGAGAGACTCCTGTTCCTGGACAAACTCAGCTCCTCAAGTCCGAAACACCAAGCTGCCTCTAATACCAGCTGTTGGTGAGTATAATAGCATCCATTGCATTTGGAATATGACACATGTAAAGACAGTAACAGAAGAGAAGCTCATTCATTGCACTGCTTTTTTCCCCTTCAGGTTCTCTGCTGGAAAGTTCAAGTACAGGCTCTCAAAGTGTTGGCATGCCAGGGCAACGCTTTGGAGACATACCCTTGTGTGAAATGACAGAATTGAATCAGCTGAAGGAACGTAGAGATAGCACCACAAGCACTGTGAGCTCAGTCTACACACTCAGCCGCAGATCCTCTGGCATCTCGCCCTGCTACTCTAGCCGGCGCTCCAGTGAAGCCTCACAGTTTGGGGGACGCAACAACAACATCAGCTCAGCAGACTCTTACGATCCTATCTCTACTGACCTGTCACGCCGCTCTAGTGAAGCCAGTCAGTGTGGTGGAGGTGCTTTGCCAAGCTTGCTGAGCCTCACCCCAGCCCAGCATTATCGCTTGAAAGCAAAATATGCAGCAGCCACTGGGGGTGCACCACCTACACCCCTGCCCAATATGGATCGCATGAGTCTTAGGACTAGGATGGCCTTGTATAGTGACTCCCAGGAGAACTCAGCTCATTTATTCCAAGCCCGAACTACAGCCACCTCAAGGCGCTGCAGTGATATGAGTTATGGAGTCTCTGGTATGATGCCTCATGAAATCCCAAGTAATATGCCAAGGAGAGCTAGTGACCCTGTTCGTCGGACAACTATGGATCTTCATGCCTTGCCTCGTGTTCAGCGCTACAACAGCATGAGCAGCATGAACCCTTCCCAGGTGCCTCCAGGTGATCATCGTGGTGTTAAATTGCAAAGCAACACCTTATCTGATGGCAGCTTGCATCGTCATGCCTTCAACCAGAGGCCACCAAGCATCTCTGAGAATGTTGTCATGGAAAACATGGCCATGGATGAAGCTGACCAAACAGAAGAGGACATGGTGCTTCCAGATGATGTAGTGCAATACCTCAGGTCCCAACATGCTGGCTCAACTCAGGATACTGGTATGGCCTACAATGGTGGTCAGCCACAGGTTTTCAAAAGCAACCTGACCTCCCAGCAACACCAGCAGTTCTATGGGCAACGACGCATGGCCTTGGTTGATGCTAACATGAATCACATAGAGAAAATAATTCCTCCCTGCCAAATCAGCTCAGGTTCCCAGCAGCCTTTCCCAGCCTCTGATAGTGTGAAAAAGAGTCACATGCCTGTACAATGGAATGAAGTCAGCTCAGGTACAGTGGACAACTCAGCAAGATTTCCAAAGCAGCAGTTTATCAGAGGTAACTTGGCACTAGTCCAGCAAAAGCAGAACACTGTCCCTTATCAAAGCTTGGGGTCGAATCAGCAGTCTGCATCAATCAACCAGAATTTGTCTGTTTCACAGCAGGGTTACTCACAGAGAAACACTCAGAGGACAAACCCCATTCATAGACAGTCATATGTCAGCCCGTGTCAGAACCTCAATATTCAAACAAAAACACACCCAGGTTATAAACAGGAAATCAACCATAATCTCTCATCAGGAAACACCTACCAGGGTCTAGTACGCAATAGCATGGCTCTGCAAAATCAAGAAATGCAAAATTACAAGTATGGCTACTCACGCCTGGAAAACCAGCAGAATTATATGCCATTGCCCCAAATGGCCATTCAAAATGGAGGCAGAGTTTTTCAGCCTAGGCCTCCACCTGAACCAAAACCTTCAAACAGGCATCACGCAGGTTCAGGTTTGCCCCATCAAGCTGGTTACTCTCTGTCCAGTACAAGCTCTGATTTCAATACCTCTGAGGCCAGCCCAAAGCGACCTGCTGCAATTAATCATCTCTGCAGTGGCGATAACACTGTGTGCTATTCGGGTGAGATCAAAATGTTAGACAGCAACATAGACTATAACTCCTCAATGTCTCCTTCTGCCAGTCAAACTGATTATAATACAGTGGCTACAATGGCATCCCCTGGAATTAACCAGGTTACCAGCACAGTGGACTCTACTCAAACTGCTGAACATACTCAAATAGACTTTGATACCATGTTGGACGATGGAGATCATTCCAGCCTGATGTCAGGCACATTGAGCCCTGGACTCTTGCAGAGTCTTTCACAGAATTCCTCACGACTCACTACTCCACGTAACTCTGTCACACTGGCCTCAGTACCAGCAGGTATCAGCAACATGGCTATTGGTGATATGAGCTGTATGTTAACTGCTCTTGCAGAAGAAAGTAAATTCCTAAACCTGATGGCTTGAAGATCAATGCATTGAACACTGAGTAAGACATTTAGCAGGATGTGCTTTGGTTTCTTTCTACCTTTTGTATACATTGTGTAAATGACACTATAGATACATGTGACACAACAGACACTTATGTCTAATGTGGATCAAAATATGTACATATATTTTTAACGAGATAAAAGCACTGATATATGACAATAAAATTTACAGAAATTTAGGTCAGCATTACCAAACACCTGCATTGAAATTGGAATGGACTAGGATATGCAATCAGACTCAAAGAACTGCAAAGATCTCAAGATGGCATATATCCAAGTGAGAAAGCCATATGTTTCACTCATAATGAACCATCTATAAGCCGTCCAGGGTAAATGTCTCAGGCCAGCTTAGGATAAGTCAAAATTTCCCTTTCTCGGCAGTATACTTTGTAGGGGTTCACTAAGTGCCTTTACACACACACACACACACACACACACACAAGCAAAAAGTATTAAAGTCCTGTCCAGTTATATGTAATCTTGTATTTAGCTACAATGGTAGATATTTGCATTTCATTTCTTTTTTCCATTTTTTTATTTGTTAATAGTTACTGTATGTTAAGTGCATTACATTGTGTTAATTACTCATTAGCAGCACAGATTTAATTTTTTCTTTGAATGACAATATTGGGCAGGGTATCAAAACCTTTCCTGTTGGGGCCAGACAGAGAAAAAATGCAGTCATATGTCACACTCTCTCTGTAATAATCTAAACAAATAAATAATAGGCCTATTTGATTACCACCACTAACACTGCCTTTCTTTTATTCAAGTGACTAACTCAGTTGGTGGATTTTAAGCATTTTCTGCTGAATGCTTGACAGCGTTGTGCAAATATACATTTTGCAGATTTCCATCACCAGTTAATGGCTCTAACCAGAATTGTGGTGTTGGGTTGAAGAATTGCTGCCAAGTCAGGTGTAACTCTTGTTATGGAGATTCGAAAGCACATACCAGAGGTGACTCAGTTATTTTGGATGTCCATCAACCATTGTTCAGAATCATTAGAGAAAATGATTGCTCACAAATGTGTGGAGACAAAAAAAAAATCAACAGCTGAGCTATATCTGTGCATTAGTGCTCTTATCATATGGTACTGAATAAAAGTCAAATGCACCTGTGTTGCCTGCTACTTCCTGCTTTAGGTTGGTTGACAAATATTCAATTAGCCAGGCAACTGGCCCATACAAAATAAATTATGATTTTGCGATGCACTCTTTTATAATGTCACCCTCTAAAAAGGGTTTTCTGCAGTGGGCTATAAGCCCTTGTAGCCACTGTAGCAAAAACTTTTGTTGTGCTGACAGGCTGACAGGTTTTTCACCTTCTGTTATCGTTTAGCACTAGTACATGATTTGAAAGAGGGAAGCTTCATTTAATATCTCATAAAATGGGATAGATTCGGTTCTAAAATCTGATCGGCTAAGCTCCATTCAAATGTTGTAAAAATCCTCTGTAAACTATACACACACACATGTGACTGCATCACAATAATTAAATGCTGTATTAATGCACCAGGTTTTAAACCAATAAAGCGGTAACACTTAAGACATTTTCTTTTCATTGGAATACCCTAAATTTTAGTGGTTATTTTGCTTAGTAACCACTGTTACTGTTAACAAACTACATTGCATGGCAAAAGAATAGTTGATTGGCAATAAGAAGAAGAATAAATTCAATTAGCTACTGAACACTGGAATTGATATTAGTTTTGTCACCACTTGGCATTGTGCTTTAGCCTACCCTTAATAATATCACTGTAAGCCACACCCATTTGTGGCTCATTCCTTTTTTTTTAAGCATTCTTTCATTACAGCAACTGATTCCTGACCAATTAAACATACATGCTAAAGTGAAAAAATATTGCCTGAAACCTTATGCATTCTCTTTTTCTGGCTCATTTATTTAGCCATTAACATTTTGAGTGGAGGGGAATAAAGGAGGAGCTGATGAGCATTTTATCTGTTTGTACATAATAGAGACACCCAATGTCCAAGCAAGGAAATTTTCAGAAGTGGACCAACAAAAATTTAAAAAATGCTGATGGCCCCTACTTTGGTAATGGTGTTCACTTGTTCATTCCAAAATAAAGCAACTTGTTTAACTTAAACAATTATTTGCAGCCACAGTTGTGCTTGAAAGTTTGTGAACCCTTTAGAATTTACTATATTTCTGGTTTCGTTGTGGATTTGAGTGGGAATCATCCATAAGTGCTGAAACAAACTGCTGTGAAATCAGAAGTCTGTCTTGCAGATAAAGTTCTAGGGAAATATGCTATATGTATGTATGACCAAATTTGGTGGATAGGCAACATTTGTGCAATATCAGAGGATGAACAAGATGTATTAGTAACATTTATGCATCCTCATGATCCCTTTAAGACTTAAGGTTGGACCAGAACAGATAATATCTTTTAGGTCCCTCTTGTGCATATCCTGAAGATCACTTCCACCAGATTTGGAAAAGGACATCAGTGCATTGTTCAAACTCTTAAAGTAGACAATATTCAAAGCTTTAAATTTCCTGGCATTGTAGTTAGTTAAATTGTAGAACTGAACTTTGCAGAATGTCTGTTTGTAGTAAAACATGGCATGTTTGGTATCTTAATAAATATAGTTTGATTCAAAGTACCAACTTCATATTTTGTATATTTACAAATACAAACATGCTCTTTCTAGTGCTATGATTGTTTTTTATGGTAGACTTCATTTTATGTGGGCAATATGCAATTGAAATATAGGTATGAGTTTTTTAATGCATCATTAAACAGACATTTCTGTGTCTTTCAGATATGCACCTAGGTGCTAAGAAAGTACTAGAACATGAATATGATGTATAAAAATTTAAAAGCTCTAATGTGGTTCAATGTGATGATAAGGTGGGCACCAAAGCACAAAAGGATTTCAGCAAGGCATAACTAGGCAAATATGAAACCATGGGCCAACTATTTTAGAAGTTAAAGAAATCTAATGGTGCCGAACATTCCCCAAAATTTTTAAGCATCTAGCGTGAATAGTTCAAAAGTAATGGCTTAAAGAACTTTGCAATTTTTAGTAGCATTTGTTTATTAGGGTCAAGACCCCTTTTTTAAAGCCTACCTATCTCAGAAACTAAAGAAGGCACAAGCTGAAAATGAAATTGGTACAATGCCATTATTTACATAAAGTATAAAGCAAATCCAAGCTGGTCAGGCGGGAGGCCTCTGTTGATTTGACATGGAATGACCCAATGGTGTGCATGGCAGGGTTGCAAGGAAAAAAACACTTCTCTCTAAAAAGAACATTACTGCCCATCTACAATTTGCTAAAAATCATGTCAACAAGACAAAAAGCTATTGGAAAAATGTGTGGACAGATGACACCAAAATAGTATTTTTCAATTTAAATGATAAGCATTATGTTTGGAGAAAGGAAAACACTGCATTCCAACACAAGAACCTTATTCCATCTATGAAACATGGAGATGGTGGTATCATGGTTTGGGCCTGTTTTAGTGCATCTGGACCAGGGTGGCTTGCCCTCATTGATGGAACAATCAATTCTGAATTGTACCAGTGAATTCTAAAGGAAAATGTCAGGACATCTGTCCATGAACTGAATCTACAGAGAAAGTGGGTCATGCAGCACAGCAATAATCCTGAGCAAACATGTCTTTGCACCAAAGAATGGTTAAATAAGAATAAATTTAAATGTATTAGAATGGCCAAGTCAAAGTCCTGACCTTAATCCAACAGAAATGTTGTGGAAGGACCTGAAGCACACAGTTCATGTGAGGAAACCCACCAACATACCAGAGTTGAAGCTGTTCTGTTTGCCAATTACAGAGAAATGCATCCGAACATGGCAGCACGGTGGTGTAGTCGTTAGCACTGTCACCTCACAGCAAGAAGGTTCTGGGTTCGAGTCCAGTGGCCAACGGGGGCCATTCTGTGTGGAGTTTGCATGTTCTCCCCATGTCTGTGTGGGTGAGCTCCGGTTTCCCCCACAGTCCAAAGACATGCAGGTTAGGCTAATTGGTGGCTCTAAATTGCCCATAGGTGTGAATGTGAGTGTGAATGGATGTTTGACTCTTTGTGTCAGCCCTGCGATGTTCTGGCGACTTGTCCAGGGTGTACCCCGCCTCTTGCCCATAGTCAGCTGGCATAGAATCCAGCTTGCCCGCAACCCTGCACAGGATAAGCGGTTACAGATAATGGATGGATGCATCCAAACCTACTGGGAGGAACTTCACCTTGCAGTAGGACAAAAACCGAAAACACTGGCCAATTGCTGAAATTTGATCTATCATCTCATATTCCCTTCTTTTGTTTATCTCAAACTAAAGAGTCTTTTAGTGTCTCATATATATATATATATATATATATATATATATATATATATATATATATGGGCTAATACTAGTGCATGTCAGTTCTGTGTGCCTTAGCACGTGCACTTGAAGGTGCGCCTCATGCTGCACGCGCGCCAAACGAGCTCTAGCACATGCGCTGTGAACAAGACGCACCTTGTCCTCAATCCGTGAACTAAATGTTGGGCTATTTAATGACTGCGCTGAAGGTAACGCGACATGAAGTATTACGCCACGTTCTGTGTGCATTACCGAGCCTTGTTTCCCGTCCTTGTGGTTTTCCTGGGTTCTCGACTCCTGTTCCTGGTTCTAGTTCTCGTTCTCGTCTTGCCTCTGACATCCTGTTTGCGCCTCGACCGACCCTTTGCCTGTTTTCCTGTTTATGACCTTGCCTGCCGATTTGGACTGTTTGCTTTTGGGTATGTTTCATGCACTGTATGCATAGATCACACTAAATTATATTAAACACTTCTGCACTTACATCTGCCTCTCTCGCGCACCTGACAGAATACTTCGCCATACAATGGATGTAGCAGATGCTTATCAATATGAGATCCCACGCCGCTTCCGGGTTTCCTTGTTCCTGCCGCTAGCCATATATTTCCGCCGACATACCGATGCTCACCCTTCTATGCCATACAATGGAGAATATCATTTGTGTGGATTCCGCATCCAGTGTGGGGTTCTTTATGATGACTTCCTAGAGCCCAAGCCACCTGAACCCATCTGGGTGAGCTTCATCCTGACGTTCACTGTTGGACAAGCACACAGATGGGTGGAATATCTGATTCGGGTGGAACACCCATGCCTTGGTAACTCTCAGACTTTCTTTGCCATGCCCAAGTTTATATATGAATCCTTAGTAAAGGAGAAACCCCTTGAAAATTTTTGGGGAGGGGCAATCAGGCCAGTGGTTGACGCAGTGGAGGAGGCCGTTGCTCTAGAGCACCTCCTAAAGACAACCACTCCTGAGGCTGACTCAGCTGAGGAGACCCTTGCCCCAGAACTCCCCTCCCAGTGGCTGATATAGAGACAGCAGAGGAGGCTGCCTCTTTTGAGCTGGTTCCTCAGCCAGAGCCAGCAGCTGTTCCTATTCCTGTGCCTACAGCTGTTCCTGTTGCTGTTCCTGTGCCAGCAGCTGTTCCTGCTCCCGCAGCTGTTCCTGTTCCTGTGCCAGAAGCTGTTCCAGTTCCCATGCCAGCAGCTGTTCCCACAGCTGTTCCTGTTCCCATGCCTGCAGCTGTTCCTATTCCCATGCCAGCAGCTGTTCCTGTTCCAGCGCCTGCTCCCGAGCCAGAGGCGGAGCCAGAGTCAGCTCCAGCGCCTGCTCCCGAGCCAGAGGCGGAGCCAGCATCAGTGCCTGCTCCAGAGCCAGAGTCAGCACCAGCACCTGCTCCCGAACCAGAGGTTCAGCCAGAGTCAGTGCTAGCGCCTGTTCCCAAGCTAGAGGCAGAGCCAGCATCCGCTCCCATGCCAGAGCCAGCATCCGCTCCAGAGCCTGTGCCGCAGCCAGCACCCTCTACAGAGCCAGTGCCTGCTCCAGAGCCCTCTACAAAGCCTGAGCCCAGTCCAGAGCCCAAGCCGTCTCCAGAGCCTGAGCCCTAGTCCTCGTCGTCTTCAGAACCAGAGCCCGAGTCCGGTCCTAAAACCGAGTTGTCTACAGAACCCGAGCCCTCGTCGTCTACAGAGCTCGAACCCAAATCCAGTCCAGAGTCCACGTCGTCTTCAGAGCCTGAGTCCAGTCCAGAGCCCATGTCAAGTCCCGAGGTCAAGCCTACTCCTAGCCTAGAACCCAACTCATGTCCAGAGCCCGAGCCCGCACCAGGGCCAAGTATTATGGATTTTCGCTCCCGGAGGGAGCTCTTTGGGAGGGGGTTCTGTCAGTCCTGTGCACTTTGGCATGTGCACTTGAAGCCGTGCCTCAGGCTGTGTGCACGCCAAACGAGCTCCAGCATGCGCACCGTGAACAAGGCGCACCTGTCCTCAATCAGTGAACTACAGTGGTGCTTGAAAGTTTGTGAACCCTTTAGAATTTTCTATATTTCTGCATAAATATGACCTAAAACATCATCAGATTTTCACACAAGTCCTAAAAGTAGATAAAGAGAACCCAGTTAAACAAATGAGACAAAAATATTATACTTGGTCATTTATTTATTGAGGGAAATGATCCAATATTACATATCTGTGAGTGGCAAAAGTATGTGAACCTTTGCTTTCAGTATCTGGTGTGACCCCCTTGTGCAGCAATAACTGCAACTAAACATTTCCGGTAACTGTTGATCAGTCCTGCACACCGGCTTGGAGGAATTTTAGCCCATTCCTCTGTATAGAACAGCTTCAACTCTGGGATGTTGGTGGGTTTCCTCACATGAACTGCTCGCTTCAGGTCCTTCCACAACATTTCAATTGGATTAAGGTCAGGACTTTGACTTGGCCATTCCAAAACATTAACTTTATTCTTCTTTAACCATTCTTTGGTAGAATGACTTGTGTGCTTAAGGTCGTTGTCTTGCTGCATGACCCACCTTCTCTTGAGATTCAGTTCATGGACAGATGTCCTGACCTTTTCCTTTAGAATTCACTGGTATAATTCAGAATTCATTGTTCCATCAATGATGGCAAGCCGTCCTGGCCCAGATGCAGCAAAACAGGCCCAAACCATGATACTACCGCCACCATGTTTCACAGATGGGATAAGGTTCTTATGCTGGAATGCAGTGTTTTCCTTTCTCCAAACATAACACTTCCCATTTAAACCAAAAAGTTCTATTTTGGTCTCATTCGTCCACAAAACATTTTTCCATTAGTCTTCTGGCTTGTCCTCATGATCTTGAGCAAACTGCAGACGAGCAGCAATGTTCTTTTTGGAGACCAGTGGCTTTCTCCATGCAACCCTGCCATGCACACCATTGTTGTTCAGTGTTCTCCTGATGGTGGACTCATGAACATTAACATTAGCCAATGTGAGAGAGACCTTCAGTTGCTTAGAAGTTACTCTGGGGTCCTTTGTGACCTTGCCGACTATTACACGCCTTGCTCTTGGAGTGATCTTTGTTGGTCGACCACTCCTGGGGAGGGTAACAATGGTCTTGAATTTCCTCCATTTGTACACAATCTGTCTGACTGTGGATTGGTGGAGTCCAAATTCTTTAGAGATGGTTTTGTAACCTTTTCCAGCCTGATGAGCATCAACAACGCTTTTTCTGAGGTCCTCAGAAATCTCCTCTCTTCGTGCCATGATACACTTCCACAAACATGTGTTGTGAAGATCAGACTTTGATAGATCCCTGTTCTTTAAATAAAACAGGGTGCCCACTCACACCTGATTGTCATCCCATTGATTGAAAACACCTGACTCTCATTTCACCTTCAAATTACCTGCTAATCCTGGAGGTTCACATACTTTTGCCACTCACAGATACATAATATTGGATCATTTTCCTCAATAAATAAATGACCAAGTATAATATTTTTGTCTCATTTGTTTAACTGGGTTCTCTTTATCTACTTTTAGGACTTGTGTGAAAATCTGATGATGTTTTAGGCCATATTTATGCAGAAACATAGAAAATTCTAAAGGGTTCACAAACTTTCAAGCACCACTGTAAATGTTGGGCTATTTAAGGACTGCGCTGAAGGTAATGCAGCACGAAGTATTACGCCACATTCCGTGCGCATTACTGAGCCTTGTTTCCTGTCCTTGTGGTTTTCCTGGTTTCTCGACTCCTGTTCCTGGTTCTAGTTCTCGTTCTCATCTTGCCTCTGACATCCTATTTGCGCCTCAACCGACCCTTTGCCTGTTTTCCTGTTTATGACCTTGCCTGCTGATTTGGACTGTTTGCTTTTGTGTGTGTTTCATGCACTATGTATAGATCGGACTGTATTATATTAAACACTTCTGCACTTACATCTGCCTCTCTCGCGCACATGACAGTGCATCTCAAACAATTACATCATCATGACGTTGTGAAAAAGTTCAATATTTTCCATCAATTTTTTGACAAAATGAAAATGTAATATATTCAAGACTCGCTGCACATAAACTTAAATGTTTCAACCATTTTTCTATTTTAATTTTGATAATTATGGTCTACAGCACAAAAAAATCTCAAAATATTAGAGTATTTCATTTTGAATTTGAGTAAAATCGTATAAATACCGTGTATCTCTCGATCTAGTTCAGCACACATAACCACAATCATGGGGAAGACTGCTAACCTGACAGTGCTCCAGAAGATGATCATCAACACCCTCCACAAGGAGGGTAAGGCACAGAAGGTCATGGCTGAAAAGGCTGCCTGGAAAAGGTGCACAAGCAACAGGGATGACTGCAGCCTTGAAAGGACTGTCAAGTCGATTCAAGGACTTGGGAGAGCTTCACAAGGAATAGACTGAGGCTGGTGTCAGTGCATCAGCGCCCACCATGCACAGACATCTTCAGGAAAGGGGCTACAGCTGTTGCATTCCTAATATCAAGCCACTCCTGAACCAGAGACAATGTCAGAAGCATCTTACCTGGGCTAAGGAGAGAAAGAACTGGACTGTTGCTCAGTGGTCCAAAGTCTTCTTTTCAGATGAAAGTAAATTTTGCATTTCATTTGGAAATCAAGGTCCTAGAGTCTGAAGGAAGAGTGGAGAGGCACAGAATCCAAGGTGTTTGAAGTCCAGTGTGAAGTTTCCACAATCTGTGATGATTTGGGGTGCCATGTCATCTGCTGGTTTTGGTCCACTGTGTTTTATCTAGTCCACAGTCAATGCAGCCATCTACCAGGAGATTTTAGAGTACTTCATGCCTCCATCTGCTGACAAGCTTTGTGGAGATGCTGATTTCCTTTTCAAGTGCAGGACTTAGCACTTGCCCACAGTGCCAAAACTACTACCAAATGGTTTGCTGACCATGATATTAATGTGCTTGATTGGCCAGCCAACTTGCCTGACCTGAACCCCATCAAGAATCTATGGGGTATTGTCAAGAGGAAGATGAGAAACACCTGACCCAAAAATACAGACAAGCTGAAGGCCACTATCGAAGCAACCCAGACTGTGATAGCACAGGCTGATCAGCTCCATGCCATGCTGCATTGATACAGTAATTTGTGATAACCAAGCCGCAACCAAGTATTGAGAGTATAAATGAAAATAATTTTCAGAAGTTGGATATTTCTGTACTGTAAATCCTTTTTTAATTGATCTTAGGAAATATTCAAATAATTTGAGATACTGGATTTGTGATTTTCATGAGCTGTAAGTCAATCATCAAAATTAAAACAAAAAAAGGCTTGAAATATTCCACTCATCATCATCATATCTTGTCGTGCCAGTACTGCAGCCAGTTCAGGGCTTCTTGGTTAGCTTCATATAGGTCTTGATTGGTGACATTTGGACCCAGTTCGCACTCACGGAGAATGTGTCCCATAGTTTGGTTAGGATGACCACATCGACACTCGGCTGAGTTCGCCTGTCCCCATTTCAGTAGGTTGTCTTTAGTTCTACCTACTCCGCTCCTGGTTCTGTTCAGGGCAACCCATTCCCTTCTGGGCAGGTGAGTACCATGAGGTAGGGACTCGCAAGGACTCTGAAGAGCTTCATTTGGTGGTAAAGTGTGGGAAGCTTTCCAACGGTCTAGTCGGTATTTGGCAGAGTCCTTAGGGTTTAGATTCTGTACAACTATGAAGCTCTTTCTGGACTTGAGTCTTCTTCTTATATCCTGGTAATGGTGTAGAGGATGTCTTGGGTCTTGCTCTTGTAAAAACTTCTGGGTTCTGGAGTGAGCTTCTCATCAGATGGAAGGTGGTGCAATACCTGCTAGCCGGTATAGTGCTGATAGGGGTGTAGGTTTCAGCACTCCTGTTATGATACGGCAAGAGGTATTAAGCTCAGCATCCACTTTTCCAGCATGGCATGACCTTTCCCATACCGGAGAGCAGTATTCTGCTGTAGAGCAGCATAAAGCCAGAGCAGTAAATCGCAAGGTGTTGGCATCAGCTCCCCAGCTGAGAGTTGTTAGGTTGTTGAGGAGATTGTTTCTAGAAGCGATCTTCTCCTTGAGTTTTCTTACATGCTCTCTGTAAGATAGAGTTCTATCTAAGGTTACTCCAAGGTAAACTGGGAATTTGTCATTGACCAGTTTCTTACCATTCCAAGCGATGTTCAGCTGTCGTTGGGCCTGATGGTTGTTTAGATGGAACGCGCAGACTTGAGTCTTGCCAGGGTTTGCATTTAAGAAGTTGGCTTCATAGTAGTCTGAAAGACTATTTAGGGCAGCTGTAAGTCTTCACTCAATGACATCGAAAGACTTGTGTTGGGTGGCGAGTCCTAGGTCATCAGCGTATATAAGTCGTCAAATATTTTTGAAATGGGGGAGGTCGTTAGTGTAGATGTTAAACAGGATTGGTGCAAGCACCAAACCTTGAAGGAGACCATTTGTCTGTGAGCGCCAGCAGCTCCTTTTCCCATCCATCTCAACGAAGAACCGTTGGTTTTCGAGTAACGACTTGATTACCCTAACGATGCTAGAGTTCCGGACCATTTTAGCCAGTTTTGGTAAGAGCAGTCTGTGATTGACAGTGTCGTAGGCAGCGGTCAGGTCAACGAAAACCGCCCCTGTGACCGGCCCGGTTTCAAAACCATCTTCAATGAATTGGGTAATGTTCAAAACCTGTCCACAGCAGGACCTTCCTGGCCTGAAACCACCTTGGTCAGGAGATAGTAGCTCATCTATTGTAGGTCCTATACGCGCAAGTATCATTCTCTCATATAACTTAAAAAGTATGCACAGCAATGATACAGGTTGATAGTTTTTGGCGTGGCAGGGGTCCTTGTTGGGTTTCAGTAGGGCAACCACCTTTGCTTTCTGCCAGATCTTAGGGATTATGAGGGTGGTAGCACAGTTGTTGGACATTTGTAGCAGCCAGGCTTTGACTCTGGCGCCAAAATGCCTTATGACTTTGGTCATGATACCATCAAGGCCAGCAGCTTTCCCAGGTTTCAGAAGTTTTATTGCGTCGTCGAGTTCAGTGATGGTGAAATTTACAAACTCATCCTCATTTTCTAGCATCACCTTCTCCATCTCTTCTTTCATCTTCTTCAGGTGACCTCTTTCTTTATTCAGAGGTTTGCCATTCAAAAGTAGCTGTTTTGCAACTGCATTGGGTGTCACGGCAGCTAACCTTGCTTGTGGGTTCTTGTCAGAGTTCAGTTTCTTAATCATGGACCAGGCTATCTTGCTGTTCTGAGTCATGTCAACATTGGTGATGAGTTTCTTCCACCTTTCTCTACATCCTTCCGAGACTGAAGCCAGCACAGACCCTCCCATTGCTATTGTTTCCTCTGCAAATGGGTCAGCTTCATATGCTTTCGCATCCTCCTCATAGAGATCTTTGCTGTCTTCACTTAAACAAGGGATGTAGGACTTGCAGCATCCTCTTGGGATATGCTTCTTTGAAGTTTCCCAAACAAGGGATTGGTACTGGTCGTAGTTGTTGGGATGAGGTTCCAACGACTGTATTTTATCGTCGAGTTCCGTGGTGAAGTTCTCTCAATTTGCCTTGCGGAAGTTAAATCTAGGAATAGGGTTCCTTGATTTTACAGGTCAAATTACGGGGTTAGTGTTAACTGTAATCGGCCTGTGTTGTGACCTTGGTATCGGGTTTTCAACCATTTTCTCAAAGTTTTTGCAAGTCTAGAGGGCACAGACACCAGATCTGGATTGTATCCACGTCGCCAGCACCCACTCATAAAAGAAGATTTGTCTTTCGCCTAGTGTAGTAAAGTCATGTCATTAAATAATGCCCATTCTTCAACTGCCTCGCTGTCTGAGTTGGTATCATAGTAGCCCCATCGGGTGTTGTGGCTGTTGAAGTCCCTTATTACTAGGCAGACTTTATCGGTTAGGTCACATTCCGATGGCCAAACGAAAGGAGTCGGTGGGGGTTTGTAGACAAAAACCACCTTGATGTCTTTGGTTTCCACAGTCAGTATTTTAATGCCGTGGGCAGAGAAGTTGTTGGTTTTAGTGGCTATGGACTTATCATGCACATAAACTGCGCTGCCATGTACAGGACTTGGATGATAGGTCGCTAGTTCCATGCCGGGGATTTTATGTGGCACGGCGTCCTTGTGAGTTTCTTGAATGCACAAAATATCGGCATTCAGTCCAGTCAGTAATTCGGTCTTCGTCAGTGAAAGACCTTCTGAGTTAAAGCTGGTAATCTTCAGCCTTGACACCTTCGGGGCCGAGGGTTTATCCTTTTACCACCCCTAGCTATTGCAGTAAGCACGTTGTGTAGCAATTGGTCTCCTGCGAGGGATTAACAGGGGGCACCATGTGAAGGTTTGCTACTTGCCCCCTGCTTATCATGTTATGAATATACACTTATCAGCCACGTTATTTGGAACATTCACACACCTGCTGTTTTCTGACGTTATCTAATTAGCCAATCCCTTGACAGCAGCACAATGCATAAAATCATGCGCATACAAATCATGAGCTTCAGTTAATGTTCACTTCAAACATCAGAATGAGAAAAATTGTGATCTCTGTGACTTTCACTGTGGCATGGGTGTTGGTGCCAGATGGACTGCTTTGAGTATTTCAGAAATTGCTGGGGTTTTCACAAACAACAGTCTCTAGCGTTTACACAGAATCGTGCGAAAAACAAACAAAAAACACTGAGTGAGCAACAGTTCTGTGGGTACAAACATCTTGTTAATAAGGGAGTGTGGCAGCAGGGGCATGGCCAAGTATTGGCTGTGAATGACGAAGAGGCAGGTTGAACCAGCAGGTAATGTGATGAGGTGCACCTGTGTCAAATTACTGGTTGTCTATTAACCTGTGTCTCTGTGTGTCTTTCAGACAGCCAGGAACAAGAGAGAGAGCTGTGTCACCCCACATGTGTGTTTGTGTACAAGCAAACGTATTAGTCATCACTGAAATGTGTCAAAAATAACAGAACTCATCTCTTCTGAAGCCTGTTTCCAGTTCCTCTGTTTCCCCACAAGTTAGAAAGTTGTTACACTGATCCTGAAACCCAGAACTGAGGAATGAATGCCTCCATGGAGTCTGAACCAGTCAGAGAGCTCCTCCAAATGCTCACCAATGACCTCCAGCGCCAGCAGCACATCCTCGTTGTGCTGTCAGTAGGTCAGGGTTGGCGCTTCCAGGCCCTGCTTGAGGCCCAAGCAGAGGACCGGCAGGTGATTCGGAGCTGGATCCAGTACATGAGCACTCCAGCCGTCATCCCTGCAGCCAGCATGCCCATCCAGCTGGTTAAGATGGGGCCGCAGGATGACCCCGACGCCTTCCTTGAGCTGTTTGAGTGTGTCGTGGAGGCGAGCTTGTGGCCAACCTCACAGTGGTTGGCTTGCCTATTGCCACGCCTGTCGGGGGAAGCCCAACTCATGGCTCAACAGCTCCCGGCCACCAACATGCTGGAGTAACCCCACTTGAAGCAAGCCATCCTACAGCGGGTTGGCTGCGGCCCAGAAGAGCAGCACCAGCACTTCCACTCACTGGCATATGGTGAAGTGGGCTGGCCATTTGCATTCGCACAACAGCTCCGGGACGCCTGCCGACAGTGACTGCTGGCCGGCAAGTGCGACGTCAAGTCCATCATCGAGCACGTGACACTGGAGCAGTTTGTTGACCAGCTACCAAACGAGATGTCACCGTGGATCTAGTGTCACCAAGCGACATCGCTGGAGGAGGTGGTTTGGCTGGCTGAGGACCACCTTGCGGCATTTCTGGAAGCAGGTGCTGTTACAACTTCTCCTCTCTCTCTCTCAGTTTTGTTTTCTTCTTCTCCCCCTCCCTCTCCTTGCCTCTCCCCTACCCCAGCCCTGCAGAAATGGGGGCTAGTTCCCCTAAAACCTGCTGTCTGCACTTGTCTGTCCTCATGTTTCTACTCTCCCTTTTCCCTCTGTGTCTGTGCTGCCATTAAGCCCTTCTCTCTCTCCACAGATGAACTCATCCATGTCCACCAGAACTGAGAGCGAGCCCAGGCACGTCTGTAGGTGCAGAGTGAAGGTGGGGAATCAACGCTTCTGCAAGGAGGCAGGGCTATTGATTTGCATGGCCCAATTCACTTCGGTCCCCTATGGAGACCACCTCTCACTGTCCCAGAGAGCACAGGTGATTAGGTTGCAGGAGGACTTTTCCGATGTGTTCTCGTCCTTTTCCAGTCGTATTGACCTCATAGAACCCCACATTGAGACTCCCCCAGGGGTGGTGGTGCGCAACCATCCATATCGGCTCCCCGAACACAATAAAAATGTGGTTGAGAGTAATACAGCGACTGGAGCACCCCAGTAGTCTTGGTTCCCAAGACTGACAGGTTGGTCCGGTTCTGTGTGGACTATAGAAAAGTCAACACAGTGTCTAAATTTGATGCATATCTGATGCCTTGCATTGATGAACTGCTCGATCGGTTAGGCGCGGCTCACTTTTACTCGACACTGGATTTAACAAAGGGATATTGGCAGATCTCCTTGACTCCATTATCCCGTGAGAAAACAACCTTTTCTACTCTGTTTGTTACCCTTCCTTTTGGGTTGTTTGGGGCTCCAGCAACATTTCAGTATATCATGGACCAAATTCTCTGTCCCCATAATGCATATGCGGCAGCCTGCTTAGATGACAGTCATTTATAGTAATGACTGGGAACGGCGTTAACAGCATCTTAGGCCAGTTCTGAGGTCGCTGAGGTGTGCTGGGCTCACAGCAAACCTGAAGAAGTGTGCAACTGGATGGGTGGAAGTACAGTATCTGGGCTTCCACTTGGGTTATGGGCAGGTGCATCCCCAAATTGATAAGACTGCAGCGATTGTGGCCTGCCCAAGACCTAAGACCAAAAAGGGGATAAGGTAGTTCCTGGGGCTGGCTGGCTATTATAGGTGGTTCATGCCTAACTTTTCAGACATCACCAGCCCACTGACTGACCTTACTAAAAAGGGGGCACCAGATCCGTTCCAGTGGACGGAGCGATGCAAACGGGCTTTTGCTCAGGTAAAGGTGATTTTGTGTGGGGGCCTGCTGTTGCATTCTCCTGACTTTTCTCTCCCTTTTGTTTTACAGACTGATGCATCAAACAGAGGGCTGGGGGCTGTTTTGTCCCAGGTGGTGAAGGGGGAGGAGCATCTGGTGCTGTACATCAGCCGCAAGTTATCCATGCAAGAGTCAAAGTATAGCACGATAGAGAAGGAGTGTCTGGCCATCAAGTGGGCAGTCCTCACTCTCTGATACTACCAATAAAGTTTTATCTAATCTAATTGTGGCAGCGGGGGCGTGGTCAAGCGCCGGTCTGTGACAGGAGGGCGTAGTTGGGGAAGGTAAGTGGCAGAATCGCTACACCTGAGTGTAATTAACCTGTGTTTTGTGTGTGTTCTCCCCAGTAAACCGCGCCCTATTTAAGGAGGGAGAGTGAGAGCAGAGGGGAGCTTGCCGAGAGGAGACTACGGAGTGTGTGTGTAAATCTGCGAGTGTTGCTTATTTGAATGCCCGACTGAAAAGTGCGGCAATAAAAACACTATATTCATCCTGATCTCTGTCTTGCCGCCTTCTGTGCTCCACCCACACGTTAAACCCGCTACAGTGGTGCCGAAACCCAGGAAGGTGGAGCACCTGTCCTGCAGCCCCATGGAATCCTCCCCGTTCGCGGACTTGGTCCACGCCCTCGCCACGGCTCAGCAGAGCCAGCACCAGGCACTCGTCATGCTCCGGAAGGAGCAGGAGTGCCGCTTCGAAGCCCTGGTGCTGGCTCAACAGGAAGACCGAGAAGCGTTCCAGCGCCTCCTCGCGTCGGCGGGGTCCACCAGCGCCCCGGCCGCGGGCCCATCTCCCCTCACCTTGACCAAGATGGGCCCGCAGGACAACCCCGAGGCTTTCATCGCATTGTTCGAGCAGGTCGCCGAAGCCTCGGGGTGGCCGATGGAGCGGCGCGCCTCCTCCCCCTCCTGATGGGAGAGGCGCAGTTAGCTGCACTACAGCTCCCCGCCGACCGCTGGCTGGCCTACGCCGACCTTCGCCGGGCTGTCCTCCAGCACGTGGGGCGCACGCCAGAGCAGCAGCGCCAGCGCTTCCGCGCGCTGCGGATGGAGGAAGTCGGCAGCCCATTCGCGTTCGGCCAGCAGCTCCGGGACGCCTGCTGGCGGTGGCTGAGGGCCAAAGATCGCGACGCCGAGGGAATCATCGACCAGGTGGCGCTGGAACAGTTCATTGCCTGCCTACCCGCCGGAACCACGGAGTGGGTCCAGTGCCACCGCCCGGCGTCGCTGGATCAGGCCGTAGGACTGGTGGAGGATCATCTGGCGGCTGTCCCGGCGGCAGGACAACGGATGACGTCGTCTTCTCTCTCCTCTTCTCTCTCTCTCTCTCTTTCCCCTCCTCCCGTGTCCCGTCCTCGCCCCATTCCCCCACCACGGAGGTGGGGGCCGGTTCCACCCCAACCGGCCCACCGCACCCGTGGTGCCCTCCCGTTTCTCCCTTCTGTGTCTGTCTCTCCCCCCCTCAGGTGAGTGACCCTCAAAACACAGCTGCAGAGGGGAGGCCCGGGGCGGTTTGCTGGCGCTGCGGGGAACCGGGCCACCTGCAGCAACAGTGTGCAGCGATGGAGGTGGGGGCGGTGGTGCGGATCCCCGACGCGCCAGAGGCTGCCCTCGATCAGGCCGGAGCGTATCGCATACCGGTAAGTGTACAAGGGGCGACATATCAGGCGTTGGTGGATTCGGGTTGCAATCAGACCTCGATCCGCCAAAGCCTGGTGCAAGACGAGGCATTGGGGGGAGCACAAGGGGTGAAGGTGTTGTGTGTGCACGGGGATATTCACAGCTACCCGTTGGTGTCAGTCCACATACATTTCAGAGGGGAAAAATCGATAGTGAAGGTGGCGGTTAATCCTCGCCTTACCCACTCTTTGATCTTGGGGACTGATTGGCCGGGATTTTGGGGGTTGATGGCACGCCTAGTAAAGAGTGGGTCCTGCCGGTTGTCAGGGGAGGGTCCCGGTGTCGCTTTGGCTGGAGCTGCGGTCGCAGAGCTGTCTACGTCATCTCCGCGACAGAGTGAGGAGCCCCCGGCCCCTCCTCTTTCTATTGGGGAATCCCTCACGGATTTCCCACTGGAACAATCGCGAGACGAGACTCTGCAACACACGTTTGACCAAGTGAGAGTAATCGATGGTCAAACGCTCCAGCCGAACGCCACCCCGTCCTTCCCCTATTTTTCCATTTTGAAGGATAGGTTATACCGAGTGACGCAGGACACTCAGACGAAGGAGCGAGTCACCCAGTTGTTAATTCCAAAGAGCCTCCGGGAATTGGTATTCCAGGCGGCTCACTTTAATCCCATGGCGGGACACCTCGGGCAGGATAAGACACTCGCCCGGATAATGGCCCGGTTCTATTGGCCGGGGATTCGCGGCGACGTCCGTAAGTGGTGTACGGCGTGCCGCGAATGCCAATTAGTAAATCCAGCGGCCATTCCAAAAGCGCCCTTGCGCCCCCTACCATTAATCGAGACCCCGTTTGAAAGAATTGGGATGGATCTCGTCGGGCCATTAGATCGGTCAACACGAGGGTACCGCTTTATATTGGTTCTGGTGGACTATGCAACGCGATACCCGGAAGCAGTGCCTCTCCACAATATCTCCGCACGTAGTATTGCAGAGGCCCTCTTCCACGTCATCTCCCGGGTTGGAATCCCGAAAGAGATTCTGACTGACCAAGGCACCTCGTTTATGTCACGAACACTGAGCGAACTGTATGGGCTACTGGGTATTAAGCCGATCCGCACCAGCGTGTATCACCCACAGACGGACGGTTTAGTTGAACGGTTCAATCGCACCCTCAAGAATATTATCAAAAAATTCGTAAGTGAGGACGCACGTAACTGGGATAAGTGGCTCGAACCCTTGTTGTTTGCAGTGTGAGAGGTCCCCCAAGCCTCCACGGGGTTCTCCCCATTTGAATTATTGTATGGGCGTAAGCTGTGCGGCATCTTAGATGTACTGCGGAAAAATTGGGAGGAGGGACCTTCACAGAGCAAAAACGAAATTCAGTATGTTATGGATCTGCGCGCAAAACTCCACACGCTCACCCACCTAACTCAGGAGAATTTGCGGCAGGCCCAGGAACGGCAAACCCGCCTGTACAACAAGGGCACGCGCCTTAGAGAGTTCACTCCGGGAGATAAGGTACTCGTCCTGTTGCCCACATCGAGCTCCAAATTAATCGCCAAGTGGCAAGGGCCCTTTGAGGTCACACGGCGAGTCGGGGACGTCGACTATGAGGTTAGGCGAACGGACAGGGAGGGGGCGCTACAGATCTACCACCTCAATCTACTGAAACTCTGGAATGAGGAGGTCCCCGTGGCGTTGGTGTCGGTAGTTCCGGAGAAGGCGGAGCTGGGGCCGGAGGTCCAAAAAGGGTCATTGGCATCTCGCACCTCTCCGGTCCCCTGTGGAGACCACTTCTCCCCGACCCAACTCACGGAGGTCGCCCAGTTGCAGGCCGAGTTTTCGGATGTGTTCTCGCCCCTGCCCGGTCGCACCAACCTCATAGAACACCACATAGAGACGCCCCCGGGGGTGGTAGTGCGTAGCCGTCCTTATAGATTACCCGAACACAAAAAAAAGGTGGTTCGGGAAGAACTTCAGGCCATGCTCGAAATGGGCATTGTCGAGGAGTCCCACAGTGACTGGAGCAGCCCGGTGGTCTTGGTTCCCAAGGCCGACGGCTCGGTCCGGTTCTGTGTGGACTATAGAAAAGTCAATGCGGTGTCTAAATTCGACGCGTACCCAATGCCTCGTATTGATGAGCTGCTTGATCGACTAGGCACGGCTCGGTTTTACTCGACACTGGATTTGACGACGGGATATTGGCAGATCCCCTTGACTCCATTATCCCGGAAAAAACGGCCTTTTCCACACCGTTCGGCTTACACCAGTTTGTCACACTTCCGTTTGGGCTGTTTGGGGCGCCTGCTACGTTTCAGCGGCTGATGGACCGGGTCCTCCAGCCCCACGCCACCTATGTGGCCGCTTACTTAGACGACATCATCATTTATAGTAATGACTGGCAGCGGCACCTGCAACACCTGAGGGCCGTCCTTAGGTCGCTGAGGTGGGCGGGGCTCACTGCCAACCCGAAGAAGTGTGCGATTGGGCGGGTGGAAGTACGGTATCTGGGCTTCCACTTGGGTAACGGGCAGGTGCGTCCCCAAATTAATAAGACAGCAGCGATTGCGGCCTGCCCGAGGCCCAAGACCAAAAAGGGGGTGAGACAGTTCCTGGGGCTGGCTGGCTATTATCGTAGGTTTATACCTAATTATTCGGACGTCACCAGCCCGCTGACTGACCTCACTAAAAAGGGGGCGCCAGATCCGGTCCAGTGGACGGAGCAGTGCCAGCGGGCTTTCTCTGAGGTAAAGGCTTCACTGTGTGGGGGGCCACTTTTGCACTCCCCTGACTTCTCTCTCCCTTTTTTGTTACAGACGGATGCGTCGGACAGAGGGCTGGGGGCCGTTTTGTCCCAGCAGGTGGGGGGAGAGGATCGCCCAGTGTTATACATCAGCCGAAAGCTGTCAGTGCGTGAGGGGCGATACAGCACAATCGAGAAAGAGTGCCTGGCGATCAAGTGGGCGGTCCTCGCCCTCCGTTACTACCTGCTGGGGCGCTCTTTCACCCTCTGTTCGGACCACGCGCCCCTCCAGTGGCTCCACCGCATGAAGGATGCCAACGCGCGGATCACCCGTTGGTATCTGGCGGTCCAACCTTTCAACTTCAAGGTGGTCCACAGGCCGGGGGCGCAGATGGTCGTGGCAGACTTCCTCTCCCGTCAAGGGGGGGGAGTCGGCTGCGGGCCGGACGGGCGCCCGGCCTGAGTCAGGCGGTGGGGGTATGTGGCAGCGGGGGCGTGGTCAAGTGCCGGTCTGTGACAGGAGGGCAGAGTTGGGGAAGGTAAGTGGCAGAATCGCTACACCTGAGTGTAATTAACCTGTGTTTTGTGTGTGTTCTCCCCAGTAAACCGCGCCCTATTTAAGGAGGGAGAGTGAGAGCAGAGGGGAGCTTGCCGAGAGGAGACTACGGAGTGTGTGTGTGTGTAAATCTCCGAGTGTTGCTTATTTGAATGCCCGACTGAAAAGTGCGGCAATAAAAACACGATATTCATCCTGATCTCTGTCCTGCCGTCTTCTGTGCTCCACCCACACGTTAAACCCGCTACACTAATCTAATCTAATCTAATCTACCTGCTAGGATGCCTATTCTCCCTCTGTTCTGACTATGCCCCGCTCCAGTGGCTCTACTGCATGAAGAATGCCAACATGCGTGTCACTCGTTGGTATCTGGTCCTTCAACCCTATAAATTCGAGGTGATCCACAGGCTGGGGACACAGATGGTGATGGCAGATTACTTCTCCCGCTGGAGGGGTAAGCTGCAGGCTGGACAGCTCCCTGGCCTGAGTCGGGCGGTGGGGTTATGTGGCAGCAGGGGCATGGTCAAGCCTTGGCTGTGAATGGCAAGGAGGCAGGTTGAACCAGCAGGTAACATGATGAGGTGCACCTGTGTCAAATTACTGGTTGTCTATTAACCTGTGTCTCTTTGTGTCTTTCAGACAGCCAGGAACGAGAGAGAGAGCTATGTCACCCCACGTGTGTGTGTTTGTGTACAAGCAGACGTATTAGTAGTCACTGAAAAGTGTCAAAAATAAAATAACTTACCTCTTCTGAAGCCTGCTTCCAGTTCCTCTGTTTCCCCACAAGTTAGAAAGTTTTATAGAGAGGTCAGAGGAAAATGGCCAGATTGGTTCAAGCTGCCAGGAAGGATATAGCAACTTTTTACAACTGTAGTGAGCAGAAAAGCATTTCAGCATGCAACAGCAGAAGACCACATTGGGTTCCACTCCTACCAGCCAAGAACAGGAATCTTAGACTCAAGCAGTTTCTATTAAAGTGGCCAGTGAGTGTAAAACATATGAAAGTTTACCTTTTTTTAATTAAATTCTGAAAAAATTAACTTATAAACAATTATGTACATCTAAGTACAATTTACTTTATTGATGAACATCCATTTTAAATATATTTTAAATATGGATCAGCTTTCCATCAAAACAATGGATAAATAACATTTTGTATGATAGGGATAAATTACTGGCATCATGTTTTAGATGACTTTGTAGAAATAAGAGGTACTGTATATTAGGGCTGGGTATCACCAGATACCTCACGATACGATACTATGGCGATATTTTGCCCACGATAACGATAATATCACAGTACAGCGATTCTGCGATAATCGATATATTGCAAGAAATTTCAACCACATCACAATATCTGTGTCACTGAAGAAAATCAGAATTTATTGACCACTGTAAAATTACATTTCACATACATAACTACACACTCTTGCCAGACATATATTTGTCTCTATTCTACTGCTGGCAAAACCAAGAGTTGCTTCACTACAACATACAGAAAATTCCCATTTCTGTGCTCGTATTATCAACTTTTCTGTAAGCATGGACACATCAGTGCTGCTTAACAAGCAGAATCAAATTGTTTTATGAAAACTTAAAACTTGCACTGCAGACTGCACATACATTTCAGTGCTAACACTAATATCAATTTGTTCTTTGTAAACTTGAGAACATATACCGGAGAACATTTAACTTGTGCTTATTTTGCAGGAACAACTCACTGTCTGAAACACATTGAAAAGTGCAGTGGGCATCTTAATTGGAGCATCTTAATTTAATTGGAGCGAAACAGGTTTTGCAAAGTGCATTCTCTTTGTCCGGCTCACTGTTTTTTTTCTCCTTTCCTTTGGAATCCAAAGTGCCTCCAAACATCTGCCTTAAAGTTCGGCGGCGTCTCTAGGTTTATGTTAACAGCCATGCTTGCCTGTTTTTTTTCCTCACTGCAACCGCCGGGGAAAAAAGAGAAGACGAAGAGTGCCTTGCAGTGAGGTAGCGGCACAGCGACACCTCGCGGAGCGGAGGTGCGGAAGTCGTACTGGATTTACAATCCGTCTGAAACATGATTTTATTATTTGAAAAAATATCGATATTCAAATTTTGAGTATCGATATTGAATCGGAAGACAAAGTATCGCGATATATCGCCGTATCGATATTTTTGCACACCCCTACTGTATATCATGTCTTTGTGTATTCATGTCACTGTCAATGCTATATGCTTTCCGAAAACCTATGGGTACCTCAAAAAATTTAAAGTGCATACAGAGCAGTTTAGATAGTTAACATACACAGCATTCAGCATTAACAGTGGCAGGATTTGCTTACAGAGTGATATAAGAACAACATAAAAATTCTACACATGAAGGACGAGAAGGAAGGAGAGCTGCTGGGGACTGGGGAGGTGGCAGCAATGTGGGTGACAAACAGTTCCATTCTGACAGCACATTTTGTTGAGGATTCATTTGATCCAGAGTCTGCTGATTACTTATGCCACTGGAATTCCATATTCTCTCAGAGAAAAGATGAAGGAAAAATAGCCTGAGGGTAAGAAACATGAGACGTAGTAAGAGCTGACTGAGAGAAAAGAACACTGTAATGATGAAGAGTGGTAGATGATTTTACTAGGAAGAGTGTATACAGAGCTGGCTGAGTCAAAAAGTGTCCTGTAATTCTGGCCAAAAACGTGAAATTATAACAAAGGTGTTTACATCTAAATTCAAAAGACAAGGAAGTCTGCATGCAGCTGTCCTCTCTCTGGAGGAAAGAAGACAGCTGAGGAAAGGCAGCTGACTCCTGTGGGGCAGGTCATCTAAAAATATTATAAAATTGCTCATTCAATCAAGCAGCTCCAGACATAACTGACCCATTTTATTCAGCATCCTGGCAGAATCCTACACTGTACCCCCACATAGAGCACCTAGTTAATACTTGAGGGCACGATTTTTCCCATGGTAGGAAGAATAAAGGGAGGGAAATAAAACTTTTACATTGATAAAAGTGGTGATGTTAGCAGTGATTTAGTAGGTTTAGTTGTACTACCACTAAAATATGTATAGATGTGGACAAATTTGTTGGTACCCTTACAGCTCATTGAAACAATGCTTTATTCCTCCTGAAAAGTTAAATGAAATTAAAAGCAATTTTCTCATGTATGCTTGCATGCCTTTCGGTATGTCAGAGTAAAGCAAATAAAAGTGTGAAAAGAAATTATTTGTTCTTTATTTTGCAAAGAGATTCTAAAATAGCCAAGACAGATTTGTTGGTACCCCTAGAAAAGATAAAAAAATAATTGGATTATAGTGATATTTCAAACTAATTGTTTAACCTTGATTAGTATCATACGTGTCTTCAATCTTGTAATCAGTAATTTAGTCTATTTAAATGGAGAAAAGTCATCACTCTGCTGTTTAGTATCATTGTGTGCACCACATGGAACATGGACCAGAGAAAGCAAAGGAGAGAGTTGTTTGAGGAGATCAGAAAGAAATTTACAGACAAGCATTTTAAAGGCAAAGGCTCTAAGACCATCTCCAAGCCGTCTGAGGTTCCTGTGACTACAGTTGCAAATATTATTAAGCAGTGTAAGTTCCATGGGACTGTAGCCAACCTTCCTGGACGTGACTGCAAGAGGAAAATCCATCACAGATTGAACAGAAGGATAGTGCCAATGGTAGAAAAAGAGCCAAGGACAACTTCCAAAGAGATAAAAGTTGAACTCCAAGGTCAAGATACATTAATGTCTGTTTGTACCATCCGTCACTTTTTGAGTGACAGTGGGCTCAATGGAAGAAGACCCAGAAGGACTCCATTGTTGGAAGAAAAACTTAA
The DNA here is from genome assembly GCF_027579695.1 of Neoarius graeffei. Classification (NCBI taxonomy): domain Eukaryota; kingdom Metazoa; phylum Chordata; class Actinopteri; order Siluriformes; family Ariidae; genus Neoarius; species Neoarius graeffei. Next base: position 50,758,145 of record NC_083577.1, on the reverse strand, counting down.
AAAAGCCAGACTGGAATTTATTAAAATGCATATTGACAAGCCACAATGCTTCTGGGAGCACATCCTTTGGACAGATGAGACAAAACTCAAGCTTATTGGCAAGTCAGATCAGCTCTATGTCCACAGAAGAAAAAATGAAACTTTCAAAGAAAAGAACACCATACCTACTGTGAAATACAGAGGAGGTTCGGTTATGACTTGGGGCTGCTTTGCTGCATACGGCACAGGGTGCTTTGAATCTGTGCAGGGCACAATGAAATCTCAAGACTATCAAGGCATTCTGGAGCAAAATAAACTACCCAGTGTCAGAAAGCTCTGTCTCACTCACAGATCATGGGTCCTCCAACAGGATAAAGACCCAAAATGCACAGCTAAAAGCACCCAAGAATCACTAAGAACAAAACATTAGACTATTCTGAAGTGGTCTTCTATGACCCCTGAGCTGAATCCTATCGAATATCTCTGGAAAGAGCTGAAACATGCAGTGTGGAAAAGGCACCCTTCAAGCCTGAAACAGCTACAGCAGTTTGCTCAGAAAGAGTGGGCCAAATTACCTGCTGGCATATGCAGACATTAAGAATGACAGAGATCGCTTGTTAGCAGTGATTGCTGGCATGGTGGTCTAGTGGATAGTACTGTCTCCTCACAGCAAGAAAGTTCTGGGTTCAAGCCCAGCAGCTGACGGGGGCCTTTCTGTGTAGAGTTTGCATGTTCTCTCCGTGTCTGCGTGGGTTTCCTCTGGGTGCTCCAGTTTCCCCCACAGTTCAAAGACACATGGTTAGGTTAACATGGGGCAGCCTTGGCCTGAGGTTGGGCTGAAGTGCCCTTGAGCAAGGCACCTAACCCACAACTGCTCCTCAGGTGCTGTAGCATAGCTGCCCACTGCTCTAGGTATGTGTGTGCTCATTGCTCACTTGTGTGTACATGTGTGTGTTCACTGCTTTAGATGGGTTAAATGCAGATGTTAAATTTCACTACAGTATGTGTTTAAGTCTGTGCTTGAGTGTATGTGTGACAAATAAAGGCTTCTTCTTCTTCACCTCCTCCTAAAGGTTGTGCAACAAAATATTAAGTTAATTGTATCATCCCATGCCATTTTCTTTTGTTTTGTTAGGTAAAATATTCAGTTGAATCAAAAATCAAAAGCAAAGACTGATTTGTGTTAAACATGGAATAAACAGTGATGGATGCCATTAACTTTTGTCAGTTTCAAGCTATTTCAGAGATAGTTGTGAGATCTTTTTTTCATGGAAGGATACCAACAAATTTGTCCACATCTGTAACTGAAAAAAGGTATCAGAGCTGTATGTGCCAATAAGCAAAAATGTACTTCAAGGTACACATCAGACAGTAAATAACTGTAATTACTATTTTAAGGTTCTACATAATGTGTGATCCACTTGACCAAACTTTCATTTGTCTCATTAAGAGTCTTCAACAAAGGGAATTGAATATAATGCACTATTTTTAGATCAGAGGATTTGACCTTGGTCAGAATCTGAGGCACACAGTTACCCCTCTCAGCATACTCAACAATGCTTTGGTCAACAGGATGTCTTAGTGTGAAGGGTGACATTGTAGTCAGATCCTTTACATTGTACACACTGTCTTAGCAGGCTATTTGAAGAGGAACATGTACAGTACAACCCCAATTCCATAAATTTAGGACACTGTACAACCAGGGCCGTAACCAGGATTTTTCAAATACCGAGGTCAAACATTGCGATACATCTTATTTGCAAAAAAAAAAAAATGTCCTAATATGGTGACTTTTCATACATTTTGGAAACGAGTCAAAATCACAAGCCCAACAAGATGAACATGTAGGTGAACATGTTTATTTTAACAATTTCAAAACTGCACGATCACAAAAGTATTTTGTGTGTGAGTGTGGGTGAGTGAGTGATGGAGTGTGAGAGTGAGAGAGAGTGTGAGTGAGTGAGAATGAGAGTGAGTGAGTTGGTGTGAGTGAGTGAGAATGAGTGAGTGAGAGTGACAACGCAATCTAGCCGAGCCTGAATGGACTTCAGTTGCTTTTTAAAACATATCTGCCCTTTTCAATAGCAAAATACTAGACGGTTATTGGACAAAACCGACTAAAACGCCACATTCGGAGACTGAGCCTCACTGGAGATGGGAGTGAATAAGAGGGGCGGGACAAGAATTCCCGAGAGGAGGCTCATCTCCAGCTGGTGATTGGAGGAGGAGCTGCGAACGCGGCTGGGCTGCTCATGATTGACAGAAAGCAGTCAGAGGTGGTACATCATGTTGTAAATAAAAGGTGAACATAATAAGTTTGCTACCCGTTTTCATTTCCGTTGGAAAATACAACCAATGATCAAAACAATAGTGTCTTGTGTTCACGTTAGCCTATAGTCTGGTAAGTTAGCAAAATAGCTCAAGTCTCATCAGCACCCAATAACTTCATAAACAACAGGTCACGGCTGTCCAGCCTTTTCTGATCTGAAACGCACCAAATCAAATCGAGAGAGAGAATAAAAGAGTTTGTGCCGCCTGGAAAACGAAAATCCTATCTAGCTAAGTGGTTTCCACTGTTGTTGCTTGAAATGCTAATTAAAATTGCACTGTTAATGATCATAAGCATTCCGGCACATAACTGTCAGTGACTGGCAAAATTAACTCACCTTCTTCCCTCTTTCTTTTTCTCTCACTTGTTGACTTTCCAGAGCTGAGTTTGGTTTGTTTTAGTGTAGTAGACTTCTTCATCTTATGTCAATTTTCAGATTCCACGACTAATTGACAAACTGACTGGCTGCGGAGTCGGACCTTGATGAGACACTTCTCAGCTCTTGTGTATCCCGTGGTGCTTAGCTGACTATCGCGAGGCTGCCTAATGTTTCCAATGTCGGATATTTCAGCTTCGTTTAAAAATGATTATGTAGACTTTATTTTTAGACAAACAAATGAGAACAGGGGGATGCAAGCTGAATTTAGAATTTTCCACCGATCAAAGTCAGAACGATTTTCATCATATATTAATTTCACATTTCTGAGTGAAAAAAAAAATACCGTGGGAAAAAAATGCCGAGGACATGACCTCGGTGTCCTCAATGGTAGTTACGGCCCTGTGTACAACATAAATAAAAAATTAAATATGATGATTTGCAAATCCTGGAAACCCTATATTTCATTGAAAATAGCACAAAGATAACACATCAAATGTTGAAACTGAGACATTTTATTGTTTTTACTGAGAAACGTTATTCTTAAATTGTTGCACTGTTTGCCCAGTCTTTCACAGAGCAATGAACCCCTCCCATCTTTACTTCTGAGAGACTCAGCCTCTCTGGGATGCTGTTTTTATACCTAATCATGCTACTGACCTGTTGCCAATTAACCAAATTATTATTTTCTTTAACATTACACAACTTTTTCAGTCTTGTCCCAACTTTTTTTAAATGTGTATGCTGACATAAAATTCAAAATGAGCATATGTTTTTCAAAAAACAAAATTTCTCAGTTTCAACATTTGGTATGTTGTCTTTGTACAATTTTCAATGTAATAAAAGGTTTCCAATATTTGGCAAATCATCATGTTCTATTTTTTTTATTTACGTTTTACACAGTGTCCCAGATTTATGGAATTGGGGTTGTAAAATTTTAAGACTAAATAATGAATGTAATGTCATATTATTTATGTGACATAAAATACTGAATACTGGACCTAAATTAGTAATTGCAACTAAATAAAAAATATATACTGCTATTCCTACTACAACCCCAATTCCATAAATTTGGGACACATACGTACATACACACACACATATATATATATATATATATATATATATATATATATATATATATATATATATATATATATATAATGTGTGTGTTTGAATACATTCTGTACATTATGAACAAATTAAATATACATGAGTAGTGTTACTGAAGCAAGTAGCATTGCTGCCTCACCAGCATCCCTGGTTCAGTCTTGAGTTCAGATTACTGACTGTGTGGAGTTTCAACATTTGCCAACATGCACAAGTCAGGAGCACAGAAAAGAAAAGAGAAAAAGAGAGGAAGAAACCAAGAGACTCAGGGGCTCACTGCATAAATATTTTAAAAAAGATTCGGATGATGCAGAGCAAAGGCAGTGGGGCAGCTGAGCCAGGTAAGACCAGTGTTGGGCACGTTACTTTCAAAAAGTAATTAATTATAGTTACTAGTTACTTTTCCCAAAAAGTAATGGAGTTAGTAACGGAGTTACTTTGTCATAAAAGTAACTAATTACCAGGGAAAGTAATTATTCCGTTACATTTTTTCCCCCTCAAAAAAAATCAAATTCAATTAGTGTAATCATAATAAAAGTGAATGTTAAATGTGTTTAATGACTGAAATGGACACTTAACAGAACCAATTAGTAACGTTATCTACACTGTATTAATATTTTTGTGGGACAATGTGAGATAAGACATCTATCAAATGTAATATATTTTTGTAGTTATTAAAATTATGTTACTAATTATTGGCCACTGACGAGGACAAACGCCTTGTTCCTCGACATAATGTGCATTGCACGTAAACACTCTTGCCTTTTATTTCAAGTAATGAAAAGTAATGGCTGTATTTCCAATGTGAAAGCGCAGTGCTGGGCTGACCGCTCGCCATCGCTGTGTCTTCTGATTGAAAGAGCACGCAGTAGGCGTGGCCTACCTACGTATGTTGTCCAAATCTACTCTGATTGGCTTACTGTGCCGTTGTCTCGTGTCTCCCCGCCCCACACGAAAGCAGAGGAAAGAAAGGCTGAACGAGCAGCGTGCCAGATGAGAACAGCTTTAATAAAGTAACGCATAGCATTTTATTGTAAGTAACGGGAACGGCGTTATAACGATGTAAAAAGTAATTAGTTAGATTACTTGTTACTAAAAAAAGTAACGCCGTTTATTTCTAACGCCGTTATTCCCATCACTGGGTAAGACACAGCCAACTTTTTCAAGCCCCGTAAAGTAACCCCAACCAAGGCACGCACGGCACGCAATTCATGTTACAAACGATGGAAGAGCAAGTCACACTGAACACCATATCAAACGCACAGGGCATTGAATCATTTCATAACCACAACGGCTTAATAACATTGTGTTTCATATATCTGATTGAAGCTAAGAATATTCACATTAGCCTGCAATCATATCCCGCCGTTTCAGGAGCAGTGTGTTCTTCTCTGCTTTTCTCACTGGACAGTACGCACGCACGCACAACAAAAGTCCGGCACATTGCATTTCGCACCTGAATAGTTGCAGACTAAGGAAATGTTAAAATGTTAAAACTGTAAAAATGTTGAAATGCTAAAATGAAATGGTTGTTGACCGGTTGAATGGTTTTTGAATACCTGTCATTTAAGGGTTGGAGTGAGTAGAGACTGGGATAAGAGAGGTGGGTGTGTGTGTGGGTTGGCCCGAGGGGGGTTGTTAGGGGGGGCCCATTCAGAGCATTTCGTCCCGGGCCCAGCCAAAGCTGTCAGCGGCCCTGTGTGCAGGCATGGTGCCATGTGATGGATTGGTATCCCATCCATGGTGTATTCCTACTGCACACCCAGCATTCCCCAAGTTTCACCCAGATCCTGACTAGAATAAAGCATTTAGTGATGATATATGAATGAATGAAGGAATTAATTATAAATTTTAAAAGTATATGTATGTAGTAACAAAAAAAACCCCACAACCCACCTATATTCACCATCGCCTACATGTGAGAGATTATTTTGGAGGTACCATATGAACAAAGCTTATCTCACTGAAAGATTTTCTCTTATTTTCTGATCATTTGTCTACACTCTTATTATTATAGCTTATAAGTCCATTGATTTCCTGAAAATCCAAGCTAACTGCTTTCTTTCTATTGACAATGGACTTTATCCATGAACTTTCAAGAACAATTACCTCATTTGAGGACTCGAATTTTGGAAGCAGTTTGCTGGGATTGTCTTTACGAAACAATGTTTGAACAATGTCTCTCGGGGAGGGCTGAATCTTTGCTTATGCTGAGGCAGCAGGGGCAAGAAAGCTTTGAAAAAAGGGGGTTGGGTGTAATGGGAATCACTCTTTAAATATGAGCCAGTAGAGGGAATGTGAAGAATGTTTAGATTCAAAGGAAACTAAATACATTTCAACCTATTCACCTGTTTGAATAATTATATACTATATATTGTAAAGTTGGTAAATCAGCTAAAGAAAGTTGGGGTAAACTAAATTATTGGTCATGTTTATGTGCTTAGGTGATAATCATAAAACACAGTGCATTTGCACAAAATCCTTCACAGAGTACAGTATTTCCTAGTATTAATTGCACAGGCCTTGTGCAACTTAAAACCATAAATATGCATCATATCACCATATTATCCACAAAGCACATCAAAACAAAGCCCTTCAAAGAGTCATTCATTCATTTATTCACACACACACCATCACCTATAGCGGTGTTTCTCAATCTATGGGCCGTGGACCGGTACCAGTCCGTGAGAAGATTACTGTCGGTCCGCAAGCCTGCCTCTGCACTAGTAGTCAGTATTATAATTTCAAACTACTGGTCACTGTCAATCAGATTATGTAGAAGAGCGATTGGCTGGCTCTGCCCTCAGTGCTTTTGTCACTGTGTGCCACGTAGCATAAGTCCCACCCACCCCCATTCTAGAATGTTAAGCGTTCCTGCCCAAGGTTGCACACTTGCACTTACTCATTCATTCTGTCCCAAGTCCAGTCATTCACGCACACACGCTTTATGAGAGCAATATCATGGCATGTTCAAAGCAAGCTACTCTTGACTCTTTCTTTGGAAAGAGCCCATCTGACAGTGCAGATACACAACATGAGCCAGAGGCAAAAAAATATTGCCCATTCACTTGCAATAATGACCCTTCATACATACAATTCGGCTTTATTTCAAGTGATAGTTGTCCCCCGAAACCAATCTGTGTTATCTGCCAAACCATACTAAGCAACGAAGCTATGAAGCCATCCAAATTATCCCGGCATTTGGAAACTAAACATTCACATCTCAAGGATAAATCAGAGGATTTTTTCAGAAGAAAACGTGATGAATTGGCCACCCAAACTAAAGTGTTGAAAAGTAATTTGACCAAGAATAAAAAGGTAACAAAGGCATCATACATGATTTCACACCACATTTCCAAATGTCAGGCACCCTTCACAATTGGGGAGAAGCTAATTATGCCTTCGATTGTTACTGCTTGTAGTGAAGTGTTGGGTCCGGCTGCTGCAGCCAAAGTAAAAGAGATTCCTCTGTCAAATGACACAGTCTGTCGTCGAATTGACGATATGGCGGCAGACATCGAAATGCAAATTTTAGAAAGGGCGAAGTCATCTGACTGGTTTGCATTCAATCGGATGAGACCACGGATCTCTCAAACTTGGCTATGCTTCTGGTCTACATCAGATATGCTCATGAGTGTTAGGACTGGGACTGTTTTGGCCTCTAGAGGCCGCTGTTATTTCCTTTTCTTGTCATGTTTGTTTTGGCCTCTAGAGGCCGCCACTGTTTCTGTGTTTTATGTTTGTTGTTTTCCATGTGTCTTGTCTTGTCTTGCCTAGTCCTCATTAGTGTCACCTGTGTCCTATTTTAGTTTGTGTATTTATACCCCTGAGTCCAGTCCTCTTGTCACGGAGTCTTTGTGCTGTTATGTTTAGCTCCAGTTACCTTTGTACCGTGTTCCTTGCCTTTGTCTTTTTGGTTTTGCACTTTGCTTTGCTTTTTGGACTTTTGGACTTAGTATTCACTGTTTTTTGGATCTTCTGAGCATTGGTATTTTTGCCTTTTCTTTTCTGGTTTTTTGGCTTTTGTATTTACTTTGGACTTTTGGATATTTTTTATTTTTCCCTTCATCTTCTGAGCGTTTTGGATTATTTCTTTTGGACTGTAAATATTGTAAATAAACCTTTTGATATTTTTCTACTTCCGCCTCACGCCTCTGCATTTGCGTCATCCCCCTGGTGGGCTAGTGGGGGTTTGCTGGATTATCACACCAGCGAACCAGGTTCGAATCCCAGCAAAACCCTAACAGAAAGACTCCATCATGACCAACTCAGCAGAGGCTGCTTCAACTGTCTACCCGGCCAACCTTCAGGGAATTATGGCAGCTTTGACAAGCTTCAGAGTGACCATGAACACTCATGGACGTACGCTCACAAGCCAATGTGAAGCCCTTGCTCGCCATGAGGTACTGCTTCAGCAAATTGGGAAAATCCTGGCACAGCTGACACCTCTGCCTGCATCTCCTGTTCCTGCTCCAGTGCCTCCTGCCACACTGTCTCCTTCACCTCGCGAACCCAGCCTTCCTGCACCACAGAGGTATGACAGCAAGCACGGTGAGTGCCAGGAGTTCCTTACCCAGTGCCAACTCACCTTTGAGCGCCAGCCTACCACCTACACTATGGCTTGCTGCAAGATCGCCTTTGTGATAACCTTGTTAGCTGGTAAGGCACGAGCTTGGGCAACAGCTATCTGGCAGAGACGGGGACCCAAGTGCTCTGATTTTGAACTGTTTATGGAAGAGATGCTTCGGGTCTTCAATCAAGCAGACATCAGTAAAGATGCAGCCAGAAAGCTCATGTCCATCCGGCAAGGAGGAAGCGTCGCAGATTACGCCATCTCGTTCCGGACGCTCGCAGCAGTAAGTGGATGGAACGAGACTGCCCTGGTGTCAGCCTTCCACCATGGTCTGTCTGACCCCATCAAGGACGGCCTGGCCTCTACTGGATGCCCAAGTGACCTCGAAACTCTCATCTCACATTCTACTCATCTGGACAACAGGATGAGAGAACGCCGCCAAGTCCTGAGCCTCCCCAGCCTCCCTGCCTCTACTTGGAGCCCATCTACCTCCTCCAGTGACTGTCCAGAACCCATGCAAGTGGGTCGTACTCGCCTCTCCGCATCTGAGAGGGAGCGCAGAAGGAGGGACAAGTGCTGCATCTACTGTGGCAAGCCTGGTCACTTCCGAGAATCATGTCCCGAACTCTCGGGAAAAGGACCGCCCCGTCCAGCCGAGGGAGGGTTGTGACGGGGCCTACCCTCTCTCCCGGACTCCCTGGCCAAGGAATCTACATCCCGGTCTCCATCTCCTGGGGTGAGTCTGCTCACTCTTGTCAAGCTTTGTTAGACTCAGGGGCGGCTGGGAACTTTATGGATATTCACTTTGCCCAAAGTATCAATGTCCCGACTGCACCTCTTGAAGTCCCACTGTCTGTGTCTGCCCTCGATGGCCAAGCGTTAGGTGATGGAAGAGTCACCCAAGTTGCTTCTCCAGTCTTCCTCCAGTCTCAAGGTCACAAGGAAGAAATATCCCTGCGCCTGATTCCTTCACCTGAGTTCCCAGTTATTCTAGGCCTTCCTTGGCTTACTCGCCACAACCCTCGCATAGACTGGGTAACAAGCCAGGTTGTGGAATGGGGCCCTGAATGCCATGCCTCTTGTCTGCTCTCTAGCTCTCCTGTGTCTCCTGCCGAGCCCCCTGATCTCATCGAGTTATCTCAAGTTCCCACAGAGTACTGGGATCTCAAGGAGGTCTTCAGCAAGAGCAGGGCCGCCGTTCTTCCTCTGCACCGGGCCTACGACTGTGCCATCGACTTGCTTCCTGGGACTACCCCTCCTTGTGGCAGACTGTTTTCCCTCTCTCAGCCAGAACGCAAGGCCATGGAGGAATACCTCAAAGACGCCCTGGTCTCTGGGTTCATTCGACCCTCCACCTCACCTGCTGGTGCCGGCTTCTTCTTTGTCGGCAAGAAGGATGGGGGGCTCCGACCATGTATTGACTACAGGGGCCTGAACAAGATCACTGTGCACAACCGATATCCCCTTCCACTGATGTCCACAGCATTCGACCTGCTCCAAGGCGCCACCGTCTTCACCAAGTTGGACCTACGGAACGCATACCACCTCATCCGTATCCGACAGGGAGACGAGTGGAAGACTGCCTTTAACACCCCGTCTGGGCACTACAAATACCAGGTGATGCCCTTCGGACTCACCAACACACCAGCTGTTTTTCAGGCCCTAATCAACGACGTCTTGAGGGACATGATTAACCTGTACGTTTTTGTCTACCTCGACGACATCCTTATCTTTTCCAAGACCATGCAGGAGCACCGCCACCATGTCCGCCAGGTTCTCCAGAGGCTGCTACAGAACAATCTGTTCGCCAAGGCCCAGAAATGCAAATTTCATGTTCCCGAGGTCTCCTTTCTGGGTTTTATCGTACGGACAGGCCAACTCCAAATGGACCCAGCCAAGACCCTGGCCATCCAGGACTGGCCCACTCCCAAGTCCGTCAAAGAGGTTCAGCGGTTCTTAGGATTTGCTAACTTCTACCGCAAGTTTATCAGGAACTTTAGTTCTGTAGCAGCACCCATGTCGGACCTCACCGAAGGGACAGGTGGATCTTATGTCTGGTCTCCCCAGGCGGAAAAGGCGTTCAAAGACCTCAAGGACCGCTTCTGCATGGCACCCATTCTGGTCCTCCCGGACACCTCCCAACCATTCATCGTGGAGGTGGATGCCTCAGACAGTGGTGTCGGCGCGGTGCTCTCTCAACGTTCGGAAGGAAAGCTGCACCCCTGCACTTACTTCTCCCACCGCCTGAGTCCTGCAGAGTCCCGGTACGATGTGGGGGATCGAGAACTGTTAGCGGTCAAACTGGCCCTTGAGGAGTGGAGGCACTGGCTGGAGGGAGCGCAACATCCATTCCTGGTTTGGACTGACCACAAGAACCTGGAGTACCTCCAGCAAGCCAAGAGTGAACCCACGACAGGCTAGGTGGGCCCTGTTTTTCAGTCGGTTTGACTTCACCCTCTCGTACCGCCCCGGCTCCAAGAACACCAAACCTGACACACTGTCCAGGCTGTTCTCTGCCACTAACAGGGAGAGTGAAGTCGGGCCTATTATCCCTGTGTCCCGGATTGTGGCCCCTGTCCACTGGGGTAATGAGGAGGCCGTCCGACGAGCCCAACGCCAGGACCCCGGTCCTGGGACTGGGCCACCGGGCCTCTTATATGTCCCACATCAAGCCCGGGCCAAGGTTCTCCAGTGGGGTCACTCTTCCCCTCTCACCACCCACCCGGGAGCTCGAAGGACCCTGGACTTCCTGAAAAGATGCTTCTGGTGGCCTAACATGGAGAAGGAAGTAAGGTCATTTGTCCTGTCCTGTGAGGTCTGCACCAGAACCAAGAACCCGCGACAGCATCCCCAGAGTCTCCTGCATCCTCTGACCATTCCCCGGCATCCCTGGTCCCATGTGGCAGTCGACTTCATCACGGGTCTCCCTGAGTCTCAAGGTAACACTGTCATTTTGGTTATAGTTGACAGATTCTCGAAGGCCTGCCTCTTCATACCACTGTGCAAACTCCCTTCTGCTCTTGAAACAGCCAAACTTATTTTTAATCATGTCTTCCGAGTCTTTGGTCTCCCACAGGACATCGTCTCAGACCGAGGGCCCCAGTTCTCCTCCCAAGTGTGGCACGGGTTCTGCAAGGTCATCGGAGCCACTGCCAGCCTCTCCTCTGGGTTTCACCCACAGTCCAATGGCCAGATGGAGAGGCTCAACCAGGACCTGGAAACCACCCTGCGAGGCCTGGCTATGGATAACCCGACATCGTGGAGCACCTGGCTGCCATGGGCAGAGTACGCCCACAACACCCTGCAGTCATCGGCCACCAAGCTGTAGCCATTCCAGTGCCAATTCGGGTTCCAGCCACCTCTGTTCCCGGACAAGGAGGAGGATGCGGGGGTGCCCTCGGTCAACCAATATGTGAGATGGTGTCGCAAGACCTGGAGCAAGGTCAGGAAGACCCTCATCCAGACCTCCAGAACCAACCAGACTCAGGCCAACCGCCATAGAAGACCTGCCCACACTTTCTGCCCTGGGCAGCGGGTTTGGCTGTCCACTAAGGACCTTCCGCTGCGGGTGGAGAACCGCAAGCTTGCTCCTCACTACATTGGCCCCTTCAAGGTGGTGCGCAGGGTGAACCCTGTCGCCTACCGGCTCCAGTTGCCCCGGACTCTGAGGATCAACTCCACATTCCATGTTTCCCTGTTGCGGCCCGTACTGACGTCCACGTATGCCCCTGCCCCTAGGAACCCCCCCCCCCCCCCCCCGCATCTTCCAGGGTCAGACTGTGTTCACTGTGCATTGCCTGCTTGACTCCCGCCGGGTCCGCGGCGGGCTTCAATATCTAGTGGACTGGGAGGGCTATGGTCCTGAGGAGCGCTGCTGGGTTCCCGCTCGGGATGTCTTAGATAAAGAACTGTGTCGGGACTTCCATTCAGCCCATCTGGATCACCCTGGGAACATCAGGAGACACTCCTAGAGGGAGGGGTCCTGTTAGGACTGGGACTGTTTTGGCCTCTAGAGGCCGCTGTTATTTCCTTTTCTTGTCATGTTTGTTTTGGCCTCTAGAGGCTGCCACTGTTTCTGTGTTTTATGTTTGTTGTTTTCCATGTGTCTTGTGCCCCGCCTAGTCCTCATTAGTGTCACCTGTGTCCTATTTTAGTTTGTGTATTTATACCCCTGAGTTCAGTCCTCTTGTCACGGAGTCTTTGTGCTGTTATGTTTAGCTCCAGTTACCTTTGTACCGTGTTCCTTGCCTTTGTCTTTTTGGTTTTGCACTTTGCTTTGCTTTTTGGACTTTTGGACTTAGTATTCACTGTTTTTTGGATCTTCTGAGTGTTGGTATTTTTGCCTTTTCTTTTCTGGTTTTTTGGCTTTTGTATTTACTTTGGACTTTGGGATATTTTTTATTTTTCCCTTCATCTTCTGAGCGTTTTGGATTATTTCTTTTGGACTGCAAATATTGTAAATAAACCTTTTGATATTTTTCTACTTCTGCCTCACGCCTCTGCATTTGAGTCATCCCCCTGGTGGGCTAGTGGGGGTTTGCTGGATTATCACACCAGTGAACCAGGTTCAAATCCCAGCAAAGCCCTAACAATGAGGGCTGGTTTCATGAGGATTTTTTGTTTTGTAAGGTGCTTCCAGGGACCACAACCGTTGGAGAAATATTCTGTATGCTTGATGGGTACATCTCTGGGCATGGGTTGATATGGGGGCATTGCGTCGGTGTCTGCACAGATGGGGCAGCAGCTATGACTGGTAGGCACAACTGAGTTGCTCGGGTAAAAGCCGTTTCACCATCAGTGCAGGCAACGCACTGTGTTATTCATTGAGAGGTACTTGCCTCTAAACGCCTGTCCACAGAGCTTCATGAAGTTTTAAATCAAGTGGTCAAAATAGTGAATTTCATTTAGGCCAATCCAACAAATTCCCATCTATTTACAGCTCTGTGTGATGAGATGGGTGCAGATCATGTTCATCTGCTCTTGCACTCTGAGGTTCATTGGTTGTCACGGGGTAAAGTGGTGAACAGAGTGTACGAGTTGAGGCATGAGGTTGAGGCATTCTTGACAAATAAACAGTCCAATCTTGCCGATCACATGTGAGATCAGTCTTGGCTTATAAATGTAGCTTATCTTTCTGACATCCTGGACCATTTCAATATGTCTAAACCTGTCGATCCAAGGCCAAGCGTGTGACATTTTTCAAGCCAATGATAAAATCATGGCTTTCAAAAAGAAGCTCTCAGTCTGGACCAACAGAGTTAATAGAGGTGTGTTTGACATGTTCGGCTGTCTGTCGTCTCTGGCTGATGAAGGTGTGGATTTGGGGCAGGTGCCGGCAGTGATCGTACAACACCTTACCGAAACGCTGCGTCATTTTGATTCATACTTCCCCTCAGAATCCCATGTCACAGAAAAGCAATGGGTAAAAGATCCGTTCACCAACCCAGAAACGAGTGCTCTGCTACCTGTGGTGTAGGATAAACTTCTGGAGCTTTCATGCGATGCTGGTCTGCAGTCGAGATTTGGTCGACTTTCTCTGTCTGAATTCTGGCTGTCATGCTGCGATGAATATCCCCAGCTGAATGAGATGGCAGTGAAAACACTGATGCCTTTCCATTCGACATACCTCTGCGAGACCACATTTTCACATTTGACAGCCACAAAGACAAAATACCGAAACAGGCTCAACTCAGAAAACACGCTCCGAGTGGCCTAGTCACCCTGTCTTCCTCGTTTCAACCTGTTAGTGGCGAGAAAGCAGGCACATCCTTCGCATTAGAATGCTGACTTTTCTTTTACCAAATCTCTGTGGGTGACTGAGCCTGTCATTTGAGGTTAAAAGTCAGCATGTAGCCTACGTTCAGTTCTCCCTTCTTCATACTGGGACTGTGTAATAAGTCAGTATTAGGGCTACAGTGAGTCTTTAGGTTTCTCGGTTTGAGGTCCCAAGTTTCTGGTAGACCTTTTTATAAGTTGTATGTATGTTATTGAGGCACTGTTTGGCAGTGCTTCAAGTTCAAAGGTGTAGTTTAAAAAAAAAAAAATCTAAAACACAAAAGTAAAAAAAAAATCTTGGTTTCATGGTTCTTACACAAATGGTAATAATAGGTTAATAATAATAAAAATAATAATAATAAGAAGAAGAATATTCAAATTATTGGGCCTACATATCAGTATATTTATGTAATTTGGCAATAATCTCAAAGCCAAAGCACTTCTGTTAGTTTCCCTTGTTTAATAATAATTTAGGCCTAAGCAACAATAATAATAATAATAATAATGATGATGATGCCCTGGGGCGGCACGGTGGTGTAGTGGTTAGCGCTGTCGCCTCACAGCAAGAAGGTCCTGGGTTCGAGTCCCGGGGCCGGCGAGGGCCTTTCTGTGTGGAGTTTGCATGTTCTCCCCGTGTCCGCGTGGGTTTCCTCCGGGTGCTCCGGTTTCCCCCACAGTCCAAAGACATGCAGGTTAGGTTAACTGGTGACTCTAAATTGACCATAGGTGTGAGTGTGAATGGTTGTCTGTGTCTATGTGTCAGCCCTGTGATGACCTGGCGACTTGTCCAGGGTGTACCCCGCCTTTCGCCCGTAGTCAGCTGGGATAGGCTCCAGCTTGCCTGCGACCCTGTAGAAGGATAAAGCGGCTAGAGATAATGAGATGAGATAATAATAATAATAATAATATCTTTGGACAGTTACTGGTTATTTAGCAATTTTCTACAATTCTGCCAATGCACTCCTGTTAGGTCTTATTTAGCCAAAATATTGTTATGCTGGTATAAGCCTGCTACTTGTAACAAGTACTACTAACAAAAAATAAATAAATAAATAATAATAATAATAATAATAATAATAATAATAAACTATGTATGTATGTATGTATGTATGTATCCATCTATCTATCTATGGAGGCACACATGATGTGTGTGTGTGTGGGGGGGGGGTTTCAGGGGGGCGCACAGAGGTGTAGGCCTATGCAGGGCCTTGCAGCACCAAAGCCTAACATTACTGGGCCCCAGAGCAAAGAAGTTTGAGAAACCCTGACCTATAGGACAATTTAACATGTCCAGTCCACCTACCTCCATATTTTTGGGAGGTGGGAAGAAACCATAGAACCCATAGGAAACCCAGACAGTCCCAGGAGAGTATGTAAATCCCCCCTACACAGACAGTAAGTCAACCTCAGAGTTATAAGGCCCATTCCAAAAGAGTCAAAGCAAATAATAATAATAATCACTGTAAGAGAGGGGAATTAGGATTCTTCTCTTTTCACACTTATCCTTTTAGTATACATTATTCTATAATAACAATTATATTATAATACCCTTTAACAGTAGTAGTTTAAAATGATACAACTCGAGGACTCGATTCCAAAAAAATTGGGACACTGTGTGAACTGCAAATAAAAACAGAATGCAAAAATTTGCAAATCATGGAAACCCTATATTTCATTGAAACCAGTACAAAGACAACATATCAAATGTTGAAACTGAGAAATTTTTTTTTGTTTTTTGAAAAATATATGCTCATTTTGAATTTGATGTCAGCAATACATTTCAAAAAAGTTGGGACAGGGGCATGTTTAGTACTGTGTTGCATCACCTCTGTTTTTAACAACACTCTGTAAACATTTGGGAACTGAGGAGACCAGTTGCTATAGTTTTGAAAGAGAAATGTTGTCCTATTCTTGCCTAATATACAATTTCAGTTGCTCAACAGTTCAGGATCTCTGTCATATTTTGCATTCCCTAATGTGAGAGATCTGGACTGCAGGCAGGCCAGTTTAACACCTGGACTCTTTTACCATGGAGCCATGCCGTTTTAAGTGGAAAGCGGTTTGGTATTGTCTTGCTGAAAGAAGGAAGGCCTTCCCTGAAAAAGATTTTGTCTGAATGGCAGCATATAATGTGAAACGTGTATCTATCATTCAGCATTAATTATACCTTCCCAGATGTACAAGCTACCCATGTCATGTGCACTAATGCACCCTCATACCATCACAGATGCTGGCTTTTGAACTGTGCACTGATATCAAGCCGGATGGTCCCTCTCCTCTTTAGCCTTGAGGGCGTGGTGTCCATGATTTCTAAAAAGAATTTCTACTTTTCATTCATCAGACCTCAGGACAATTTTCCACTTCGCCTCAGTCCACTATAAAAGAGCTTGGGCACAGAGAAGGTGGCGGTGTTTCTGGATATTGTTTATATCCAGAACTCCAGCATCAAGTATCGATATATTTGAAAACTGGATGGAAAACGTGTTTTCTAACTCAGTGCAGAAGACTGTGTTTATCTGTGGGGATTATAATATTGATCTGTTAAATCCAAAAAAGCATAAAATGACAGAAGATTTCATAAATACAATGTACAGTGTGGGTTTATACCCAAAAATCACCAAACCTAGTAGAATTACTTCTCATTGTGTCACATTAATAGATAATATATTTACAAACAGTATGGAAAATAATACAGAAAGTGGGCTTTTATATAACGACATCAGTGACCATTTGCCTGTATTTATTGTCTATCACTGTAATTACTGGAAACCTAAGGATATGAATCAGCTGAAATACAAACGGATAAGAACCGAAGAAAACATAAGGATACTTAAGAGGGAATTACTTAAACAGAACTGGAGAGTAGTATATGAGGAAGAAGATATTGACAAAGCATACAGTGGATTCCTAAATATCTTTAAAACACTATATGATAAAACCTGTCCTGTAAGGAAATACAATGATGGACAAAAACAAGCAAATGGTCCATGGATCACCAAAGGATTAAAAAATGCCTGTAAAAAAAAGAACACGCTGTATAGACAATTCATAAAAAAAAGAACTTTGGAGGCAGAAATTAAATATAAAAAATACAAGAATAAATTAACCAGCATTATGAGGACATGTAAGAAGGAATATTATAATAAATTATTAGATAGTAATAAAAATAATATGAAGGGGCTATGGAATGTACTGAATAGTATTATTAGGAATGGAGCTAAAAACAAAAACACAAGCTACCCTGATCATTATATTGAGAATGACAGATCAATAAATAATATGGAGGAAGTGGTAAATGGTTTTAATAGATTCTTTGTAAATGTGGGATCAGATTTGGCAGAAAAGATTCAAGATACAGACACACCTGGAGGGGCGGAGGCTGCTCGATGGGAGAGAAATCCTTAATCTATATTCCTTGGTGCAGTTGGCAAAAAAGAGGTCATAGACATTGTAAGGAGAAGTGAAAGTAAAACCTCCACTGACTGGAATGATATTGATATGAGTTTAATAAAAAAAGTTATTGAAGAAATTGCAGAACCATTTACTCACATATGTAATATGTCTTTTCAATCTGGTAAATTTCCAAACAACATGAAAATAGCTAAAGTTATACCTTTATATAAATGTGGAGATAGACACCATTACACAAATTACAGGCCAGTTTCTTTACTCTCTCAGTTCTCCAAGATCCTTGAAAAACTGTTCACAGCAAAACTAGACAATTTCATTGAAAAATATAAACTTTTAGCTGACAGTCAATACGGATTCCGGAAAGACAGATCAACAACCCTGGCATTAATGGAACTTATCGAGAAAATCACAAATGGTATAGACAATAAAAAACATGTTATGGGAATTTTCATAGATCTAAAGAAAGCATTTGATACAATAAATCACGACATTCTATTCAAAAAATTAGAGAGGTATGGTATCAGAGGGGTTGGTTTGGACTGGGTGAGGAGCTACTTAAGTAACAGGCAACAATTTGTAAAAATTGGAGATCACACATCTGAGTATTTGCCCATAACATGTGGAGTACCGCAAGGGTCTGTCTTAGGTCCTAAACTGTTTATATTGTACATTAATGATTTATGTAATGTATCAAGTATAATGAAATGCATATTATTTGCTGATGATACAAACATCTTTTGCGCCGGGGACAATGCACAGCAGCTTATGGAAACAATCACAACCGAAATGAATAAATTAAAAAGGTGGTTTAACGTAAACAAATTGTCATTGAATTTGAGTAAAACAAAGATTATGTTATTTGGAAAATATAAGTCGAACCCTCAAGTTGAATTGAAAATTGACAACATAACCATAGAAAGAGTGTATGAAATAAAATTTCTGGGTGTGATTGTTGATCATAAAGTCTGCTGGAAACCGCATATTAATCATGTTAAAGCAAAAATAGCAAAGATTACTGCAGTTTTGGGGAAATCAAGACACATTCTGGACTATAAATCACTACATACTCTGTATAATGCACTCATACTTCCATATTTGAGCTACTGTGTGGAGATATGGGGTAATACCTACAAATCTAACCTGCAGCCGTTATGCACATTACAAAAAAGAGCAATAAGAATCGTCAATAATACGGGATATCTTGAGCATACAAACGCATTATTCGTAAAAGCACACACTCTGAAATTCACTGATCTGGTTAAACACAAGACTGCACAAATTATGTATAAAGCAAGACATAACCTTCTTCCGGGTGAGGTACAAAATACGTTTATGGAAAGGCAGGGTGGGTATAACCTGAGAGGGGAAATGAATTTTAAGAGAGTAAATGTTAGAACAACTATGAAAAGTATGTGCATAACAGTCTGTGGGGTGAAATTGTGGAATGGTCTGGATAATGAGCTCAAAAATAGCACCAACATAAAACTGTTTAAAAAAGTATATAAAAACATGTTAATAAAAATATATGAGAATGAGGACAGGCAGACTATATAGGTGATGATGAAATTGAGAGTAAGTCTGTGACTGGTCTTCTTGTATTTAGTGTATAGTTATAGGTATGTGTATATGTATGTACTGTATATATGTATTGTATGTGTGTATATATGCATAACATAAGTATCTGTATATATGATTTGATTTGGTCGATATTATACCATGTCGGTATGTTTTGATATGTTGGTATGTTTTCTTTTTTGTTTATTGCTTTTGTTTTCTTTTGTATATATAGTTTATTATGGTGGAAAGTGACATTTGATTAGCGGTGGTATAGAGGGTTAGGATTGGATAAGTTATTACTTCTTCCTAATCCTTTCTGAACATTATGTTATTGCCTTGTGGCTACGCTATTCTGTTTGTTTATGATGATGTTTTGATTACTGTATTTTTTATTTAAATTTTTATTTTTATATCTTTCTTCTTTATTGTTCAGAATAAAGTAATCAATCAATCAATCAATCAATCAATCAATCAATCAATCAATCAATATCTGGTTTTAACTTGCATTTGTGGATGCAGTAATTAACTGTTTTCACAGATGATGGTTTTCTGAAGTGTTCCTGAACCCATACAGTGATTTCCACTACAGACATGTGTATGCTTTTAATGTAGTGTCGCCTGAGGACCTGAAGATCACTGGCATCCAATGTCAGTTTTCAGCCTTGTCTCTTGCATACAGAGATTTCTCCAGATTCTCTGAACCTTTTCATGATTTTATGTACAACAGATGATGTGATCCCCAAATTCTTTGCAATCTTACACTGAGGAATGTTATTCTTAAATTGTTGCACTGTTTGCCCTCGCAGTCTTTCACAGAGAGGTGAACCCCTCCCCCTCTTTACTTCTGAGAAACTCAGCCTCTCTGGGATGCTGTTTTTATACCCAATCATGTTACTGACCTGTTGCCAATTAACCAAATTGGGGGGGGTCGCATTACACAACTTTTCTAGTTTTTTTTCCCCCGTCCCAACTTTTACAGAGTATTTTTAAAAGTAGAAATGATGCGACACAGTGGTAAACATGTCCCTGTCCCAAGATTTTTTGCAAAGTGCTGCTGACATCAAATTCAAAATGAGCATATGTTTTTCAAAAAACAATAACATTTTCTCAGTTTCAACATTTGATATGTTGTCTTTGTACTATTTTCAATGAAATATAGGGTTTCCATGATTTGCAAATTATCATATTCTGTTTTTATTTACATTTCACACAGTGTCCCAACTTTTTCGGTACTGTGGTTATAAGTTGTCACTCACCTCTTATTAGACACGTTTACACTGTTGCACACTTGCACAATATTTAAACGACTTGTTTACATTACTTGTTTATTTTGTAGTATATATTTTCTCTACTCTACCTATCTATCTATGTATCTATCTAAAAATTTATATAAATAATAAGCAATTTAAAATTGGTTGTCAGGTTTCAAATTGTCATAGTAATTATTTTAAAGCATGAATCATGGGATTGGCTTCTGGCCAATGAGATCATTCTGGGTTCTGTAATGACTGCATGGGTCACAGGGGTGAGGAAGTAAAAGCAGATCAGAGGAATCATGGACCCAGCGGGCAGGACAGGCTCCATAAATCTACCTTACTCAGAGGAAACCATCTTTTATTTTCCCATTTCAATTAAAACACTGTCTCAATCTGAACATTGTGCACAAGTCAATATGCAAGGGTCAGAATCCAGAACTTATGAGACAAGTGAACAAGTTCAACAGGGCACCCTTTTATGTCTAAATCGCATAGCATGTTGAGGAGCATAAGTCAATACAGTGCATCTTTTCTCTTCCTTCACTTTGATCATGACACAGCAAGACAGCTGCAATGCCTTTCTTATCTTCAACTTTTAAATATGAAAGAAAATAAAGAATAATAATATTAATATTACATAATGTGGAATAGTATAGATATGAATTTAAATCAAGGTGAAATTATGTGACATGAATATTAATAATTCCTATGGATACAATGAATTAAAAATTATGGTCTAATTGAAGACAGCATCTAAATTCAGGTTACAGGCAAAAAAGGAATGAAGGAAGTCTTATGTAGTGAACAGTGTACACTGGCTTCACCTCTCTTTTATCAGATCAACCATTAACTTTTTTTTAAATAATCAAACATGCCCAGATTATATTGTCCCAATCAGACAGACACTGAAGAGCATGAACAAGAAAAATACCTAGTAGTGAACAGCTCAAGATGCTATTGTGTTGCTTATAAATGACATATGGATACCGTTCTTCGTTTGTTTTTGTTGTTTTTTGTTTGTTTATATACATGGTGTAAATTTTTTTTGTCTGAACACCTCACCATCCAACCTACAACCCCAATTCCAAAAAGGTTGGGACACTGTGTAAAACAAATAAAAACAGAATATGATAATTTGCAAATCATGGAAACCCTATATTTCATTGAATATAGTACAAAGACAACATATCAAATGTTGAAACTGAGAAATTTTATTGTTTTGTTTTTTAAATATATGATCATTTTGAATTTGGTGTCAGCAACATGTTTCAGAAAAGTTGGGACAGGGCAAAAAAAGACTGAAAAAGTTGTGTAATGCAAAAACAAAAACTAATTTGTTTAATTGGCAACAGGTCAGTAACATGATTGGGTATAGAAACAGCATCCCAGAGAGGCCGAGTCTCTCAGAAGTAAAGAGGGGGAGGGGTTCACCTCTCTGTGAAAGACTATGTGGGCAAACAGTGCAACAATTTAAGAATAACGTTCCTCAATGTAAAATTGCAAAGTATTTGGGGATCACATCATCTATTGTACATAAAATCATGAAAAGGTTCAGAGAATCTGGAGAAATCTCTGTATGCAAGATACAAGGCTGAAAACTGACATTGGATGCCTGTGATCTTCAGGTCCTCAGGTGACACTGCATTAAAGACAGACATGTATCTGTCATGGAAATCACTGTATGGGTTCAGGAACACTTTAGAAAACCATCATCTGTGAAAAGAGTTCATTACTGCGTCCACAAATGCAAGTTAAAACCATATATGAACAATATCCAGAAACACTGCCGCCTTCTCTGGGCCCGAGCTCTTATGATGTACAGAGGCGAAGTGGAAAATTGTCCCGAGGTCTGATGAATCAAAAGTATAAATTCTTTTTAGAAATCATGGACACCACATCCTCCAGGCTAAAGAGGAAAGGGACCATCTGGCTTGATATCAGTGCACAGTTCAAAAGCCAGCATCTGTGATGGTATGAGGGTGCATTAGTGCACATGACATGGGTAGCTTGTACATCTAGGAAGGCATTATTAATGCTGAATGACACGTTTCATACCAGTTTGCTACCATCCAGACAAAATCTTTTTCAGGGAAGGCCTTCCTTCTTTCAGCAAGGCAATGCCAAATCGCTTTCTGCACATATTAAAACTGCACGGCTCTGTAGTAAAAGAGTCCGGGTGTTAAACTGACCTGCCTGCAGTCCAGATCTTTCTCCCATTTAAAACATTTGGCTCATTATGAAGTGCAAAATATGACAAAGGAGACCCCATACTGTTGAGCAACTGAAATTATATCAGGCAAAACCTGAGACAACATTTCTCTTTCAAAACTGCAGCAATTGGTCTCCTCAGTTCCCAAACATTTACAGAGTCTTTTAAAAAGTAGAAATGATGCAACACAGTGGTAAACATGCCCTTGTCCCAAGTTTTTTTTAAGTGTTGCTGATATCAAATTCAAAATAAGCATATTTTTCAAAAAACAATAAAATTTCTGTTTCAACATTTGATATGTTGTCTTTTTACTATTTTCAATGAAATATAGGGTTTCTATGATTTGCAAATTATCACATTCTGTTTTTATTTATGTTTTACACAGTGTCCCAACTTTTTTGGAATTGGGGTTGTACAAATGACCAGGTTTGGTTTGTATTAGTTCAATTATTTTAAACATGAAATCAATGATAATAAATTACTTGTACTTTGTGTTTTACTGTCAAAGTATTCTCCAATTTAAACTAAACTAATATAACCTACGTACAGAAGATAAACAGGCATTAATCCTGTACTCCATACTTTTACAAAGGCTGAGGCATATGCCTTCTCCAAGTTCACATGACACATATAGACTGGATGTAACCCACAGTGTTCCTTCAGGATCCTAAGTTCAACTATCAGGGAGAGTCTCCCAGAGATAGAGTTTGCCCAGGAGGCTGATGAATGTGATTTCCCAAAATTATCACACACTACTGTTCCATTTTTTTTAATAAGAACCACAATCCCAATTTTCTAGTTCAAAGTCACTCAATTTCCTTGCAACATTAAAGAGGCATGTTAATCACAACCCAAACATTGTCCTATGCCTCTGACTAAAATTTAATTTACTTCTGCAGTCTTGCTCATACAAAAGTAAGCCCCCTGGACACCACTTATTTCTGTCCTCGGGGGACGGAGGGAATGTCCACTGGCTGAGGAGCTCAAAATGCTCCTCTCACTACTCAACTTTATTTGCAGGAGTTGTCAATCTTCCCACACACTTAGTACAATTTGCACAAGGTCTTGTCTACTTTTCATGATGCCAGAAAATGGCACAAAGGGGGCAGAGAGATATTCTGGTGTACAAGAACAAGTACCAACAGCCATAGCCAGCCACAGCTTGCATGTAGGTTCTTATTGCCAAGCAAACTAGAAGTCTCACCTGGGTTCACAAGGAACAAATGTCTCCTGCCCTGTGCACCATGATGCTCACTTGATTGCTGCACACCACTCTTTACCCAATTATCCAAAAACAGAAGGCCTCACGCCAAAGTAAACAAATCACAAAGTGGATTATTGACCTTGGCCTATGGTGCTCTGGCACCAGTTATACAAACAGTTCAAAGAAGGCTTTTGAAGAAATATCAAAGATGCAACTATGTGTCTCCAACCATCTTAGAGATTACAGGAAGAGTCCAAACCATCTTAGAGATTACAGGAAGACTCTTTCCCAGACTTCCAAATCAAGACCTTGAAATTATTTATGTCTGTTTGACAGTTCTGTCATTCAAGATATTAAGGAATAAAATGTTGATCCTCAGCAAGTCAAAGCAGATGCAACTTTTTAACACTTGGCATAACATCATCTTGGCGTAAAACCTTTGCTGTATATTCAGTGACGTAACTAACTTATATAACAATCTAAAGGAACCTATAATTTTAAGGTTTTAATAATATTAATTGTGGGGGTGCTTAACCTTCTATAATACAGTATATAATAAAATACAGTACACATTGAAGCTGTTCAGGAGTATAGAATATACAGTATACACAGGATATAGTAAAGTCTTGTAAGTAAATAAATAAATGGATGGATGGATGGATGGACAGCAGGTGTCAGTAAGGAGCCAGGTTTAAAATGCTTCAACCACTGTAGCTAACCGTTTTAGCTACTGAAACACTTGGTAACTAGATATGCTTCTCAGCCATATAATAATAGTTGTAGTCTCAGAGCCACAGTCTAAAGAATATTTGAGATAAGAAAATGATTGTCCCCTGTCAGGCTAGAAAAATCAACCAAAACCATATAGAGTTCTAATTGCATGGAGCTCCAAAATCAGGCAGAGAGCTATGGATTAGCAGTAATCAATGCTGAAAAATCTGTTAACATGACAGAAGTTGTAAGCACAGTGAAAATTAGCCATCAACCAACCCTGTCAAAATGAAGATCGATCTCTGTCTCTCCAGAGCATTGTGAGTGAGTGTGGAACTGTAGCTGGCCGCTGCTCCAGGAGTGAGTGCTCTTTTGTTGTTTGCCAACTGCCATAAAATTCCAAGAAGAAGAAGAGTGGTCTTTTTTCCTAACTTTTCTATCTTTAGATTAAATGCTTTATTCATGGTGTTTTAATATCTGCTTTACTTGGTTTAATAAAGTTAGCACATGGGGTAGTTGAAGTAGTTTATCAGGGCGTCTACTCCCAGCATTATTCTGGGAGCATGGCTGTCCCAGGTCATTGGAACAACTTACATGGCATCATGCCATTAAAAATGAACAACGCCATTGTTTTGTTTTTGAAGAAGGTCGAAATGGTGAATGAGTTAGTTGAAAATGGCATTGTGATTGGTGATGTTTCTTCCCCTGTCCTTCCTCTTTCTACCCCATCAAATAAAGTTACCCTGTAAAAATGTACCACCATTCAGAGATGAAGTTTTGGCACAAACTCTGTCACGTTACGGTAAATTAGTTTCACCAATCAAAAAGATTCTGATCACAAGTAAATCACCTCTCCTAAAGCATGTCTTTTAGGCGATTTGTGTACATCATCCTGAAAGACAATAAATGATATAAAATGATAATCCCAGTAGGTCCAGCAGTAACTCAGGGGAGGAGCAGTCTGCTGGGGGTGCGGCAACTGCTTCACCCAGTGCTGGAGAAACATCCCAGATAATTATCCCTCAGAAAACTTCAGAAGAAAATGTTACAAATCTGCAAAATGACACGACATGTTCTGGAGCTGTAGACGGTGCTGAACCTGAACTCTCAGATAACTCTCAAAACAGTATTGATTCAGTTAAAAACCATGATCAGAAGAAGCATTTATTTGTCACATGCACAGTGAAATTCCTCCTCTGCATTTAACCCATCTGAAGAAGTGAACATGCATACACACACACACACACACACACACAAGTGAGTAATGAGCACACACACATACATAGAGTAGTGGGCAGCTATACTATAGCACCCAGAGAGCAGTTGGGGGTTAGGTGCCTTGCTCAAGGGCACTTCAGCCTAAGGCTGCACCATGTTAACCTAACTGCATGTCTGTGGACTGTGGGGGAAACGAGAGGAAACTCACACAGATACAGGGAGAACAAACTCCACACAGAAAGGCCCCCGTCGGCCACTGGGCTCGAACCCAGGACCTTCTTGCTGTGAGGCAACAGTGTTAACCATTACACCACCATGCCGCCCTATCAGGTTTTCCAAGATGAGAATGTAATGGAAACGGAGAAGAATATTTTAAAAATACCTCAGAAGAGAAAACAAGTGGTTTGGAAAAATAGGAAAACTAAAAAGTCAAAAGCACTCACCGATTTCAGTGACTGACGGTGAGAGTGATTTCTCCGACTGTAGTGTGACCTGTAGCCTGCGGCACAGTGGGTTCACCATTCACACTTACACCACGGAGGAGATTAAATTATTCTTGAAAGAAACTAAGCGTGCTAGAAATGCCTGTATTGATAACTATTTCCCTGATGTGGAACAATTCATCGCAAAAACAAATACATTTATGAGTAAGGGTTGTTTTAATGCACAGGAAATTTACTGTTTGAAAACAATTTAATCAAGCTTAATGTTTTACTGAACAGCAGTGGTAGTAATGAAGTTTAATTTCCTGTGTTTCATGATGGCAGTATATATACAGCTCTTTCTCTTATATTTTTCATTATGGGTGAAATCTCTGTGACTTCTTTAAATTTAAATATAGCTGGAGACAGTAATAAGAGAGCTGCACTGTTTGAGATAATAAGACAGAAAAAGTTTGATGTTTTTGTTCAGGAAACACATTCTGATGCAACTAATGCAGTAGACTGGGCAAGTGAATTTGGTGGCCTTTCATTGTTGAATCACAACACATCAAATGGTTGTGGGGTTGCTGTATTATTTTCCCAGGCTTTTATTCCAATATCTTATCAGGTTGAGGAAATTGTTAAAGGCAGAATTTTAAGAGTTAAAACCCATTTTGAAGATACTTTTTGTTGTTATTTGCGTTTATGCACCGACTATGGCAACTGATAGAAAGTTGTTTCTAAATTCCTTCAACAATGCTCTACATAGTTGTGATCCTGAGATTTATTTATTTTTTTAACTTCTGGGAGGGGATTTTAATTGTTCTGAAAGTACAATTGATAGGAACTATGTAGAACCACACATGCTCTCACGCAGATGGCTTATTGAGTTTGGGAACTCACATGAACTTGTTGACATTTGGAGGAATTTTTATGGCAAAAAAAAGGCAGTACACATGGGTTCATTTTTATAACAACCTTTGGTAAGGCTGGATAGATTTTATGGTTTTAAGCACCGGATTAGTCTTTTTAGAGGCTGTTCCATTAGTCCAGTTGGTTTTTCAGATCATAGTCTAGTCTTTTTGTTCTCCATCCTTCAGCTCTATTAAGCCAAAAAGTCCTTATTGGCACTTTAATACAAATTTACTTTCTGATAGTAATTTTATGGATGTTTTTAGATATTTTTGGCTTGATTTTAAGACCACAAAATCTTCTTTCCAGTCTTTGCGGCAATGGTGGGACTTTGCTAAAGTGCAGATAAAACAATTATGTCAAGAATATACTTTCATTGTCACAAGAGACATAATTCATTCCATTGAAACTTTAGAGAAGGAAATTATGAGGCTCCAGGAGTCAGCTGAAAATACTAGCAATTGGATGTCTTCTGAAAAGCTTGGGTGCAAGAAGAGCTTATTATCTGATTTGCTAGGAATAACGGCACATGGTGCTCTAGTCAGGTCTCATTTCCAAAACGTAGAGCTAATGAATGCACCTTCAAAATTCTTTTTCAATTTAGAAAAAAAAAAAACGGGCAAAAAAGATTTATTCATGCTTTATGCTCTGAAGATGGTACGGTATACTCTTGACTGATCATGCTGGCATACGCAAGAGAGCAGTTAGCTTCTATGAGGAACTGTACAGAAGTGACAGTTCACAGGACCAAGCTGACGATGCATTCTCCCTGTGTGGAGTTTGCATGTTCTCCTTGTATCTGCATGGGTTTCCTCCAGGTACTCCGGTTCCCCCCCACAGTCTAAAGACATGCAGTTAGGTTAACATGGGGCAGTCATGGCCTGAGGTTGGGCTGAAGTGCCCTTGAGCAAGGCGCCTAACTCCCAACTGCTCCCCAGGCACTGCAGTATAGCTGCCCACTGCTCTGGGTATGTGTGTGTGCTCATTACTCACGTGTGTGCATGGGTGTGTTCACTGCTTCAGATGGGTTAAATGCAGAGGGGGGAATTTCACTGTGTGCTTAAGTCTGTGCTTGAGTGTACGTGACAAATAAAGGGTTGGCTTCTTCTCTTTCTTCTCTTTCTAGACCCCAGGTGTCTACAGAGAACAATGTAAATCTTGGCAGGGCTTTGACCCTGGATGAACTGCACAGAACCCTTCAGGGCATGGAGTGTGGTAAAGCACCAGGGTAGATGGCCTACCAGTTGACTTTTATAAGTCATTTTGGACTGAAATGGGTGAGGATGTGCTGACTGTACTTAGTGACAGTCTAGCCAAGGGGCAGCTATCGCCGAGTTGCCACCAAGCAGTACTTGCTTTACTGCCAAACAAGGTGACCTGAATGATATGTCATGGAGTCCTGTGTCAATTCTCTGCACCGATTATAAACTGCTCTCTAAGGTGTTGGAAAATAGACTGAGCTAAGTTTTGGAACAGGTCATCTACCCTGACCAGACCTACTGTGTGTCAAGTAGGTTGATTCACAGCAATATTTCTTTTATCAGAGATGTTTTTGACATTGGCAGGCTCTTTAACCTGGATTTTGGTCTGGTGTCAATAGGCAAAGAAAAAGCTTTTGATAAAGTTCAGCACAACTATTTGTGGAACATTCTAGCAGCTTTTGGGTTTAGTCCACATTTTATCAGGGGAAGCCATGGCCTAATGGTTAGAGAAGCAGCTTTGGGACCAAAAGGTCACTAGGTCAATTCCCTAAACCAGCAGGAATGGCTGAAGTGCCCTTGAGCAAGGCACCTAACCCCCAACTGCTGCTCTGAACACATATTGTACGTCACTCTGAGTGTCTGCTAAATGCATGTAATGTAATGTAATGGTGACTTGTGGGTGCCTTTTAAAGTTCATAGGGGTATTGCACAAGGGTGTGCTTTGTCTGGCATGTTATATACCGTACTTTGGCAGTAGAGCCTCGTTTGATAAAATTAAGAAAGGAAATACATGGTGTGACCATTCCTAATTGTGGAAATGTTTTTCAGGTCTCAGCTTATGCAGATGATCTTGTGTGTTTTGTTAGCGGCCAGAGCGATATTAATGTTATGTTGGAAATACTTAAAAATTTTAGTTATTTTCTCTGCATAAGTTAACTGGTCAAAAAGTCTTGCTATACTGGTTGGGAAGTGCTTAGATGGAGAGCCAAGTCTCCCAGATGGCTTACACTGATCCAGGGATCAAGTCATGAAGCATTAATAAGTCCTATATCACTCTCTAGTGGTGGAATAAAGGAAAGGCAAAAAAAATCTTCCTACTATTTTTCATGAAACTACGCACTCCATGTTTTTGTGGGTTTTTAAAATTTATTGTACAGAAAGGATACAATCTCTTTGAATACAAAGTATAAAATTTGAGACCACCACAATTAACAAAATATAAAAATCCATGAAAAAAGCACAAGGTAAAACAGACACTGTTTATACAAAAGATGTAAGGATAAAAAAAGGGGGAGAGGAAAAAATACAAAAAAAATTTAAATGAATTGTTTTATAGCATAAAAACAGTACAGGGTCTAAAAAAATAAATTGAAAAGTTTTACTTCTACTTTTATGACATCACATTTCAGTTATTGGTCTAGTAACCCAGAAATTAATAAGCAATCATAGAATCTGTTCCATCAGTAATGTATTGCTAAGGTATTAACATGCTAATTACCATGAACATATTGATTAGTATTACACAAGCCACTAGAACACTTCAAAAGCAAAAATAAATTGAATAAACTAACTAGGCTTCTTAACAGGCCTTAACTCTCCTGCAATTAGTCAGCTACACAAGCTTTAATCTGTTTAGTTACAACATAGGATATAGATCTGTAAAATTAAACCTGTTGATGATGTGATGGGTTCAGATCTAAAATGATGCACTGATGTTTAACAACTGGTGGTGGTTGTATTTTTACCTGGTGTACATGTTTCTGTAGGTTGGTATCTACTTGTTTAGATGTTTTTGTCATCATAAACATGAATTCCAAAGTCTGGGTTTCAAAGTCAATCAGAAAATTCATGGCTCGGGCTGAATGCCAAGTGCAACTGGTCCATTCATGGAAAATCCAACAAAAAATGATACTCTGTCACCCAGATCTCCACACAACTGACTTTTAAACAATGGAGATACTTCAACCTGCATGTTTGGATTTGATGCATCTGTCATAATGACATCTTTCAAAATCCTTCCAGTGACTCTGTGGAGCATATTTTGGACTTTCTCGTTCTTCCATATCTTTCCATTTCGCAGTTTCCCTGACATTGTCTGCTGTGAGTCCACACATGTATCAATGTCCATCTGAGTGATCAGACGATCATAACCTGTTCTCTTTCCCAGGTAAAAATGAATAACTGCTCTCATGCCGTTGCATACTGGTTTCATTTCCTTTGTAAAAGAACTTCTCATCAGTGACACATAAGTTCTCAAGCTGTCACTGAAATCTTCTGCAGACAATTTAGAATCGGTCTCTGGCCAAAGCATCATCACTGCAATAAAATACAATGGTAAGCTGTGCATGAGAGAGACACTACATTTAAGTGTGTCACAGAGAAGTTTACAAAGATCCTTGTAGGGCAGGAGAAACCGAGATTCAGGTCTAATTTTACTTAGAACAATATTTGCATAAATTAAGTTTATTGTGTCATCTAAGGACCTTCGTGGTAGTTTCTTGTAGAGCTCGACAATGTGTTCAATCTTTTCTGCTGTTTTTTGTGATTTGTTGTCTTCTTTGGAAAGAAATTTAAGCAGTCCACTGTAGGAATCAGCATCGGTCTTTTCCAGCCACTGTTGTGTTTTCTTAGTTTTGTCCGTTTTCTTCAAATCTGAACTGCAAAAGAGGTCAACATACCTCTGAAAGCACTTGAAAATCTCTTGTGTCCCGATCCCTCTGTTGTCATTTTGAAAGTGATATGAGCACAAGTTGACAAAATGTCTGTCAAAAAAATCAAATTGCTGCTTCATGTTGTCTTTGAGTTTATACAGAAGGTCTGGAAAATTCTGTAGACACTGGTAATAGGCTGCATTCTTGTGCCGGTTGGGGTCATTTAATTTCATGTCTGGTATTTTTATTTCATCTGAGAGAACCTGACTCATGTAACGAGCAAGATCATAGGAAAACACTGGGATCTTTTCCAGTACCTTTATCACCATAACAGCAACTTGAAGCTCCCCAAGACGACCAGCAATATTATAGGTCCGAAAGTCTTTTTTTGTTTGATATGAAAGTGAAACCTCTTTTAAAGCAATTTGTTGTACTTCTTTGAAAGCCAATGTTGCAGACTCAGCCATTTTGAGGTATTCGTTCAATTTGTTCGAGTTTATTGGATTGTCATTGTTCATAGCATCTTTCAGTTCATGCTTAATTACTTGTGCAGAGGTATCACAAATGTAGGAGTTATCCCTCTGGAGGTCTTTTGCCTTCTTTGCCCAAACCGTTGCCTCTCGAAAGTCTTTTTTCATCAGATAGTAGTACCTGGAAAGGAGCTGGCATATTACTGCATCTTTTTCAAAGCGTTGAGCAGCACTAAGCAAAATATTTTGCTCACACCCTGGAGTGTCCTTTGCAATGGCTTGGATAAGTGGTGAAAATTTAAAGTCTCCTTGGAGATTCTCAGCCGAGTAATGTCTTTTCACCAAAATATTGTGAATGTCCTGCATGAGCTTTTCCTTTCCCTGAATGCAACTGTAAAACACATCTGTTGTCAATAGGAAGTCAGTGATGTCTGCTTGGAATACATTAAAAGTAGTTGCAAGTTCCTTTAAACAGTGCTCTGCCATACTTGAGTGGATCACTCTCATAGCCTGAAACTCCACACTAGACTCTGCTGTGCATCGTGTTACAAATGTGGAATACTTCCCAAATGCATCTTCAACCTTGCATGAAGTCAAGTCTGGCCTTGTTGACAGACCAAGAAATTCTTCACATATAGAGACTGACATTTTTGCATTCTTGCAGTAGCAATTCAAGAGTACTAGAACTGCAAGGAGTTGAGCATCTTTCTTTTTAAAGTTGAAGTCCTTCAGTGTATTTTTCACAACACCCTGTATGTACTCTGGAGAAAAGTCTTTCTTCAGGATCATGAAACCATAGAATGTTTCAGCATTTTTGTAAATCTTTTCAATTTCCTCAAGCTTTTT
Organism: Neoarius graeffei; assembly: GCF_027579695.1. Classification (NCBI taxonomy): domain Eukaryota; kingdom Metazoa; phylum Chordata; class Actinopteri; order Siluriformes; family Ariidae; genus Neoarius; species Neoarius graeffei. Next base: position 50,725,934 of record NC_083577.1, on the reverse strand, counting down.
CTCAAACAATTTTTGTTCAAGCTCAGATAGTTTGTTCCCGATGAAAACTGTGTCATCTGTTGCTTCAGGGTGCTCCTGTGAGTCAGTCCTCATACAATTCAGAAGGATGACTTGGGGAGACTTGGCAGATACATTTTTCTTCTGACATTCATTTTCAATGTGTTGCTGGAGATCATTTACAGAATCAAAGTCTTCAAAGTCATCTATCAGGAGCAGCACTGAAAGCCGGTTTTGCTGCTCCATTGTCTCATAGGTCAACAAGTTAACTACCTGTTGTGCTACCTCTTCATAACCAACATCTTTTACATCTTTTTTCAGGACTGCACAACGGAATTTCTCTTTTAATGTCCACAAAACATGCATAGCCAGAGTAGTTCCTCCACAACCAGGAATGTGGAGTATGTTGAAGCGAACACAAGTTTGCCTGAGGGAGCAGATATCTGGAATAACAGTCTGAGTGATGTAGTCAAGCCTGTCTCGTTTGATAAATGGCATTGATCCTGGCTGCTCTGAAAAGTAGAAGTTCCACCAGGACACCTTTCCTCCTTTGTAAAAAGTTTCCTCCAGTTGCAGTTTGTCTTCATTACCTCCCTCACATTGGTTTACACATAGAATATTCAGTGTATCCAAGCTGCCCTCCACTTTCTTTGGTAATAAAACCTTACCATGAACACCAGGCAAAAATCTGCTTGATTTGCGATTTTCTGACCACAGACTGAGAACAGTACCATTAATCTCTGCAAAACTGAGCTCATAAATGCTTCTTCTAGATATGTCTTTTCCATATCGTGTTTGAACGAGATCTTTCCAGTAATTGTATGCGCTTTCATTTTCACATATGCATAGAATTTGCTCTGTACCTTGCAGCTCCTGCAAAAACATACTGAAGGTCTCAAGGAGAGGATCATGCTTGTCAGTAACATCACTCAACAGAATGAATATGATAAGAAATTTTTTGGGAGGCAGCACATCCTTTCGGCAGAGAAATGACACAACATCACGAACAGAGGAACCTTTCTCAGTTAGCCAGGAATCTACATCAGAGGGCGGTTCATCTTTTACTCCTCCATTACAGAAAACCCAGCTTGCGGCCCTGGTCAGCTTCAGCTTACTTGCAATGTCCTCAACCGGCTCTGTGATTTTATACTGCATAGGCAAATGAACATTTGTGTTTCTCTCAGCAAATAACTTCTTCAAGCCAGTCTCAGCAGACTCTGGATCAAAGTCCAAAACAGCAGTTAGGTTCATGTCCAGAAGAAATGCTAGAGATTCGCTTTGAACTGGATGGGATTTGTTAATGACTAATACGTATCGCTCAAAGTGAGATTTGTCCAAAGACCGTGAGCCTCCTGTTAGCATTTCACAGAGCTTAGAACCCTGCACACTATGTTTAACATCAGTGAGGTGTTTTTCCTCAGCTTCCTTCCTCAAATTAGACAGATGTGCTATATTATCAACATACTTGTTGTACTCGTCTAAGGACTTTGGGGAAAGAGTTTGGACAAGAAGAGTTTTGCTACTGCTGTTCTCTCGAATGTAAAACAATTTACCACTACCCTTCTCATCAGCTGTGATTTTAGATTTTTTTGTTTTTCTTGAGTCTACATTGTGGATGTGAAAGAAGCTGTCTTTACAAACCAAAAAAGATGGTTCAACATCTACTTCTATGACATATTTTCCTGAGAACGTCATATCTGCTTGAAGAACCTCAACAAACCTTGGTGATTTAATACATTTTCTTGCCACATCAGTGTGCTTATGATCAAATTGCAGTTTAATCACTTCTGCTAGTTTCTTATCAAATGCTTCTTTGTCTTCGACACAAGCACCCAAAATCTGTCCATGCTTCCAGTCTGGTAAATCACCAACTCCAAAATGAATTGTACCATTAGTACGACTGTTCATGCAAGCAGAAGCAAATCTAAGAACTTCATTTGTGAACTTTTTTAGCTTGTCCTCTGTTGTCACATTTTGGAAATTAATAAATGCTTTGTACTCATGACATGGTTCTATGTAGTTGAGAGGACCTGTTTCTGGTATATCAAGTATACTGTTTTCTTTGTATCTGTAGGCAGCATGGAATCGGTTAAAAGGATAGGGCTTACATGAAATACCAAGCTGGCTTCCTGAGCTGTTCAACTGGTGAGCTTTCAATTCATCTCTCTTGTGAATAATCAGTAGTGCTGGTCCTGTCTTTATCCCTATATCCTTAAGATCAGCTTTCTCCAGTAATAGAAGACTTTTTCCATTAATGTCCTGCTTATACAGAATCTCTGCATTTTCATTATCCACATCCGTTAACCCGAGAATCCAGTTTCTCACATGTTCTTTATCCCAATCCTTAATTTCTGCAGGAAGTTCAGTTGAATGTAATATTTCTGGTCTATAATTCTGAAAGATAGAAACCAAAAAGTGTTTATCATCACACATTCACAGCAGTAAGCATTTTATTAGAAACTTTTATCTTGCTTAAAGAACAACTGCACAGATTTCATGAAGAATGTGACAAAAATTATTTTGAACTGCATTGTCTTTTTTTTCTTATCATTTCTGACTTTAACTTAAAAACAATGTTTAGGCATTAGTGATTTTTATAATAAAATTGTGAGTTGGCCACAGCACAACTAACACACTGAAACTTCTACTTGTATTTGAGCCTGGGCTCATTCCCACACTGGCAAAATGCATCTTTATGCCTGTCTATCACATTTACAGTGGGACAAAAAAGTATTTAGTCAGTCACCAATTGTGCAAGTTCTCCCACTTAAAAAGATGAGAGAGGCCTATAATTTTCATCATAGGTATACCTCAACTATGAGAGACAAAATGAGAAAAAAAATCCAGAAAATCACATTGTCTGATTTTTAAAGAATTTATTTGCAAATTATGGTGGAAAATAAGTATTTGGTCAATAACAAAAGTTCATCTCAATACTTTGTTATATACCCTTTGTTGGCAATGACAGAGGTCAAATGTTTTCTGTAAGTCTTCACAAGGTTTTCACACACTGTTGCTGGTATTTTGGCCCATTCCTCCATGCAGATCTCCTCTAGAGCAGTGATGTCTTGGGGCTGTCGCTGGGCAACACGGACTTTCAACTCCCTCCAAAGATTTTCTATGGGGTTGAGATCTGGAGACTGGCTAGGCCACTCCAGGACCTTGAAATGCTTCTTATGAAGCCACTCCTTCGTTGCCCGGGCGGTGTGTTTGGGATCATTGTCATGCTGAAAGACCCAGCCACATTTCATCTTCAATGCTCTTGCTGATGGAAGGAGGTTTTCACTCAAAATCTCACAACACATGGCCCCATTCATTCTTTCCTTTACACGGATCAGTCGTCCTGGTCCCTTTGCAGAAAACCAGGCCCAAAGCATGATGTTTCCACCCCCATGCTTCACAGTAGGTATGGTGTTCTTTGGATGCAACTCAGCATTCTTTCTCCTCCAAACACGACAAGTTGAGTTTTTACCAAAAAGTTCTATTTTGGTTTCATCTGACCATATGAAATTCTCCCAATCCTCTTCTGGATCATCCAAATGCTCTCTAGCAAACTTCAGATGGGCCTGGCTTAAGCAGGGGGACACGTCTGGCACTGCAGGATTTGAGTCCCTGGCGGCGTAGTGTGTTACTGATGGTAGCCTTTGTTACTTTGGTCCCAGCTCTCTGCAGGTCATTCACTAGGTCCCCCTGTGTGGTTCTGGAATTTTTGCTCACCGTTCTTGTGATCATTTTGACCCCACGGGGTGAGATCTTGTGTGGAGCCCCAGATCGAGGGAGATTATCAGTGGTCTTGTATGTCTTCCATTTTCTAATAATTGCTCCCACAGTTGATTTCTTCACACCAAGCTGCTTATCTATTGCAGATTCAGTCTTCCCAGCCTGGTGCAGGTCTACAATTTTGTTTCTGGTGTCCTTTGACAGCTCTTTGGTCTTGGCCATAGTGGAGTTTGGAGTGTGACTGTTTGAGGTTGTGGACAGGTGTCTTTTATACTGATAACGAGTTCAAACAGGTGCCATTAATACAGGTAACGAGTGGAGGACAGAGGAGCCTCTTAAAGAAGTTGTTACAGGTCTGTGAGAGCCAGAAATCTTGCTTGTTTGTAGGTGACCAAATACTTATTTTACCGAGGAATTTACCAATTAATTCATTAAAAATCCTACAATTTGATTTCCTGGATTCTTTTCCCCCATTCTGTCTCTCATAGTTGAGGTATACCTATGATGAAAATTACAGGCCTCTCTCATCTTTTTAAGTGGGAGAACTTGCACAATTGGTGGCTGACTAAATACTTTTTGCCCCACTGTATATAGCTCAGGACTTCTCAACCTTTTCTACTGTGAGGCCCACCTATTCACATTTGTAATGAGTTGGAGCCCATTAAAAAAGATCCTCAATTATTTTGGCTCATCTGTTCTATTAGAATCTAATAATTTATTGTAAAGTGTATTAATGCAATGCAACGTCACTCCCTCTTACAGATGGAAGCCCAGGAATTAAATAAATGCAATAAAAACAAACTGTCTTCAATTGTACATATTGTATTTAAAACCGTATGGATGTGCCAGAAGCCAAACCATGCATGCAGGGCATTCTCAGTCAAAAGGGATTAATCATCCAAAAGTGGAGTCTGGTTCATTAACACGAGAACTTATTGCCATGTTTGTGTACAGCTAACAAGCAAGCTATTAAAACCAAAAAGTACACTCAAAATAAGTGGATACAGAAACCACTCAGTGGAATAGATCCTTGCACACTAACAAAGAAGGATTTTTCCTATAAAAGAAAAATTTACTAGCTAAATTTGACATAAGTAGAATAAATGTTGATCCTATTGTAGCCGTAACTAAATACAAAGACAATAGTTATGCATACTATTAATTAACTTAATGTGAAGATAATTAACAGAAAATCAACAGAGTTTAAGGGTTTTTTTAAGATTGTATTTATTTTTAGTCTTTTATATTTGTAATTATTTGTATCTGTACATGCACAACCCCAGCAGCTCTGCTGATCAACTTATGTTTAAATAAAGTTATTCATTCATTCATTCATTCATTATGAGTTGGAAAATTATCCATCCATTGAGTTCCCCGACATCTCAAACTACCTGATGTTGCAGACATCGTTCTACATGGACAAACGGATGAAAACATGGAAGAGCATGGAGGCGTACAACATTTTATATGTGGCTGGGTTAAAGATCTGGGATCAGGACACTACAAGATAAATCCTGTATTGTTTATGCCCAGGGAAGGAGGAATTTATGGGCTTTAAACTTGAAAAAAAAAATTGCAGCTCACTAACGGGCTGCGGACCAGTGGTTGATTTAGCTGGCACTAGTGAGAGATAAAATGTTATGTTTAACACCCGAACACGCTCTAATGTTCATGTGCACCATGCTGAGACCTTACCACAAAGTCACTAAGTGACAGTGATATCATATTTGCAATAAAAATACCAACTTACTTCTCCTTTTCTCTACTTTGTACACTGCTTGGCAAAAAAAAAAGGTCACCACTTGGATTTAAATAAGGAAAAACTCAATAGCCTTTGACTAGATAATTACTACAGTGATTAATATGTTTCAGCCAGCAACATTTTTTTTAACACTAACTGATCCAGTGAGTAGCTTCTCATTTCATAAATGACCATGTTGGAAGACATATCACGTGGTTATGATAGAGCTCAAATTGTAAAAGAGTGGTTCAGGAAGCATGAGGAATGATTTTCACACATAAATTGGCCACCATAAACTCCTGACCTTAACCTCACTGAAAATCTTTGGGATGTGCTGGAGAAGACTTTACAGAGTGGTGCAATTCTCCAGACATCAATACAAGATCTCACTGAAAAAATAATGCAGCTCTGGATGGAAATAAATGTTGTGATGTTGCATAAAGTTGTTGAAACAATGTCATGGGGAATGCGCACCATAATCAAAGTGAAAAATGGTCCAACAAAATATTAGTGTGTGCTACTTTTTTGTGGCCAAGCAGTGTATATGCCTGACTGACTGCAGACTCTCAGCTATCCTGTGCAGATTGTGACCATAGTCATAGTTTTTTTTTCCTTCTGTTGTCTTTTATTACCCCAGTGAGCATATGTATTCTTTCCATTCTCACAGTGTTGGCTGTCATTTTCAAACTAGAACTGCTAACTGCCATCTTAGATTACACTCCACAGCATCTAAGATAGATAGGCTGTTGCTATCCACCATTATAACAGGGGTTCTCAAGCCTCCTTTATACTGGGGGTTTTCAAACTTTTTATATTCAGAATCCCATTCCAACTTATAAGAATTTTTAAGGACCCCCTTATCCTCATATAGATGTAATTTTTTGAACAACTGGGAAAATATGTACCACCATGAATTTTCCATAAATCCAGATGTCTTTTTGACAGTGTATTTTACAATGCTTAAAGAGGTCATATGTCTCGTCTCGTCTTCTTCCGCTTTATCCGGGACCGGGTCGCGGAGGCAGCAGTCTAAGCATGTAAGCCCAAACTTCCCTCTCCCCAGACACCTCGGTCAGCTCCTCGGGAAGAACACCGAGGCGTTCCCAGGCCAGCCGAGAGACATAGTCCCTCCAGCGTGTCCTCGGTCTTCCCCGGGGCCTCCTCCCGGGGGGACATGCCTGGAACACCTCCCCAGGGAGGCGTCCAGGAGGCATCCGAAAAAGATGCCCGAGCCACCTCAGCTGGTCCCTCTCGATGTGGAGGAGCAGCGGCTCTACTCCGAGCTCCTCCCGAGTGACTGTGCTTCTCACTCTAAGGGAGCGCCCAGCCACCCTGCGAAGGAAACTCATTTCGGCCACTTGTATCCGCGATCTTGTTCTTTCGGTCATTACCCAAAGCTCATGACCATAGGTGAGAGTCGGAACATAGACTGACCGGTAAATTGAGAGCTTCGCCTTTTGGCTCAGCTCCTTCTTCACCACGACGGACCGGTAAAGCGACCGCATCACTGCGGAGGCTGCGCCGATCCGCCTGTCGATCTCACGCTCCATCCTTCCCTCACTCGTGAACAAGATCCCGAGATACTTAAACTCCTCCACTTGAGGCAGGACTTCTCCACCAACCTGGAGAGGGCAAGCTACCCTTTTCCGGTCGAGAACCATGGCCTCAGACTTGGAGGTGCTGATTCTCATCCCAGCCGCTTCACACTCGACTGCAAACCGCCCCAGTGCATGCTGGAGATCCTGGTTTGAAGAAGCCAACAGGACAACATCATTCGCAAAAAGCAGAGATGAAATCCTGTGGTTCCCAAACAGGATTCCTTCCAGCCCCTGGCTGCACCTAGAAATTCTGTCCAATTATGAACAGAATTATGAATTTATTAGAATTATTAAATTATGAACAGAACCGGTGACAAAGGGCAGCCCTGCCGGAGTCCAACATGCACTGGGAACAGGTCTGACTTACTGCTGGCAATGCGAACCAGACTCCTGCTCCGTTCGTACAGGGACCGGACAGCCCTTAGCAAAGAGCCCCGAACCCCATACTCCCGAAGCACCCCCACAGAATACCACGGGGGACACGGTCGAATGCCTTCTCCAGATCCACAAAGCACATGTGGACTGGTTGGGCAAACTCCCATGAACCCTCGAGCACCCTATGAAGGGTATAGAGCTGGTCCAGTGTTCCACGACCAGGACGTAAACCACATTGTTCCTCCTGGATCCGAGGTTCGACTATTGGTCAAATTCTCCTCTCCAGTACCCTAGAGTAAACTTTCCCCGGGAGGCTGAGAAGTGTTTCCCCTATAATTGGAGCACACTCTCTGGTCCCCTTTCTTAAAAAGAGGGACCACCACCCCAGTCTGCCACTCCAGAGGCACTGTCCCCGACTGCCACGCGATGTTGCAGAGGCGTGTCAACCAAGACAGCCCCACAACATCCAGAGACTTGAGATACTCAGGGCGGATCTCATCCACCCCCGGTGCCTTGCCACCGAGGAGCTTGCAAACCACCTCAGTGACTTCAGCTTGGGTAATGGACGAGTCCACCTCTGAGTCATCAGCCTCAGTGATAGACTTTGTTGTCGTTTCATCTGATCTCCGGCCCTATGTCTTGGACACTCGGGTGAAGAGAGGGGCTGAGCTGTCAACTGATCACCACCTGGTGGTGAGTTGGATCCGCTGGCAGAGGAGGAAGCTGGACAGACCTGGCAGGCCCAAACGTATGGTGAGGGTCTGCTGGGAACGTCTGGCCGAGCACTCTGTTGGGGAGGTCTTTAACTCCCACCTCCGGGAGAGCTTTTCCCAGCTTCCGAGGGAAGCGGGGGACATTGAGGCTGAGTGGACCATGTTCTCTACCTCCATTGTGGACGCAGCTGTTCGGAGCTGTGGCCGCAAGGTCTCCGGTGCCTGTTGTGGCGGCAATCCCCGAACCTGGTGGTGGACACCGGAAGTAAGGGATGCCGTCAAGCTGAAGAAGGAGTCCTATCGGGCCATGTTGACCTCCGGGACCCCTGAGGCAGCTGACGGGTATCGGCAGGCCAGGCGTGCTGCAGCTCGGGCAGTTGCGGAGGCAAAAACTCGGAACTGGGAGGAGTTCGGGGAGGCCATGGAGAAGGACTATCGGTCGGCCTCGAAGAAATTCTGGCAAACCGTCCGGCGCCTCAGGAGGGGGAAGCAGTACTCTGCCAACACTGTTTACAGTGCGTGTGGGGAGCTGTTGACCTTGACTGGGGACATTGTTGGGCGGTGGAAGGAATACTTTGAGGATCTCCTCAATCCCACCATCATGTCTTCCATTGAGGAGACTGAGGCTGATGAGGTCATATGTAAGGTGGAAAAATAATGAGTACATGGTGTCCTTAATAGTAGCCAGGAATGAGAAATACAGTAGTTACCTCAAAAAGTGATGTATTGGGATAATCATACAGAATATATACATTCAGTGAGTTCTGTACAAACAAGAAACTTGGGACAACATCAGGGTGGAACAAGGCCAAATTAATAAACAATCACACTTTCAGGGAACTAACTGACTTACAAAAGAAAACAAAAGCCAAAGTTCCCTCTAAATCCCTTACCAAAAACAGAGATCAAAACCCATACCCAACAGAAATGGCAGTTTCACCCCTACTACTGGTAAATATACACAAAATGTTGATATTTACAGGAATAGCACTGTGACTATACAAAATTAGACAGCCAATTAAACCAAGGGGAAAATCAAGCTCATAGTCAGAATGACAGGCTAAGCTCAAAAAACAGAAATATCACCCACAGCAAAAAACTCAGAACAGACCAAATGAGCGCAACCACAAATGCAGCTAGGTGACCACTGACAAGTCAAAGCTGCTGGCGCAGACTTTCATCGCAGCTAATTACTGCCGCCCAATGACAACACAATTATAGGGTGGAAGCGACAACGAAAGGCTAGGAAGAGCAGAGTAGGAAGGCCAGACTAGAGTCTGGAATGGACTAACCTGCGCAGACTGAACACACATACAAAACATGAAACATACCCGCACATCGCAGGTTCTAACACCAGTCAGTCTAAGAAACAGCTTAACACACTCTCAGAGCCGGGAAAGACTTCAGGCATGGGTCAGCTAAAATCACTGATTTTGGAAATGAAGCCACACAGCTCATGGGTCTGTGGATAGTCAAATCCTGTTATTTAAGAGTAAGCATGTAGCCCCACTAGCATTCCACCATGGTCTTTTGCTCATGCAGATGGTGCCAGAATCTTTTAGAGCCAAGGACAGCCACCACCTGTGCACCTACTGCCTCAATATCAACCTAATCAGGCCACTAGGTGCAAACATTCAGGCTGGCACCAGTCAACACGCACTACAACACTAGGAAATGTTTTGAGACTCTTGAGAAGCATATGGATAGTTTCACATCAGTCATAGCTCAGTTAAAATTGACAATTTCAGGGCTTAAATTTACATACTATGGTTCATGCCTTTCTGTGGAGCCCTCTTGATTGTTCAGGGTCCAAGTCCCTTTCTGGGTGCTCAACCATTGCTTGGCTCCAGATTTTATAGCACACAGGAAAGGAAAGGATCCTGATCAACTCATTGACACAGCTGGCAGGTTCTGGCCTATCTGTGACAGCCACCCTTAAGATAGCAATGATCTAAATAGGGAGAGACACTGTGGTTCAACATGGTTAACACTAGAAGGGCTCTTTGGGTTACTACCAACTTCAGTGTACCTCAATGCAAGGATTACATTGACAGATGCATGGCAGAATTTCAGTGGCCATCAGCACATTTTCAGGTCCTGTTGTATGAGCCTTAATTAATGTCTGACAAGACCAGCCTGAACTGCAAGCATAAAGTACTGACAACTTGCTGATGAAAGCTTATATTACCATCTTAGAGTAGGATGCATCTGACATGCACAGGCATTTCTTTGTAAGTTTTCATTTAGCATTGTAGAGACCAGTCCCTCTACTATAGAGCTGATCAAAGCCTTGCTTCTGCCAGCAGGGCACATGGCCCAGATGATGGAAAGCTTTATGCCAATCTAGATTATTAGTGATGCCAAGCATTGCTGGCGCAGTCCACAGTGCTGTTAGGATGCAAGCAAACCTCCAAAAGTCTGCTTATGTGTCTGGGCTGATGAAAATTTGCAATTGCAAAGCCAAACATACAAGATAGACTGGCTACACAAATGAAAACGAGGTCACAACATTCCTCCAGGTCAGCACAATGAAGTAGCAGATGCACTGTTGGGGCAGCACTTATGCCCATGAGAGTAGCACTTACCTCTGAGGTGGAACAGCAGGTATAAGAAAAATTTGGCAAGGCACAGTTGAACCTTTTTGCCAATAAAGAGTCAAATGTGGTTCTCCGGCGGTATGGTGGTGTAGTGGTTAGCGCTGTCGCCTCACAGCAAGAAGGTCCTGGGTTCAAGCCCCGGGGCCGGCGAGGGCCTTTCTGTGTGGAGTTTGCATGTTCTCCCCGTGTCCGCGTGGGTTTCCTCCGGATGCTCCGGTTTCCCCCACAGTCCAAAGACATGCAGGTTAGGTTAACTGGTGACTCTAAATTGACCGTAGGTGTGAATGTGAGTGTGAATGGTTGTCTGTGTCTATGTGTCAGCCCTGTGATGACCTGGCGACTTGTCCAAGGTGTACCCCGCCTTTCGCCCGTAGTCAGCTGGGATAGGCTCCAGCTTGCCTGCGACCCTGTAGAAGGATAAAGCGGCTAGAGATAATGAGATGAGATGTGGTTCTCCCTAACATGGCTGAACGGCTCTCTAGCCCATGAGTAGAGGACTAGACATCTCATGACTGGAGAACTCGATGTTTCACGTCCTATTGTATGTGTTTTGAACTCTTTTGCTGGTTTAGCCAGGTTACACAGAATTGAGCAATCAAACCACACAGTTCTAGTCATGGTCCTGACATGGCCAGCGAAACCTTGGTTCCCACAGTTACCCTCGCTAGTGGCTTGGACAGCTTGGCAACTTCCTCCACATATGTACTGTCATAGGTGAACCAAGAGCATGGATGGCGGCATCCTCAACCATGACTGCAATGTAGCAGTCCAAGAAACAATCCTGAATGCTGTAAGTGCCATACATCCACAGATGAGGCACCTTTCATTATTATACCTTTACATATCTTCAGAAAAAGATGACAGAAAAAGATACAGAGGACAGAAGGAGATGGAGGAACATTATTCGTTGTGGTGACCCAGAATGGAAACAGCCAAAAGAAGAAGAAGACTCTTGTATATTTTCATAACAAAACAATGTGTCTGTTGTTTGAGTCTCCACACAAGGACATTTATGAAGTTTAAAAAAAACCAACACGATTGTGGCAGCGAGGGGGTGGTCAAGCATCAGCTGTGAATGGAGTCAGGTTGAAGCAGCAGGTAACATGTGATGAGTTACACTTGTATCTAATTACTGACTGTCTATTCACATGTGTCTCTGTGTGTCTTTCAGATAGCCAGTAACGAGAGAGTGGTGTGAGAACACACCCAGCATGTGTGGTATGTGCATGTTTGTGTTAGTGCACTGAAACTTGAAAGTGGAAAATAAAGTGCACCTTGAACTGCCACGCCTGTCTCTGAGTTCTTCATTTCCCAACGTAAAAGATCCATTATGATATCGTGAATTTTAATCTACGCACACAAAAAAAAAAAATCTGCACTCTGGCTAACAGGATGATGTGAAAGTAGGGTCAAAAGTTCAATGCCTGCTGTACCCATTGGTTGAATCAGATCACCTATATTGGCTTTGTTTTTTTTTTTTAAGATTACAAATAATTGGTTTGTTTTATTAATGTGTTTACTTATTTTTCAAATTATAAATTATAGTATTTACACGTTAAAAATTAAAAATTCTGAATAAACCACAGAAATTTCTTGGGGGTGCTAAGGCTATTCTGGGGTAACTACAGCACCCCCAAGTCCCATCCTGGTGCCTCCCATGCTCTCAGGTTGGCCCTTGAAGTGGGACCACAGAAAGAGAATGGGTCACATCTCCCACATCAGTGTAAAATCAACCAAGGTCATTGCCATGCTTTTAGAACAGGTTTGACCTCCTGTGCCTACTGTGACATGACATTCCATGAGAAGTTTTTCAACCTGATAGATGTGCTAGTGAAAGGTGTACCGGTCCAAAAGATCTGGGCTGCAGCTACGTGAAGGTCACCATGGACCTTCTCCAGGTTCAACATAGTCAAAATTACACCCATCCCCCACCAACCAGTAAGCGCATGGCAATCAATTTGAAATACTTTTCCAGTTGGCCATCAGTGACTTTGTTACTTATTACTTTGTGGCAACGGGATATATCCAGTTCTTAAGACAAGTGAGAATGCTAGGAACTGATGCAAGTGTGGCTATATTAACCCTTGCTAACCATCAGGGTTCCCCATCTTTTGAGGAATATAAAATATTTGAGCAGATATTATTAATGTGCCTGCACTTGCAGTGTGTGGCAGCAGGGGCGTGGCCAAGCAGCAGTTTGTGAATGGAGGGCGGGGTCGGGGAAGGTAAGTGGCTAAGTCATTCCACCTGCTGTCAATTAATGTGTGTGTGTGTGTGTGTGTGTGTTTGTTACAGGGATGGAGCATAAAAGGAGGGGGAGAGCAGAGAAAAGGGATGCTCCCGACCAGAATGCATGTGTGTGTGCGTGTGCGTGTGTGGGAGGGAGTCAGCTGAAAAGCTAGACATATATGATAAAAATAAAAGTTTGTAAGAACTTCAGTCCCCACCTGCCGTACTTCTGTACTCCACCCACATCAGGGATTTACTACAGTGGTGCTGAAACCCAGGAGCGAGTACGGAAGGGAACCACTGCATGGAGTCCTTGCCAATTATGGACCTCATCCATACCCTCGCTGCTGCCCAGCAGAACCAGCATCAAGCATTGACTGCCCTCCGGAAGGACCAGGAACAACGCTTTGAAGCCTTGATGCTGGCCCAGCGGGAAGATCCCCAGGCATTCCAGCATCTGCTGGCATCAGCAGGGGCATCCACCCTTACCACCGTGGACTCCCCTCACAACAATGGGCCCGCATGACGAGCCTGAAGCCTTCATTGCTCTCTTCGAGCAAGCGGCCCAAGCGTGGGGGTGGCCAATCGAGCAGCACACAGCTCATCTCCTCCCGCTCCTGATAAGCGAGGCACAGCTCGCAGCACAGCAGCTCCCTGCCGACAGCCAGCTCAACTACGCCGACCTCAAGAGGATCATTTTGCAGCGGGTCGGCCACTCCCCGGAACAACATCGCCAGCGGTTCTGGAAGCTGACACTGGAGGAGGTCGGCCGACCGTTTGCATTTGGCCAACAACTCCAGGACGCTTGCCGGCGGTGGCTGAGGGCGGAAGACTGCGACGCCGTCCGGATCATCAATCTGGTGGCACTGGAACAGTTAATCTCTTGGCTTCCATAAGGAACGGCAGAATGGGTCCAGTGTCACCACCCGGCATCTCTACGGCAAGCCATCGAGTTGGTGGAGGACCATCTGGAGGCAGTTCCGATGACAAGTGGACGAAGCGAAGGTGCTTCTCCTTGTTTCTCTTCTCTCCCCCCTCTCTCTTTCTCTCTCCCTCTCGCCCCATTTCCCCACCACTGAGGCAGGGGCCGACTCCTCCCCAGCCAGCCTGTCACACCCATGGTGTCCTCCCTTCTCCCTCTTCCGTGTCTGTGTCTTTCCCCCCTCAGGTGAGTGACACCCTTAACACCGATGCAGAGGGAAAGCCTGGGCTGGTATGCTGGCACAGCGGGGAGTCGGAGCATCTCCAGAATCAGGGCTCCGCAAGGGAGGTGGAAGCCATGATCCGGATCCCCGACGCGCCAGAGACTGCCCCCAATCGGGCCAGAACGTATTGCATACCGCTAAGTGTTCAAGGGGATATATATCATGCTTTGGTGGATTCCGGTTGTAATCAGACCTCAATTCACCAACGCCTGGTGCAAGGTGAGGCACAAGCGGTGAAAGTGTTGTGTGTGCATGGGGATGTTCACAATTATCCCTTAGTGTCTGCCCGTATTCTATTCCGGGGCCAAATGCATCGAGTAAAGATGGCGGTTAATCCTCGTCTCACCCACTCATTGATTTTGGGTACTGATTGGCCAGGGTTTAAAAAGCTGATGGAATATTTAACACGTAGTGGGTCCTGCACTAGTTGGTCACGGGAAGAGCTCGGCGTGGCATTGACTGGAGAAGCTGTCACAGAGCCGTCTACGTCAGCACCACGTCAGAGTGTGGAGCAGCCCGCTCCTCCTCCCTCTCTCAGGGATTCCCTTGGGGAGTTTCCATTAGAGCAGTCGCGAGACGAGACTCTGCAGCATGCGTTTGACCAAGTGAGAGTAATCAATGGTCAAACTCTTCAGCCAAGAGCGGCACCGACCTTCCCTTATTTTGCTATTATTAAAGATAGATTGTACCAAGTGATGCAGGACACTCAAACTAGTGAATGAATAACCCAGTTGTTAATCCCAAAGAGCCGTAAGGAACTCGTATTCCATGCAGCTCACTTTAATCCCATGGCTGGACACTTATGGCAAGATAAAACACTAGCCCGAATAATGGCCAGGTTCTATTGGCCAAGGATACATGGGGATGTCCATCAGTGGTGTGTGGCATGCTGTGAATGCCAATTAGTAAATCCCGCAGCCACTCCAAAGGCACCTTTGTACCCTCTCCCTCTAATCGAGACCCCGTTTGAGTGAATTGGGATGGATCTCGTCGGGTCATTAGATCAGTCGGCACGAGGGTATCACTTTATTTTAGTTCTGGTGGACTATGCAATGCGATATCCAGAAGCAGTGTCTCTCCACAATATCTCAGCACACAGTATTGCGGAAGCGCTCTTCTGCTTTATCTCCTGGGTTGGGATTCCGAAAGAAATCTTGACAGACCAAGGCACTTCGTTTATGTCACGCACACTGTGCAAACTGTATGGGTTACTGGGGATTAAGTCTATCCGCACCAGTGTCCATCACCCAAAAACAGATGGCTTAGTGGACCGCTTTAACCAAACCCTCAAAAACCTAATCCAGAAATTCGTAAGTGAAGATGCACGTAATTGGGATAAGTGGCTCGAGCCCCTGTTCTTCACAGTACGAGCGCTCCCGCAAGCCTCCACGGGGTTTCTCCATTTGAATTATTATATGGGCATAACCCGCGTGGCATTTTGGATGTGCTATGAGAAAATTGGGAGGAGGGATCTTTGCCTAGCAAAAACGAAATCCAGTACATTCTTGACCTGCACGCAAAACTCCACACCCTCACTCACCTAACCCAGGAGAATTTGCGGCAGGCACAAGAACGTCAAATCTGGCTGTATGACAGGGGCATGCACCTTAGAAAGTTCACACCGGGAGACAAAGTGCTCGTATTATTGCCCACATCGAGCTCCAAATTAATCGCCAAGTGGCAAGGGCCCTTCGAGGTCACACGGCAAGTCGGGGATGTCAACTATGAAGTGAGGCAAACGAATAGGGGCGGGGCATTGCAAATCTACCACCTCAACCTTTTAAAACACTGAAATGAGGGGGTCCCCATGGCGTTGGCATTGGTAGTCCCACAGAAGGCGGAGCTGGGGCCAGAGGTGAAAAAGATAACATCTCGAACCACTCCGGTCCCTTGTGGAGACCACCTCTCATTGGCCCAACTCACGGAGGTGGCCACGTTGCAAAAGGAATTTTCTGACATGTTCTTGCCCCTTCCTGGTCGTACCCACCTCATAGAACACCACATCGAAATGCCTCTGGGGGTGGTAGTGCATAGCCACCCTTACCACTTGCCCAAACACAAGAAAAAGGTGGTTCGGGACGCACTCAAGGCCATGCTCGAAATGGGCATAATCGAGGAGTCTCACAGTGACTGGAGCAGCCCAGTGGTCCTGGTTCCCAAGACCGATGGGTCGGTCCGGTTCTGTGTGGACTATAGAAAAGTCAACACGGTGTCTAAATTTGACGCATACCCAATGCCTCACATTGATGAGTTGCTTGATCGGTTAGGCGCTGCTTGCTTTTATTTGACACTGGATCTAACAAAGGGATATTGGCAGATCCCCTTGACTCCTCTGTCCCGAGAGAAAATGGCCTTTTCCACACCATTTGGATTACACCAATTTGTCATGCTCCCTTTTGGGTTATTTGGGGCGCCTGCTACATACCAGCAGCTTATGGACAGGGTCCTCTGCCCTCACGCTGCATATGCGGCCACATATCTAGATGATATAATAATCTACAGCCATGATTGGCCACAGCACTTGGAACACCTGAGGGCCGTTTTAAAGTCACTGAGGGGGGCGGGCCTCACAGCTAACCCGAAAAAGTGTGCAATTGGGCAGGTGGAAGTACGGTATCTGGGGTTCCACTTGGGTCATGGGCAGGTGTGTCCCCAAATTAACAAGACTGCAGCGATTGCGACCTGCCCGAGGCCCAAGATCAAAAAGGAGGTGAGATGGTTCCTGGGGCTGGCTTGCTATTATCGTAGGTTTATACCTAATTATTCAGACGTTACCAGCCCACTAACCGATCTCACTAAAAAGAGGTCTCCAGATCCGGTCCAGTGGACGGAGCAGTGCCAAAAGGCCTTCTCTGAGGTAAAAGCTGCACTGTGTGGGGGGCCACTTTTGCACTCCCCTGACTTCTCTCTCCCCTTTATTTTGCAGACTGATGCATCAGGCAGAGGGCTGGGGGCCGTATTGTCCCAGAAGGTGGAGGGTGAGGAGCACCCCATGCTGTATATCAACCAGAAACTCTCAATGCATGAAAGTAAGTACAGCACCATCGAAAAAGAGTGTCTTGCCATCAAGTGGGTGGTCCTCGCCCTCCGATACAACCTGCTGGGGCGCCCTTTCACTCTCTGTTCAGACCACGTGCCCCTCTAGTGGCTCCACCGCATGAAGGATGCCAATGCACAGATCACCCATCTCGCCCTCCAGCCATTTGAGTTCGAGCTGGTCCACAGGTCGGGGGCACAAATGGTGGTGGCGGACTTCCTGTCCCATTGTGGGGGGAGGGAAATCAGCTTCAGGCCAGACAGCTCCCCGGCCTGAGTTGGGCAGTGGGGGTATTTGGCAGCGGGGGTGTGGCCAAGCAGCAGTTTGTGAATGGAGGGTGGGGTCAGGGAAGGTAAGTAAGTGGCTGTCATTCCACCTGCTGTCAATTAATGTGTGTGTGTGTGTGTGTGTGTGTGTGTGTGTGTGTGTGTGTGTGTGTGTGGGTGTTTGTTACAGGGACGGAGCATAAAAGGAGGGGGAGAGCAGAGAAAAGGGATGCTCCCGACCAGAATGCATGTGTGTGTGTAGGAGTGAGTCAGCTGAAAAGCTAGACATATATGATAAAAATAAAAGTTTGAGAGAACTTCAGTTCCTGCCTGCCGTGCATCTGTACTCCACCCACATCAGGGATTTACTACACAGTGGTTTTAAAATTTGCATAAAATTATTGGTTATAAGCTGAGACCCCCTGGTTCGTTTGAAAAATATTATCAGCAGCTTTGTGAAACTTTAAGAATATTCAAAGTACTCCATTATCTGCATGATACGAGTAGACTTCATGCAATTTCCATACTGAAGTATGCTAATGTCTTTGCAAATACCTGCCCAGGTCACATGAGGGCTGTGGGAGTGTCCTGTATTTGTATTGTACAGGACACTCCCACTGGATTATAGTGATTTATGACTAAGGATCTTTACAGTGAATCTGCTCAGCCGTGGTTAAACACTCATTTTGACTGTCTAACAGATTCATATTTACGCAGTGTCTTCGTTCTCTTGACTCAATACTATGCCAATGTAGACAATACGCAGAAACACTATACTCTTAGGCCAAGTTTACATTAGACCGTATCTGTCTCGTTTTCTTCGCGGATGCACTGTCCGTTTACATTAAAACGCCTGGAAACGCCGGGAAACGGGAATCCGCCAGGGTCCACGTATTCAATCTAGATCGTGTCTGGTCCGGTGCTGTGTAAACATTGAAAATACGCGGATACGCTGTGCTGAGCTCTAGCTGGCGTCGTCATTGGATAACGTCACTGTGACATCCACCTTCCTGATTCGCTGGTGTTGGTCATGTGACGCGACTGCTGAAAAACGGCGCGGACTTCCGCCTTGTATCACCTTTCATTAAAGAGTATAAAAGTATGAAAATACTGCAAATACTGATGCAAATACTGCCCATTGTGTAGTTATGATTGTCTTTAGGCTTGCCATCCTTCCACTTGCAAGTGGTAAGTGATATGCGCTGGGATCACACACACAGCGGCTCAGTCCCGAATCACTGCTCGTGCACTTCACTCGCGCGGTCTGTGAGCTGCGCAGGGCCGGAGTGCGCACCCTCCAGAGGGCACTCGCTGTTCAGGGCGGAGTGATTTGGAGCGCAGGATGCCTGCGGAGCCGAGCGTATCCGTGTATTGGTGTTGCTGTGTGCACGCGAATCGTGTATTGGTGTTGCTGTGTGCACGCTAATCGTTTTAAAAACGTTAATCTGATGATCCGCTGATACGGTCTAATGTAAACCCCACCTTACTGGCAGTACAGTGATGGAGATAAATGGCTTCTGAAATTTAAATATAGGCCTACCTCTTCCACAGCACTCCTTTCAGCCATCCTGGAAATTTAGTGAACTTATTCAAAGCTAAGCAGAAATCAAGAAATCAAGCATATAATTAAATAATGTTATAGCATGCATTTTAATGTTATAAAAAGAAAAGTTGGGACCTACTTACCCCTTTAAGAGAAAAATCTATTCGTCATCATTACAATCTTGTTTCCATGTAGCTGTTTGGATATACACACACACAACTTCCTCATATTTACTAAGGGCAGGAACAAAAACAGTAGTTTTGCAGAGTTGTGAAGCACAATACACGGCACAAAAAGAAACATCTACACACAAATTATTCATTATGAGAATGTGAGAAAGTTGATATACGTAACCTTTATAAAATACTGAAAAATATAAACTATAGAAGCCTAAAAGAATAAAACAGCAAGAACAAAATAATTCAGAAAATTTACACTTGAGTATTCCTTAAGCATTTTTTATCCAAATTCTGTGGATGAATAGGGGGAAACGAAATAGAACGTTTATCAAAGCAGGATAATGTTAACCGGCAAAGAAAAACATGTCCTTATACTTACTGCTGTGAAGAGCCCTGCCTATAAGAGAAGCAACTATATTAAAACAACAACTTCACTTCATCCTTCTGTACCAAAGATAACGCGGAAGCAGCTTCAAGCGGAGCAGAAAGGGTATTTATGGCGTAAAGGCAGTGCGGGGAGCGGCTACTTCATGACGCGTTTTTGCAGGAAACAGTGAACTCTGTTTCGATTTCCAAAGATCAGCTGAGAGAAGAAAAGAAACGAAAGTTGCAACGTATGTGAGGACCGAGTCATAACTGGGCACCAGAAATGTGTCGGTCACGAACGAGTCGACTCTGAGCCGACTGTTTTAGGTGAATGAGAGTCAGTGGCATCATGAGCATTTTGGGGTAGATTATCGATAAATGGAAATTAAACTTATGAAGCACCGACACAGTTAACCACAATAAAATTAATGCAGGGATGATTACTATATGTGTAAAGTCATTTTTGTACTACCTTGCTTATTCTATAGTAGGTGATTTAAAACGGTTTACAAAACCACACAAAGTAATGTTATTTTGTTAATTATAAAGCAGAGTAAGACTTCTGAAAACCAGAAAGAAGAAGAAGAAGCAGCAAAGGCTATGAGCCGTATAGAAGCCAGAAAAAACAAAATCGGCTCTTGTTGGTGAGCTGAACCAAATGATCCGAATCACTGAAAAAAAACCCGGGATGCTCATGCACACAGAGACCAAGGAGGCGCTACTTTTTTTTTTTTTTAAGAAATTCAAGGAATGCTGCAATGATCAAGTAAATCATTGGTAGGCTTGTACATCTACAAGATTCTTCAAACAAATGGATGGCTTTATATAATTTTATTGCCATCATGATCATATGGAGGGGCGGCATGGTGGTGTAGTGGTTAGCACTGTCGCCTCACAGCAAGAAGGTCCGGGTTCGAGCCCCGTAGCCGGCTAGGGCCTTTCTGTGCGGAGTTTGCATGTTCTCCCCGTGTCCGCGTGGGTTTCCTCTGGGTGCTCCGGTTTCCCCCACAGTCCAAAGACATGCAGGTTAGGTTAACTGGTGACTCTAAATTGACCGTAGGTGTGAATGTGAGTGTGAATGGTTGTCTGTGTCTATGTGTCAGCCCTGTGATGACCTGGCGACTTGTCCAGGGTGTACCCCGCCTTTCACCCGTAGTCAGCTGGGATAGGCTCCAGCTTGCCTGCGACCCTGTAGAACAGGATAAAGCTGCTACAGATAATGAGATGAGATGATCATATGGAAACATAATTCACAGTGTAGCAAACAAATATCAAGGAATATCCTTAAAATGCCTGATAAACCTGGAAAAACTGTTGATTAAGAAGCGGAAAGCCAAATTGGAGGTATCATTTCTTTGTAGCTGTAAAACTTTCAACGTCTTCCCAAAGTTGTGTTTTTGTCTACCATCCATCCATTATCTGTTGCTTATCTGGGTCCGGGTCGCGGGGGTAGCAGCCTAAGCAGAGCAGCCCAGACTTCCCAGCCACCTCCACCAGCTCTTCCGGGGGAATACCGAGATGTTCCCAGGCCAGCCGAGAGATGTAATCTCTCCAGCGTGTCCTGGGTCTGCCCCAGGGTCTCCTCCCAGTGGCGCATGCCCAGAGAACCTCCCCTGGGAGGCATCCAGGAGGCATCCTAACAAGGTGCCCGAACCACTTCAACTGACTCTTTTTGATGTGGAGGAGCAGCGGTTCTACTCTGAGTCTCTCCCGAATGACCAAGCTTCTCACCCTGTTTCTAAGGGAGAGCCCAGCCACCCTGCAGAGAAAATTCATTTCTACCACTTGTATCCGCGATCTCATTCTTTCGGTCACTACCCACAGCTCATGATCATAGGTGAGGGTGGGAACTTAGATGGACCAAGTAAATTGAGAGCTTTGCCTTTTGGCTCAGCTGTCTCTTCACCACAACAGACCGGTTTAGCGTCTGCATCACTGCTGATGCTGACCCGATCCATCTGTCTAACTCCCACTCCCCCCTGCCCTCAATCATTAACAAGACCCTGAGATACTTAAACTCCTCCACTTGAGGTAGCAACTCCCCCCTGACCCGAAGTAGGCACTCCACCCATTTCCGGCTGAGCACCATGGCCATGGACTTGGAGGTTTTGCTCCTTATCCCAGCAGCTTCACACTCAGCTGCAAACCATCCCAGTGCATGCTGTAGGTCACAGATTGATGAAGCCACCAGGACCACATCATCCACAAAAAGCAAAGACACGATCCTGATGCCACCAAACCAGACACCCTCTGCTCCTTGGCTACGCCTAGAAATTCTGTCCATAAAAGTTATGAACAAAACCGCTGACAAAGGGCAGCCCTGGTGGAGTCCCACATGCACTGGGAACAAGTCTGACTTACTGTTGGCAATGCAAACCAAACTCCTTCTCCAGTCATACATGGTCCGAATGGCCCGCAGCAGTGGGCCCCGAACCCTATACTCCTGAAGCACCCCCCACAGGGCACCCCAAGGGACACGGTTGTAAGCCTTCTCCAAGTCCACAAAACACATGTAGACCAGTTGGGCAAACTCCCATGCACCCTCTAGTACCCTTGCAAGGGTAAAGAGTTGGTCCAGTGTTCCACGGCCAGGACAAAAACCGCATTATTTCTCCTGAATCCGAGGTTCAACTATCGACTGGACTCTCCTCTCCAGCACCCAGCATAGGCTTTCCCAGGGAGGCTGAGAAGTCTGATGCCCCTATAGTTGAAACACACTCTCCAGTCCCCCTTTTTAAAAAGGGTGACCACCACCCCAGTTTGCCAATCCAGAGGCACTGTCCCTGACCTCCACGCAATGTTGAAGAGGCATGTCAGCCAAGACAGCCCCAACATCCAGCGCCTTCAGGAACTCAGGACACACCTCATCCACCCCCGGAGCCCGGCCACTGAGGAGCTTTTTCACCACCTCAGCAACCTCAGCCCCTGTGATGGGCAAGTCCTCCCAAGCACCCTCAGACTCTGCGTCCTCCTCGGACAACATGAAGGTAGGATTGAGGAGATCCTCGAAGTATTCCTTCCACTGCCGATGTCCCCAGTTGAGGTCAACAGCACTCCATCCCCACTGTAAACAGTCAGGACAGAGCACTGCTTCCCCCTTCCTGAGCCACTAGATGGTTTGCCAGAATCTTTTCAAGGCTGACCGAAAGTCACTTTCCATGGCCTCACCGAACTCCTTCCACACCCAAGTTTTGCTTCAGTGACTGCCAGAGCCACATTCCACTTGGCCCATTGGTATCTGTCAGCTACCTCTGGAGACCCACAGGCTAACCAAGCCCAATAGGACTCCTTCTTCAGCTTGACAGCTCCCCTCACTGCAGGTGTCCACCACTGGGTTCAGGGATTACTGCCACAACAGCCACCAACAACCTTGCAGCCACAGCTCTGCATGGCCACCTCAGCAATGGAGGTACAGAACATGGTCCACTCGGACTCAATGTCCCCATCCTCCCCAGTATGCAGTTGAAGCTCTGACGGAGGTGGCAGTTGAAGATCTGATGGATGGGAGTCTCTGCCAGAAGTTCCCAGCATACCCTCATGACACGTTTGGGCCTACCAGGTCTGTCCAGCCTGATCCAGTTGAAACTAGTTGCATGCATTGCTCAGGTGTGATTTAGCCCATTCTTCCACACAAACTGTCTTCAAATCTTGAAGGTTCCGGAGGCCTCTTCTATGAACTTTGATCTTCGGTTATTTCCATAGATTTTCAATTAGATTCAAGTCAGGTGATTGACTGGGCCATTCTAGCAGCTTTATTTTCTTTGTCTGAAACCAGTTGAGAGTTTCCTTGGCTGTGTGTTTGGGATCATTGTCTTGCTGAAATGTCCACCCTCGTTTCATCTTCAGCATCCTGGTAGATGGCAGCAGATTCTTATCAAGAATGTCTCAGTACATTTCTCCATTTATCCTTCCTTTAATTATATGAAGTCTGCCAGTACCATATGCTGAAAAACAGCCCTATACAATGATGTTCCCACCTCCAAACTTCACTGTTGGTATGGTGTTTTTGGAGTGATGTGCAGTGCCATTTCTCTTCCAAACATGGTGTGTGCTATGACACCAAAATTGAACTGTTTGGATCTCATCTGACCAGGCTATATTCTCCCAGTATTTCATAGGCTTGTCCAAATGCTGTGGAGCAAACTTTAAACGAGCTTCAACATGCTTTTTCTTCAGCAATGGAGTCTTGCACAGTGAGTGTGCATAGAGGCCATGGCGATTGAGTGCATTACTTATTGTGTTCTTTAAAACAACTGTACCTGCTAATTCCAGGTCTTTCTGAAGCTCTCTGCAAGTAGTCCTTGGCTCTTGGACAACTCTTCCAATTATTCTTTTGACTCCTCTGTCAGGAATTTTGTGAGGAGCACCTGGTCAAAGCCGGTTTATGGTGAAATGATGTTTTTTCCTCTTCCGGATAATGGCCGCAATGGTACTCACTGGAGCATTCAGAAGTTTAGAAATAACATCTGTTACCAATGCCATCAGTATTTCGTCCAACAATAAGGTTGCGAAGGTCTTGAGAGAGCTCTTTGTTTTTACCCATCATGAGATGTTTCTTGTGTGATACCTTAGTAATGAGAAACCTTTTTATAGACCATTAATTTGGACTAAACCAGCTGATATTAATTTGCACTGGGGCAGGATTGCTTTCTAAATACTGTCAGATTTCAGCTGGTTTCTTGGCTTTCTATGCCTTTTTGCACCTCCTTTTCATGTGTTTAATACTTGTTCCCTGTGTCATTCCACTTTATTACACTTAATTTATGGACATATATGTTTTGATTTCTTTGTATGTGTGAATTACTTGGGTTGTTACAGACATCTGGTGAAAATTTCATGTCAATAGCCCCATCAGAAATATATTTACTGAGAAAAATGTTGATGCGTACATACTTATTTTCCCCACTGCATATAACAATTTGCAAATCCTATATTTCACTGAAAACAGTAAAAAGACAACATATCAAATATTGAAACTGAAAAATTTTATTGTTTTTGGAAAAATATATGCTCATTTTGAATTTGATGTAAGTAGCACATTTCAGAAAATTTGGGACAGGCACACATTTATCACTGTGTTGCATCACCTTTACTTTTACCAACACTCTGTCAATGTTTGGGAACTGAGGAGACCAATTGCTGTAGTTTTGAAAGAGAAACATTGTCCCATTCTTACCTGATATACAATTTCAATTGCTCAACAGTTCAGAGTCTCCTTTGTCGTATTTTGCACTTCATAATGCACCAAATGTTTTAAATGGGAGACAGGTCTGGACTGCAGGCAGGCCAGTTTAGCACCCAGACTCTTTTACTATGGAGCCATGCAGTTTTAATGTGTGCAGAAAGCGGTTTGGCATTGTATTGCTGAAAGAAGGAAGGCCTTCACTTTAAGAGATTTTGTCTGGATGGCAGCATATTGTTCTGAAACATGTATACATCATTCAGCATTAATGACGTCTTCCCAGATGTATAAGCTACCCATGTCATGTGCACTAATGCACACTCATACCATCACAGATGCTGGCTTTTGAACTGTGCACTGATAAGCCAGATGGTCCCTGTCCTCTTTAGCCTGAAGGATGTGGTGTCCATGATTTCTTAAAAGAATTTCATTTTTGATTCATCAGACCTCGGGACAATTTTCCACTTCACCTCAGTCCATCATAAGAGCTCAGGCCCAGAGAAGGCGGTTGTGTTTCTGGATGTTGTTTATATATTTTAACTTGCATTTGTGGATGCAGTAATGAACTATTTTCACAGACTGTTTTTCTGAAGTGTTCCTGAACCCATACAGTGACTTCCACTACAGACATGTGTCTGCTTTTAATGTAGCATCACCTGAGGGCCTGAAGCTCACAGGCATCCATTGTCAATTTTCAGCCTTGTCTCTTGCATACAGATATTTCTCCAGATTCTCTGAATCATTTAATGATATGTACCATAGATGATGTGATCCCCAAATTCTTTGCAATTTTACATTGAAGAACATTATTCTTAAACTGTTGTACTGTTTGCCCATGTAGTCTTTCATAGAGCGGTGAACCCCTCCCCGTCTTTACTTCTGAGAGACTCAGCCTTTCTGGGATGCTCTTTTTATACACAATCATGTTACTGACCTGTTGCCAATTAACCAAATGGGGGGTTGCATTACACAACTTTTTCATTCTTTTATTGCCCCTGTCCCAACTTTTTTGAAATGTGTTCCTGACATCAAATTCAAAATGAGGATATATATTTCAAAACACCATAAAATTTCTCAGTTTCAACATTTGATGTGTTGTCTTTGTACTATTTTCTATGAAATATAGGGTTTCCATGATTTGTAAATCATCATATTCTGTTTTTTTATTTAGTTTTACACAGGGTCCCAAATTTATGGAATTGGGATTATAATATTCTGAAGGCTGACTCTAAAATTAAGCTTTTAAAGAATGATCCTACTTTAACTACGGAAGGCAAACTTCAACATTTTCTTAGAAATTTCAAAACTAAAGGTTGCATTGATAAAATTTATTCAGATATTTTTCCTAGAGGATCACAACCATCTAAATTTTTTGGTCTACCTAAATTACATAAACTACAAGCTAGTACTATGTCTCCACCTTATAGAATGATTGCATATTCAACAAGTGCATAAAATTATAAATTAGTTAAATATCTAGGTTCACTTCTTAATTCACTCCTTCCTAATAAGCATGCTATTCAGGATTCATTTTCTTTTGTTCAAGAGCTCAGGTATTAATTTAAACAAGTTTCTGATATTGTTTGATGTGGAAAGTCTTTTCTCAAATATTCCTTTAGACAAAACTATAAATATTGTCATTGACTTGATTTTTAAACATAATTCAAATTTTACCATGAAGAAAACAGACCTAAATCAGTTATTTTCATTTGCCATGGCTGAAACTCACTTTCTTTTCAATGGGAACGTTTATGATCAAATTGATGGTGTAGCTATGGGCTCACTTTTAATTGGTATGTACCAATTGTGGCTAATCTTTTTGTTAGTTCTCATGAGGAATCGTGGTTTAATAATTATAATAACTTATTTTATAGACGATACGTTGATAACTTTTGTTTGTTTAACAGTGAACAAGATGCCATGTTGTTTGATTTTATAAACTCTCAGCATTCAAACATAAAATTTACTTTTGAAAAACAAATCATTGGTAAACTTCCTTTTTTAGACGTGTTGATTCTTCTAGTAATTTTATTTTTTTCTATTTTTCAAAAAAAGAATTACACAGGTCTTTTAACCAATTTCTTTAGTTTTCACTGTTATAAAATTGGCTTAATCTGTACTCTGATTGACAGGACCTTTAAAATCAATAACACTCCTACAGGTTTTCACAAAGATTTAAGTAAACTTTCAGATATCCTGAAGGACAGTTTTTCCCCCTCGCACATAACCGTCAAAACTTTTCAAGAGTATCTCAATAAATCCAAATCAAATCCTAATATCAAATAATTTAAAGGTGACAATAACAACACACATTATTCCAAACTTCCTTACATTGGCTATTTCTCCAAAGTTTCAGAAATCAAACTTAATCAACTGGTTAAACAAGGGGTTTAACATTTTTGCCAAACAGATCTTAATACTAAATTAGTATTCTCTTCTTACAAAATCGAAAACATGTTTAGCTTTAAAGATCGCACACTTGAAGCTCTATCAATTTATTTGTACGGGATGTAACTGCCGTTATGTCGGTGAAACTACTCACCATTTTTCAACTCAGATAAAAGAGCACACAGTCACTGATGAAAACTACCATGCTTTTAAACATCTTTCTCAGTTTTCTACATGTAAAAATCAGTATATACCTGCTTGCTTCACTATCATTGATTCTGCTAAAACATTCTTTGAACTCAAAGAGCCTTTTTATATTAGACAGATTATGCCTGAATTGAATAAACAAGTTCAACACCTTAACACTTTCCTCACCTTATGATTTAGCTTAATTGTTTAATTGTTGTAATTGGTTGATTGGTGCATGGTGTGTCATGTGATGCAAGACTAGTCATTCCTCATCAAACTGAAGATGGCATAAAATGTTCCAAAACATATCTTTAAGAAGTTGCTTCATGGTTTTTTTTCTCATTCTCATCTCATTATCTCTAGCCGCTTTATCCTGTTCTACAGGGTCGCAGGCAAGCTGGAGCCTATCCCAGCTGACTACAGGCAAAAGGCGGGGTACACCCTGGACAAGTCGCCAGGTCATCACAGGGCTGACACATAGACACAGACAACCATTCACACTCACACTCACACCTACGGTCAATTTAGAGTCACCAGTTAACCTAACCTGCATGTCTTTGGACTGTGGGGGAAACTGGAGCACCCGGAGGAAACCCACGCGGACATGGGGAGAACATGCAAACTCCACACAGAAAGGCCCTCGCCGGCCACGGGGCTCGAACCCGGACCTTCTTGCTGTGAGGCGACAGCGCTAACCACTACACCACCATGCCGCCCTATGTTGTTTTTTTTGTTGTTTTTTTTAAAATTTCTCTTAATTTTATTGCTATCACAAATCATACAGCGTTTCTCCTATAACATTTTATAAGGTTGGAGATACAGAGCAGGTCATCCGAGACCATTCTTCTTTACACAACCTCTCCAGATCATCCAGGGTCCTCGGCCCTCTCTTGTGCCCTCTCCTCTTCAGCTCCCCCCACAGGATTTCAATGGGGTTCAGGTCAGGGGACTGAGATGGCCATGGCAGAAGCTTGACTCTGTACTCCGCGAACTATTTTTGCATTGATTTGAATATATACTTTGGATCATCGTTCTGCTGGAAGATCTAATAACGACCCAGTTTTAGTTTCCTGGCAGAGGCAGCTAGATTCTAATTTAAAATGTCCTGGTATTTCATGGAGTCCATGATTCCATGAACCCTAACAAGATTTCCAGGGCCTTTGGAGGAAAAACAACCCTAAAACATCACAGAACTCCCACCATATTTTACAGTTGGGATCGGGTTCTTTTCATTATAGTCATTCTTCTTTTTATGCCAAACCCACCTTGAGTGTTTATTGCCAAAAAATTCCATTTTTGTTCCATCAGACCAGAGAACACAGTTCCAGTGAAAGTTGTAGTAGCATCTCTCAAACTTCAGGCACTTATATTTGTGGTTAACGGACAATCATTTTTTTCTAGCAAACCTTCCAAATAATCCACTGGCGTGAAAGTAGCATCTGATGGTGGTTTTGGAGATTTAGAAACCCCAAGAGTTTACTTTTTCTTGTAATTCACCAACAGTGATTCTTGGTTGGTTTTTTTTCTTCTCTTACCCTCCTCCTCACTGTTTGTGTGTGTGTGTGTGTGTGGGGGGGGGGGGGGGGGGGGGGGGGATAAACTTTGGTCCACTTCCAAGCAAGTTTGTAACCGGTCCAGTTGGTGTCCACTTTTTTTATTATTGCCCCAACAGTAGAAATTGACATTTTCAGATAAGTAGTTATATAAGTAGCAGTTCTTATAAACAATTCCCTTACTTACGAAGGTCAACACACTTCTTCCCCCTCATTTGGTTTGCGTGTTCTCTTATCTTTTCCACATTGATGGATGACTAAGGGAATTTGGCCTCTGTGCCGCCTCATATTTGTATCCCAGTTAATCAGGAAGTCCTGGATTACAGCTTGAAAGTTCCTACACACTCCAATCAACTGAAAAATGTACAATTTAAATGGGAAACATGCTTCAGTTACATTGTGTTCACTATAATTTCCAGTGGTGCCAATAATAGCGGCACATGTTTTTGTTGAAAATAATTATTGCTTGATTTGTTTCTCGGAATAAATTTATTTCAATTAAAGGTTGGATTATCATCATTTTTTCAGTGTGAGATGAAGCTACTTCACCAAAATTTGTCCAGAGGACCTAAAAGGAAATACGCATTGATCCGACTCACATGCAGAGCTACATCCTGGCAACACCACAGGAACATGCATATCCATGTACCCTGGCATAAACCTTCTCTTGATTCAGGGATGCCACAGGATAGTATGCAAACCTAGCTTCTGGATGACAAAGATGGATGTCAAAAATATCACGAGTGATGTTGGCACATTTAATAATAATAATTGCTTCTTTTTTTTTTTTAAATTGCATTGTCTTTGTACTCGGTCATTTATGAACAATACCACCAGCAGTTCATTAGTAGTTTTCCATATAATATACTGCATCTACTTGCTTGATAATGAGGACAACCTGGACTATAATGTGCTATAATGTGAATGAGGACCATGCCAATGATCAGTTTTCAAACATTGTGGCTCTTCAAGATCTAAAAAGAAGACACCATTGAACATGCTTAAGATTGATAGAACAACTGTATTTTATTATATCTCTAATATGTCTTACATTAAGCAAAACCTAAAATTTATGATAACAGTACAATAGTTTGGTGTCATAACATGCATAATTATAATTTCAAAACCAAAAGTGACAGAGCAAAATATTTCATTTTAAAATCAATAAAGTTAGTGGTGAACATCACAAACAGTAGGATCAAAAGCATGGTAACAGAATGGAAAGCAAAACACAAACAAAAAAAGAACCCAGCAGTACCTGACAGTACTCAAACACAGTCGCATATATTGCTTTTCAGAAGACAATAATAAACAAACTGCACAGCTGACCTGCAAAAAGAAAAGCATTTCTCTGCTTTAAACTGTGAATTATGTGCACTGCACATGGGGCACCGTTTCATACATCATTTTCAGCACACCAGTTCCGGAAGGCAAAGTTAACACAATTCAAACGTCAACAATATCTTTTTAATGTTACAAAGTTCATGCAGTACTACTGAGATCAGTTCAAATTAGTGATGTATAAAGTCTCTTCTTCACTTTTAAATATCTTTTTTTATTAGTCACTCCTGACAAAATCGATAAACACATTATTGCACAGGGCGGCACGGTGGTGTAGTGGTTAGCGCTGTCGCCTCACAGCAAGAAGGTCCGGGTTCGAGCCCCGTGGCCGGCGAGGGCCCTTCTGTGTGGAGTTTGCATGTTCTCCCCGTGTCCGCGTGGGTTTCCTCTGGGTGCTCCGGTTTCCCCCACAGTCCAAAGACATGCAGGTTAGGTTAACTGGTGACTCTAAATTGACCGTAGGTGTGAATGTGAATGGTTGTGTGTCTATGTGTCAGCCCTGTGATGACCTGGCGACTTGTCCAGGGTGTACCCCGCCTTTCGCCCGTAGTCAGCTGGGATAGGCTCCAGCTTGCCTGCGACCCTGTAGAACAGGATAAAGCGGCTAGAGATAATGAGATGAGATGAGACATTATTGCACATTAGCATTTACGGGTTATAAACATGGTAAAGAGTGTAAACAGGCCACATTTCTGAGGGTTACATCTCGTATGGTATTTTTAAGATTTAGTTATTCACAATTATATGTAAAATACACTGAATGAGTTCCACATTGGGTAAAATGTCCTTTTCAAGCATCTCGGGGGTGGGGGGGGGTGGGGGTGTTAAACCTGAAATGTTTCTGTAGCTGTGACTTTGGGTCATTTCAGTAGAACATGGTACCCCTCATTACTTTCATCCATCATCACTGAGGAACAGACAGTGTCATTATTAGCCACCAACTATGGAGACAATCATCAATTTGATTTATTTATCATATTAATTGTAACTTTTTAAAAATGCTATAATGTAAAACTTTTTTTTTTTTTAAATCAAGTAGTGTTTAACAAGCACTTTCATGGAAACTAACTTCACTGTTGTATTACTGCAGTTGTTTTGTGTTATGATTTCTACTACAAAAAGGCTGAATTAAGGCTCGTGGCTGTGAATTACCTTTTAGAGCACTTATTATGAATCTTGTTTCATCTGTGAAATTCTTCACCATCTGAAAAAGAGGAATATGACTAAATATTTATTATATGATAAGAAAATAAAAACATGGTAAAACTCCCCAGTTCATTTCAGGTGCTATATATGATTTAGTGATTACTAATCAAGCTGGTGTAAAAACACTCAAAAGTCAGTCGAATAATCAGCAACTCAGTTTAGCGATGACCTCCATGAAAATAGTGCTGATAAAGAGTTAAAACTTGTACATGACTGACTTTAATCACACAATAACAATGGGCTTCTTGCTGTACTGACCTTTACCAGTGAATTTTACCTAGAGACATTGAAATAGCTGAATATGTACAAGTCTATACTGAAGGGTTGCATAGCCACAACAGTTGCTGCAAAGTCCTCAAGCCTTCACTGGTGAAAAGAAAAAAAATTATATTTCATTCATATTCAGCTGGAGGTCCAGTTTTAGCTGCATTTATAATTAGGCGGTTTTAACTGTTCATTCAGTCAGCTTGTATTCTGTTTCTTGCCCATCCTGTTAAATTCTTGATTGGTCAGAAGGCACTGGTTAATTTAACAATAACTTACAAGGACTTGAAAGATGCGTCATATAATTTAAGGCTAATAATAAACATCACAAAAAGATGTTATTTAACAAATAAAAATGCTAGCAGATTTTATCATCTAACTTTTTATTAAAAGGACTCTTCAGTGACAGGGTTTTGTTACAGTCAGTACATTTTCCAACATGGGAGAGTCTAAACCAAAATCAGCCACATGCAAATGACCGAGGACTTTGCACTTTTTGGTTTCCTGGTAGCACAACAAGCTGCAATATTAGAAAAATAGAGACTGATGAGGGACCAACTGTTTACAGCTTGAGTGATAAATTACAACATTTCAATCGTTTGTAAACTGGTGTGGTATTAGAAGAATAAACACTTCAGGAAGTGCTACTATAACACTAAGCTGGTAACTCCTTGTTGACATGATTCTTTGTTTCAGGTTATCAGCTTAAAGGAGATACACAGAACCATGGCCTCACTTTTTGTTTATAAATGCCTTGAGACCTCAAGAATAGCATAGGAATAGTTTTAAGCATTAACAATAAATCTATTATAGTAATTTTACGATTAAAATGATTCGTATAGGTAGCGGTCTGAGTGAATGATCTTGACATCTGTGACGTCACCGCAGGAAGGCTACCTGTCTCATTGCCATTTTTGCTATACTAAAAACACAGAGCTGACTGCAACTTCGAGCTTCCATTTTGAGCTAATTTATCGCCATGCCACGTAGATGTGTTGCTGACAGAAGGTGGATTTACGTTGCATTCATGGCCCAAGAATGTTCAAACTGCAAAGATTTGGATGCGTTTTGCAAGTTGTTCATGGGCACATTGGGCGCCTACGAAGTGGTCTCTCCTCTGCACATTTTACTGAAGACTCGTACAAGACCTCTGATCTGTTGAGGAGCGTTGGCTATAAGCCCGTATTGAAAGAGGGTGCAGTACCAACACTTAAAGGAAAAGAAAACTACAAGAAAAGGAAAGTAAGTTCAGTTGCACCAGTTTTCCCAGAGTGTGAGCTGAGGGTTGTTGCTAAAACCAGGGACGGAACATGATGTGACGTGACATATTATTGCTTGGGCAGTGACCTCCCCACAGTTGATGCTAAAACCGGTGACATCCCGTCCCGGGTTTTAGTAATTGCCTGAGCCAAGCAGTAATGGCGGAGTACTCAGTATGGAGAAAATGGAGAATGAGTGGACCAGCCGTCTGATTTCTCCGCTGGATATGCTTGCCTCAGCAGCAATATCTCGCCCTTATGTGGAAGAAGTGAATGAATGGAGAACTAAACAAACAACCGAAAGTCAGATTGTTTCAAAACAATCGGCCACAAGGTCAGCCTTCAAGAAGCGAGAACACAGACGGGTAAGCCGCGACTCTCATTTGGATACAAAACAACAAAAACACCACTAGTTGTTTACCTGCATTTAGATTAATACATGTAACTTGTATTGTGTGTTTAAGTTACCAGTATAAGATTATTTAATTTGCTTCAGAATGTGATTGCCTCAGTTCATCTGATTATTTAATTAGCCTTTTGTGTTTTATCAGTGAAAATGCATGCATGTACATGTATGCTGCATAAGTTATAACGCCTATCCTGTTTTAATGAGAGTCAACCCACAATCAGTGAAGTCAAATCAGTCTTAGTTGAGCAAGTCGGTAACGGCATTTCTTACTTTCACCGTAAATTTTTATTTATATGACTTTGGTCTATAGCTGTAAAAGGCCTCGGGCTTAAAACCGGTTACTGCTGTGACATCACGCACTCAGGACTGGCTGGCTCAGCGGGGCAGCTCAAATGCCAACTTCACGGTCGATTTTAACTCTCAAAAAATATTTTTTCCCCCCATCTATGCAGCATACAAGAGTCAAGGATGGAGATACTATCCACTCAGAAATGTATTTACAAATAAAGGTTCTGCATATCTCCTTTAAGGTAGAACATGTCTAGTCCATTGGGAAATGAACTCTTGGCCACCTCACCTCATCTGAAACCAGGACGTATATCCCCATTGGTCCTAGTCTGTAAACATGGCAGATTTGCTGTACTGGAACACTGTATAGACCCGCTATCTTCTCAGTGAGCTCAAGCAGAGTTAAGTGCTCCAAGGACAAGGCATGGTATACTATGGAAAAATAAGAACAGCATAGAATAGAGCAAAGAGAAATCACATAAGACCTTGTACTAGCTAATCCAGTCCATTTTTAAAACTTTATATTTTTACCATCATCATTGCATGATTTGCTGTTTGGCTGATTTTTGTGCTTCTGTAGGGAAACGTACACTGTGAGGCGTGGCTGGATACACCTGCAGCATATTAAAGCAGCATATGATACAACCACACAACAGAGTAAAGTTACAGGTTTAGTCAAATACATGTTGGGATATTTAACAGTTATTCCACAAAATCGAGTCATACATGAGCTGATAGCCAACAACGTGCGTAGTACCAAGTGGGCTATAAGCCACGCATGACAAGATCGAGTGGAATAACTGTTTTATTCTAACCACATTCACTGGAGAAACAGAGTATTTTTATTTTTAGCAAATTCGATAAATAAAAACTTTATACAAAACATCCGGCAAAATCATTTCCGCTGAGAATGTAAACAAACTGCCGAAATGACAGTAGCAATTTGTGGAAAAAAAATGCTATAATAATTATTCTTGAAAAAAAAAAAAAAAAGATACGCTCTTAAAATCAAATACTTTTATTCTGTATTTTGTTGTTATTTGGGGGTTTTGTTTTCGAATATTTTGTCCTCAGTTGGTTGAGCAACATGCGCCACCATTTTGTTTTTCTCTACTCATGGCATATGAGCTGATAGCCTAGTAGTAGATTAGCCAATCAGAGTGCGCAACTGCTCATATCCAGTGAACGTGGATAGAATAAAACCTATTACACAGAACTTGTCCTTTAACAGACTTGCCTCCCTTTAATGGCATTAAACAGGCGGATCCCATCAGCAGGACCGCAGATCTGAACAAAGTCATTTCGGCTCATCTTAACCAAATCAGCACCTACAATAGACATCCAGTACAACAATATAGTCTCTATAGGGGTCTTTGAAACTTAGGGGGACACGTACAACTGAGCAACACTAAATCCTACCTGTGAAGTTGGAGAAAAGCCTACAGAAAGATGAGAACCTGTTCCGGTGGAGCCATTCCTGTGCTTCCTGAGGGGACAGTGAGGGCACAAGCTGCTACAGTGCAAAAAGAAGAATAGTCCCTGTAATTAGGGTAGCACCCACTGTCTCCGAACATATGCCTAAAAAGATAAAACATCAGGAAATTAACATTATGACCAGTCTGTTGTACTTACAGCAGAGCAGCTGGGCAGGAGTAGCTCCTTCCACTGGTTCAGAGAGCAGTGTCTATTGTCTCTATCAATGTGAAAAGGATAGCCGAGTTGCTTATCAGAATCCAGTTAAAAAATTCAATACGTAGTAAGTGAGCAGATTTTCAATCACAAAGCCTAACTTGTGCATTGTAAATGCATTTATAAAGCTAATTTGTGCTACTTTAAATTCCCCATAATATCCAAATATTAAATTCCCTATCAAATCCAAAAGAGTTTAAATAATCAAATACAAAAACAGACAAACTTAAAAAGCCCAAGAGCAGGAAGAAGTAATCTGTGATACTTTCTTTCATTTTCCATAAGACACCAACATTGGCTAATGGTGGGGAAGACTTACCCATCCTTGAAGTTGTGAGAAGCTGAGATATGGCACACAGGAGACAGACTGCTGCTTAGACTGCTGATGGATGGACTATCAGGCCAGGGAGAACACTGCAGAAAAGGAATAAATGTTCGTCTCCTTCACTGATGTGTGCAACCCATGAAAATACTCTATTCATTGTTCACATATCAATGTTTCTACTTTTATATGATGAATAACTCTGGTTGCTCTGTCACTAAGGCTAATCTAGACAAACACAGACAGACAGAGACAGAGATTTGCCCATATTAAACTATTAAAAACAATTCCATTTTAATGACATTACACAATTAATAATTAATATAATACCTTATGAGTCTCAGGCATAGTGCAAAAAGGGGAGAGGAAAAAAAAAGGTGGTTGCTACAATGGTGCGCATGTCCATATTGCGGTTATTTGTGCATCTTTGGACCAAATTCTATAATCATTACATAAAACATTACATGCGGGGTACCACAGGGGTCAATATTAGGTCCGAAATTATTCATAATATACATCAATGGCATATGTACAATTTCGCAAGTACTGAAATTTGTTTTGTTTGCAGATGACACCAATATTTTTTGTTCCGGTGAGAATTTGCAGCAGACTTTAGAGATAATCACAACTGAAATAAATAAACTAAAACTATGGTTTGACAAAAATAAATTATCATTAAATCTAAGCAAAACAAAGATCATGTTGTTTGGGAGACACAAAATAGATTGTAATGTAGAATTGATAATAGACAATACTAAGATAGAAATGGTACAGGAAATTAAATTTCTTGGTGTGATTTTGGATCCTAAAGTCTGCTGGAAACCTCATGTAGGATATGTACGAGCAAAACTGGCAAAGTGCTTGGCAATTCTGTGGAAAACAAAAGATATTCTTGATTGCAAATCTTTGCATACTCTATATTACTCATTATTTTTGCCATATCTGACTTATTGTGTCGAAGTCTGGGGAAACACCTACAAAACCACTCTGCAGCCGATATGTACAATACAGAAAAGAGCAATAAGGACAATAAACAAAACAGGATACAGAGATCACACAAACCCACTATTCATAAAATCACACATGTTGAAATTTATGGATCTGGTCAAATTCAGAACAGCACAAATAATGTACAAAGCAAGAAATAATCTATTGCCGAAAAATATACAAGGAATGTTCAGTGAGAGAGAGGGGGGATATAATCTAAGGGGAGACCTAAATTTTAAAAAACCAAAGGTTCGAACAAATATGAAAAGCATGTGCATATCGAGCTGTGGGGTGACTTTATGGAACAGACTGGAGACAGAAACAAAACAAAGTGCAAATATAAATCTGTTTAAAAAAAAAGGTACAAAAAAATATTTTTAAACAAGTATATTGAAGAGGAAGTATGTTAATGGAGGATGATGAGGGATAAATAGAATAGGGTTGATTGTTATATTAGAACTAACTTAGTATATATTTATTTATGGGGATAGATATCTTCATATTTACAGGGATAGGTATGTAGTAGATATTTATTTTTGTAATTATATATTTATATAGATATTTATGAAGTGTATATATGGTATAAAGTATATATATTGTTGTAATTATATATTTATATGATATTTATGAAGTGTATATATGGAATGTAGTATATATTTAATTTTGTAACCAAATATTTATATAGATAATTATGAAGTGTGTGTGTGTGTGTATATATATATATATATATATATATATATATATATATGGTATGTAGTATATATTTATTTTTGTAATTATATATTTATATAGGATATTCATGAAGTGTATATATGGTATATATTTTTATAGGTGTATTAATGTAGTTTGGATTTCGGGGTAGTTAAAAAGGGGGTGGGAAATTAAAAAAAGTATTGTACTTCTTCCCACTCCTTTTTCGAACAATGTGCGGTGTACTGTAAGGTATTAGCTCTTTGTTATTTTATTTATTCTTTTTTTGTCACTGTTTTTCATTTTCTTTCTTTTGTATGTACAAATAGTTACATACATTTTTATACATGTTCGAAAAAAATAAATTCATTCATAATCAAATATTGACTCTATATAATGTCAATTTTGTCTGTGTAATGAATCAAAAGCCTTCTATATAGCTTACCTCAGTAAGTATAGTAGTTTCAAAGGATTGTTGATATTTTTCTCTGTCTTGAAGACTCTTTTTCTCAATTTTCTCTCTGTCTGTCTTCAGCCTACGATTTGCTCCTTTTGGCTGGATGATGGTGAAAGGGTTGAATTAATAACAAACGTGAACAAACCCCTCATACTTTAAGGCATTCAAAGAAACCCTGTTCATATGTTAACATGAAGCTGATATAACTTAACACAAACCGCTTTACCTGAGGAGTACACAATGCAAGAATCTTTTCTTTACCTTGAACACTTTGATTTGGCAGCTGGAAGAGTGCACATGCTCCAGGTATTCTCCATGCTCGTTCTGTATGAAAGTATCGACCTGAATCCGGAAGGGAACTCCCTTCTCTCCACCATGTTTCCTGAGTGTAAACTCCGTGCTAATACAGTTTACCTTGAATCAAATTATGAATAAAATGAATCAAGATTTAAAGGCAGTGGAATAAGTAATTTTTTAAGTCTTTATTAAAGAATCCTACTTGAATGAATATTGAAGCATTTTTGATAGGATCCCAGAGGAACTCAACAGTGTTCAGCTGCAGTGGATTAGCTTGAGACTCTATTATCCCCACAGAGAGGGTAGTATCTGAATAAAAAGCAACATGCCCACTTTTTGAACATCATTAGATTTTATATGAACATTTTTTAAATAACTGAGAATGGGATGAGATTTGAAATGGGATTCGGGATTTTGAGATATTAATTTACTCTTTCTAAAGCGGCCATTCAGAGTCTTCTGTCAGAGATGTACAACATTCATTATTGCATTATCCACTGAAAATATTCCTACACCTACAAAGATTTTTTTCATCATTAGTGTAGCTGGGTAGACACTGTTTCTGAAGCATTAGATGCCCACATGAGACTGATGGACACCCACCAAGATCCAGAATTCTGTCTCCTGGCCGGTTCCAGCTCCATCCCTCCAACTGTTGGTACTCGCTGTATTGCAGGCGCCGATCATGAAACACCACACGGACAATGCTCTGGTTAAGAGGCAAAGCTAGCTTTAGTATAGGGTATGGCATGTATTTGGAGAAATTTCTACAAGATTTATCACTGTATTTGGAGTGATAAACTGCAGAAGGTAAAACTTTACTGTCAGCATCCCCAAATCAGAAAAAGTTGGGACAATGTGGAAAATGGAAATTAAAAAAAAAGAAGGCAGTGATTTCTAAACTTAATTTGACTTGTATTTCATTGCTGACAGAATGCACACAAAATGTTTCATGTTTTGTCTGGTCAACTTCATTTCATTTGTTTATATAGATCCATTCTTGCATTTCAGGCAGGCCTCTAACACATTCCAAAAAAAAGTTGGAACTGGGGCAATTTAAGGCTAATAATGAGGTAAAACAATTTTAAAAAAAGTTATACGATTTGAAACAGGTGATTGTAATCATGATTTGGTACAAAATCAGTATCCAGGAAAGGTCTAGTCTTTGAGGAGCAAAAATGGGTGAAGGATCTCCAGTCCGTCACCAAACGTGTAAGAAAATAGTACAACATGCCAAATGTTGAAACTGAGAATTCTTATTGTTTTTTGAAAAATATATGCTCATTTTGAATTTAATGCCTGCAGCACATTTCAAATAAGTTGGGACAGGGCAACAAATGTCTGGAAAAGTTGTGTAATGAAATGGGGGAGAAAAAAAAAAAGTGCAACAATTTCAGACTAATATTCCTCAACTGAAAATGGCAAAGAATTTGGGGATCATTGTCAGCGCAGCACACTGGTGTGGGCGGCGCAGTGGTTAGCACTGTCACCTCACAGCAAGAAGGTTCTGGGTTCAAGCCCAGTGGCTGACGGGGGGCCTTTCTGTGTGGAGTTTGCATGCTCTCCCCGTGTCTGTGTGGGTTTCCTCTGGTTTTCCCTACAGTTCAAAGAC
This sequence comes from Neoarius graeffei, assembly GCF_027579695.1. Lineage (NCBI taxonomy): Eukaryota > Metazoa > Chordata > Actinopteri > Siluriformes > Ariidae > Neoarius > Neoarius graeffei. Next base: position 50,686,235 of record NC_083577.1, on the reverse strand, counting down.
ATGTAGTTAGGTTAATATGGGGCGGCCTTCGGCTGAGATGCCCTTGAGTGAGGCTGTTAGCATGGTTACCCACTGCTCCGAGTATGTGCGCGCGCGCTCATGTATTTCTTCACTGCTTCAGCTGGGTTAAAGGCAGAAAGGAATTTCACAAGTGTACGTGGGTTGAATAAAGTTGTTCTTTTCGTCTATGGTACATATAATCATTAAAAGATTCAGAGAATCTGAAGAAACCTCTGTCCGCAAAAAAACAACATTGGATGCCCGTAATCTTCAGACCCTCAGACGAACATGTATCAAAAACAGATCGGATTCTGTAGTGGAAATTGTTGCATGGACTCACTTCAGAAAAACATCTGTGAACACAGTTCATCACTGCATCCACAAATACAAATTAAAACCATATATAAAACAATATCCAGGAGCACCGCTGCCGTCTCTGGGCTCGAGTTCATTTACGATGAACTAAGCAAAGTGGAAAACTGTCCTGTGGTTTGACGAATCAAAATTTAAAATTCTTTTTGGAAATCACAGACACCATGTCCTCTGGGCTAAAGAGGAGGGACCATCCGACTTGTCATCAGTGCACAGTTCAAAAGCCAGCATCTGTGATGGTATGAGAGTGCATTAGTGGGAAGACACCATTAATGCTGAATGATGTATACAGGTTTTGGAGTAACATGCTGCCATCCAGACGACATCTTTTTCAGGGAAAGCCTCGAGTATTTCAGCAAGACAATCAGTGCGTTTACATGCACAGAGAGAATCGCATTTCTGCCGTTGCTCGACTGAAATCGAAGTTCAAAATGCCATGCATACACCTTAATTCGGCTGAAATTGAACCGAACTTGATTTCTCAGAATCGAGCTACACGACCTAGATTATGCGATTTCTGCCGAGCTACGTGGTGCATGTATACCCTATTGAGCTATGTATTCGAGCTACTTACTTCAGCACTGCCCCTTCCGGAAGTGACGAGACCACAAGCGGGAAACACAACAGCCTCGGTCGGCATGACAACGAATCATGACAACGGCATGAATCTTTTCTTTTTGTGGCATTGTTTGCACTGTTAAAATTTAGCTCACTTACTGTATCACCAAATACATCTGTACAGCTGTTGCATAGCTGTGAATTGTGTACATAAACAAGTCATATATATATATATATATATATATATATATATACACACACACAATATTATATATATACATACATTATATATATATATATATATATATATATATATATATATATACACACACACACACACACACACGTCCAACATCTGAAGAATGTCAATAAAAACAAACCAATTGAACTTTTGTGTGTTTATTAAGACACAAGTTAAATTGTAAGCAAAAAGAAAAATTTTTTTGTAAGCAAAAAACGTACTTTAGAAAAATATACAATTGTGCAAAATAAGTTGTCTTACAAAACAGTGGTCTGTGCAGGACAGTTTGTAGCCATACAGTCTGTTAGAGCAAGCCTAACAGCTTGAGCACGGAACTTGTGAACACGGAACCGCCAGTGTTGCCAGATTGGGCGGTTTTAAGTGCATTTTGGCAGATTTGAACATGTTTTGGGCTGGAAAACGTCAGCAGTATCTGGCAACACTGCTGATAACTTTGTTTATACTCTTGAATAGCTCTTCTTCATGACGACAACCGGAAGTGTACCAACACGATGGGGCGTGTAGCGCCACCTGTGGCTCAGGTGCACAATGTACCTCACACAGCTCGATTTCCTTGTCTGCATGTAGGATTGGATTTCTCTGGCACCCCTGCTGGGACCCTTAGGTCGATTACCGACAGTAGCTCGATTTGGATGTGCATGTAAACGTACTGAGTGCCAAACTGCTTTCTGCATGTTTTTCAACTGCATGGCTCCACAGTAAGAGTGTGCCAGTGCTAAACTGGCCTGCCTGCAGTCCAGTGAGAAATGTTTTCTCACTGAAAACATTTGGCGCATTGTGAAGCACAAAATCTGACAAAGGAAACCCCGAATTGTTGAGCGACTGAACTTGTATATCAGGCAAGAATGGGACATTTCACTTTCAAAACTACAGCAATTGGTCTCCTCAGTTCCCAAATATTTAGAGTGTTGTTAAAAAGTAGAGGTGATGCAACACAGTGACTACGTTTACATGCACATCCAAATCGAGCTGCTGTCGGTAATCGAGCTGAAGGTCCCCAGCAGGGTGCCAGAGAAATCCAATCGTACATGCACACAATGAAATCGAGCTGTGTGTGAAGTGCATTGTGCACCCGAGCCACAGGTGGCGCTACATGCCCCATCGTGTTGGTACACTTCCGGTTGTCGTCATGAAGAAGAGCTATTCAAGAGCATAAACAAAGTTATCAGCAGTGTTGCCAGATACTGCTGACGTTTTCCAGCCCAAAACATGTTCAAATCCGCCAAAATGCACTTAAAACCGCCCAATCTGGCAACACTGGCAGTTCTGTGTTCACAAGTTCCGTGCTCAAGCTGTTAGGCTTGCTCTAACAGACTGTATGGCTACAAACTGTCCTGCGCAGACCACTGTTTTGTAAGACAACTTATTTTGCACAATTGTATATTTTTCTAAAGTCCATTTTTTGCTTACAATTTAACTTATGTCTTAATAAACAAACAAAAAGTTCAATTTTTTGTTTTTATTGACATTCTTCAGATATTGGACATCTATAATATATATACACACACACACACACACACACACACACACACACAAATACAGTGACTTGTTTATGTACACAATTCACAGCTATGCAACAGCTGTACAGATGTATTTGGTGATACAGGAGCTAAATTTTAACAGTGCAAACAATGCCACAAAAAGAAAAGATTCATGCCGCTGTCATGCCGACCGAGGCTGTTGTGTTTCCCGCTTGTGGTCTCGTCACTCGCAGAAGGGGCAGTGCTGAAGTAAGTAGCTCGAATACGTAGCTCAATAGGGTATACATGCACTAAGTAGCTTGGCAGAAATCGCATAATCTAGGTCGTGTAGCTCGATTCCGAGAAATCAAGTTCGGTTCAATTTCAGCCAAATTAAGGTGTATACATGGCATTTTGAACTTCGATTTCAGTCGAGCAACGGCAGAAATTCGATTTTCTCTATGTGCATGTAAACGCACTGAGTGATAAACATGCCTCTGTCCCAGTTTTTTTCAAAATGTGTTGCTGGCATCAAATTAAAAATGAACACGTACAGTGGATATAAAAAGTGTATACACCCTGTTAAAATGATTTTTTTTTACATCAGAAAAACCTAATAATGATGATAATAATAATAATATCAAAACTTTTCCCACTTTTATGGTGACCTATAAAGTGGTGCTTGAAAGTTTGTGAACCCTTCAGAATTTTCTGTATTTCTGCATAAATATATGACCGAAATCATCATCAGATTTTCATACAAGTCCTAAAAGTAGATAAAGAGAACCCAGTTAAACAAAGGAGAGGTCATTTATTTATTGAGAAAAATGATCCAATATTACATATCTGTGTGGCAAAAGTATGTGAACCTTTGCTTTCAGTATCTGGTGTGACCCCCTTGTGCCGCAATAACTGCAACTAAACGTTTCCGGTAACTGTTGGTCAGTCCTGCACACCGGCTTGGAGGAATTTTAGCCCATTCCTCTGTACAGAACAGCTTCAACTCTGGGATGTTGGTGGGTTTCCTCATATGAACTGCTCGCTTCAGGTCCTTCCACAACATTTCGATTGGATTAAGGTCAGGACTTTGACTTGGCCATTCCAAAACATTAACTTTATTCTTCTTTAACCATTCTTTGGTAGAATGACTTGTGTGCTTAGGGTCGTTGTCTTGTTGTATGACCCACCTTCTCTTGAGATTCAGTTCATGGACAGATGTCCTGACATTTTCCTTTAGAATTTGATGGGATAATTCAGAATTCATTGTTCCATCAATGATGGCAAGCTGTTCTGGCCCAAATGCAGCAAAACAGGCCCAAACCATGATACTGTGACCACCATGTTTCACAGATGGGATCAGGTTCTTATGCTGGAATACAGTGTTTTCCTTTCTCCAAACATAACGATTCTCGTTTAAACCAAAAAGTTCTATTTTGGTCTTATCCATCCAAAAAAAACATTTTTCCAACAGCCTTCTGGCTTGTCCACGTGATCTTTAGCAAACTGCAGATGAGCAGCAATGTTCTTTTTGGAGAGCAGTGGCTTTCTCCTTGCAACCCTGCCATGCACACCATTGCTGTTCCGTGTTCTCCTGATGATGGACTCATGAACATTTAATATTAGCCAATGTGAGAGAGGCCTTCAGTTGCTTAGAAGTTACCCTGGGGTCCTTTGTGACCTTGCTGACTATTACACGCCTTGCCCTTGGAGTGATCTTTGTTGGTCGACCACTCCTGGGGGGGTAACAATGGTCTTGAATTTCCTCCATTTGTACACAGTCTGTCTGACTGTAGATTGGTGGAGTCCAAAAACTCTTTAAAGATGGTTTTGTAACGTTTTCCAGCTTGATGAGCATCAACAACACTTTTTCTGAGGTCCTCAGAAATCTCCTTTGTTTGTGCCATGATACACTTCCACAAACATGTGTTGTGAAGATAGATCCCTGTTCTTTAAATAAAACAGGGTGCCCACTCACACCTGATTGTCATCCCATTGACTGAAAACACCTGACTGATTTCACCTTCAAATGAATTGCTAATCCTAAAGGCTCACATACTTTTGCCACTCGCATATGTAATACTGGATCATTTTCCTCAATAAATAAATGACCAAATATAATATTTTTGTCTAATTTGTTTAACTGGGTTCTCTTTATCTACTTTTAGGACTTGTGTGAAAATCTGATGTTTTAGATCATATTTATGCAGAAATATAGAAAATTCTAATGGGTTCACAAACTTTCAAGCGCCATTGTAACCTGTACAATTCAATTGAGAAAAAAAACAACAACAAATAAATCTGTTAGGGGGAAAAACATAAAAATACGTACAATAAGCTGGTTGCATGTTTAAAAAAAAACAACACAACAACCCCACACCAACTCTCCCAAAAGCATGTGGGAAAATGTATTATGGTCTGATGAAACCAAGGTTGAACTTTTTGGCCACAATTCCAAAAGGTATGTGTGGCAGCGGGGGCGTGGTCAAGCGCCGGTCTGTGACAGGAGGGCGGAGTCAGGGAAGGTAAGTGGCAGAATCACTACACCTGATGTCAATTAACCTGTGTTTGTATGTCTTCCCAGTGACCGCGCCCTATATAAAGAGAGAGAGAGAGAGAGCAGAGGAAGGTGGCTCTCTCCTGAACCAGCCAACTGGTGTGTTCTGTAGGACTGGACTATATTTGTGTCTGAAAAGAACAAATAAATATAACTATGGAACTTTATTCTGGCCTGCCGTCTTTCTGTGCTCCTCCCCCTCCTCCGAACCGCTACAGTGGTGCCAAAACCCGGGACGGAGCACAGGAAAAGAACAGCCCCATGGAGTCCTCCCCCTTCGCGGACCTGGTCCACGCCCTCGCCACGGCCCAGCAGAGCCAGCACCAGATGCTAATCACCTTCCAGAAGGAGCAAGAGCCCCGGTTCGAGGCCCTGGTGCTGGCGCAGCAGGAAGATCGTCAGGCGTTCCGGCACCTCCTCGCGTCGGCGGGGTCCCCCAGCGCTCCCATCGCGGGCCATCCCCCCTCACACTAACTAAGGTGGGCCTGCAGGACGACCCCGAGGCATTCATCACGCTCTTCGAGCAAGTCGCGGAGACCTCGGGGTGGCCGATGGAGCAGCGTGCGGCGCGCCTTCTTCCCCTGCTAACGGGAGAGGTGCAGCTGGCCGCGCTACAGCTCCCCGCGGACCGCCGGCTGGCCTACGCGGACCTTCGCCGGGCCGTCCTCCAGCGGGTGGGCGCACCCCCGAACAACAACGACAGCGCTTCCGCGCTCTGCGCCTGGAGGAAGTCGGCCGGCCGTTCGCGTTTGGCCAGCAGCTCCAGGACGCCTGCTGGTGGTAGTTGAGGGCCAACAACCGCGACGCCAAGAGAATCCTCGATCAGGTGGTGCTGGAGCAGTTCATCGGCCGCCTGCCAGAGGGAACTACGGAGTGAGTCCAGTGCCACCGCCCGGCGTCGCTGGATCAGGCCATCGAGTTGGCGGAGGACCATCTGGCGGCTGTTCCGACGGCAGGACAGCGGACATCCTCTTCTCTCTCTCTCTCTCTCTCCCCCCCCCCCCGTGTCTCGTCCTCGCCCCGTTCCCCCACCGTGGAGGCGGGGGCCGGCCCCACCCCAGCTGGCCCGTCACACCCGCGGTGTCCTCCCGTTTTTCCCTTCTGTGTCTGTCTCTTCCCCCCCTCAGGTGAGTGAGCCCCAGGGCGCCGGTGCAGAGAGGAAGCCCGTGCCGGTTTGCTGGCGCTGCGGGGAGCCGGGCCACCTCCAACAGCAATGTTCGGCAATAGAAGTGGGCGCGGTGGTTCGGATCCCCGACGCACCAGGAGCTGCCCTCGATCGGGCCGGAGCATATCGCATACCGGTGAGTATCCAAGGGGATACATATCAGGCGTTGGTGGATTCCGGTTGTAATCAGACCTCAATTCACCAAAGCCTGGTGCAAGACGAGGCATTGGGGGGTAGCCTGGCTAACGCGACTTCAAAGCTCTCCGAGCATTTGGTCTGGCCAAGCTATTAAGCCCAACCGTTTCCCAGAGCCCGTGGTTGACCCGCCTCCCTGAAATGCCTCAGTTTGCTACTGGTCGAAGCCAGAAAAGGCTGTGACGAAGCTTAAACCAATCACATCACTCTTTCCTCTGACGTATGCGACGCGACGGGGCTAACTGGTAGATTAAACTCTTACCGAAGCCAGTCGGGAGCAAGGCGAAAACGTCCTTCCTTTCAATAAATACCTCCAGGGCTGCTCTTTGCTCCATTTTCAATGAGAACTTCCCGTTGAATGCTTTCAATACAGCATCTACCGCTGTGTTAAAGGCTTGCCGCTGCTCCATGTTCGTGATGTGAATGAAGCGCTTCCGGCATAGATTCTGTAAACAATCTATGGCTTCCGGTCGCAGTTCTACTACGTCACTGCCTTGAACACGCCTCTACCCAGGGCCGTTGGAGATGCTCAAAGTTGACTGGTTCCCGATTTTTCGGGAGCTTGGAAATGCTGTAGATAGCCTGCCTGGCCAGACTAAGCTCGGAACAGGCCCTCATGTTGCGTCACGCTTAGGATGGGCGGGCCCAGGCTAATTGGGGGGAGCACAGGGGGTGAAGGTGTTGTGTGCGCACGGGGATGTTCACAGCTACCTGTTGGCGTCAGTCCACATTTTGTTCCGAGGGGAAAAATTTATAGTAAAGGCGGCGGTTAATCCTCGCCTCACCCACTCGATAGTCTTGGGGACTGATTGGCCGGGATTCGGGGACTTGAGTCATCTAGTGAAGAGTGGGTCCTGCCATAGGTCAGCAGGGGGAGGTCCCGGTGTCACTTTGGTGGGAGCAGCTGTCGCAGAGCCATCTACGCCATCTCCGCGTCAGAGTGAGGAGCCACAGGCTCCTCCTCCCTCTCTCGGGGAATCCCTTGCGGATTTCCCGTTACAGCAGTCACAAGACGAGACTCTGCGGCATGTGTTTGACCAAGTGAGAGTAATCGATGGTCAAACGCTCCTGCCGAACGCCACCCCGTCCTTCCCCTATTTTTCTATTATGAAAGATAGATTATGGACCCTTTTCACGTGACGTCACGACAAACGCGGCCGCCATTTTGGACATGTACTACCCGTAGTTTACCACAGCCAGCATTGAGGAACGGCAGCAAAGAAAGTGTTTATTTTCAGCAAGACTTCCATCATGCCACTATGTTGTTGTGCACCTGGATGTAGTAACCATCAACAAACAAGGCAAGGGTTATCATTTTATCAGATCCCGGTAGATGCTGACCGACGGAGAAGATGGATAGCGGCATACCAGCGCTTGTGTAGTGACCACTTTGTTGGAGGTAAGACAAATAAAATTAGCCAGAAAAGGCATTACATTGCTGTTAACATTCCATTCTAGTTTACTGTAATTATGATCTGGCAGCTATTTACATCAGATCCAGTGTAAATAGCCGCTGGCGCGGGCTCGCTCGCGGCCCGGCCGGAGCCGGCGGCCGCGGAGCCGGCGCGCGGGCTCGCTCGCGGCCCGGCCGGAGCCGGCGGCCGCGGAGCCGGCGCGCGGGCTCGCTCGCGGCCCGGCCGGAGCCGGCGGCCGCGGAGCCGGCACGCGGGCGCGCGCGCGGCCCGGCCGGACGTTGGCTCCGGCAGCTATTTACACTGGATCCGGTGTAAATAGCTGCCAGATCATAATTACAGTAAACTAGTAAATACAGTTTTCTGCATCTCGCTCCTTTTTCTTATGTTTGTCGCCTTCCTCGCATTCAAACCGATTTGAGCCAAAGTCCACTACATGTCCAAAATGGCGGTTGCATTTACGAAGGTCACGTGACTGAAAAGGGTCCATACCGAGTGACGCAGGACACTCAGACGAAAGAGCAAAATCACCCAGCTTTTGATTCCAAAAAGCCGCCGGGAATTGGTATTCCAGGCGGCTCACTTTAATCCCATGGCTGGACACTTAGGGCAGGATAAGACACTAGCCCGAATAATGGCCCGATTCTATTGGCCGGGGATTCGCGGCGATGTCCGTAGGTGGCGTACGGCGTGCCGCGAATGCCAGTTAGTAAATCCAGCGGCCATTCCAAAAGCGCCCTTGCGCCCCCTACCATTAATCGAGACCCCGTTCGAAAGAATTGGGATGGATCTCGTCGGGCCATTAGATCGGTCAACACGAGGGTACCACTTTATATTAGTTCTGGTGGACTATGCAACGCGATACCCGGAAGTGGTGCCTCTTCGCCATATCTCAGCACGCAGTATTGCAGAGGCACTCTTCCGCGTCATCTCCCGAGTTGGAATCCCGAAAGAGATTCTGACTGACCAAGGCACCTCGTTTATGGTCACGAACACTGAGCGAACTGTATGGGCTATTAGGTATTAAGCCGATCCGCACCAGCGTTTATCACCCACAAACGGACAGATTAGTCGAACGGTTCAATCGCACCCTCAAGAGTATAATTAAAAAATTAATAAGTGAGGACACACATAACTGGGATAAATGGCTCGAACCCTTATGTGCAGTGCGCGAGGTCCCCCAAGCCTCCACGGGGTTCTCCCAATTTGAATTGTTATACGGGCGTAAGCCGCGCGGCATTTTAGATATGTGCTGCGAGAAAATTGGGAAGAGGGACCTTCAAGTAAAAATGCAATTCAATACGTTATTGACCTATGCGCAACACTCCACATGCTCACACACCTAACCCAGGAGAATTTGCGGCAGGCCCAAGAACGGCAAACTCGCCTGTATGACAGGGGTACGCGCCTTAGGGAGTTTGCACCGGGAGATAAAGTACTCATACTGTTGCCCACATCGAGCTCCAAATTGACCACCAAGTGGCAAGGACCCTTTGAGGTCACACGGCGAGTCGGGGACGTCGACTATGAGGTGAGGTGAATGGACAAGGGTGGGGCGCTACAGATTTACCACCTCAATCTACTCAAACTCTGGAACGAGGAGGTCCCCATAGCGTTGGTGTCGGTAGTTCCGGAGAAGGCGGAGCTGGGGCCGGAGGTTCAAAAGGGCGCATTGGCATCGCATACCTCTCCGGTCCCCTGTGGAGACCACCTCTCCCCGACCCAACTCACGGAGGTCGCCCAGTTGCAGACCGAGTTTTCGGACATGTTCTCGCCCCTGCCCGGCCGCACCAACCTCATAGAGCACCACATTGAGACGCCCCCGGGGGTGGTAGTGCGTAGCTGGCCTTACAGGCTGCCCGAACACAAGAAAAAAGTGGTTCGGGAAGAACTCAAGGCCATGCTCGAGATGGGCATCGTCGAGGAGTCCCACAGTGACTGGAGCAGCCCAGCAGTCTCGGTTCCCAAGGCCGACGGGTCGGTCCGGTTCCGTGTGGACTACAGAAAAGTCAACGCAGTGTCTAAATTCGACGCGTACCCAATGCCTCGTATTGATGAGTTGCTCGATCGGCTAGGCACGGCTCGCTTTTACTCGACACTGGATTTGACAAAGGGTTATTGGCAGATCCCCTTGACTCCATTATCCCAAGAAAAAAAACGGCCTTTTCCACACTGTTCGGCTTACACCAGTTTGTCACTCTTCCTTTTGGGCTGTTTGGGGCGCCCGCTACATTTCAGCGGCTGATGGACAGGGTCCTCTGCCCCCACGCCACCTATGCGGCTGCATACCTCGACGATATCATTATTTATAGTAATGACTGGCAGCGGCACGTACAACACCTGAGGGCCGTCCTTAAGTCGCTGAGGCGAGCGGGTCTCACAGCCAACCCAAAGAAGTGTGCGATTGGGCAGGTGGAAGTACGGTATCTGGGCTTCCACTTGGGCAACGGGCAGGTGCGTCCCCAAATTAACAAGACAGCAGCAATTGCGGCCTGCCCGAGGCCCAAGACCAAAAAGGGGGTGAGACAGTTCCTGGGGCTGGCTGGCTACTATCGTAGGTTTATACCTAATTATTCGGACGTCACCAGCCCGCTGACTGATCTCACTAAAAAGGGGGCACTAGATCCGGTCCAGTGGACAGAGCAATGCCAGCGGGCTTTCTCTGAGGTAAAGGCTGCACTGTGCGGGGGGCCACTATTACACTCCCCTGACTTTTCTCTCCCTTTTATGTTACAGACGGATGCGTCGGACAGAGGGCTGGGGGCCGTGTTGTCCCAGGAGGTGGAGGAGGAGGATCGTCCCGTGCTGTACATCAGCAGAAAGCTGTCGGTTCGCGAGGGGCGCTACAGCATGATAGAAAAGGAGTGCCTCGCGATCAAGTGGGCGGTCCTCGCCCTCCGCTACTACATGCTGGGACGCCCTTTCACCCTCCGTTCGGACCACGTGCCCCTCCAGTGGCTCCACCGCATGAAGGATGCCAACGCGCGGATCACTCTTTGGTATCTGGCACTCCAACCCTTTAATTTCAAGGTGATCCACAGGCCGGGGGCGCAGATGGTTGTGGCGGACTTTCTCTCCCGTTGGGGGGGGAGTCGGCTGCAGGCCGGACGGCTGCCCGGCCTGAGTCGGGCGGTGGGGGTATGTGGCAGCGGGGGCATGGTCATGCGCCAGTCTGTGACAGGAGGGCGGAGTCAGGGAAGGTAAGTGGCAGAATCACTACACCTGACGTCAATTAACCTGTGTTTGTATGTCTTCCCAGTGACCGCGCCATATATATATATATATATATATATATATATATATATATATATATATATATATATATATATATATAGAGAGAGAGAGAGAGAGAGAGAGAGAGAGAGCGCAGAGAAAGGTGGCTCTCTCCTGAACCAGCCAACTGGTGTGTTCTGTAGGACTGGACTATATTTGTGTCTGAAAAGAACAAATAAATATAACTATGGAACTTTATTCTGGCCTGCCGTCTTTCTGTGCTCCTCCCCCTCCTCCGAACCGCTACAGTATGTTTGGCACAAAAACAACACTGCACCTCACCAAAAGAACACCATACCCACAGTGAAGCATGGTGGTGGCAGCATCATGTTTTGGGGTGGTCTTTCTTCAGCTGGAGCAGGGGCTTTAGTCGAGATGGAGGGAATTATGAACAGTTCTAAATACCAGTCAATTTTGGCCCAAAACCTTCAGGTGTCCACTAGAAAGCTGAAGATGAATTTCATCTTTCAGCACGGACAATGACCCCAATCATACATCAAAATCAACAAAAGAATGGCTTCACCAGAAGAAAATTAAAAGTTTTGGAATAGCCCAGCCAAAGCCCAGACCTAAATCCAATTGAAAACCTGTGGGGTGACCTGAAGAGGGCTGTGCACAAGAGATGCCCTCACAATCTGACAGATTTAGAGCACTTTTGCAAGGAAGAGTGGGCAAATATTGCAAAGTCTAAATGTGCCAAGCTGATAGACTCCTACCCAAAAACACTGAATGCTGTAATTAAATCAAAAGGTATTTCAACAAAGTATTAGTTTAAGGGTGTACACACTTGTGCAACCAGCTTATTGTATGTTTATTTTTCATGTTTTCCCCCCGAACAGATTTTTTGTTTTTCAATTGAATTGTACAGGTTATAGGTCACCATAAAAGTGGAAAAAGTTTTGAAATTATTTCTCATGGTCTCATTTTTTTTTTAACCTCAGAAAAACCTAACAGGGTGTATACACTTTATATCCACTGTGGGGTTTTTTGTTTGTTTTAAAAAAAAACAACAACAACTGTTTCAGCATTTGACGTGTGTTTGTACTATTTTCAATACAATAAAGGTTTTCCATGATTGCAAAATGATTTTCAAATTCTTGGATTCTTTTTATTTACCTTTTACACAGCATTCCAACTGTTTTGGAAACAGGGTTGTATTTACATTTGAATGCATGCTTGAGTGGTTTAAAAGGTTTGGAAGAGGCAAACAACTATTCATTTTATACAGTGCCACCTGTCGAATTCCTGTGTTGGTAAACTGGCAAATTAAACATGGATAAAAAGACAGGCCTCAAATGGAATTGATGTTGGGGCTCAATACATTATATTTGCAGTCAGTGAGTCATTATTTCTCAGTACAATTTTTTTTTTTTAATTCCCAAAGCAGTTGCTCATCCAGAAAGGCAAATGGACATTTTGGACAAGCTCCAACAACTTGAAGCATCTATAAAAATGTTGGAGCTAACAGAACACTGTTCAGAAGTGTTAAATATTTCAGAAGTTGGGCTTTTCAAAAGACGCTTTTTTATAGTTAAGGGTAATTACAGTCCAAAAAAGGTTTGAGTTTGGAATGCTTTCTGATAAGGTAACACTGTTTTAGGGTTCCTCAAGAAAGACCACCAAAGAACCCATTAAATGTACTCGATTTAACCTGTAGGGTTTTTATAAACCTGTCTGAAACATTATCTTCTGGGAAAAGTTGTCGTAATCATTATAATTGCATATTTGACGTCAACTGGGTTCTTGATGAAAGCAGATGAAGCAGGTTCTTCAACCCCCTAATTAGAAAGGAAGGTTGATCAGTCATCAGGAGACACAAAACAGATAAAGAAAGCAGATCACATCAAGGCACAAGTGGAAAACGCACAACTGGCTACCTTTAACTTACCTTCACCCACTTGCTGCTTAAATGTGCACACTCCAACAGATTTCGGTTAAGCATACGGATTTCGTAGGACTGACCTACATTAAAATAAAGCTGAATTTAATTTACATTAAAATAGTCAATTTCACCATTTAACCCTGAACCTAAACATTACTTATAAAATAGGTCAAGATAATCTGAACAGACATACAGTTCGGACCATAAATATTTGGACAGTGACCCAGTTTTTGTACTTTTACCTCTGTACACCATAACAATGGATTTGAAATTAAACTATCAAGATGCAACTTGAAGAGTAGACTTCCAGCTTTAATTTATGGGATTTAACTTAAAAATAAATAAATAAATAAAAGGAAAAAGAAAACAGAACAGTGGTGCAGTGGTTAGCACTGTTGCCTCACAGCAATAAGTTTCTGGGTTTGAACCTCATGGCTGACTGGGGACTTTCTGTGTGGAGTGCGTTTCTCCCTATGCCTGCATGGGTTTCTTCCCACAGTACAAATATGTGGATTAGGTTAACTGGTTTGTCTAAAATGCCCATAGAGGAGAGTATGAATGGTTGGGATTGGTGGTATAGATAATGAATGGAGTTACAGGCATTTGTTTACATAGTCACTCCTTTTTCACAGGCTCAAAAGTAATTGGACAATTGACTGATAAACAGTTACATGGCTAGCCGTGACCTGTTTCCTTGTTATTTCATGACAAATTAAGTAAAAGTCTGGAGTTGATTAGCTGATTCCATGTGTTCATTTGCATTTGGTAGCTGTTCATAGGAACTTTTAATATGTGGCCCAAAGAAATGTCGATGCAAGTAAGGAGGCTATCATTAGACTTAAAAAAAAAAAAACACCACCTCAGGCCAATCTGGCAGATAGCAGAAACTTCTAAATTAGTCAAATCAACAATTTGGTACATTCTTTAAAAGAGGGAACGCACTGGTGAGCGCCACAACACCAAAAGGCCTAGAAGACAACTAATGTAGATTGCATAATTATTTCTTTGTTGAAGAAAAACCTCTTCACAACATCGAGACAACTGAAGAACATTCTCAAGGACAAAAGATGCATCACCGTCAAAGTCTACAATCAAGAGATATTGTCATGAATGTAAATCCAGAGGATTTACCTCAAGATGCAAACCACTGGGAATACTCAAGAACATAAATACCAGATTACGCTTTGCTAGAAAATATTTATTAAAAAATAAAAATAAATAAATAAAAACCCTGCTCAGTTCTAGAACAAGATTCCTTGGACAGATGAATCCAAGAATAACTTGGACCAGAATGGTGGGAAGAGAAAAGGATGGAGAAAGGAAGGAAAGGCTCATGATACAAAAAACATCTGTCAAACACGGTGAAGGCAGCGTTACAGCATGGACACACATGGCTGCCAACGGAACCGAGTCACTGGTGTTTATTAATGATGCAACTACTGATACAAGTAACAGGATGAATTCTGAAGTGTATAGAGCTATATTCAGTCAAATGCTGCAAAACTGACAGGATGGCACTTCACAGTACAGATGGATAAGGACCCAAAACATACCATGAAAGCAACCCAAATGTTTCTTTGCCTTAAGAAGCTATGCTCTTAAATGGCCAGGTCAGTCACCTGATCTTTACCCAACTGAGCATGCTTTTCACTTACAGAAGACAAAAAGACCCACAAACAAGCAGGAACCGATGGCAAGAAAAACATCTCAAGGGAAGAAACTTGCCATTTGGTGATGTCCACGGGTTCCAGACTTCAGGTAGTCACTGATTGCAAAGGATTTGCATCCAAGTAGTAAATACATTTCTTATATTTCTAATTATATGTTAGTTTGTGCAATGACTTGAGTCTGTGAAAAAAGGACTATGTAAAAAAGGACTAATTCCCAAACAGTTAATGCATGATTTTTGTTAAACCTTTTGAATTAAAGCTGAAAGTCTACACTTCAAATCACATCTTGATTGCTTCACTTCAAACCCATTATGGTGGTGTAAAAAAAAAAAAAAGGCAAAAAAAAAATCGTCACTGTCCAAATACTTATGTACTCCCTCTCCCTTTGATAAATGTTCACTAAAATATTTTTTTGATTACGTAAAATAGTATTAAATTGTTGCACTGTATTGAATCTTTGTAGCATGAAAAATGGTATGTATTAAATATAACCTCTAGACTGCAGAGTTAGACATTACACACAATACACCCAATGTATTACAGGAACATAAATAAATGGCAGATTTAAACGGGTACATTATAAGCTGGTTAGTACAGGAACTCTTCATATATTAACTGTTTAGGTAACTTA
This sequence comes from Neoarius graeffei, assembly GCF_027579695.1. NCBI lineage: Eukaryota > Metazoa > Chordata > Actinopteri > Siluriformes > Ariidae > Neoarius > Neoarius graeffei. The sequence goes on along the minus strand of NC_083577.1, from coordinate 50,670,801 downwards.
AGACGTGTCTAAATATCATTCGCAGACAGTCATATCAGAGCTATGATCTAACCAGTTATACACATGACACAATTAATATTCTTAAGAAGGACTATGTATTATTCCTGAATATGGTGCAATGTACACAAACCATAGCCTGGGTCCGCCCATCCTAAGCGTGACGCAACACGAGGGCCTGTTCCGAGCTTAGTCTGGCCAGGCAGGCTATCTACAGCATTTCCAAGCTCCCGAAAAATCGGGAACCAATCAACTTTGAGCATCTCCAACGGCCCTGGGTAGAGGCGTGTTCAAGGCAGTGACGTAGTAGAACTGCGACCGGAAGCCATAGATTGTTTACAGAATCTATGCCGGAAGTGCTTCATTCACATCACGAACATGGAGCAGCAGCAAGCCTTTAACACAGCGGTAGATGCTGTATTGAAAGCATTCAACGGGAAGTTCTCATTGAAAACGGAGCAAAGAGCAGCCCTGGAGGTATTTATTGAAAGGAAGGACGTTTTCGCCTTGCTCCCGACCGGCTTCGGTAAGAGTTTAATCTACCAGTTAGCCCCCAGTTTCCGTCGCGTCACATACGTCAGAGGAAAGAGTGATGTGATTGGTTTAAGCTTTGTCACAGCCTTTTCTGACTTCGACCAGTAACAAACTGAGGCATTTCCGGGAGGCGGGTCAACCACGGGCTCTGGGAAACGGTTTGGCTTAATAGCTTGGCCAGACCAAATGCTCAGAGAGCTTTGAAGTCGCGTTAGCCAGGCTACACAAACCACTCCAGAGCACAAGCCAAATGTTTTATTCCTTTCATACCACAGCAATAATTTTGTAATAAAAGAACGTCATATGATTGATCAATTTATAGTTACATTTGCTGTCATGAAACATCCAAGACGGTCATTCCTTTTATCATTTATAACAAATTTTACCAGTTGTTTCCTCACTAGCCTCTCTTTTTTTTCTCTTGATGTTTCTTGAAGAATAAGATTTCTTTAAGTGAAGCTTGTCATGTCACCAAGAAACTGGAAAACAGGGGAAAGTCCTCTGTCCTAAATGAAATGCATCAGTCAGGATTTAGACCTCATCAAAGCACTGAGACAGCACTGGTTAAAATAGTAAATGACCGACTGTTGGCATCTGATACCACTGATCATTCCATTCTCCTGGATAGACTAGAAAATGTTGGGGGAGTTAAGGGAACGACCCTCTCCTGGCTCAGCTCTTCTTTAACTGATCGCTATCAGTATGTTGATGGAAATGGTGATTTTTCTAGACATACTGAGGTAAAGGTTGGTGTTCCACAAGGTTCTGTCTTAGGTCCACTGCTTTTTTCTTGATATACGTTACCTCTTGGTGACATTCCTAAGCATGGTATTAGTTTCCACTGTTATGCTGATGACACACAGTTGTATGTTTCTGCAAAACTAGATGAGAGACACCAGCTTAACAGAATTGAGATATGTGTAAAGGACATTACACACTGGATGCTTATTAATTTCCTTCTGCTTAATTCTGACAAGAAAGAAGTACTTGTACTAGGACCACATGCAGTTAGAAGAAAAGTGTTCTGATTACACAACAACTCTGGATGGCCTTTCTGTTTCTTCACATGCAGCAATAAAACACCTCTAGGTGATTAGTGACCCCAGTCTTTCATTTGAAACTCGTATTGTTAACATTACCTGGAAAGTTCTCTTTCATCTCAGAAATATTGTGAAGATAAGAAATTTAATGTCATTACACGACACAGAAAAACTAGCTCATGCTTTTGTTACCTCCAGGTTGGATTATTGTAATGCCTTACTGTCTGGATGTTCCAATAAGTGCTCCAGTTAGTTCAAAATGCAGCTGCAAGAGTCCTTACTAGAACTAGAAAATATGACCGCATCACCCCTGTCATATCCACACTGCATTAGCTCCCAATCAAATTTTGTATCGTTTATAAAATACAAATACTTCTTCTGGCTGCTCCCACTATTGACTTTTAAAGCACTGAATGGTCTCACGCCACAGTACCTGAGCAAACTTCTGGTCCTTTAGGACCCACCATGCCTACTTAGATCAAAATGTGCAGGCTATCTGCTGGTACCTCGTATAGTGAAGGCTACATCAGGGGGCAGAGCCTTTTCTTACAGAGCCCCACAGTTATGAAACAGCCTTCTAAGTAGTGTTCGGGAATCAGACACAGTCTCAGCGGTTAAGTCTAGGCTGAAAACATATCTGTTTGGTCAAGCCTTTTGTTAATAGTGTTTATGAGGCAAAGGGGTAGCTCTGGAGGGTCCTCAGACAGTGTGTTTTGGTAAACTGGGATGTATAGATGCTGTCAGCCCCCCACTCGAGTTTGTCGACAGCGTAGTGGCTGCTGCTTTGTGTCCTGGGGCTCCCTCATGACTGTTACCTTCTGACTTTCCCCTTTTAGTTATGCTGTCAGTTAGTTTTGCCGTCATAGTTAGTTTTGTCGGAGTCCCTGCTTGCACTCAGCACAAAATGTATACTGTTCTTACTCATCAGGTGACATTGGGCATACCTAACAACCTGCGTTTTCTCTCCCCCCCCAATCTGTCCCTCTGAGTTACATGTCAATCCTGAGATCGAGATGCTGACCTCCTCTGTTCCTCAGACCTGCCTGATCCATCCTGATGCCCTACGTCTGGTTGGAGTCTCATCACATCGCTCCTGTGGAGGACGGCCTCAGATGGACAGCTGAGAGTCACACTTGGAGGATGCTCTGGACACTTACAGTAATGCATTTATGGATGAGGACTACAGTTGACTTGCTAACTTTAGGACTGCAGTTGTCATGAACAGTTTTGCACTCAAGTTTCCATCAATGAAGAGTTAGAACATCAACGAGTCTGACTTCATGTTAAAATTGTTAAATGTTTTATCACGTTGTCTTATCACCCAAATGAAGATGGATTCCCTTTTGAGTCTGGTTCCTCTCAAGGTTTCTTCCTCATGTTGTCTGAGGGAGTTTTTCCTTGCCACTGTCGCCACAGGCTTGCTCATTGGGGATAGATTAGGGATAAAATTAGCTCATGTTTAAAGTCATTTAAATTCTGGAAAGCTGCTTTGTGACAATATCTATTGTTAAAAGCACTATACAAATAAACTTAACTTTACTAAAAACTTGCCCATGTTGGAAAACTTCCTGCTGCAAAGCACTGACACTGAAGTCAGTAACTGAAATAAAATGTCTCCTGACAGAAAGCTTCACCAAATCAATGATGAGTATCAATGATTTTTTTTTTAATCTGTGAAAGAGCCATTATTATAGAAACCATAAGACAATAGAATGTGTGCATGAAAATAAGCTTGTCATTTGCATTGCACCAGCTGGAACCATTTCACAGAAAAGTAATCTTCTGAGCAATCAGAATCAAGAATTCAACAGTGCTGCAGTACAAAAAGGTAAAACCTTTCTGCCACTTACTCTAAACATGTTGGATTTATTCAAGAGCAGTGCTGGTGTGAAGTAAGGACATCCAATTTTAATACTCAAATTAAATTGAAAAAAGATTTTTTTCCCCATCTGAAAGCGCATGTGTCTGTGGGAAAGGACATACCCTGGTTGAGGTAGGTGAGAGTTTCTTCATGCAGTGTGACAGCTGGAGAAGTGGCTGCACACAAAATATATTGAAAGGGGAATAGTTTGGCCTGACATCCAGCTGACTGTCGCTCCAGCTCGGCCTTCAGCAGTGTAGCTACTGTTTCTCTAGGAGAATTTTTACATTTATGTTTATTTATTTCGGTTACAGTGTGTCTCTGCACAAACATTTAATGAAAAATGTTATCGTTAAAAAAAAAATGCCATGTAAAAGCTCAGAAAAGCTGAGCTGTAGGTATTTCTTGAAGTTTGTGAGGAAATCAGTAAAGCAGACTCAAGATTTTGTTTTTTAAATGTATAGATACAGTACCAGTCAAAAGTTTAGACACACCGACTCCTAAGTTTTCTTATAGTTTGACTATTTTCTACATTGTAGAACAATACCAAAGACAAAGCTATGAAATAACATAGGGAACATGTATGGAATTGTGATTTAAAAAAAAAAAAAGAAAGAAAGAAGTGTTTCATATTTTAGATTCTTCAAAGTAGCCAGCATATACCATGGTGAAGCTTTGCACACTAATGGCATTATCTTAGCCAGCTTCATGAGGTCATCACCTGGAATGCTTTTCAGTTAAAAGGTGCCTCGTCAAAAGTTAATTAGTGCAATTTTTTGCCTTCTTAATGTGTTTGAGATCAAACAGTAAATAATAAAAATACAGTAAATAGCCCTATTCCACAACTGAAGTAATTCATATTATGTCAAGAACCGTTCAACTAAGTAAAGAGAAAATGACAGTCCATCATTACTTGAAGGCATGAAGCTAATAAAATGGACCATGAGAGAAAGTTAAAAAAAAAAAAAAATGTACATACATACAGTGGATTTAAAAAAAGTGTACACTTTCAGTGACATTGGGCATACCTAACAACCTGCGTTTTCTCTCCCCCCCCCCAAATCTGTCCTTCTGAGTTACATGTCAATCCTGGGATCGAGATGCTGACCTCTTCTGCTTCTCAGACCTGCCTGATCCATCCTGGTGCCCGGTTGAAGTCTCATCACATCGCTCCTGTGGAGGACGGCCTCAGATGGACAGTTGAAAGTCACACTTGGAGGACCCTCTGGACACTTAGGTGGTGTTTACACTAGACCGTATCCGTATCGTTTTCATTGCAGATGCACTGTCCGTGCACATTAAAATGCCGGAAAACAACTCCACAGGCGGAACAGTTTGAATCCGCCAGGGCCCACGTATTCAACCCAGTATGTATCTGATCCGGTGCTGTGTAAACATTGAGGAACGAGGATACGCAGTACTGGGCTCTAGCTGACGTCGTCATTGGACAACGTCACTGTGACATCCACCTTCCTGATTCGCTGGCGTTGGTCATGCCACATTGGTCATGTGAATGAGCAATACAGGAAGTGTGTTGAGGAAGTCATTAAGTGAATGAGCAATACAGGAAGTGTGTTGGTTACCGTAGCACTAAATAGTCTTGTTGTAATCGCAAAAAACGGCCGTTCTGCGAGGTGAAGAGTGTACCGAACACTGTTAGATCCTTCTAGCATAAACATGAAGGCCATATACGGTGTAAAAAAGGCGTCATTGTAGTACCAGTACCGCCGATAACAGACTGGCATACTTCATTTTTTACAACGACATCCTTCCACTTGCAAGTGGTGAGTGACTTGCGCATGCCCGATGTGCACTGGGATCATGTGACGTGCCGTCTAATTAGTCATGTGATTAGCGTATCCATGTATTGGCGTTGCTGTGTGCACGGGGAACGGTTTTGTTGCGGGCACAGAAATTGTGCGCGTGTACGCGAATAGTTTTAAAAACGTTAATCTGATGATCCGCTGATTCGAAATAATGTAAACAGGGCCTTACAGTAATGCTTTTATGGCTGAGGACTACAGTTGACTTGCTAACTTTAGGACTGCAGTTGTCATGAACAGTTTTGCACTCAAGTTTCCATTAATGAAGAGTTTATAACATCAACGAAACTGATTTCATGTTAAAACTGTTGATGTTATAATCATGTTGTCCAGGTGAGGATGGGTTCCCTTTTGGGTCTGGTTCCTCTCGAGGTTTCTTCCTCATGTCGTCTGGGGGAGTTTTTCCTTGCCACCAGCTTGCTCAATGGCAATAGGTTAGGGATAAAATTGGCTCACGTCTTGGGTCATTCAGATTCTGTAAAGCTGCTTTGGGACAATGTCTATTGTTAAAAGCGCTATACAAACAAACTTGACAATACACCCTGTGAAAATGACAGACTTTTCTGATATTTTTTAAAAAACCCACAAAACCCTAGACAGAACTCGACGCCAACGGCGTCGATGGGGATGCCTCCGCCTGGTAGACTACACGCGTTAAGTTGTGATTTGGGGATGGACATTTGACCTCACAGTAATCTTGACCTGTGACCTTTTAACCTCAAAATCTAATCAGATCATGTTTGTCCCCAAGTGCACAAATGGTGAAAGTTTGGTGAAATTCCTTTCATTAGTCTTTGAGATATGGTGGTCACAAAGTTTGGGGATGGACATTTGACCTTACAGTAATCTTGACCTGTGACCTTTTAACCTCAAAAACTAATCAGTTCATGTTTGTCCCCAAATGCACAAATGGTGAAAGTTTGGTGAAATTCCTTTCATTAGCCTTTGAGATATTGTGTTCACAAGGTTTCGGGACGGACGCACGCACGGACGGACAGATGGACAACCCGAAAACATAATGCCTCCTGCACCTTAAGGTGGCGGAGGCATAAAAACCCACGATAAATAATTTCAAAACTTTTCCCACCTTTAATGTGACCTATAACCTGTACAAAATCAATTGAAAAACAAACAAATCTGTTCGGGAGGAAAGCAAAAAATAAATAAAAAAACAACAATAAGCTGGTTGCATAAAAAAAAAAAAAAAAAAGTGCGCGCACCCTTAAACTAATACTTTGTTGAAGCACCTTTTGATTTAATTACAGCATTCAGTCTTTTTGGGTTCACACCTGCCATTAATTAAAATGACTGATTAACCCCAAATAAAGTTCAGACATTTACTCAGTTGCATCCTCCAGCAAAAGCCAGGGTTCGCAGAGAGCTTACAAAGCGTCAAAGGGATCTCATTGTTGAAAGGTATCAGTCAGAAGGGTACAAAAATCCACAGCATTAGACATACCATGGAGCACAGTGAAGACAGTCATCAAGAAGTGCAGAAAATATGGAAAAACAGTGACATTACCAAGAACTGGACGTCCCTCCAAAATTGATGAAAAGATGAGACGAAAACTGGTCAGGGAGGCTGCCAAGAAGCCTACAGCAACACTGAAGGAGCTGCAGGAATTTCTGGCAAGTACTGGGTGTATACTACATGTGACAATCTCCTGTATTCTCCATATGTCTGGACTGGGGCAGGGTCAAAGAAAAACATGCAGGCCTGGCTAAATTTTGCAATAAATAAATAAAACCCTCAACTCTCAAATGCATGTGGGAAAATGTGTTATGGTCTGATGAAACCAAGGTTGAACTTTTTGGCCACAATTCCAAAAAGGTACTCACATACAATATTCCTCAGGTGTGCATAAAAGTTGGTGGCTCTACCCGTCATATTTACGATTTTATAGGCGTCTGAAATTTTTGGGCTACTCGTCACATTAAACGCTACTCTTTATAAACTGCTGGGATGTTTTCACTGAAACTCACCCAGAAGACTCTAAAGACATGCCAATAAGAGTTGTTCACAGGGGTGATAGCGTTCCGGCGCCGCGGATAATGGGCGAACTAGATTTTTTTTTTTCCGGCGCCGCGGTACGCCGGAAATCCGGCGCGGCGCTGGAACGCTATCACCCCTGTGTTCACCAGGTGGTGCCACCTACCATAGATGAGACTACAGAGGGGTCATGTGCAATTTCATGAAAATCGCTACTCCTCCTACAAGAGTGATCAGATTTTGATCAAACTCTTATAGAATGTTCCCCAGCTTGGTATGTATAAAAAGTTTGTCAAGATGATGACACCACCTGTCATATTTAATGTTTTATGGGCATTTGACATTTTTGGGTGACTTGTCACACCAAAAACTACTGTTAGTAAACTGCTAGGATGTTTTCACTGAAACTCACCCAGAAGACTCTAAAGGCATATTCCAACAAGAATTTTTCACCAGGTGGCACCAGCTGCCATGTATGCTGCTACACAGGAATTATAGGCAATTTCACAAAAATCGCTACTCCTCCCACAGGATTGATCAGATTTCAAACTCAACAGTGGACGGTATGAGCTACATGCTCACAGGTTATTTTTTACATTCTAAGCAGAAGTGATTTTGTATAAAGCTTTTATTGAATTTACAAGAAGTAAAAATAAAAATGCTCTGGTTTATCAAAATCCAGTGAACGTGGATATCATTCCACTCAATCTCATCGTACATGGCTTATCGTCGACCCTGTGCTGTGCGCCTCGTCAGCTATCAGCTCATGTACAACTCTTGACTTCATGGAGTAACTTAAATACACACACCACATATAAAAATCAGGGCTTTCCCCAAAGCGCGGATATGCGGTCCTCTGCCATGCTGTGCGACATCAGCACCATGCTGTCACTTGCATGGCAAAAAAAATCAATACCATAAATTGAACAATGCAGAGTGCTTTCTGCACCTAAATATCTCCCAATTCCCCTCTGAAAATGAATAGTAACTACAGAAATAGGAAGATATTGTAATATGTAGGTCTAGACTATCCTGGCATTCAACACAGAAGTAAAAATATTCGCTGCATACACTGCCATTCGCAACCATATTTAAAAAAGGGTTCTTGATGCTGGCCACTGGATGGAGCTGTTGCGTGATTTGACCTCAATTCTGTTCCTGGCACTATACTGCAGGCTTTTGTGTGTGACTTTTGCCTGTTGGGTCTATAGTTGACAGCCGTATTGCTAATATTCTAATTTCAGCTGCTAGATTGATCAATATTACGCATTTTTTTTGTTGTGCAATAAAATTAAATATTTCTCTGAATTGACCGTTTCCAGTGTTTTCATTTCAAAACTAATTTTGCCCTATAAATTTTGGCCCTTGCATTTTATGCAAATTTTTATGGAGGTGCATGCCCCCGGACCACCCTAGCAGCTGGCCCTCTGGATTGGCCTCTGCATCAGTAGCACCGCTGATGATTTTTTTTTTTCTGGGGAAAGCCCTGCGCAAGATATAAAATTTTCCCCGCTCGCCCCTCCTTTGGGTGGTATTTTTTCCTTCAAGCTTTGGTCCTCTACCAGAGGCCTGGAAGTTTGAGGGTTCTGCGCAGTATCTTGGCTGTTCCTAGGACCACGCTGTTCTGGACAGAGATCTCAGATGCTGTTCCTAGGATCTGTTGGAGCCACTCTCCCAGTTTGGGGTGGGGGTGGATGTCACTGCACTGAGGGCTTCCATCACCACAGGGACCACTGTTTTCATCTTTCACACCTTTTCTAGCTCTTCATGGTATTACTGTAGATGTTGGGTATCAAAGCATCCATTGGTCCCACATCCTTCACATGTAACCCCTCTCTCTGCGGTTACTTGCATCGTAGCATTCCAACAGTCCAGCGTTCCCAGCTCTTGTCCATCATTGTCTTGCTCTTGTTCCAGTAGCCCACTTATCAGGTTGCCCTGGTTCCTCAACACCCGACACAGACCTTGTTAGACCAGGCGATCCATATTATGTCAACAATCACTCAACGAAGTAAAGAGAAAACAACAGCCCATCATTACTTTAAGACAAAACTAATAAAGTGGACACGCGCACACGTATACATTTTCTCTCATGGGCCACTTTATTAGCTTCATGTCTTAAAGTAATGATGGACTATCGTTTCTCTTTACTTAGTTGAGTGGTCGTTGACATAACATGGATTATTACAGTTGTGGAACAGGGCTATTTACTGTATTTTTATTATTAACTGTTTGATCTCAAACACACTAAGGCGGCAAGAAATTGCACTCATCAACTCTTGCACATTTCTTGACTGTTTTTGAAATTTAATTCTATTGTAGAGATATAGCATTTGTTAATATAATGGAACATTTGTCTTACTAATTCACATAAACCCTCATGAAAATGTCAGATAGCCCATGAGACATTCAGTACATTCAATTAAGGCTTATCAACCGGTACAAGTTTTGTAAAAACAGCACATCTAATTGATTACTTATGCTTCAGGCACTCAAGTTTCACTAATTTTAAAAAAGTGAAATAAATCCTGGGACCAAAGGATATAAAATATATAATCCCAGCAAACAATGATTGGTTTCCATAATGTTCCCGAGATGTTCTAAGAATAGGTCTTCTGTTTTTTTTTTTATTCCTTTTGTTTTCCAGGGACGTTTTCCTTACAGAAAGATAACATCTGCATTTGGCTGCTTCCGAGAACTTATAACTTTGTAGTAACCAGTGATTCTGAAAACGTTCCCTGAACATTCTCTAAACCATCCTTCTATAAACCTGTTACTACTAATACACACCGCACCTCCCTCCAGAGGGTGTTATAAAATAGTCGACAAAATATACCGAGTCCATCATGACCATTATAACTTCTAAAAACGTGTTTATTTTTCTTCTATTATTAGTTATTTACATTTTCTTCACAAGTTTTATAAGCCTCTATGTAGAAAATGTGGGTCTATGTTTTGACTAGTGCTGTAAAAATTCTCTAAAAATAAAGATATCCAATTTATTAGTGAAGTCCATTTTGCTCGAGTCCTTTAACTAAATTTTAGTTTCTCTCAACATAATTGTGCTTTTACAGTGGTGCTTGAAAGTTTGTGAACCCTTTAGAATTTTCTATATTTCTGCATAAATATGACCTAAAACGTCATCAGATTTTCACACAAGTCCTAAAAGTAGAGAAAGAGAACCCAGTTAAACAAATGAGACAAAAATATTATACTTGGTCATTTATTTATTGAGGAAAATGATCCAATATTACATATCTGTAAGTGGCAAAAGTATGTGAACCTTTGCTTTCAGTATCTGGTGTGACCCCCTTGTGCAGCAATAACCGCAACTAAACGTTTGCGGTAACTGTTGATCAGTCCTGCACACCGGCTTGGAGGAATTTTAGCCCGTTCCTCCGTACAGAACAGCTTCAACTCTGGGATGTCGGTGGGTTTCCTCACATGAACTGCTCGCTTCAGGTCCTTCCACAACATTTCCATTGGATTAAGGTCAGGACTTTGACTTGGCCATTCCAAAACATTAACTTTATTCTTCTTTAACCATTCTTTGGTAGAACGACTTGTGTCCTTAGGGTTGTTGTCTTGCTGCATGACCCACCTTCTCTTGAGATTCAGTTCATGGACAGATGTCCTGATATTTCCCTTTAGAATTCGCTGGTATAATTCAGAATTCATTATTCCATCAATGATGGCAAGCCGTCCTGGCCCAGATGCAGCAAAACAGGCCCAAACCATGATACTACCACCACCATATTTCACAGATGGGATAAGGTTCTTCTGCTGGAATGCAGTGTTTTCCTTTCTCCAAACATAACGCTTCTCATTTAAACCAAAATGTTCTATTTTGGTCTCATCTGTCCACAAAACATTTTTCCAATAGCCTTCTGGCTTGTCCACGTGATCTTTAGTAAACTGCAGATGAACAGCAATGTTCTTTTTGGAGAGCAGTGGCTTTCTCCTTGCAACCCTGCCATGCACACCACTGCTGTTCAGTGTTCTCCTGATGGTGGACTCATGAACATTAACCAATGTGAGAGAGGCGGTCAGTTGCTTAGAAGTTACCCTGGGGTCCTTTGTGACCTCGCCGACTATTACACGCCTTGCTCTTGGAGTGATCTTTGTTGGTCGACCACTCCTGGGGAGGGTAACAATGGTCTTGAATTTCCTCCATTTGTACACAATCTGTCTGACTGTGGATTGGTGGAGTCCAAACTCTTTAGAGATGGCTTTGTAACCTTTTCCAGCCTCATGAGCATCAACAACGCTTTTTCTGAGGTCCTCAGAAATCTCCTTTGTTCGTGCCATGATACACTTCCACAAACATGTGTTGTGAAGATCAGACTTTGATAGATCCCTGTTCTTTAAATAAAACAGGGTGCCCACTCACACCTGATTGTCATCCCATTGATTGAAAACACCTGACTCTAATTTCACCTTCAAATTAACTGCTAATCCTAGAGGTTCACATACTTTTGCCACTCACAGATATGTAATATTGGATCATTTTCCTCAATAAATAAATGACCAAGTATAATATTTTAGTCTTATTTGTTTAACTGGGTTCTGTTTATCTACTTTTAGGACTTGTGTGAAAATCTGATGTTTTAGGTCAGATTTATGCAGAGATATAGAAAATTCTAAAGGGTTCACAAACTTTCAAGCACCACTGGATGTGCTTCATATGGTGTTTGAGCACATCTGGAGTAAAACAACTCACACAGCTGTACTGGTGCGTTTCGCTGGTAAATTTTGCTTAAACCGAGTATTAACTGATTTAGTGTGTTTAATTCAGCGTTAACAACATGCCAAACAGAAACGTTTAAAAAGCTTCAAGCTCCTCTGAAGAGCCCCCGAGTAAAAAGTGCAGGTACTGAGCCACACTTACCTTCCACAACCCGACTGCGCGTTTTGCGGGTACATTTCGGGCTGAGGCTGCCACAGCAGCTCTGTATCCTCACGGAACACTCAGGCTGTGAAACGCTCGACCGCTCACTCAACTCAAGCTGCTGTGATGTCCAGCTCATTAGCACAGCACGTGACCTTTGAAAGGGGCAGAACCATGGGCGTCGCCACCATTGAATGTGAAGGGGGCGTGTCCCCTTCACATTTCATAATCCTTCGTTTGGACCCGCCCACATTTAACATAGTTCACCCAGCGCGGACCCGGCGCCGTGGGGGGGCGAAAGGGGGCGTCGCCCCCTCGTGGCTACAGCCCCGCCCCCTCAACGGAGACTCAGATCATTTGTTTTCTTATGAAAATATAATATATTATAGACGTATTAATAATTTGCATTTTCAAATATGAAATATTAAGTGGTTGCGCATTGCACAAAAAAACATTTCACATAAATCACTACTAGGCGGCACGGTGGTGTAGTGGTTAGCAAGAAGGTCCTGGGTTCGAGCCCCGTGACCGGCGAGGGCCTTTCTGTATGGAGTTTGCATGTTCTCCCCGTGTCCGCGTGGGTTTCCTCCGGGTGCTCCGGTTTCCCCCACAGTCCAAAGACATGCAGGTTAGGTTAACTGGTGACTCTAAATTGACCGTAGGTGTGAATGTGAGTGTGAATGGTTGTCTGTGTCTATGTGTCAGCCCTGTGATGACCTGGCGACTTGTCCAGGGTGTACCCCGCCTTTCGCCCGTAGTCAGCTGGGATAGGCTCCAGCTTGCCTGCGACCCTGTAGAAGGATAAAGCGGCTACAGATAATGAGATGAGATTTTCCCGGACTAAAGCAACCTTCGGGGCCGTGGTTTTGTGGTTGGCGCAGTTAATTGTCTGAAACACGTTGTCAGACCGCCATCACTACTACACACTATATGAAAAATATTTGCCCCCTTAGTAAACTGTTCCTAGCGCCGGGCCTGACCCAGCGCCGTTTCTATTGCTTCGTGAAAGAATCCATTCCACTTGATCGATAAGAGAAAACACAGAGCACTGAAAATCCACTCCGGGTTTTCCGGGCGCTCCCTACAACAGCTCACCGCGCGCGAGTGAATCTCAGCGCGAGCACAGGCATTTTGGTGCAGCTGTTCGAAAGTGGAGGAGGTGACGTCATCCCCACTGCCACCTCACAATGTCTAGCTTTTGCTAAAACCGTATTCTTTTGTGATATGCCCTCAAAATTAACCCTGGGACACGTTAAATTAATGTTCAACTAAATAATTAAATAAGCTCAGCCTAAAGGGGTATTCTTGGTTGATGAATTGTTTGCAGTATTTGCTCCCTCCCCACCCTGGTGAAAAATAAATGTACTTTACTGTATTTAAACTACATTCACATTTTCAATAGTATATTGAAAATGTACTTACACAAATTGTACTTTTTGGAAATATATAAAAAGTATACTAACTTCATGCTAACACCTTAAAATAATTATACTATATTACACTTTATAGAAATCTCTCATCTCATTATCTCTAGCCGCTTTATCCTGTTCTACAGGGTCGCAGGCAAGCTGGAGCCTATCCCAGCTGACTACGGGCGAAAGGCGGGGTACACCCTGGACAAGTCGCCAGGTCATCACAGGGCTGACACAGACAACCATTCACACTCACATTCACACCTACGGTCAATTTAGAGTCACCAGTTAACCTAACCTGCATGTCTTTGGACTGTGGGGGAAACTGGAGCACCCGGAGGAAACCCACGCGGACACGGGGTGAACATGCAAACTCCACGCAGAAAGGCCCTCGCCGGCCGTTGGGCTTGAAGCCAGGACCTTCTTGCTGTGAGGCGACAATACTAACCACTACACCACCGTGCCGCACCTCCGATATACAATGAGCTCTTAAACCAAATGGTGTGATATTTGGTGATCAAGCAATACAAGGAAAAGTGAGCACTCAGTTTACTGAGGGATCTATATACAAATTAAATTCTCATCTCATTATCTCTAGCCGCTTTATCCTGTTCTACAGGGTCGCAGGCAAGCTGGAGCCTATCCCAGCTGACTACAGGCAAAAGGCGAGGTACACCCTGGACAAGTCGCCAGGTCATCACAGGGCTGACACATAGACACAGACAACCATTCACACTCACATTCACACCTACAGTCAATTTAGAGTCACCAGTTAACCTAACCTGCATGTCTTTGGACTGTGGGGGAAACCGGAGCACCCGGAGGAAACCCACCCAGACATGGGGAGAACATGCAAACTCCACACAGAAAGGCCCTCGCCGGCCATGGGGCTCGAACCCGGACCTTCTTGCTGTGAGGCGACAGTGCTAACCAGTACACCACCGTGCTGCCTTTATAGAAATATATTATACTAAAATATACTTTAAGTGAAAGTTGTGTAATTTAGCACATAAAAGTACACTAAACACACTTCAAGTTGCACTTTTCTACAATTTAATTACAATTAAAATATATTTAGTACAAAATCAGTTGTTCCAAAATGGCATACCTCAAGTTAACTAATCATAAACACACTTGAAGTATATTGATGATTAGTGTGGCTTCAAGTACACAAAAGTATGCTAAATTTTAGTACACTTGGCACATTTATTTTTCACCAGGGCAGACACAATGGACTTAAGGAACTTCTTTACAAAGAAGTGGAAAGTCAGTCAAAATTTCCCCACAGGACAGGTTTTTTTTTGTCCCAATGGAAATGTTAGTGCAGGTAGCTGGCTAGTCAATGTTAGGAGATGTATCAGCTAGCTTAATGTTAGCTATCATTTAATTCAAACCCAGTAGACCTGCCTTACTGTAATGCCAAGAATGAGGTCAAGTCTGCTCTGATGATATTTATTGATTCCCTGTTTTGTCTGGTCTTTGCCAGTTTTCTGGAAAGTAACATGGGAAATCAGTGTATGGGGAAAGAATAGTAGAAAGGAAAGCAATGGAGAGAGATGGATGTTATTCCAGGTGGATTGTGAAGGGGGATAAAAGTGATGAAGCGGTAGAAATTGTGGTGGCACCGATGTAAGAAGGAGTTATATCTATAAATCTATTTGTTATACTAATCTTTAAATGTTACTGTAGTACCACCATTGCATGTAGGTTGACAAAACTGCACTTGTTCATTGTGTGAAGTTCTCTTTTATGTGTCGTTGCTTGACAGTGTAATTTTGTGTTATGAAGACTGCATGATGCCATGTCATTTTTGTTATGAGTATCACTAAATCGGAAAAAAGTAAAATGCACCCACTAAAGTCACTGCAGGTGGTGAACAAAATTGCACCTGTTCATTGTGTGAAGTT
This sequence comes from Neoarius graeffei, assembly GCF_027579695.1. Lineage (NCBI taxonomy): Eukaryota > Metazoa > Chordata > Actinopteri > Siluriformes > Ariidae > Neoarius > Neoarius graeffei. Next base: position 50,655,349 of record NC_083577.1, on the reverse strand, counting down.
ATTTTTTGTGTCACCATTGCTTGACACAGTGTGATTTTGTGTTATGAAGTTTGCATGATGCCATGTCATGCCTGTTCATTGTGTGAAATTATGAATATTCTTATTTTTAAACATACAGTTGAGTGTCACTATTGCTTGGCCCAGTGGCATGTTGTGTTACATCTAAAACTAAATAAAAAAGGAAACACAAAATAAAAAGTAAAATGCACCCATAAAGTCATTGCTGGTGATAAATTGTGTCACATTCATCTCATTATCTTGGGCATAGCGGTGGGTTTAAAAACAGGCTGATGAATATATGCACTAGTTGAATGAGGACTTATTGTTGAGTCTCTAAAATAGTCATTGAATTAAGTGACTTTTGTAGGTAAAATAAGGTGTTTAACAACCTGTTAAAAATACACCAGAATGCAGGAAATGGCATCGAATTAATTAATTTTCTGGGGGAGGACCCCCAGACCCCCCGCTAGTGTGCCCCCACACATTAAAAATGCTTCTGACGCCCCTGGCTCAGCATTTGTGCTTTTTCCTCTTTCGGCATTGTGAGAGAAATAAAAACTTTGAAAAGCCGCAGCACCAGGTTGCTTACATCTCTCACACGTTTATCCTACCATCCTTGTCAGGACCTTCCATTCAGGGCCGGAGCAGCATTTTAAAATCACTGAGGTCCGTGATGCGCAAAGCGCGCGCCGAAAATTTTTCGACATACAATTTAAGCTTGTTTAATGGTTTGATCTGGCCCAAGCAATGAGGACAAAAGATACCCTAACCATGTAGCCTATGTAACTAAGATACATTAACAATCTGGCATCTGTTACACCTACACAAAAAAAAAAATTATTGGAAAAAAGTCAGTATACACCACCATGTTTGAATAAAGAGTAGGGGTAACTAAACTTGTTGAACAGTTTGCCTTATCAACTGTGTACGTATGTCAGATTCCCAGATTTCTGGCTTCTTCAGCTCAGCACACTCGTCATTATCTCTAGCCACTTTATCCTGTTCTACAGGGTCGCAGGCAAGCTGGAGCCTATCCCAGCTGACTACGGGCGAAAAGCGGGGTACACCCTGGACAAGTCGCCAGGTCATCACAGGGCTGACACACAGACAACCATTCACACTCGCATTCACACCTACGGTCAATTTAGAGTCACCAGTTAACCTAACCTGCATGTCTTTGGACTGTGCGGGAAACCAGAGCACCCGGAGGAAACCCACGCGGACACGGGGAGAACATGCAAACTCCACACAGAAAGGCCCTCGCCGGCCACGGGGCTTGAACCTGGACCTTCTTGCTGTAAGGCGACAGCGCTAACCACTACACCACTGTGCCGCCCGTTCAGCATACTGAAATGACAAAATAAAAAGAATATTTAGGCAGAAATAAGTGATTATTAGTGCAAATGGCACCACAGAAAATTGGTTTACAAATCTCAACAACCTCTTTCATCAAAGGCTATCTGAATCCTCCTGTGACCAGAAGCATCCCACCATCTAAGGACTTTCTCCTGGTCCACTTCCACTTTCTGATGCACATGCATCATTGCTAGGCCTGTCAATCTGTCATTGTCGCACACTCTCATAGCCTGCCTTATCTTATTGGTTTTTTTTTTCTGTTCTTGCTCTCCCACGCACGCAAGATACAGACGCAGAGGACCCAATCCCACCAAGATCTTCTTACCCTCTCTAATATCACAAGGCAAAGTTATCCAAGGCAAACATAAGTTGAAACTTTCCACTCTTATCGAATGATTTATTTTTAAAATCACAAACAAGGTAGGCTACAACTGCACTGCTTCGAAAATGTAAATTTAACAGCTTGATGAAAGTGCACTGATGGTTCCCATGAAAAAAACGTGTCTCCTGCACTGCATTCCTCCCCCGAGTTGCGTGCTCATCCGCTTTTGTGTTCTTGGTCTCAGAGCCGCACGCAACAGACACAGAAGACAGAATCAACGTTTAACATAATTAACAATGCACTTTTTACAGAGACGTTTTCATGTTATTCTTTAGAGTACAAATGTATTTTCAGCTCTTAAAAATGACCGAGGTCCGAACTGCGGGGGCCTCAGAGCTGGCTACGGACATGCTTCCACTGATATTATTAAGGCAGTGAATTAAATGCTACGCTACACCTGATCCTAGACCAAACCTTACTAAAGAAAAACCTTTCGGCGGGTTGTGTAAAAAGCATACTTGCCAACTTTTCTCCCCCATGAGAATTTTGAAAAGTGCGTGAACGACATTTTCAGTTGGCCGAGGGTCTGATGCGCGGTTGAAGTGATAAAAACAGTGGATCCCAATTAACTGCAAACCATTTGAAATTTATACAATTCAAGAGTTTTTGAATTGTTGATATTGTTCTATCAATTACTCTAGGTTATGGGATTCATGTATCAGGCATGAGAGAGCTCAGAGTGAAAAATCTGAAATAATACTCGTCTTGAATTTTAATAACACTGAAAGGGAAGTCTTAAATAAAATTTTTAGCTGAAAAATCTCATGCCTGAATACTGTATACATACAGAGACCCACAGAAAATAACACGAGCGATGCTTTAGAAGAATGTTTGTTTAATCATTTCTTAAAACAGTCACAGTGAATGAAAGTATTATCGGATTACATCAAATGTGTTCTTCTGTAAGCTCATGTAAAAATACAGAGAACTATAATATATATAAATTAAATAAGATTTAACTAAAAATAGTAACAACTCAAATACTGCACTGTCTTAGTGCTACTAAAATGCATCTCTCTGACTAAACACTTTCCAACAGAATTTTTAAAAAGCACTAGAAATCCTATCAGAATGCATCAAAGCAATTTGCTCATTTGTAAACTTTGACTGAAAGTTTTCAAACTAAATTTAAAAATGGCACTCTAAATACTACCATACTATCAAAACGTACTCCGCAAAGAAATTCACTCAAATGCAAAATTTTAGTCCTACCAAAATACACTCACTAGTAAACTTTCACTTAAAACCTCAAAACTCGATCAAAATCAATCACTTTCCAGATAATTCACTTGTAAACTTTCACTTAACTTTCAAACATAAATTCAAAATAGCACTAAAACACTACCACACTATTCAAATACACATCAAATTAATTATCTGTCATGCAAAGTTTCACTTAACACTTGAGAAGTTGTACAGTTTGTTTCTGAACTGGTATGGAAGACGAGTTTAATTTCACACTCAAATGTCCATTATATTCTGATTTAAGGTATCTTTACCTTAAAATGTGTAACTGGCTGGTCGAACATTTGCTTATCCATGGAAATTCATTCTCCCATGCAACCTGGTATTTGTATTCATATGTTTGCCGTTTGGTATTGGGTTAAGTGGCCATGATGAATGACTGCTTGTAAAAACCGTCAGACAGCCTGGGTGAATCCTACATTATGGAAGTGACTGTCGTTCTGTTCGTTGACTGGTTAAAAATCAGTTGATGTCAGCAGTGTTTCTCATACGATTCTGATTGGACATAATCGGGAGTATTTTTAACTTGGCGGTAAGGATTTCCCCAAACCGGGAGATTATCCGGTTTTTTAACAAATACGATTGGGAGGCGGAGGCTAAAATCAGGAGCCTCCCGCCGAAATCGGGAGGGTTGGCAAGTATGAAAAAGGTAGCAGTTTTACTTATGAGGACCAGTCAAAACTGTCAGAGATTCACCACACACAGAGGCGGTCCAAAAAAACCACCACACAAACCATTTCTACAGAGGACCTAAAAGGAAATATGCATGGATTAGACTCTCACACAGGCAAAGTTACATCCTGACAGCACCACTGGCACATGCATATCCATGTAACCTGGATAACTTACACCTTTCTCTTGATTCACGATGCAAACCCAGCTTGTAAAGATGGATTGCACAAATATGAGTGATATTTGCACATTCAGTAATAACATTAATAATTGCTGACTTGCATCGTCTTTGTAATCTGTCATTTATGAACATTGCCACTGGCATCTCATCAGTTCCCTCCTCACTTGATAATGCACACAATGCACACAACTAGTGTCAGGGTTTGGGGTTTATTTTAGGGCAAACAGGTTCAGGTTGCAAATCTATCACACATGGCTCTTAAAAAAGGGAAAAAACACAACTGTACAGTCATGATAAAAGAAAATTAAATGTATAAACAGATATGAGTGTTACACAACAAAAACAAAGTTAAAGATGTGCAGAAAATTTTCTGGAATACTTTTTGTGGACCCACATTTTCACAGATTATTGAGACCCACTCATGAACTAATACTCAAGTTTCCCCTCAAAGTTGGTTCAGTTTTAAATTGGACCTAATTCAAACAATATGATAAAGTTTCTTCCATGTCAGGCCATCAGCAGTTAATGGCTGCCCTACAAAAAAAAAAAAAAAACTGGATATTTACCAAGGCAGGCACACAGTGTCCCTTCGCAAAAGCCACAAGCACCAATATGTCGTATGATTTTAAAACCAAGATGCTTTCACCCAAAGTTTACAATAAAGTTGTTTATGGCCTGACAAACGTATGATATTTTGGTCACCTCATTAAGCCCTGTTTAAGTTTTATACTTTGATGCCTCCTTGCTTGGGGAAAGCATTAATACTGTATTTACAGACTGACCATAGGACTGAGGAGGCAAGGTCTCAAAAACTAACAAGGCCAATCGCTGCAGCGCAAGATGGGTGTGTTCCAAAACATGCAGGCTATTTGCTAACGTGCAAAAAGAGTGCAAACCCCAGTTTTTGTGTTTTTTTTTTGTGTATAACAACTTATGTACAAAAAGCATCTGATAGCAAAAGCTGCAGAAGAAACTGGTAAAAGGTTCAGCCGTTAGACAACGCTTCTATTATTAATTTATGATCATTTTGAGGGATTTCACACAGTCTATAGACACATGTACTGTATCTATAGCACTTTTCACATTTAAAACAGAGTTCACACTTAAAACCAACAGTCTAAGCGGCCAAAACATATGATAAAACTAAACAAGCATGGTAGTGTTTGAAGTTTCAACTGCCCTTCAAAGTAGGAATCACTGCCATTTACACATTGTCATCTACACATTTGAGCAAAGTCTTCATTAAGCAGCAGGATCAGTATTGACCTGGGTCTGGGTGGGACTGTAGTTCAGGAGTCTTTAACCATTAATTCAATGTGTCTGACTCCAGACGCTCCATATCCTATTCCTTTCAATGGAATAAACTAAAGCACCGGTTAGAGTTCATGTATGACAATTATTTTAAGCATTTCACAACTTCCAAATGATTCATACTTTACATATACTTTCATTTAGATTGTCATTTTCATGAAAATTGGGCCTTCAGCATGTGTATTCATGTAGTAGTCCACCCAGAATTTCACAACACTCTTTACAAATACTGCAAAAAAGAAAATTGTTTTATTAATTACAGTAGTCCAGGAATTTCTTGCATCCTGAGGAGCTGAGTGTGTTTAGCCCAACCAACAGCCTGTTATTTAAGACTAACAACTAAGTTTAACTGTGTATTCTTTGAACCTATTTGCACTGTGGAATTACTGCACAAATAACTAACATGAGCAGGTTAGGAGATTTCGTACTGTACCGACTTTGAAACCGGACAGATTGGAGGTTTCATGGAATTTTTCAATGCAATAAAATAATTTAGCATGCCTCTTAATGATGTTAAAGCAGAACATTTGCACTGAATTCACAAAATTCTGGGTGGAATATACACTCAGTCGTTAGTCCTTATTCATGCTGATTAGTGTCATGATGGCTGGGCAAAATATAATGTAAAAACAAACAAACAAAAAAAATCTATTTGATATTCTTATCAAGTCAAGCAACTCATAATACAAATCCATAGACTTTAAAACAGCCTTCAATTACAAACAAAGGATACATTTTAGATCATTTTCTGCGATACAGCGTGTGTAGATCTGGTGGCATGTCATTGTATTTAAATACAAATTTAAATAAATGTATACACTTACCCTACATTTTTGGTTGTCATTTTAGTTTAACCTTAAAATGACACTTGATCTTTTCAAATCACATTTAAATCACTCGGCCAGCCAAATGATCCTCTACCACTAACTTATGTTCAAGTGACATATTTAACCTACAAGTGTTCCTCATTTAAAATAATGTCAAAATCTCAAACACTAGAGAGATTTGGGAAAAAAAAACAACAACATTACATTATTAAATGTTAAATATAATGTTTTTTTTTTTAAAGTAACTGATACCAGTCAAAAAAAAAAAAAAAATCTGAAGATTTGATCCCTATAACCCACTGTAAAGAAACTTTCAAACAATTTTTTTTTTTAAATTCAGGAAATTAGGAAAGAGAACATAAATACTGATGAAAATGGGCAGAATGTGTTGGAAAATCCAGAAAAAAATAAACTAAAAAGGAGGAACAAAAAGGTGTGAAGGAGGCACAGCTAAGATCTCACTACTGAGCGTAAGGCATTGATGAGCATGCCTTCTGCATTAGCTGTGAGAGGACACGTCAGACGAGCTACTGCTGTTGCTGTTGGTCGTCTGGGCTCTCTTGATGTACAGGTTTAGCAGCTTCATCTGTGGAGAAAACATTTAGCACTGCTATGAACCTGGCATGTTTGCCACCAATATGGTTAGTATGATGGCCAAACGACACTAGAAAGCAGTTTTTAAACATGCTAGAGATCTGAAACTCTCACCAGTAAGCGAATTCGCACAGTGGTGGTAGAGAACATTATCTTTGGACATGGCACACAATGCTCTATGTTTGGACAATGCCTAATTAATGCAGTTGATGCCATTTTCTAAAAGCTAAAGAACTGCTCAAAAATGTGTGTGTGTACACACACACACGCATGATTTCAGCTCTCCTTTACTGTACATGGGTCTGCTATGGTCATCTTAAAGCTAGCCGCACACTACAGCGATTTTCAGCGTACCGAGCCAACTGAAGTCGCGAGTCAGGCGTAAAGACTAGTTTTCGATGGTACCGACTCATCTCACAGCCGATTCGAAAAACTAATCGGGAGCCAGACTGATCGGCGAGAGTCGCGAGCAATAGTCAATCATATCTTTCGCATATAACACGTGATATTTCGTGATCATGTGATTGTACGCATTTCAAAATATTGTCGTACTGAGTTACAGTCTGCTCTTTTTTTGGTTCAGCTGTCTGTGAATGATAAGTCCAAACTAACACAGACGCGTTTTTAACAATAACGTGTTGTGTTGTATAAAACAATATAAACACTTTCATCACATGCCCAATTACAACCTACATGAATAGACGTAAATAATAAATAACGGCTGAGCATTAATTATTGACTATCAGATTTCATTATTGACCACAAGACTGAAAGCTCATAACCATTATAACATCCTCTCTCACCACTACCCCCTACCAAGTGCGCGCGCTCTCCTCAACCTCCATCCCTCCTTTTCTCCAGCCGTTTTAATTTGACACCCTGAGCCAGGGTAACGAGGTGGGGAGAGAGAAAGCCGCAGTGGAATTCATTAGGCGCGCCACTGCAGGCTCCTCTCTCCTGCCGTTAATGACATCGCGGGCTGGAGGGAAAACGAGACGGCCTAGGCGCGCGCGCACACACACACGAGAACTGTCAGTTCTGACGGCTCGCACTGAAGGGACAGAGAAAGTTCGGCCCGAGGACCTCGAGATCCTGAAAGATCAGCGTCAGGAGCCGCGCTGCGTGCATATTATAAAGCCACTCACAAAGCTATTAAGTTGTCACGTGATATTTAGCGGAATGTTTGTTATGATGCTTAGTTTGCATAATCTCGTTTGGTGTCGCTTCAATCGCGACTGCACTCGTCAACAGTCATGAGTTAAGGCCTCTGCATGCTCTTGCGACAAGGCTTTCGCAGATAGCTTTTCGCAGACAGTTGTAATTTATTGTTGAGCGGGGAGTACTAGGCGTGCGCGATGTTATTCACCGGCACAACGCAAGGGGGCGCGAAGTCGCTAGGAGTAGTTGGTGGGTGTGGTTAGTGGAGTGTTTATCCTCCGGTTACTTATAATGACTAGAACTTTTTTTTTTTTTATAATGACTAGAACTGGAGTCGTATAGATGTACGTACTTCCTCAGTCAACCGCTCTTCGTGCTGCTCCATCTTCGCTCGTGTTTTTAAAAATGGCGGTCGTGAAAACAAAACAAACCGGGAAAGTAGGGAAGCGGAAGTGCGTGTACAGCGGATGTAGAGTGGACCAATCAGAGCCCTCTTGTCTGCGACGCTGTCTGCGAGGCTTCTGCGGTGGTCACAATTTTTGGGAGGTGCGCGCAGAGCGTCTGCGAAGGTGGGGGGGCTACGCAGACGCTATCTGCGACACCGTCTGGGAGGACTGGGTTGTCAGCATAAATTGGCCTTTAGTCGGGGATATGTGCGTGCCCTGTCGGGAGTCGGCTCTGAAATGGGTCGGTTCGGTACCGCGTGGATCGGCGTAGTGTGCGGCTAGCATAATAGTTACGTGACTCATGTGTAATAGATTAAACAGCTAAAAAAGATAAATGGCAAAAATAAATATGAACCGTAACAGTATAGATCTCATCAGTATAAATGCTGCTCTGCTATCTGTCCCAATTTTACATGGAAAGAATTTGGTTGTTTGGTCAAGTTTATCCAGCAGTGACAGTTTTATTCACTTAAAACAAATTACTGCTGCATCACAGTCCAGAATGCCTACAAGTTGCAACACTTTCTAAGAATGCTGGGGGTTTAGGTGAAGACGGCCACCTTAATTTAACTTTGATTAACGATGTCAGTGACCTTTGTTGACCTGCACAGGTCAAGTCAAACGACCTGTCATGGAATGGAACTAGGGCAAATGTGAACTGAGAACTTTGAGTTGGTGAGCACGATTGTACCTTACTGCCCGTGAGCTGCGCCAGGTGGGGCTTGAGCTCCTCACCGATGACAGAGTAGATAGCTACCAGGCAGAAAACACTGGCCTTGCGAACGCTGCTTTCTGTGTTGTCATAACCCTGCAGACAGACAGAGACGTAGATGTTAATAGTGACTGACAGCTCTAGGCACCAGCAAACAAAAAAAGTTAAAGGATAGTTAGGAGAGCTATGTATGAGAGTATGATGAGGGAATAACATTACAATTTGAACATTTATATCAGGGCTTGACATTAACTTTTTAATCCACTTGTCCAGCTGGACAAGCAGCAAGATTTCTCATTTGTCCCGACCATAACCTTTTTACTGCTATGTATTTACGAGTTCAGTGAAAGTGGTTCACAAAATTTATCAAAAAGCAGGTATAGTTATGATAATCATTATGCTTTAATGATTTATACATTTTTCAATAAAACTCAAACTTTAACTGTAACAAACAAAAACTATCCAATGCCCCATTATGGTGCATGTGTTGTTATAACCCATTATCTGCTGTGCAGTTTTAAGAGTTAGACTCGCCCAAATTCAAAGGTTCTGGAGGAAATAAAGTTATATCTTGATCAGTCCAGTAAAACTTGAAGTATAAATTAAAGAAATGTAATCAGTCTCTTATTTTGGTGACTTCAAAGTCTAACAATCTATAATTAGATATTATAATGTGGTTATTTTTACATACACCTGCTGTACTCTGCCTCCCTGGAATTTCATAAACAACATGGCTGGATCACTGAAGTGATGGCATTAGTTTTGTTGGAACGTTATTGATTTAACTCTTGAATAATTACTATAAAAAGATGATTTTCAACAAATATTCAACTTGCCCCGTCGGACAGACAGATGTGGATTTGACTTGTCCGAACCAAACATTTGGCTGTCCTGGACAGTTGGACTACCATTAACGTCGAGCCCTATACTTCAGACAGTGATCCAGTTTCACACTGCAAATGCAACATGCTGATCTAATTTTCTCTGGTTTACCAATGAACAAATTACAAGGAGCCTTCAAGGCTTTATAACAGCTTAGACCTTGAAAAACAAGGTAGATGGTAATAATGGATTTCCATCCCCCATTATGAATATGCAGATGAATTAATGAATATTAACAGGTGACCAACTTATGCACCATAACAACATACATTGTCTTGGAGCACTTTTATTGATCATTTTGGGTTGGTGTTTGAAACTCAATAATCCAGTGTTTCCCATTAATTATCTAGACTGCGGTAGCCTGCCATAATCAACCTGGTCCCTTTAACATCTTTACCTTTTTCATAAACGTTGCATTTTGCCCCACTGCTTCAGTAAACACTCTCTCACTCCCTGTCAGCCCCCCTCCCCTGCTGTACACACGCCTGCTCTCTCTCACACACATGCACGCATTCCTGTCACCTGGCTGCATCCAAGATACGAAGCATTTTGAGGACACAACACACTTGATTTCAGATAAGTAATGTTAACTTTATGGTATCCACTGCACTAGTCCAAACACAAATCATCATCAATGTACGAAAGCAAACAAATATCAATGCAGAAGTTTTCACTGATGAGTAACATCAATCTAACTTTAGCTTAATTAAGCAATGTTGAGGCCAGTGTGTCCGACTCTCACCTCCTCGCTTCAAAACAGTGTGCTGTTGAATTTGCTGAGTTTTAGCTTGTTTGAGTTGGGAAAGTTGACCTTAATCCTGCTAACATATCTGGTAGCATATTTTCATCAAAATAAGGTAGGATTATTGGCATACTTTGCAAGTATTATACAACCCCGATTCCAAAAAAGTTGGGACAAAGTACAAATTGTAAATAAAAATGGAATGCAATGATGTGGAAGTTTCAAAATTCCATATTTTATTCAGAATAGAACATAGATGACATATCAAATGTTTAAACTGAGAAAATGTATCATTTAAAGAGAAAAATGAGGTGATTTTAAATTTCATGACAACAACACATCTCAAAAAAGTTGGGACAAGGCCATGTTTACCACTGTGAGACATCCCCTTTTCTCTTTACAACAGTCTGTAAACGTCTGGGGACTGAGGAGACAAGTTGCTCAAGTTTAGGGATAGGAATGTTAACCCATTCTTGTCTAATGTAGGATTCTAGTTGCTCAACTGTCTTAGGTCTTTTTTGTCGTATCTTCCGTTTTATGATGCGCCAAATGTTTTCTATGGGTGAAAGATCTGGACTGCAGGCTGGCCAGTTCAGTACCCGGACCCTTCTTCTACACAGCCATGATGCTGTAATTGATGCAGTATGTGGTTTGGCATTGTCATGTTGGAAAATGCAAGGTCTTCCCTGAAAGAGACGTCGTCTGGATGGGAGCATATGTTGCTCTAGAACCTGGATATACCTTTCAGCATTGATGGTGTCTTTCCAGATGTGTAAGCTGCCCATGCCACACGCACTAATGCAACCCCATACCATCAGAGATGCAGGCTTCTGAACTGAGCGCTGATAACAACTTGGGTCGTCCTTCTCCTCTTTAGTCCGAATGACACGGCGTCCCTGATTTCCATAAAGAACTTCACATTTTGATTCATCTGACCACAGAACAGTTTTCCACTTTGCCACAGTCCATTTTAAATGAGCCTTGGCCCAGAGAAGACGTCTGCGCTTCTGGATCATGTTTAGATACGGCTTCTTCTTTGAACTATAGAGTTTTAGCTGGCAACGGCGGATGGCACGGTGAATTGTGTTCACAGATAATGTTCTCTGGAAATATTCCTGAGCCCATTTTGTGATTTCCAATACAGAAGTATGCCTGTATGTGATGCAGTACCGTCTAAGGGCCCGAAGATCACGGGCACCCAGTATGGTTTTCCGGCCTTGACCCTTATGCACAGAGATTCTTCCAGATTCTCTGAATCTTTTGATGATATTATGCACTGTAGATGATGATATGTTCAAACTCTTTGCAATTTTACACTGTCGAACTCCTTTCTGATGTTGCTCCACTATTTGTCGGCGCAGAATTAGGGGGATTGGTGATCCTCTTCCCATCTTTACTTCTGAGAGCCGCTGCCCCGCCAAGATGCTCTTTTTATACCCAGTCATGTTAATGACCTTTTGCCAATTGACCTAATGAGTTGCAATTTGGTCCTCCAGCTGTTTCTTTTTTGTACCTTTAACTTTTCCAGCCTCTTATTGCCCCTGTCCCAACTTTTTTGAGATGTGTTGCTGTCATGAAATTTCAAATGAGCCAATATTTGGCATGAAATTTTAAAACGTCTCACTTTCGACATTTGATATGTTGTCTATGTTCTATTGTGAATACAATATCAGTTTTTGAGATTTGTAAATTATTGCATTCCGTTTTTATTTACAATTTGCACTTTGTCCCAACTTTATTGGAATCGGGGTTGTATTTTGACCTGAGACAAAGGTCATCAGATAGAGCTTGAAAATACCTTTCCATCGATACATGTGTGGTTACTGTATGTGGTATAGAGGGGGGAAAAATGACGGCAAAATGAACTTCGTTAAATAGCACAGATTTTGGTATTGACATTTGCACAGAAATAAAGGGGGGGGAGGGTGTGACAAATATCTTCGGTTCAAGGCATGAAAATTGTCAACTTTCTTAACAAATGAGTAAACATCATGAAATTTTCAGATGTCCAAATTTTCAAGTGCTTTCAAATGATGTGAACATTAGCTGCCTTCATGAAAAGTATTATGCGTAATCAGCATATCGATTAATAAAAACTACAAAATACAGGTTTGTACAACAAAGTCATTTAAAAAAATTAAATGACTTTGCAAAACCAGTTTTATTTTCAGGGTACAACTTGTGATAATTTGCAAAAGAAAATTCAAAATTTTAGTCTTCTTGAAAGAACTACAATAAGCACAGTATCATTGTTTGCATTATTCATATCTATTCACAAAATTATAACACGTACGCCATTTCATGTTACACAACTTAATTGACATCAGGAAGGTTCACAAACGGCGATTCTCATGGCTATTGGTCCAGTATCCGGCTACCCACAAAAATACTAGATCTCGAAGGTCATAATTAAACAGATAAAAAGAGATTTAAATGCCATCAACCATCAACCGCAGGGTGGAATATCAGTGGCGTCTGCTTGACGGAAATCAAGGTGAAAATATGAGCATTTCTGTGCTACCCGCCTCAAACTGAGGTGAACATGATCTGGGGTAGCCCATTTTCAGACGCTCAAAAAAAAAAAAGTTTCTGATCATCAAATCTTATTAAAATCACAAAATTACAGCTCAGAAATGGCATGAATCATTATTTTACCCTAAATTGTGGTCATTAGTCCATGAAGTGGTTTTAATCAGCAATTAAATCAAAGCGAAAATTTCACCAGCAAAAAAACTACCCTTTACTGCAACCAAACTGAAAAAAAATACAGAACTGTAGTGAAAGATAAACTGCATAATGAGTGGAAAAGCCATGAAAACCGTTCGAAACCGCCAATCAGAAGGAAATTTGCTGGGAGAACCCGCGGGCAGCAGTGCACTCACTGGAACAGCATGTATGACCAGCCAATGCAGTCCACTGTCTGAAGACTGCGGCATGTCTAAATAAGGCCTTAATGATTACTTTTATAAAACAAAGCATTTATGGTACAGCTAACTAACCCATTTTATATGTACAGACCAGTGACCCAAAAAAGGTGTATTAGTAAAAGTATTAGGCCACAATGAGAGACAGCACAGATTCTACAATCACAGAACTTTAATGGAGGGATGAACACCATTACTCCAAAAGATACTCAAAAATATTTTTCTTGGTATTTTGATGATACAGGCAGTGAGCTCTGTCTAAAATATTGTTCCACAATCTCCCATAGGTGTTCAATTAAGTTGAGATCTGGTGACACTGAAGGCCACTGCATATGACCTGCATCATTTTAACACTCATCAAATCATTCAGTGAGTCCTTGCTCCTGATGGACGGGGACATGGTCATCCTGGACCAGTCCCACCAGGATAGAAATGGTTCATCATACGTTAAAGGTGATCAGTCAGAACAACATCGGATTGATTTGTTGCGACTCTTCCCTCTCAGGGAACACACGGACACAAAGCATTCCTGGAATATGCCCCCATAGCATAACAGAGCTGTGTATGTAATAAATGATGTTTTACACCTAATGTCTAATAGCCTGGGAAATCCCATGCTGCTTTGCACAATCGTTCCGATCTGAAAAGACAGCATGGAAACTATGGTCTAAAGGCTCGCCTGAGTTAGGGAGCCAATCAGAGAGTGGGGAGGGGTGGAAAGCCGGTGACGCGTACTACTCGACAAACGGAAGCTTGTTGTTTATTTGGGACTGTTTACGGATCACATTTAACATGGCGGCGAGCGATACGAACCAAACTTTCTATCAAGCTTTAGACACTGTTCTGAATAGTTTAGAGCGAAAGTTTGTTTTAAAAAAAAAGAACAGCATTTGGCGTTACAGTCTTTCGTTGACACGAAGACAGATGCCTTTGCCTTGCTCCCAACAGGGTTTGGTAAAAGTCTCATTTACCAACTCGCCCCCTTAGTGGCTCAGCAGATGGGGTTTAGCCAAACCCCGGTCGTTGCGGTAGTCTCGCCACTGACTGCCTTGGTGGAAGACCAGGTAAAGGAGGCAGGCGATCTTGGGATTTCTGCGGCACAGCTTGGTCCAGAGCAGGAAAATGCTATCAAGAGTTGCCTCTTCGTCTTCATCGCTCTAACTACGTCACCGGGTACAACTGCCATGATTGGCCATGGGCTACGTATACGCCAAATGATAGACATTCGCAACGTCCAATAAACGGCGTTGACAATCGTAAACCACACCTCCCCTACGAGAAATTCAATAGGCGGATTCCAGACCATATTTCACTTGTGATATGGTCTGGTGTTAACCAGACTAAGGCCCAATCCCAATTCTAATTTCTACCCCTCCCCCTACCCCTCCCCCTTCCCCTTGGCCCTTCCCCTTGAAACTGAGCTACAAGGGATAGGGCTTGAAATTCAACCCCTACGTATTGGGATAGCCCTTCAACGATCGCATACGTCATCGCGTACCTCCGTCAGCGTTTACGTTAGCAAAACGCGACCAAATGCGTCATTGGCTGCGACCAGCCGCTACAGTCAGAGCCAGAAATCTCTGCTGGCAGGGTGTGATTTGTTAACTAACACCACTGAATGGGATATCTTTGGCGCTTCGTGCACCACATCCGACAGAATGAGGTGTCAGAACACTCATGTAAACAATAAAAGCGAGAATAACAGAACAAAACGTACGCAGTCAAGCAACCGAAAACAATACTCACTCCCAAAGCTTTTTAGCAGCAGCTTGGATTTCAGAAATCGCTGCTCATTCTCAGCTCGAAAGCGAATCAAGCGGCGTGTTTCCTCTGGATAACAACTTAAAACACGTAAATAATGGAGAAAATACATTTATGACAATCTTTCGCCGCGGGAACCGCCATCTTTCTGAAATCCGCATGAAATCTCGCTGAAATCCGCATGGCATTGTGGGAAATCACTCAAACCCCTTCGTTCGGAGTCAGCTCCAGGAAAATCTCCGTTTGGAGGGGTACAGAAGCCCTACCCCTTCCCCTACCCTTCCGCGTTAACTGGGATTGGGATACCCCTACCCCTTCACGTGAACGCGCAAAATGGAGGGGAAGGGCCAAGGGGTTGGTCCAAGGGGTGAAATGGGATTCGGCCTAAATGTCTAAGGGAAGGGATGAGTGAACCTCCTGCTATTGGGTGTTTTCAGGGCAGTGGTTTGTTGCACTGTTTTTGTGATGTGCCATAATGAACATGCCAAAAGGTTTAAAATATGAAAAGCAAGGTAGTCTTATAATCACTGATTAAAGATACAAATACAACATCTTCCAACTTCTGTTACACTTCTAACCCCTTCTAGCACACACTTGCATATTATTTGAGTGAACTCTTGACTGCTTTTTGGACACATCTCTTTGTAACATGCAGCAATGACTGGTCAGTTGTTGTGATTGCCTGGGTAAGATATTGCCTGATGATTCTTTTTCGAACAGTAATCTGAAATAAATTCATTTATTTTTAATGAGCGAGTTTAAATCATAACTAACAAAAGTATTAGAAACTCACTTGTAAGAGGCCAGGAATAATGTCTGGCAGCAGCTGATGAAGAGAATCCTTGGCAATACGTTCAACGACTTTTGTCTGCATTTTAATAGCTGCCAGGTTGATGGGGTAGTCTGCAGTCTGCACGATGGGACACAGCACCTTGATGCACTGCTCAGGGTGGATGGAGCCAGCCAGTGTGGATGCAGACTCTTCAGCAGCTCTTACCACCTGGAAATACAGCAGGGAGCAAGATATGCAAGTTTCTGTAGGTTCACTCAATTAACTTTTCCTTATATAAAATAATCTAACCTAGTATTCAAGCTAAAATACTGTTTAAATAACCATTATATACACACACCTAAAAGTCTTAGGAATGCATCAGTTTAAAAAAAACAAACAAACACGACTCAGGTGAGTAAACACAGTGATTGTACGAGATAAACTGTCAGGGTGTTTATCTTGGCTGCACAGTTGGTACCCTATGGTGCATTCATTTATTCATGTTTTAGGTGCTGCATGTGTAAGCAGTAACCTAGGTGCTCTGTGTTCACTGGTGCATGTATTGATGCAATTTTACCTGGGAAGACACCTGGCTGGTTAATTGCTGTTTCAATCGCATAGCTTCTGAGAAAAGCCTGGCTTGCTTTCTCCGAATTATGCAGTGACATATGTGCAGACCTGATTATGAAAAGGTTGCTGCCTTTCCTAAATCAGGTCCATGTTAACTTGGACTGAAGGTGATTGTTTTTAAGAAGCACATTTATACAGTGGTGAATAAAAAAAAAATCAAGATGAGCAAGCCCTAGATAACTGGTGAAGTTCATCCTGAAATAAAGGTTAAGGATACTGCTTTATTTTAAAATGTACACTGCCCACCCAACAAAGTTGAGGAAAGAAAAGTGTTTATAACCTCCTTGTGAGAATCTTTGTGAGCCTCTAATGTCTTCATGATGGTGAGTTCTGCATAGTTCTTGAAGCGGCCTGGCTGAATCCTTAGGATTTCTTTTAGAACACGTAGAGCCATCGCTCGAATAGTGTGCTGTAAGAAAGAGCAGAATGTAAATTACCAAGTCAGTGGGGGGGTTGTTTGTTGAGTAAGTAAACAAACAAACAAACATGCAAACGGCATACAATGCTAGTATCAGAGTGGAGAACTGTATTTACATACAACAAAACAGCAGTCAGTTTTTTGGAGAGAAAAATTCTATGACGAGAAATTCTCATGTATGCAGAATAGAGCAGCTGGCATTCTCCTCCTCCCTAACTTTGCAGTTATAAGGTAAAGGAAGCACATTTTACTTAATACACACTCAGACTGGCAAATGTTGTGTAACAGGAGAGATTCAGCTATCAGATGAGAATTCCAAACTTAGATCGTGATCAACATGTACGCTTGCTCATCACAGCAAAGTGTAGATGGCTATTTAGATAAAGTCTCACATCTTTGTCTCCAAGTGTTTCCAGGAGCAGCAGTAGGATAGTTTTAAAATGTTCATCCCACACAGCTAGGCTGTCTTCTCGGGTGATCTTCAGCAGTTCCACCAATGCTCCTTTTCTCTCCTCTACTCGCTCATTGTGATTGGACAGCTCTTTCAGCAGGTCTGCCACCAGGTCTAAGTAATCCAAAGCAAATTCAATCAAAATACAGGACAAACCAGACAAGGGACCTGACTTTCTCCTTTATTTAGCTACCGGGTCCCATTTGTAGACACATGTCAACAACTAGGACTAGTATTTCCTTGGATTTTTACACTCCTGTTTGTACAGCTAGATATTACTCCAATTATATTAGACATATCCAGGTTCAAGCTCTGTTAGTTTTTGCCTACAGCAAAAAAAAGCAATGATATAAAGGCAGAAGTTAACGCAGTAATAAAAGAGCCACCACCAAAATTTCTATGTTGTTACTGCACGATATTAGTGATTCAAGCACAGAAGCAGCCATGCCACCAAATACGAGATGCAGTAAATGGAAAACAGTGGAATGAAGCAGATTGACAAAGGACAAAACAGAAGTGCCGATATTTTTTGCAGGGAGGATTCTAATTGAGTCGGCCTTTACCAGGAGCAAAGCCCTTGGAGAGCACCATCTTGTTCTCACTGCACTCCTGCCGACGGCCTGTAGAAAGGGAAGGAGAGGAGGAGGGAGGACAGCAGGGATGTGATGACCAATACTTGGTGAAACCCAAGACACCCCTTCAAATCCCCTACTACCCCCTCATGCCTTTATGGAAGAGTACACACAAAAATAAATGTCCTCATTCCTGAGAGAGGGTAGAAAAGCTTATTTTTTTTAAATTCATTTAGAAAATCATTTAATTTTTCAATTTATTAAATCTATATAGTTTGATATAATTGTCTTTCTGAAATCTTCAAGCTCATGCCTCCTTTTCTGCATAATGGCAAGACACTAAGCTACATGATACTTCATTTTGATATTACAATTAATTTTCCAAATGTTACTGTTTTTATATATGGGTCTGTCTCAGAAACTGGGTACTGTGGGGGTCCCCCACTAAATATACTCAGTAAACTATATGGTTTTGAATGGTGATGTTGGTTTTAATTTGAAAAAAAAATGATGAAAGAAATAATACAGATAAAACTAAATCTTTGATGTGAATATTCAGAATTTGGCAAAAATTCTGCAAATTTGTGGAAAAATGGCGGCTTGATCTGGGACATGATAAATGGTTGACTACATCGCATTCCCTTAAAAAGGTTGTAGGCCACTGAAAAGTCTACAGTTATCACTAATTGCATTTTAAGTTGTAACTTTATCCACCTAAGGATTGGTGCGCTCACAGAATAATCAAAACATCATGCAAAATATTTGATCACCGTCGTAACTTCATTTTCCGCATACCCAAAACCAATACGGTCATGTTTTTTGATCTAAACGGAAAGCCTCAGGTTCAAGGTCACTACCTCACCAAAAGTAGTAACTTCAAATCACTACGCCATATAAAAATTTAGTTATAAATCTGCAATTTTGTTTTTTAAAACGAAAGCTGAAAGTTAGGTATAGAATGTGTTTCTTACAGAATATGTTACTATGGTAGCTGGTCTTGTATGAATTTCTGAGCTATAAAATGAGTTGTGGTCTATTTTTTACCGTAGCGTGTTATTTGTGTGTGGGGAAGGACACACATTAACAATTTCCATGTGTAGAATGGAATTTTCCACTCCGGCAGTTAGAAGTTGATCGTGCTTCCATTTGCGGTCTTTCTGTTACACAAGTGATCTGTTCGGATGTTATCACTGAAAAGGTGAGTTGACAGTTTTTTGTTTTAGTCTTGCAGTATAAGGCAACAGAATGTTTCTTTTTCATCTTACTTTCATATTTCATAGTGTTTGCGTATTTTTGGCCAATATTTTGCAACCATGGTCAATTTAGATCAAACTTTTGATAGAATCTACGGCCAGTCATTTTGCCCCACCCCCGCCTCACGCTCTGTCCGGTGCGGTAGCGATGTCCCGTTGCTCGCGCGCTGCAGCAGAGACTCGTGCAACCTTCAGCCAGTACAGTCGCTGTTCTTTTACCACCGCCGTTATTCTCATCTTTCCGGTGTGTTCTTGATTTTTCCATTGTGTCCTATTTCGCCATATCAAATACCCAAAATGTATCATATTATTCATATTTAAGTGAATAAATCAATTCAGTCATCATAACTTGGCATTTTTAACCCAAGCAATCAAAAAGAGGAAATTTATTCAATATTTTCACTCATCTGTGAAGGAGGGGCTTTAATTCTTCATGATGTAGTTATTTTATATGTAAATCAATTTTACAAAAGCATTTGAATTGTAATAAAAAAAAAAATTTCCACAGTGGAGGTCAGATAAAGCAAGATACTATCCTTATTCTTATTAAACATGACAAAAGAAACAGAGTGTTAGGTAAATGCAAAAAAAAAAAAAAGTAAAATTAGAAAATTTATTTTTTGACCACAATGTCCCAAATGAGACACCGGTTTCTGAGAGGGACCCACCTACTTCTATTCTTTAAACATTCCATCTATATATTCTTGATCATTCGATCTACTCTACTAACGTCAACCAATGCTCATATACAGCAAGTTAGATGTGCAAGTGGCTGGACCTATTGTTTGGTTTGTGGCTTAAATGTACTGGACGGTTATTGATAGTAACAGAAATACCACAAAGTGCAAAACTAAAAAACCTCCCCTTTCACACACAACAGGTTTTACATGATATAATGAGCTATTATATGATTTTAAGGGTAGACTATTGCTTGCTGCACTAGGATTTTTTTTCATGCCCTATAAAGTTTTGCTTTGTTGATTTAACACAGACAGCAATGACCATATGAAGTGGTATGGAACAGACAAGGTGAGCGAGCAGAAATTAATTAATGGCAGAGTGAAAACTCACAATCACGGAACTGTTCCACGTCATCGTCAAAGACCGCTTCTTTCAAAGCACTCTTATCATAACCACCAATGGTGTCTCCATAGCCATATGGTGCAAACTCTCGTGTCCTTGGCCCAGCAAAAGAGCGTGGAGAGGGGGTGTTGAGCAGAGATGTCTTGTTATCCAAGGCAGTGCGTCCTCCTTCAACTATATCCAAACCTAATCGGGAATCTGACCCAGGTGATGCAGTCTCCCTGCCAACCTGGAAGAAAGTTGTATTCATAAAACAGAATTCCCCCCCCCTCCAAATAAATGCACGAAACGCAAGTATTGCTGTTATAGCTACTGCTGGAATGGAATAAAATAAAGCTAAAAGTAACAGGCTGCAGAAACACTAGGCTATATGCTACTATTTGAATGTATATCATCAAGTAGCATGATAGTTTCTTAATTTCCAGTAATGCTTGTAATTCATGAAGCACTTCATGTTTTAATGTCCAACAGAGCTCTGGTACATAAACTGAGCAAGTTCAGAAGTTGAGAGAGCACCTACCCCATCGTCTTTCTTGAATTCACGTCTGATTGGCTCGTTAAGGTCCTCCTCACTGCGATATCTAAAGCTCTGGATGGCTTCTGTAACACCACGCAGCGAACTGTAGATTTCATCAGAGTTCAAATTCTCCGTGTCATACTCTAGCATACTGACCAGGAGAAAAGACAGAAAAAAAAATGACAGTGTTATGCTGTATATATACAAAGCATGAAGTCACTGAAGAGTGAGGATCATGGGCTTACCACACAGTGATTAGCTATATGCGCAATCAGGTGAAATGAAGAACAAGAATTAAAATATGCCCTTGTTAATATTGAAATGAATTCGATTAAAAGCGCATGCACTATTTTAGAGACAAAAGTTACAGAGGAAATCTTGGACTCCTCAGCACAAGCTGAACAGGGATCAATCAAATGTTATTCAGTCCAAATCCAATATGCTGGATTAGGGTCATGATGTCACAGACTATTTTACTCGACTCAAGGTTTACACGCTGATTTTATGAAGTTCTTAAGACAATTTTCAAGAATTTTGTGATAGGGCTTGTTCTGAGTGGGTGGGGTCTTGGCACCCATGCTGCCCCCCTCGCTACGATAGCCTAGTGGCTGATTTACCTGGGGGAGAATGCGCAGCGCAGGGCCCTGAGGGAAGGGGCAGGGACTGAGGGCTGAGATGGAGGAGGTGCTGGGTGCTTTGAGAACCCATCGACACTCCAACCCCACAACCGACTGTGCCCAATGATCAGCCACACACACACAGAGAGAGAGAGAGAGAGAGAGAGAGAGAGAGAGAATGGGGCAGGAGAGGAAATAAAATAGGACAAGAAATAAAATATAAATAATAGGACAGGAGAATGGAGAGGGAGAGAATAGAAAAAGGAGTGGAAATTGGAGAAGAGAGGAAGTGTAAAGTGGGGAATGGAAAGAAGAAGAGAGAAAAAAGGCTATACTTGGAATGTTTGAGGTTTGCGTTATGTACGAGTTAAGGCGTTTTAGAATTAATTAGAAACTGATAAACTAACAAGTATTTCAAGAGAGCTACAGTTAATGCTCACCTATCTAATAAAAAAAAAACCACCCTTAAGAGCACAAACTTACGAAGGCCTGATTATAAATCAGCACTGTAGATTTACAATAAATAAGCAATTTCACTCATGTCAAGAACACATTTCTGAAGTGCATTTGAGAACCCATTTTTAAAGTCAGTAAAGGTATTGTGAGAAGGATTAAAGAAAACAAGAATGTGTGACTTGCCATGAATATAGTATCCACTACATTTCCATGCCTAAAGTGCAATCATGCATTATTGTGCTGGTGAACTGTGAATTGAGAGGGAGAGCCAGGTTACCTTGGTGAAAGGCCAGTGTGAGAGGAGTTAGTGGGAGAAGTGAGGGGGCTCGTCCTGCTGGACGGATGCCTGGGTGGTGTACGGCCAATTGTGTTGCTGGGAGAACTCTGTATGAACAAGACAAAGGAAAATAAAACAGTAAACCTGTACTCAGGAACCACAAGTGGAAAAGCAAACATCAAGTTTGATCAAGACAGCCTGTGACTAGAATAACAGGAGACATGATGACAGGATGCAGAGTAACATGTAAAATCAATGAAGATGACCAGATGGCCAGTGACCATAATGAGGTCACTGTGTAATCTAATAAATACATGACTGGCATTTACCACTCCACTGGTGCTGCTGGAGTTCTTCAGGTGGGTGTGGAGGAGCTTGGTGGCTCCATCCTGGAATGTTTTGGGTAGAGCTCCAAGAAGCATGGTGAATTCAGGTGTGTTTAGCTCAAAGAGAGAGATCAGCACCACCTGGGCAGCCTACCAAAAAAAAATAAATAAATAAAAATTAATGATAATTTCAGAGGCACAACTCGCAGGCTACACCAAGCAAACGTGTTTTGAAATTTAGAAACAATGAAGTTGACAAGTGTAAGTATAATACAGAAAGGGAAATAGTCAGAGAGGCGATCCACAAAGCTTCTCACAAACTGAGGAAATGCTAAGGAGTACTTTGTACAAGTCAAAAAATCGTAACTTGTGCATTCTATTGTAAATTTCCTATCACAGCTTACTAGTTATTACACAGACATGCAAACAGTTTACATTGTTATTTTGTCAGAACAAACGTGTGTTAGGAAAGAAAGAAAGAATGATAGTTCTTGTGCTTTGGAGGCTTTTGCATCGCCTTACAGCCATCACAAACTGAAGACACTAAACAGCAAAATACAGCAGAACTCAAGTTCGAATTTTGTCAGTCTGAACCCCTCCCCCCTCATCAAAAGGATATGTTATCAAAAGAACCAAAGAACAAAAGAATCTAAGCATTGTGATGCTGAGGGATCATTGTGTGAGACTGTGGGATGCAGGTTAGAGACAGAAAGGCCACGCTCATGTGAGGGTTAGAGATCGTGGGGTATGCTATTTGGCAGTTATGCTGACAGGAGGGCACTACCTGCTTACACCTTTCCTCCAGATTACCCTCTCCAGGTAACACGGCTGTAGTGCTTGGTCTGCCTGAAAACTCCTCACTCGCCCAGTTATGAAGGGTCTAGGCCACAGCGCAAATATAAGACAATAACAAAGACTGATCGCTAACTTGAAGCCTGTAGGCTCTTGACAGGGGAAAGTGTGTAGATCTTGCACTACTGAGATGTCCAGCAGATGACAGCAAACCAACCCTTGGCCTAACGCTGACAAACTAAAAACATAGTCAGGTCCATAAATATTTGGACAGTGGTGTAATTTTGCCTCTGTACACCACAATAATGGATTTGAAATGAAGCAATCAAGATGTGATTCAAGTGCAGACTTTCAGCGTTAATTCAGGGGGTTTAACAAAAATACTGCATTCAACCATGAAGGAATTACACCATTTCAATTTTTACAGTTCCTCCATTTTCACAAACTCTAAAGTAGCTGAACAAACTAAAAATGATAAATAAGGATTATTTTAAATACTTGCAGGGTGCGATTTGTCAAAAAACCAGAAGGGGGGATGTTTTTTTTTTTTTTTTAATCATGAAACGTCACAACATTAAGGTAACAATAGGCTAACAGCTCAATAACATCCGATGATATCAAATGAATAACACTAAATGAAAACGAACACTAAACCAGAGATAGTAAATTCATCTTCCTATCTCTCTGACTAAATACACGAACACTAACACACAACAAAGTTCACATGGCTTGTCGCGTTGCTGTGATGTTTCTCTCCCTCCGGATGAAATGGACAGTGACTCGAAAATCACTAAAATACATGAATACTAAATGAACAGTTTGCTCTGATGGCACAGTTCATGTGGCCTTTTCTGCTTTCCCGTCGGTGCGCTATCCGCCGCGTTTCGCCCTTCTTTAATCCACATTTCTGCGAATTTCTCAGCAGGGAAGGAACGCACGTCTGGCCCACTGACAGCGAGGAAAAGGCGGCTGTCAGTCTGGATACATTCATTCTGTTGCGCTCATCAATAAGGATGTGATTCATGGCGCTAAATCCACGTTCACACTCTGGATATTGTTATTATCTACAATGCATCTATTTGCTGGGGACGTTCGTGAACATCAAAGCTGCCACTTCGGGTCATTTTGAAAGTGAGTGCAATGTAGACCTTAGAAAACTGTGTCACAACATGTCTGTCATGTCAACTTTTTTTTTGGTTTGTTTGTTTTATTGACGGGGTTGTCCCTGAGGATTTTTTTTCAGCAGAGATAAAAACCAGAGGGGGGGATGATCCCCACCATCCCCCCCAGCAAATCACACCCAGAATACTTGGATGCAAATCCTTCAATGACTGCCTGCAATCTGTAATCCATGGACGACGACATCAAATGCTGAGGTTCCTCCCTCGAAATGCTTTGCCAGGCCTTTACTGGAGCTGCCTTCAGTTGCTGCTTGGTTGTGGGTCTTTCTGCTTTCAGTTTTGTCTTCAGTAAGTGAAAAGCATGCAACTGGGTCGAGGTCAGGTGACTGACCCGGCCATTTAAGAACATTCCATTTCTCTGCCTTAAGAAGCTTTTGGGTTGCACTGGCTTTGGGTCCTTATCCATCTGTGCTGTGAAATGCCGACATCAATTTTGCAGCATTGGACTGAATCTGAGCAGAAGGTATAGCACTTTACATTTCAAAATTCATCCTGCAACTTCTATCAGCGGTCACATCATTAATAAACACTAGTGACTCTCAATTCCACTGGCAACCACACATGCCAATGCCATAACACTGCCTTCACCATGTTTGACAGAAAATGCTGTATGCTTTGGATCATGAGCCCTTCTTTTTTCCCTCCTCTATCCTCTTCTTTTCCAACAATCCTGGTACAAGTTCAATTTTGGTTTCATCTGATACATCTTGATTGCTTCATTTCAAATCCATTGCAGTGGTGTACAGAAGCAAAATTACAAAAATTGTGGCACTGTCTAGATATTCATGGACCCGAGAGTGTGTATAAAAATTTGCACACCTACTCATTCATAGGTTTTTCTATATTGTAATTATTTTGTACATTGTAGAATACTAAAGACATCAAAACTATGAAATAAACATGGATTTATGTGGTAAACAAAAAAAGTGCAAAAAAAGGTTTCCTATTTTCAATTCTTCAAAGTAGCCAGTGTTTACCTTAACACTTTGCACACTATTGGCATTATTTTAACCAGCTTCATGAGGTAGTCACCTGGAATGTTTTTCAATTAACAGGTGTGTCATCAAAAGTTAATTAGCGCAATTTCTTGCCTTCTTAATGTGGGAGTCCATCAAACAGTAAAATAATAACACAGCAAATAGCCCTATTCAACAACTGTAGTAATCCATTTTATGTCAAGAACCGCTCAACTAAGTAAAGAGATATGAAGAAAAACCACTGAATTAGATGTCCAAACTTTTGACTAGTAAAATAAAGTTAATAAACCACACGTTTTTGCTATAAGACATTTGAGTTTGAAATCAAAAGATGGAGATTTAAGCTTTCATTTCCTGATATTTAAACATAGTAGCTTCGGTGGCATAACACCTAATTTTTAGGTAAGCAAAAGTATTGCAACAGAGTTGTTACAATAATAGTTACAAGTAGCAGTGTGTGAAGTCACGCTTGATATTTGGTTGCATACCAACTGCATCAAACCGGCAAACCAATGACATCAAACTGTTGCATTCTTCATTTGTGATGCTTTTCGAGGCTGATAGCGCAGCTTCTTTCAGTTGTTTGTTTCAGGAGGTTCATCCCTTCAGTCTCCTCTTCAGGAGGTGAAATTCATGCTCAGTTGGGTTAAAGTCTTGCGTCTGACTGGCTACTCTAAAACCTTTCACTTTTATCCCCTGATGAAGTCCTTTGCTGACAGTGTATTTTACATCACTGTCTTGCTGTGTGATAAAGTTCCTTCCAATTAGATTGGCTGTGTTTCTCTGTCAGACGTTTCTGTAGACTTCTGAATCAATAAAGATGGGTGAATGCATTCCAGAAATAGCCATGACACTTACCTCCACCATATTTTACTGATGAGCTCATACATTTGGGATCATGAGTAGAGCCTTTCCATCTCCACACTTTGGCCTTCCCATCACTTTAGCAGAGATTAATCTTGATTCTAGAACTAGCTCGTCTCCATTTCTTTGCGGATCCTAATCTGATCTTCAGGTTCTTAATGCTGAGGAGTGGTTTACACCTTCTTGTATAGCCTCTACATTTCTGTTCTTTAAGTCTTTTTGGAACACTGGATTGTGATATCTTCACCCCTGCCCAGAGGAGGTTGGAGGTGAAGTCACTGACTCTAGTTTTTGGGGTTTTCTTTCTCAGTACTCGCAATGTTTCACTCATGAACTGCTGCTGTTTTTCTTGGCCAACCACTTCCATGTCTGGTTGCTGGTACACCAGCTTTCCCCCCGCCTTGCTTTTTCAAGACATTCCAAATTGTTGTACTGGTTATGCCCAACGTTAGTGCAATGGCACCGATTCATGTTGCCTCTTTTCTCAGCTGTAAAATAGCTCGATTTTCCCAGCTCACTGGTTTTCATGTTGGTTTATCCACAACCAATATAATTAAACTAACGGGCACACCTGGCCAGTCGCATGTTCCAATACTTTTGATCACTTATCTCAATTATGGGTGGGTTCAAACAAAAGGTGCCATGCTCTAGGTTGTTTAGCACCTCTAGATGTAAATATCAGAAACAAAAGCTGAAATTCTGACCCATCATCTCATTCATCTTTTGATCTCCAAAAAATATTTTCACTGTATAGCAAAAACAAAAGAATTGGTTTTGCTGTTCCAATACTTTCAAAGGGGACTAGGTACAAATCTAATATTTTAAGTACATCCATCTGGTGGAAACATACCTTCCTGACATCAGAGCTTTTGGGTTCTGTGGTCCAGGTTATGATACGGGACACAGCTAATCTTGTCTCACTGGAATTCACGAAGTCTGCAGGGTCCATCTGCCTTGCCAGGGACTCAATGTACTTCAAGATGGCTACCTTAACCTGCAATTTAAAAACTGCAACACTCAATATACCCAGCCCAGACAAATACTTACTCCTAACTAAATATAATAATAAAAATAGGATCTATTCAAATCAAGTACCTTCAAGTTGGGAGTTTGTGTCTGATCAACAATAAACCTCATAAGAATGTTAAATTGTTGGTCGAATGGGAAAGACTCGCTGCATGGCAAAAATAAAAATGATAAAAAGCCCTTTAAAACAAGCATTAAAAAGAACAAGCACATAAATTAAGTCTGTTTAAGAGTTGCATCTAACCGAGTAACATCCAGAGCCTTTTGGACTTTGGCCTGAACTGAACCCAGAAGATCAGCACCCATCTTCTTTAGCAGCTGAGTGAGCAGGACAAAAAGCCAGTCCTGAAGGTCCTCTCGATGAACAGTGATGAAGTCTACCAGAGTCTCCAGGAACATGCTGAACACCTGAGACACAAAATACACTAAGTAGATCCACATACATTAACACTGTATAAACTTAAGTCCTGAAGATAATAAACAAGAAAGAACAACGTTAAGCAATCTAAACTGGAAAGATGGCATCATAGCTATTATGTAATAATGAAAGTTTAACCAGTATAATGTAAATTTAAAGTGGGGCAGGGAGAAACCAGACAAGCTTCACTTACTCTCTGTTATTAACACCCAGACCAAGGCAGAACATGCAAATAATAAAAACACTGTTAGTGAGCACCAATCAACTTTCATAAAACATTTTGTAGAGCTGTGCTTTTAGTATTCCTCCAAAATCTTTAACCCGAGCAAGAGACTTCACAAATCTTTAATACAAAGTCAGTAAATAATTACAAGCCACGTGCCATTGCTCCTGTAGGTTACCTTGCTATGAGGATCTGCAAACATCCTCGTGAAGATCTCACATAATCTTTTCATCTCCACTCGGCTGCCAAAAATATATCCAAGTACACATGTAAGGAAGTGAACTGTGACTCAAATCAGTCTTGGTCATTACAGATAATTAAATCACACCAGTGCAACATCCATTCTTTTATATGAGTGATTCCACGCTTATGGGTACTGAAATGGGGACATGAACTTATTTTTAAAAATTCACCTAAAACCATTTCTTTTTTTTACCATCAGGTCACAAAACATGCAATCTTTAATGAATGATATGTTAAAAGATAACTTTAATTCTCTGAGATGTAATAAAAACATATTTATATGCCCAAGTCAGAACGTAACAGAAGTGTTGTGGACATATATATTCTCAATTTTAACAATGTAGAATTACTTTTTGAAACATAGGAAGGTGATGTTTTAGCAAATATAATTAATAAACATGTGTAGTAGAATAAACATACACATTCTTTCAATAAGATTAACATGGTATATAGCTAGATTGTAATTAATTTGTAACAGACGCGAGATGGACAATCGTAACAGAAGTAATGTAACAGACATCATTTTGGAACTCATAGGCTTGACTTTGGCATATAAATATGTTTTCATTACATCTCAGAAAATTAAAGTTATCTTTTAACATATCATTCATTAAAGATTACATGTTTTGTGACCTGATGGTAAAAAAAGAAATGGTTTTAAGTGAATTTTTAAAAATAAGTTCATGTCCCCATTTCAGTACCCATAAGCGTGAAATCACTCATATATATATATATATATATATATATATATATATATATATATATATATATATATATATATATAAAAGTATGCCCACTCTCACAGATGTTTTCTAAAGCTACACCAGATGCATATTGTATATTTAATTTGTTAAATAGGATACTGACTGCATAGACGTTCACTTTAGTATAGTTTAGGCATACCTAAGGACACGCTGGCTCTTAAGTAGGTTTTGCAAGCCCAGGAGTCCTTCCTTTCTCTCAGACCAGTTGGAGCTGGCACAGTGGTTAAGCACCTCAGCAACATCCTCGGTCTGCCGGAGATAGTGTGGAATCCCACCATTACGGGATCCATATGAGCGTTCAGAGCATGCACTCGATGCATCACTGTTAGCATCGTCATCCGAGTACATCCCTGGAGACTCGTACCGCCTTCTCATAGGTTTACGCTGTGAAAAAGAGCACAAGATGCTACAGAAACTGACACTAGAATAAAATAAATAAGTTATGAAAATTTAGACAGTCAGGTGGGGTTACTCAAAGAATAAATAAATCACCATGCACAACAATATCTTCTCCTCTTGCCATGAAAAGCCATGCAGGATACAGCACGTTTAGATAAAGCACTGGAATTGATATCCCCATGTTTGTAATGCTTTTTTAGGAGTTGGTGTGGAAATTGAACATTTTCTGAATATGACCATTTAGAGGAGGAGAGTACTACATACACCAAATCAGCCATAACATTATGACCACTGACAGGTGAAGTGAATAACATTGATTATCTCATAAGTGGCACTTGTCAAGGGGTGGGATATATTAGGTAGGAAGAGAACAGTCAGTTCTTGAAGTTGATGTGCTGGAAGCAGGAAAAAATGGGCAAGCATAAGGATCTGAGGGAATTTGATAAAAGACAAATTGTAATGGCTGGATGACTGGGTCTGAGCATCTCCAAAATGGCACATCTTGTGGGGTGTTCCTGAAACCTGAAAAAGTTAAATGCTGACCCCTTTCCATTTTAGCCAGCATTAACTTTTTCAGCAGTTTGTGCTACAGTAGCTCTTCTGTGGGATTGGGCCATATGGACTAGCCTTCGTGCCCCATGTGAATTAATGAACTTTCGACACCCATGACCCTGTCGCCAGTTCACCAGTTGTCCTTCCTTGGACCACTTTTGGTAGGTACTAACCACTGCATACTGGGGATGCCCCACAAGATGTGCCAATTTGGAGATGCTCAGACCCAGTCATCTAGCAATCACAATTTGGGCCTTGTTAAAGTGGCTCAGATCCTTACTCTTGCCCATTTTTCCTGCCTAGTATATCCCACTCCTCGACAGGCGCCATTGTAGTGAGCTCAATGTTATTCACTTCGTCTGTCAGTAGTCATAATGTTATGGCTGATCAGTGTATATTACAGTGATAATTCACATAGGGCTATACATATTACCTATTGATAAAGCACGCATTTCACAGAAATAATGTCATTGCTTAATAATTAAAATATTAAAGGAAACAGATTTGAGAAAAGATACATAAAGCTATGTACAGATATGTAAAGATGTGTCTCCTCTGAAAGTATTGGACTGGCAAGACCAGTTAGACACTGAAAACATTTAGGTTTGAGATAAAAGATGAATATGAGACAATGGATCAAAATTTCAGCTTTCATTTCCAGATATTAACATCTAGATGTGTTAAACAACCGGGAGCACGGCACCTTTAGTTTGAACTCCTCCATTTTCAAGTGATCAAAAAATATTGGAACATGTAGCTGACAGCTGTGCCCTGTCTGATTGTTTAAACAATGTCTACTTTTGGTTGAGCCCTGGGTTTCACCTGTGAAGACTATTTTTGTTAAACTGGATAGCCAACATGAACAGAGAGCGGTCTATGGGAGAAAAGCAAGACATTTTGAAGCCGAGACAGCCATCAGACAGGTACTGTAGGTCAAGGAAAACATTGAGAGCTGTGAAGAAAATCCCAAAATAAGTCAGTGACCTCAACAACCTCCAGAGGTAAGAGGTAAAGGTATCACAATCCACCATTCAAATAAGACGTTGAGAGCAGAAATATAGAGGCCAGGCTTCAAGATGCAAACCACTCATCAGCATTAAGAATCTGAAGGCCAGATTAGAATTTGCAAAGAAATACAGAGATGAGCCACAAAAGTTCTGGAACCAAGATTAACTTCTACTAAAATGATGGAAAGGCCAAAGTGTGGAGAAAGAAAGGATCTGCTTATGATTCAAAATGCACGAGCTAGTCGATAAAGCACGGTGGAGGCTTGTGCAAGCAGGGCTGCTTCTGGAACGGGCCCACTAATGATGTGATTCATGATGGTGGCAAAAGAATAAATTCACGAGTGTACAGAAACACTGCCGATTTACAGAGATATGCATTCGGTGTAACTGGGAGGTACTTCATGCAACAAGACAATGACTCAAAACACACTGCCAACACAACACAGGACTTCATCGGAAAACTTGGAATGTTTTAGACTGAATAAAACAAGAAAGGACCACATTTTACATACGATTTTTATTTGTCAGAATGTCTCTGCACAGATGCATTTCGATGTAGTGTCTTCTTCAGTGTGCTTTAGATTAGGTTGTAGACTGGCCAAGTCAGTCACCAGACCTTAACACAACTGAGCATGTATTTCACCTCTTGAAGAGAAGACTGAAGGCAGAAACCCCCAAAGAAAGAACTACTGAAAGATGATGCCTGGAAAAGCATCATAAAAGAAGAATGCAACACGGTCTGGTGATGTCAGTGGGTCTCTGGACTATTGCAAGCATGGGATATGCAACCAAATATTAAAATGTTATTTAAGACTCTCTGTTCCAATTCTTTTGCTCACCTTAAAAAAAAATTGGGTGTTCCGTCACCAAAGCTACCAAAACTTGCTTAACAAATCTAGATTTAAATATCAGGAAACGAAAGCTGAAATTGTGCTCCATCACGTCATTTTTTGATGAATCATACTCAAATGTATCCAGTTCATAGCAAAAATAAAAGAACTGGCCTTGCTGTTCCAATACTTTCAAAGGGAACTGTCCAATATTCTAACGATTTATGCTGACTGTTCAGGATAATGATGAAAACTGAAAAATGATATACGTATTAGAATTGAAAATGCTTGTGGTGGTTTTGAAGGCCTGTTGAAAGCTTGACTCAGTAATGACATGAATGGTATTGTTGATTAGTGAACAGGATGGCAATACAAACAGTGAGTAAATAACTACCTTATTCCTGGAGTCTCCTAACAGCTGAAGGTATTACCAGACAAACAAGAAAGCAAGAGCAAAGAGACATGTATTTCAAAGAGGGCACTGTTTAATGAAAAACAGACATTTTGGAAATTGCACCTGGGTTATGAAAACTGTAGCTACCACGGTGATTTCTGTGGTACTGTATTCATTGGACTATATATTGATTTAGAACCTAAAATCAGAACAAGTTGGGACGGCATGTTGAAATTAAAACTGAAAACCATGATTTGTAAATAATCGGACCTGTATTGCACTCAAAACAATACAACAGCACATTTGATGTTTTACTTCATGATTTTTTTCCCCCCAAAATAAACACATTGCAATTTTGATTTTTGCAACACATTTCAAAAAAAGTTGAGGCAGTAAAGCATTTACTACTTTATAATGTTGGCATTCTTTTTCACAACACAAAGTATGTTTAGGGACAGAAGACACCAACTGACGATCCATTTCAGGCAATATTTGTCCCATTCTCCCTGCAAACAGGTCTCAAGGTGTGCAACAGTACAGGGTCGTCACTGTCATTTTTTAACTTCAAAATTTGCCACACATTCTCTATTGAGGACAGAGAGGACGGACACCCTCCCCTTTCACAGCCATGCCTTTGTAATGTGTGCAGAATGTGGTTTTGCATTGTCTTGCTGAAATATCCCTGGGAAAGATTTTGTCCTTGAAGGAAGAATATATTGCTCCAAAATCTTAATGTACTTTTCTTCATTAATGCTGCCATCACAGAAGTGTAAATTACCTTTGCCAAGGGTACTGACAACCCCATACCATGACAGACCCTGACTTCCACTGTGTGAAGGTCCCAGATGCCTCCGAGCTCAGAGAAGCTGAAGGCATTTCAGGACACAGTTAACTAGGGGTGTGCAAAATAATCGTCATGACAATGCATCGCGATACTAACTTTCACGATATACTGCATCGATTCTTGACGCCAAATATCGATTATTAATTTTAAAAAATGAATAAATAAAATTGTATGAATGGTTGGCGAACATCAGCTAAAAACAAGTAGAATACAACTTCCAGTCCTGTAGATGTCGCCGTGGAGTTTTTGACGCCCGCTGCCTTCATGCCAGTGGCATTTCCAGCGGCGGGCTACTGCGACCTAGACATTCTGCATAGACATCATATGCGACTGCGACTCTGTTTACAAATCTCGCTGGAACAGCGCGCACGACATGCTTGAGCGCTTTTTAGAGCAACAGCCTGCCATCCACGCTGCACTCCTGTCTGCAGAAATACATAAATCTGAGAAGGACATCTGCACACTCACCGAGTCTGACATAACTGCTGCGGTACTACAACATGCTAAAAGAAATATGCTTAGTGAGTGTATTGTTTCCTAATTTGAGGATGCTCCACAAACTATAAATGCATAAGGCATTTAAATATAATGTAAAGTAATGTAACAAATAATATAATGATGATGATAATTTAATGCACTGAGTAATATAGTATATATATTTTGATATTTATTATTGCCTTGTCCTCCCATACTGCAGGTGCTGCAAAGAAATTGAAAACTGCTGCTATTAGTTTTCTTTTATTATTTTTAGTTTTATAAATCCTATGCAATTTTTGTCATTAGTGTGTCCACTTGTTAAGTATGGAAACAGTAATATTCATTTTAATGGCAACTACCTCCAAAGTCGTTTCAATAAATTCAGTTATGAACCGAGTTGCTCTGAGTTATGCATCAATTGGAGACACTATCCAGATCGTACACAGCCACTGGTAATTATGCTCTTTTTTTTTTTTTTTTTAACATTTTCACTGAAGTATGTTGAATATATCGCAATGCATCGCAATAATTCAAGAATCGTGATGCATCGTGATAGTATCGCATCGTAGCATGTGAATCGTGATTCGAATTGAATCGTGACTTCTTTGCCAATACCCACCCCTACAGTTAACATAAGGCTTCCTTTTTGCACAGTAAAGTTTCAACTGCCGTTTGTGGATGCAACTCCATATCATCGTGCTTGACAAAGGTTTGCCAAAGTAATCCTAAGCCCATGTGGATCAGATATAGATGAATAATGGTTCTTGATGCAGTGCCGTCTGAGGGATCGGCAATCACGGGTGCTCAGCTTACGCTTGCACCCTTGGCCTTTACGCACCAAAATCCCTCCAGGTTCCTTGCACCACAGAGGATGATGTATCCAAATCCCTTCCTCCCTTTCTTTGAGGAACATTGTTTTTAAACAATGCAATTTTCTCACACACTGGTTGACAAAATGGAGATCCTTGGGCCATCTTTGCTCCTCAAAGACTAGGCCTTTCATGTATACCGATTTTGTACCAAATCATGATCACAATCACCTGCTGCAAATCACATAATTAACGGTTTTACCTCATTACT
Source organism: Neoarius graeffei (assembly GCF_027579695.1). Taxonomy (NCBI): domain Eukaryota; kingdom Metazoa; phylum Chordata; class Actinopteri; order Siluriformes; family Ariidae; genus Neoarius; species Neoarius graeffei. The sequence continues at coordinate 50,620,713 of NC_083577.1, read as the reverse complement.
GGCCCTAAACTGCCCCATCCCAAATAATTTTTTTCAGAAGAAAAGAAGCGTGTCACATGCACACTCAAGCACAGTGAAATTCGTCCTCTGCATTTAACCCATCTGAAGCAGTGAACACACGCATGCACATCCACAAGTGAGCAATGAGCACACACACATACCCAGAGCAATGGGCAGCTATGCCACAGCACCCAGGGAGCAATTGGGGGTTAGGTCCCTTGCTCAAGGGCGCTTCAGCCCAAGGCTGCCCCACGTTAACTTAACTGCATGTCTTTGGACTGAGGGGGAAACCCACACAGACACGGGGAGAACATGCAAACTCCACACAGCGTCGGCCGCTGGGCTTGAACCCAGAACTTTCTTGCTGTGAGGCGACAGTGATGACCACTACACCACCACACAATTATTTGTTTTACCTCATGACTGGCCCTAAATTGCCCTGTGCCAAATTATATTTTTAGAATGTGTTAGAGGCCTGAAATGCAGGAATGGATGTATATTCATAAATGAAATCAAGTTGATCAGATAAAACATGAAATATCTTGGGTTCATACTGTTTACAAAGAAATACAAGTCAAAGTAAATTTAGAAAATCACTGCTTTTTTTTTTCATTTGCGTTTGCCATACCATTCCAACTTTTTCTGATTTGTAGTCATATTAAACCATTAAAAGTGCTTTGAAGGACTTAGCATCCAAAAAACACTTTTGTTTCTGTTTGTAAAGTAGCCTGTAGAGGAGTTTCTACAAATGTGTTTATCTGTTTTCACCTTGCATTATGACTGCATAAATATATTTAATAAACACTAAGTAGAAAGATCGGAAACAACTGAATGACACACAATTTCAGTTTTGAAATGAACACGTACAAAAACACCTTAACAGTGTAATATCAAACTATACAGAAAAGGTCTCTTACTAAAGCATCGGCCACAGCTGCCTCAACCTCGGTCCCTGTATTCAGAACTCTCATGGCATTGACGGAGGCAGAAATGCGAGCTTGGTGGATTAGCCCAAATCGATCTGAATGTGGGGACAAAACACCAGGAGAAGAGTTAATCGGGGAGGAGCCAAAATAAAGATACAAGTTACTTACCTCACCAGTGACTTAAGAGAAAGGAATCAATGTGCAAATGCAGAACACACAAAGCCCAAATAACCAATATAAAATCACTTAGTATAAAGAAAGCACCTAGAAAAGAGAAATTGATCTAGGAGAGAGATAAACTGAAATTAAGTCCAGGCAATTGTAACCCATATTTCATAATTTTACAGCAAAATCAGTGGCATGTGGCATCAGGCTCTTCAGTAAAATGACAACCTAAAAACCAAGTAAAACCAAGTCAGAATAAACACAAATATTAATTTAATATCTTGTATAGGAGCTACACACTACACCTCTGCCTTTACAGAAAGCACAATATTCATGAATTTCAGCTAGAAAAATGTGCAACACCTCACACCAGTTAAATCACAAATGACAATGCAAGACAACTGAAATTTAATAAATAAATAAAATAAAGCCTTCTTATATGCTAATAATGATGGCCCAGAAAATCAGTATGGCACAAACACAACACTTTAAAAGAAACCGAATACACGGAGCAGACAAAAAGTAAATTTACACTCTCAAACACTACTCAAATTAAACCCACAGGCAGCAAGTATGCATTATCTAATACAAAAGATGGAAAACAAAACTTCTGAATGAACATGGTACAATGATGTGGGTAAAACTTCACACTTCACCTGCTGTAAAGAATTTAAATTATCAGTATGTTCCATTGATGTCAAGTCTAACAAACACTAAACACGCAACGTGAAGTGTAAAAGTTTCGCCTGAGCGGGCAATGTTAAACCATGCTGACTGGAAGATAGGGAAGGGGGGGGGGGGGGGGGGGGGGGGGGGGGGGGGGGCATGCAGGTCACCTGACTGGGCCACGGGCTCGGCCGTGGACAGCGCACTGGTGGAGCGCGAGTGGCGTCGGGACGCTGCAGGGACAGAATGAGGGTTAGTGTTGCACGACACCAACACCCTGCTATCCCAGGCAGCAAAAAGATCACATTCTCCCACCAAACCCAAAAGCTATCCAACTACAAGAGACAAACTAGACAACAAATGACCAAGCAGTATGAGAGAAGTGACATGTACTGTATCCATTTGCTACTGTAAAGCAAAATGGCAAGCAGCAGAAGCAGATTGGTAATGAACGCATAATACGACGAGGTGTACATTGCAGTACACTTGCTGCCCTTCTCCCCCCTTCTATGCTATTTTTCACTACACAACTGGACAACTTCAATACTTATCCTTACCCTAATAAGTAACCGTCAATTACATACATATATCAACTGTCGAAGAAATGTGTTGGGGGAAAAATAAAATTTAAAAAAAAATTCAGCTTCACAAACATTAGTGCATGCAAAACAAAGCAGGCAAGACAGAAGTATAGATCGAGTGGGCTTTGTGCTGGGACAATTTATCATAAGGTGGAAAAATATTTGAGAATGCCTGGGCAGTTACTTGGGTACTGATGATTTCAGGACAGTGCGTTATAAGGTAAAAGTTGATATGAAGTGCTGAGCCATCGGTGCCAGGTCCAATTTACTCACCAAGAGGAGTGAAACCCCGAGCAGGGCTGGTATCGCGGCTGCTCTCGCGACTCGTGTTACGGCTGCAGCCCTGACTCATGCTGGGGCGCGGGATACGACTGCTCCGGGCTAGCATGCGGTAACGAGAAGCAGCAGGAAGAAGAGCTTTACCACACAGCTCAGCTGTTAGAACACAGGTTAGCACTTTAGTCAGGCTGCCATAACGCCACAATTAGCAGGAGAAAAAAGTGTTGGGAAGAAAGGGGCTTGGCAACAAACCTGGTGTTTCATTTCAAAAGTTAGACATAAAAGCAAAAGCGGACCACTTCGTTTTAGGTTAGCATTAGTCTGCCAAGACAATTATGGTAAAAGATGCTCTGCAACATCAACCAGCAAGAACGCATCAAAACAAAATCTACTGGTCAGAACTGGTTAGATCACACACAGTGATCACAAAGCTGATTGACAAATGTGATAAAAAGCATAAAAAGAAGCAGCTGGTTAATCATCCTTACCATTATTCAGTAACAGGTAAACCAGTTAAAAGAACAAGACAGCAGTCAGAAGCTAGTCACATAGTAACAGCATCAGCATCTTAATCAAACAGTCTGTACCAAAAGCTGAGCATTTTTCCTTAGAGAGGCATCTCACCACTCTGCATTGATGAGTTTCTAAGGAAGAAATGATACTGCAGAGACTACATCTGTGATTCATGGCATCCTTAAGTAATATTTATTGGTTATACAGCATACACAAACTATAAAATGTTAAATTTCAAAATGCAACCGGTTTAAACACTTTTCAAGCACATCCTAGTTTGAGGCTAAAATAAAGGTGAAAAAAATCGTGACCTCAGATGCGTCTCAAGAATCCACTTTAGATCTTTAAAGATTCACATTTTGTTATGAACATTTAGATCTCTATGATTTGAGAGCTATGAGACACCATGTGCATCCTTACCTATGCCCAGTCTGCTTGGGCTGGTCTCTCGGCTGCAGCCCTGGCTTCTTGGGATCCTTGCTCGTTTGTCTGAGGGTGTAGAAGCCACAGCTGTAGTGCGTGAGACTCTGCCATATGTGTGGCCCAGCAGCTTTCCTGGGGAACTAGAACGGCTGCCAGCTACAAATACCAAAGCCAGAAGGAAAGCATAAGTATAACGTACCCATTTTCTGTGCACAGCAGTCTGTGAAAATTCTTCAGTCTTCAACAGAGCTACAGAGTAACAGTGCTGCACATAGTTCACAGTCCATTGGTTCACTGATCTTACAAAACACACAAAATGGCAGTGGATACTAGGGCTGCACGATATCAGAAAAATATGCGATATTCGATAACATGACTGAATATCTCGATATCGATATGTATCATGATAATTAAATATATAATGTTTTTCTTACCTCTACTCGCCGTTCTGCCCTGTATCTAGCATTTAAAAAAAACACCCAATGCATCGCTTCCATTCCAACATTATTTTTTATTGGAAAAACATGGCTACACCTGCAATGGTGTCCATCAATCATCTTTAAATCTCTTAATTTTTGTGAGCGCAGCAGAAAATGTCTTAAGTTGAAGTAAACAAAAAACTGAAAACTACATTACATTAACATAAAGCATTCAAAATGGCAATTTCAGCGGCTCCCGGGAGATGAAGGTGAGCGACACAGATTCACCATAAACTCAAACACAATCTGTTAATAACACATGCGGGTGAGAGAGCAGTGGTGTGGGTGGGTGTGGGTGTGTGTGTGTGTGTGTGTGAGAGAGAGAGAGAGAGCGCGGTAGCATGTGTGAGTGAGCGAGCGGTAGTGTGTGTGTGTGTGTGTGTGTGTGTGAGTGAGAGAGTGAGTGAGAGCGGTAGTGTGTGTGAGTGAGCGAGCGGTAGTGTGTGAGAGTGAGAGGTAGTGTGTGTGTGTGTGTGTGTGTGTGTGTGTGTGTGTGAGAGAGAGAGAGCGTGGTTTTATGTTTTTATGCTTCTGTACAGCAGTGTTTGTCCCAGTGAGCCGCCCCACCACTGTTTTACAGGTACATGTCTTGCAAAGTACCTGAGTTTGCAGTACATCACCCCTCCTGAATCCAAAGTGCTTCCAAATAGCAGACATGCATTTTTTTTTTTTTGGAAACCAGTTCCTCCTCACACAAGTTTGTCTCACCACACTTGCTCCCGCCTTCCGCCATCACCACGAGGCTTTTACTTGTTTTGCAATAGGGGGCGGAGTTATCCCGCGGCGCTTGTTGACATTCAAATGTGATTGGATGGCACAGAAAAATGTGCCTTTTATTGAAATTTAAGTAATTTTTGCGGTATGTGTATCGCAAACTATGATATCGTGATATCGATACTTTTTCGATATATTGTGCAGCCCTAGTGGATACCATTTTCACATAATGCATTGTATTTGCTCATCTATAAAGTAGCTATGCCTACATGACAAAAAATGGAAATGAAATATCGACTTTGATGGAAAACTTCTGACTGAAAGCGAGGCTTTTCCTGGACTGTGGGGAAGACTGAGTGATTAAGACAGGATTTGTACAGAAACTATACAAACCAACTCTGAAACAAATACACACAGGCAATAAATAAACCAGGGGGAAAAAAAAACATTTTAAATTAAATCTGGTGACAAAACATCCATCACAACAGCAGAAATAAAGACACAATTTTCCACACTGGGGTGGGGAGGAGAACAACATATGATACGGTATAATTCATGCGTGGTGCTAATTAAGGGGTGGTGAAATATCAGCTATGTGCAGATAAATCTGGGGGCTTACCACCAGTAGGGTTAGCTGATCTGGATCCTTGTGTATGGAGGCACGTCAAAGGATAGGCGATAAGTTACAAAGCAGCTCAGTATGACATGGTCATCCAGCATGCATCAGGCAAAATGTTATTCTTTCGTGCATTAGAGAAGTCTACTCTCAGAAGACACTGCTAAATTGTAATGTACATTAAACATCTTGATCTGGAAGCTCATCTGTGTTACAATAACACAGAAAAAACAGCCAAGAGAGATTATTTTTTCAGCCACAAGGACAGAGGTACCATACTACAAGAGTAAGCTTTTCTGAAAATGAAGATGGTGCTGCCACACTTTCTGCATGGTAGACTGTATAAAAGTGATTCCAGCTGTTAGAATTGCTTGAAGTGTGTAAAAGGTGAGAAAACCAAATAAATGCACTTACGCTGGGACTGAGACACCACTTTAGCTCTGCTTCGACCTCGGCTGTCTGTTACTGTAGTGTTTGCACCAGTAGCGCTTCCGGAGCTTTGTCTTCTGGTGCGCACGCGACCTGCACACAAAACAGGCAGAAAGCATAGCATTAGAGAGAGATGGAAGGAAAAGAGCAAAGCAGTATGGGAGGAATATTGGAAAAAGGAGAAACAAGACTTTATGAACGAGAAGAGACAGACATTAAAAACAGGAAAGCATTTAAGGCAAAGATTTTGAATAGAAAGTTAAGAACAAGGAGTGTGGACATGCTGAGAAATAAATGCCACATGGCATTCAAGTTTATATTCACACATACTGTATGTTATTTACCAGCTAGGAGGTCCGTATTGTGAAATATCGTGACCGAGGTCTTGAAAGTACTGACCGAGGCCCTCTGGGCTGAGGTCATGGTATTTCACCATACGGACCGACCTTAAGCTGGTAAATAATATATTTTTTCTTTACCAAATTCTAACAGAAAACGAGAGCGCCCGAAAGGGAAAACCGAGCCGAGCCGCCATTTTGAATCCTCATTCACGGCTGTAATGCAAATGGCTTCCTCCTCGGTATAGAAGTGCACTTCCATGGCAGGAAAAAAACAAACAAACTACATTTTGCCGCCTATGTAGTCCCCTATTTATACAAAATTGAGTCATTCAGGATTCAGCCATGTTTTTGCTCAGCGTCAGCAACAGTTACAGGTTTTTAGCTTTCTCCTGAAATGTTCTCTTTTATTTCTTTTTCCTCAGGGTAGTAAAACTCGCTTTCGCTCTGAACACTGTCGTTATCACTATCCATGCTGTAAAATTAATGCTATTCTCCTGAGAAATGCTGGCAAAACATTTAAGATTTTTGATAATCTTATAAATAAATCTTATTAAAAAAAAAAAGTTGACCAAAAAAATGCTACGATGTTTGCTGTGAACGAGCAAGTCGCCAGAGGTTCATAACCGGGGTCCGTAATGTAGGATACGGACCTGCTCGCCAACCAATCAGAGTGCAGGATTTGATGGAAACCGGACCTCAAAAAAAATATGCATTATGTTCTGTCATTGAGATAAAGTGGCTAACTTGAAGAATGTTTTCATTCAAAGTTGAGTTTAATTTCACATAATACAAATGTCACATAAGGTAGTGTTTTAGTGATCTGCATCAGCATTATGGAAAGGACCTCAAACTGAGTCTGACAAATGAAACAGAAAAAAATAACTAAGTGTCCAAGTATCCTTGTAAGACAATTTTAGTATAACCTCGAGTAGAAATATTATAATTTCAGACAAATCTCAAGTACAAATAATAGTGCAAAAACATTTGCTCTTAATGATAACTGTAGACATTTTAAAAAAAAAAGTTAATACAATGCCATGGGCTTAGATTTGTGGACAATTTATCTCTAATCCTTTGGTCAAGTAATTGCTCGCCTCAAACAGACTGACAAAAACAGATCCAAGACTCCCAAATTAGAGGAAGCATATTTAAATTCAGAAAATTGCTACTCACTATCAAACCATAATTTTGGATAGGGTTGAGGCATCATGCAGACAAGGCATGCAGAAGTAGAGCCACATGTAACTGCTATTAACATACAGGGGAAACATGAACACTGCCTATAGCCCTCCAAAGGACTTAATTGAGACCAAGACACACATACACACAAATTATAAACACAAATCTTACCATCTATTTTACCAGGTGTACCATCTTTGGGGCAAAACAAAAGCAGGGAAGTGAAGAGAGGAAGTATAAGAGGCAAAGGTTAGAGTCAGTTAGTTTGGAAGCGTGGAAGACAGGGCTGTAAACCATGACAGGGCTTGCGTGGAAGCAGTGGCAAAGAACTGTTAATGACTGCAAGTCAGGGAAAATAGTGTGATCGATATTATGTCAGTTCAGGTAACTGAATAAAATAGCACAGGACACAATGCTACATTAACCCATAAAAGACCAAAGCAGCTAAGAGAGGCAATGCCTCAAAACAGAATTTTACCGTGCAAAGCGAGTTGCAGTGGAATAATTAATAAAACTAAATCTATTAAAATGCTGAAACCCTAATCTAAGTGTAACACTGGTCATAATTTAAGCTCAAGTAGTTAGGGTGTGTTTGAAAGACAGACAATCTGGCAGCAGGGAAATGAACATCATTTATGGACTTTTAAAAGCTACCCAAAACCATGGATAACCAAGCACAACAAATCTATGACAGTGATCATTATTTGTTCCTCATCAGAGCACAGCTTAATAGCACCTAAGGTAGCCATCAGCTTTATTAATGGGCTGCTATGACCATAAAAGCCAGTGGTTTTATTGGCATTCCATTAAATTTCTGTAATTAAGGGTTGAGAGTGAAGAAATTATATCCAAATGCCTAGGCACGCTGAGCTCATTGCTGTGGGCTTGGAGTTTGGAATCTTACCCAGAGAGGCATAGGATCCTGGGGGGAGGGCTGCAGCTGAGCTGAAAGGGGAAGGAGAGGGAAGTGAGGGCACAGCAGGCATCCGGGACTTGGCGCTGGCAGCAGCATTCACATCAATGTCACTGCGTGAGCGCTGGAGTGAGCCAGGGGTGGACGGTGCTCTGGAGCTCACCACCTTACCTATCAGATAAATAGGTTATCAAAAGGTAAGTGCCAGATAACCACATCATTTACTTGAACCAGAAAATATGCAAGTTATGTATGGTTCGGCACATATCTAAATTTTACAGAGAGGCAGCAAGAGGCTTACTTCTGGTCATGCTTCCTCCGATCACACTCCTCACAGAAAGCGGTCGACTACCCAGAAAAACAAAGTGGTGGTCAAGTGACTTGTCAGTAACAGGAATAGTTGTGGAATGGCAAAGAAAGACAACAAATGAGCAATGTTCATTCTGTAAAAACACTAGACGCTTAAAATTAAGGACCGATAAGCTGGCAAAGATGAGAATCAGGGAGCCTTTCTGGCAGCAGTTATCAGGACATTACTCTTGGTGATGGATTAAGGCACACGGGGTGCTGTGGGCTACAGAACACAAATGAGTTGAATTCAAGAGCAGACATGAGTTTCACACAGCAGTCCCTGGGTGGTGTTCAAAATTTAAATAATTACAATCTTGTGTAAAGTGTATTTTAAACCCCAAATTAACAGCAAGTATGATAGGTCTCAAAAGATTTCTGAATATTTTCATTTATTAGCTGAACGTGAAACAATACCAGCAATTACATTGCTCTTCCTTGGTGATTAATGCACTTAGTTTTATAAACGGCAGCCATGGCGATGATGCGTTTCCTTGCTCCCGCTGAGCAGTGAGTGAAAACATTAGTGCACTTGCTCCAGCACTCTAAGCGATAAATGTGGAATAATGATCTCACTCTCTCTAAAACACACAACCAAGCAGATGCCAGTTGAAGAGGAGATAATTGCCTCATATCCAGCACAGGATTACTATACTAACAAACCAATTAAATATGGGGCATGCTCCACCTGCCTTGGCTGTGCAATTACAAAAGCCCCAATACATTTTAGTACTGATGACAGGATTAACTATAATGCTACCTTAGCATATGTGTTCAAGTGAAAAATCACCTTTTAAATAATGAAGCTGTATTTTTAAACACGGTCAAAAGCATGACATCTGTGGCTGTTTAATATTAGAGCTTTTTGCAGCACACGCAATTAAAATGAACAAATTTCAAAACACCGGTATTGTGCAAATCTGTGTAAAGTTTCAATATGAGTGCCAGGTTTTTCACCGCATTTATCAAGGGGAATGTACGTGTCCATGTGTGCGCGTCTCTCACTTGAGGCTCTCCTGTGAGCTGGAGGAGGAACGGTCAGACTGAGGCAGTGACACAATGCTGTCAGAACTCTTCAGGTAAGATTGGATGGCCTTCTGATAGGTCGATTCCAGAGCCTGAAACAGGTGCTCTGCCTCTCGGCTGTAGTGCCCATGAAATCCCCAATAACATCTGTGCACACAGACAAATTTAAAAGAATTCCACAACCAACAAATCAGATTTCTAAAGAAAGCCAGATCATGAAATGCAGGGCCAAATTAAATGTTCAGACAAAGGTAGACTTACTTTCTGGCTATAGATCTGGCCTCCGAGTCAGCATCATGAATTCCTTTCTTGATGGTCTCAGTGAGAACTGCAACATGCCTAGGATAATACGGAAACATGGTTAAATGTACACCAAAGCAACTGCAAACAACTCACGGTTATGTTTGCTCTCTATGTTTAAAAAAAATAAAAAGAGACAAGCAGTCTGTGTCTTTTGAAACTTCTTGGACCTGGTACCAGTCCTTTTCCAATTCCCAATTCACAGCAAAAGCAGCCCAAAGAGAAAGAAAGGAGAATGGGAACCCTGCCCTCCTTATAAAAGGGCTCTGTGGAATATTGCCATGGAAACAGCAGGGATGCATGGTTGCCGCTCATTCCAGGCTCATCAATTAAGACTCATGAAAAGACTCATTCCTCATATGTTCAACCAAAATGAGTGAAGTAAGAAACTCTCTCAAATTAAATGCTGCCAACACTGGGGCTAAAGCAGAGAAACTGGGCAAACAGATGCACTTCATGTGAATATAGATAGCACAGGAGTTTGAGATATTTAGTTTTTCTTTCATGGCCTGCATTATGATAATGTAATTTTTTTTTTTTTTGCACTAACCTCTCGAGTGCATGTGTCTGCCATTCTTGCAACAACAGGTCTAGAAATTCATAACACCGTCTAAAAGGGAAAACATATGTTTCAAGCACTTTTCAATTTAGAAGGAAGAAAATTTAAGTAGAATAGAAATTTTAGAAAGTCAAATTTCAGAATGAAAAATAGTTTGTTATATTAAATAACCATAAATGGTCACCTTCGAACAGCCACTGATTTAGATGTGCAGTTACTGGTGATGATCGGGATAAGACGAGGATAGTGCGTATGCTAAGAATATTATTTATTAAAAAAAAAAAAAGTTAGTTACTGGAATCCAAAACATGTGCTGTTTTCATGGAGTAAGGCTTTAGACTTTTATTTTGGGTCTGTTGATTTAGCACTAACTTCCATAATGAAAAAACTACCACAATTTTATCCCAAGCTAGAGAAGTTTAGTGGCTTTAATTACAAATCAGACATGTACAAAACGTTTTCAGGACAAGCTATGGAGTCCACGTATGCACCACAAACACTCACCCGTAAAATAAGACGGATAGCAGCCACACCTGATGTGGCCATGACTTTGGCGCTATTAGGCACAAGATTGAGCAGCGTGGGCATGATGGCCTCTGCTCCATGATCAAATTTGTTCCCGAACACTGAAGACACATGCCTAAAAGAGAAAAAAACAACTTACCCCTGGAATGCTTGATTAAAAGGTGCAGACTGAAATGCATCAGGCAGACATCTGGTTGACAGTAAAACATTAAGTCTGTTCAAATATCCATCACCAAGCTGCTTTTTAGACACAAATTTCTCTACACTCCACTCACTTCAGTTTCACATCATTACAAATACATTAAGGTATGAAATAATTAAAGACCTGCACAGAAACATGTTCCATCAAAAGCAACCCACGCCACAAATTTCATAAAAATTAATATAGTAACATAGTTAAAAAGTAAACAACCTATACGTCAATGGCTACAAGTCAAAAACACATAAACAAGTGTCTCATACCCAAGAGTGATGCAGGCCTCCCGAACCACTTGGGAGCGCAAGTCTTTTGCAGACAGCTTGAAGGCACCTTCCGAAAGTCGGAGCTGTTGAAGGAAACCTTCATGTTCTGCAGCTCCTGCCAGGAGCAGTGAGCGTACTTTCTTCAGCTAGTGAAAAGAAAAACACAAAAGCTTTGATGCTTACAGTTTCTATTCGAAGACAAACAAAGAGACTTGAGCATCACTTACAGCTGCCACTCTGTGTTCCCAGTCATGTTTATCATCTGACAGGACCTCACGGATCTTAGTCATGGAGTCTTCCAGATCTCTACTGGAATAGATCTGTTAAAAGGACATTGGTTATGGTTTCTCATAGATACTCCACAGAAGAAATACAAAATAAATTTTCTTCCTAATTTTTTCCACCATCATGACTGAACATCATGTCCCTAATTTAGTCTTGACCAATTTCCACCCACCAATTAAATCTCCCCATCAAACACAACTACCACCAACCCGGGAGGGTGAAAGACATTAGATGCTTCCTCCAAACCAGTTGCATCTTTTCTGAATTGCTGTTCATGCAGCATCTCAGGGTAGCATAACACACTTGGAGGAAAGCACTATCTGCCCTCTTCCAAATGCACAAGCTCATAGAAACCTACAATCGGCTTGTGTTACTGTGATTAATAGAGGAGAGGGGGTGTACCACCCCTGCCAAGCTGAGAGCTCAGTTTTGCCCACTTGGACCCTCAGCCACAAATGGCAATGGCATTGAAAACCTTGCAATCTCAGAATTGTAATCTCCAGGACGAACACTATTCTGCTGCACCACTCAGGCACCTTTTAAATAGTTTCCTGTGCCAGGCATATGTAACGTACCTGCACAGTAGGGACATCTTCAAATGCCTTCATAAAGTCTTCCTCATCAACAGCTCCTGCACTAGCTCCCTCTTTTCCTGTGGAGAAAGAAAAAGAGCATAAGGTGCATTTATCCTCTTAAAACTAAATAATTTGGACCAGTGTTTTCATATAGCACAGTGTGACGTATAAGGCAGGGCTTTTCAAAGTGTGGGGCACGCCCCCACCCGGGGGGCGCCAGAGTTCTTCAGGGGGGGCGCAACGTGAGGAAAAATAAACCAGAATAAGTTACTATTGCGGACATTTAGCGAACTTCAGCTAGCCTTTACCAGAGACAAAATGGATCGATTTTTAGTACCTAAAGCTACAGTGAGTGAGGAGACAGAAAAAAAACCAGAGTCTCCAGGATGCTGTGATTTGCAACTTCAACGCAAATTCAACCAATCCCCGCGAATTCAGGACGGTATTGCAATTATATCCAATCACCGCAACTTTCCCGCAAATTTGACCAATCGTTGGCGTCGTCTTGAGGTGACATCGACAAACTACCTTCCGCCTTACTTCCGTGTACATGTTCAAGAGAAGCAGCATGCGCGCAGTGTTGCCAGATTGGGCGGTTTCAAGTGCATTTTGGCGGGTTTTGAATATATTTTGGACTGGAAAACGTCAGCAGTATCTGGCAACATTGCATGATGTACGAGTCAGTGTTTATATCGGCTTAAATTCTGTTACTGAAAGTGTGTTATGTTTACAGTGAAGGACTGTGTGCACTTTACATTATTTTTTACTTAATACAAGAAATTAATGGATGCCAACGTTTTTGCCAAAATGGTATTTTATTTTCCATTGTTTAGGCAGCTTCAGCATCATACTGTGAGATTCTGTTCAAATTGTTTTTTTTTTCTTCTATGAAGCCTGAGCCATTTATTTTATTAGTTTATAATTATTGTTTAATTTAGTCTTCAGGAGAGACTGCCTGCACACAGTACTAGTATTAATAGTTTTTTTTTTTCTTACATGAAAGCTGAGGCATTTATATTATATTTTAAGGTAACTTCATGTTGTGCTGTGAGGTTCTCTGCACTTTAACTTTTGAACCAACAGGTGCATTTAGATAAGTAAAGCCTATTTTTCTGCATTTTTGTAGTCCTGGTAATCTTTTATATTGGTAATGTTGTTTATAGGACCATTTCTCAGTGTCTGTTTTTTTAATCAATAGTTTTTCAGTAATAACTTAATATTTAACATATTACTCAATTTTAATCACAAAAAGAGAAAATCACAACAATTTCTCGCAACTTTCACTTCCTCCCGCAATGTAATCACAACAAAAACCTAAAAAAAAAACGCCGCAACTTTCATCGCAATTTTTTGGAAAACCCCCCGCAACAGACATTTTAGCCCGCAACAATCACAAAAAAGGCCCGCGGAATCCTGGGGGGACTGAAAAAAGAAGGAAGTATGACCACGATTATTTAAAGTTTGGATTTTCATGGACTGGATCTGAAGATGCTCCACTGCCACAGTGTGTTGTCTGCCAAGAGGTGCTAGCTAATGATGCTATGAGATGTTTAAAATGTGAAAAAGAAAAAAAATAATGTGTACAACAACCATTTTTTAAAAATATGAATGGAACATTAAGTATAGCAACAACAAAAATTGTAAGGGGGGGCACTGTTGTTTATTTGCTCTCCGAGGGGGGGCTGACTCTCCCACACTTTGAAAACCCCTGGTATAAGGAATACAACATGACAGGGCATGCTGTCATCGGACAATACGGTTTTATTCCTATTTCCACAGCAATGTGTCAACACTAGCAATTTTCATTTATTATTTATTAAAAAAAAAACAAAAAACACCCTATCTGCTGAGTTACATTTAATGTTATGGAACCACCATGAAACAGGTCTCCTCTCAGAAACCTCATGTTTTTGTATCCCTCTCTTTATGTGGAATGTCCATCTTACAAGTACCTGTGTAAGTTTTTACGAAAGAAATGATACTATAAGAAAAAGCCTATTAAAATAAACCAGTGATTCGCTTTCCAGTGGACACTACTGTCCGCACTGTGCTGTTATAGAAAATTAAATCAACAGCTTCTGACTAATCAGATGTGAGACTTCAGAGCTGTGTTATAGGTCAATATATAACTGTAGCTACTATGTTAAAGCTTTGCACATGTTGTCTAAAAGCATGCCAACTCATACATGTCCACTGACGTCATATAATTTTAAATTTATGGTCAAAATCAAGTTTTACTCTACTGCACAAAACCAGTACCACTCAGTAATGGTGTATTTGAATCCCTTAGTTTAGCAGTATTCTCAGTCACAATTTAGACGAAGGCTAAATCTCTTGGGAGGTACGTTACCCTATATAGGCTGAATGAAATATACAAGTAAGGCAATAAACACACAGCTCAGAAACACACAAAATTTTAACCATGGTGTAAACATTAAGTCAAGGTTCTGTGCGAGTTACCTGCAGTTCTGGGTGTTGAGGCAGAACCGGGTCGTCTCATTGAGCCCATGTTTCCTCCTCGCCTGCTGCTGGAGAAACCTTTAGACGAAGTGGAAGAGGAGGACCTGCCTCCATCCACAGAGTCCTCATCATCAAAGTTCTTATCTGCACAAGAGGGGTGCAACCTTGAGCCACATGTTAAACACTTTCACCATGTACAATCAATCAATCTGCACTTTCATGAGATGTATCAAGACGTCATGGATTCAGATGTCAATCTGGAGTTTTCCATATATGACCAGATAGATTTAGTCAAGAAAAACTAAAAATTTGCATATTTTGTGTATGCTTAACCTCCTAAGGCCCAAGCTGTTTTTTTTACATGCATTTTTTATTTCTCTTTGCTATTTGGGCTTATTAGAACCTGATTAGAATAAAAACTAAGCATCATCTTTTGATAAGATGTACTTTTAGAGAAAAAGTACATTCATGTCCACAATTCATGTACACATTCATGTACACAATGTCACATTCATTCACATGTGGATTCTTGTTCCAAATTTCCATAAAGTGCTGTCCACGCATGTGACCGCTAAGCCCTAGGAGGTTAAATGAGGCAGAATGTTTTAAACGTTCTCATCTCATTATCTCCAGCTGCTTTATCCTGTTCTACAGGGTCGCAGGCAAGCTGGAGCCTATCCCAGCTGACTATGGGCGAAAGGCAGGGTACACCCTGGACAAGTCACCAGGTCATCACAGGGCTGCACATAGACACAGACAACCATTCACACTCACATTCACACCTACGGTCAATTTAGAGTCACCAGTTAACCTAACCTGCATGTCTTTGGACTGTGGGGGAAACCGGAGCACCCGGAGGAAACGCACGCGGACACGGGGAGAACATGCAAACTCCACACAGAAAGATCCTCGCCGGCCACGGGGCTCGAACCCGGACCTTCTTGCTGTGAGGCAACAGCACTAACCACTACACCACTGTGCCGCCTGTTTTAAACATGCCATTTTAAATTTTTTTTAATTGTTTTTGGTTTTGTTCTTTGGTTACTGATGACTCAAACAGTGACAAACATTCAAACTCATGTGACTGCAATATCAAAATCAAGTCCATGCAAAGTGCAACAGAACAGAACATTCTGTTTGTCACAGTTAACTGCTTCTACATGTGAAATTTAAGATGTGTTCCTATTTGATCCTGTATTGTATATCGCTATACACAGGGAGCACAATGGTGCCATTACTGAACAAGCACAGTCCAATGCATACTACAGTGTCTTGCAAAAGTATTCATCCGCCTTGGTTTGTGTCCTGTTTTGTCACATTACAAGCTGGAATTAAAATAGATTTTTGGGGGGTGTCACACGGAGCTCTTTCAGTACCGGCGCCAGGCGCCAATGCACCACACTACACACAAACACCCGATACCAGCCATATCATGTATGTTGAGCTACTGCTAATTACCAGCTAACTAACACTGTGGGTGCACACACAAGTTGTTTGTAGCAATAGTTTCATAACAAAAGTACCTCATAGTTAAATGATCACACACACACGGGTTTCAGTACAATTTTTAATAACTTAGCGTGGTGAGTGGGAACCGCGTTTGTTTGCTTCTGTTCTCTCCTGCAGCACTTCCGGGTGACCAAAGGACCCGAACTGTGGAAGCCGGCTGTCTTTGTAGTGCCAGTCTTGTTACAAGCTAATGATTTCATCCAATTAAGATAATTAAGTGTAAATTAAGAATTGTGGTGAAGCTGGGGTTTTGTAATGTAAACAGTTGTTTTGTATGAGAGAAATGTAAGACTTCTGCTATTTGTAAATCTTGCCATTGTTATGTAAATGGAGGATAAATGGGTTTTTGTCTGTCTACAGCTGTTTGTGTTAATTGTAGGGGGAGGGGCTAGTGACTATTTAAGCCCTCGGAAGGAGGTAGTTCACTGTCTGGCCATTTTTATTGCAGTCTGGTTTGTAGTCCTGAGCTGTGCAGTGGTTTGCTCTTCAGACTGGAAACTTTCTTTCTACTTTAGCTCATGTTTACATTAGACCGTATCAGCGGATCATCAGATTAACGTTTTTAAAACGATTAGCGTGCACACAGCAACACCAATACACGATTCGCGTGCACACAACAATACCAATACACGGATACGCTCGGCTCCGCAGGCATCCTGCGCTCCAAATCACTCCGCCCTGAACAGCGAGTGCCCTCTGGAGGGTGCGCACTCTGGCCCTGCGCAGCTCACAGAGCGCGCGAGTGAAGCGCACGAGCAGTGATTCGGGACTGAGCCGCTGTGTGTGTGATCCCAGCGCATATCACTTAACACTTGCAAGTGGAAGGATGGCAAGCCTAAAGACAATCATAACTACACAATGGGCAGTATTTGCATCAGTATTTGCAGTATTTTCATACTTTTATACTCTTTAATGAAAGGTGATACAAGCCGGAAGTCCGCGCCGTTTTTCAGCAGTCGCGTCACATGACCAACACCAGCGAATCAGGAAGGTTGATGTCACAGTGACGTTGTCCAATGAGGATGCCAGCTAGAGCTCAGCACAGCGTATTCTCAATGTTTACACAGCACCGGACCAGATACGATCTAGATTGAATACGTGGACGCTGGCGGATTCCCGTTTCCCGGCGTTTCCAGGTGGTTTAATGTAAACGGACAGTGCATCCGCGAAGAAAACGAGACAGATACAGTCTAATGTAAACGTAGCCTTAGTCTAGTTACATTATCTTTTTTTTTGGTTAAATTCATAGGCCTACATTACTTTAACATTTTGAAATTCCAACTTTATTTTTGCTCACTTGCTCTCTTTTGGGAAAATCTGGACTGTAAATAAACCACCATCCTTGCACCGAAGTTGCAATTCTTGGCTGCATCATCATTTTGTCTCAGAACCCATGTGACAGGGGGTGAGCACCATTTGAGTTACACAACATGCCTACAACTTTACAGACGCAATTTTTTTGTGACACAATAAGATGAAAAAACAAATCTGGAGTGTGTAGGTATTCACTCCCCCCCCAAAAAAAAATCAATACTTTGTAGAGCCACCTTTTGCTGCAATTCCAGCTGCAAGGCTCTTGGGGTTTGTCTCTACTAGCTTAGCACATCTCGCCACTGGGATTTTTGCCCATTCTTCAAGGCAAAACTGCTCCAACTCCTTCAAGTTAGATGGGTTGTGTTGGTATACAGCAATCTTCAATTTATGCCACAGACTCAAACTGGATTGAGGTCTGGGCTTTGATTAGGCCACTCCAAGACATTTAAAGTGCTGATGACACAAACATGACTCTATGCAATTTCTTAAATAAACTATACAACATGGCAAACATGTTAGATTTCTGTTATAATTACATGAAAAGAAGCTGTTGTTACGCGAATATCCAACTTTTAATTGCACAGCGCAAGAAAACTGGGTCCGTGGCTCGCGGCCATGCTGTGACGTCAGCGGAAGAACATGCTGCGGTTCACTGGCTGTTCTACTCAATGGAAATGGCGCATGAAAACGCCAGTGAACTCTCTAGTGCTAGCTCTTCAACAACCAAATACTGGTACTTTAAGCAGTGATCATGATGGCATGATTTTATCTGATTTTAAATAAATGAGACTGATAATAATGTGAATGTTCACAACTAGTACATACAAACTCTGCAGCTTCTGATTCAGCAGCTGCGTCATACTCCGCAAAAACATCAGCAAGAACCTACAATATAAATGGAAATGCAATACACTAAGCTCAAATGACTTTTGGAAAGTATAATTTCTAAATTTTTTCTACATATTCTTGAAGTCGGTCATCGGGGTACTTGCTACCGTTCCCTAACAACGCATGGCAAAGGGTAAAGTGTAGTGTTGCTACGAGTACTTGCTAAAGCCTCCGGTGGAAGATCCTCGATGTGCTGATAAGACATACAGTTCTATATAACACACAAGTGTCACGATAATCACAAAACAGATGCAAATTGTTAAAATACCTAATTTTTAAGCAATCATGTGTTGATCTCTTCCGAATAGAATCTATGATAGCCTACCCTCTTTACCCTTTGCCTCTCGTTGCTAGGCGGCAGTTACATGAAAGCCGCAAGCTTTCACAAGCAAATACATGACTGATATCACGCCGACTTTATGATTACATTTATGATTATCATGAATATGTACTCCATGATGTGTACTCTATGAGCGCTCTGGAGCGAGTCACTTCCAAGATGGCCGCGCAGACCGCATGGTTACTATTTTTTGCATCATGTCGGAGCACTCTATAGCTCTACGTACCTTTATCTTATGTCGTTTCTCAACACATGTTCTGACAGGAGGATTGTCTTTGGAGGAGTCGCCTTGGCCCAGGCGACTGCTGGATCCGGCATAGCTACTAGTAGACCCCCTCCGGAATACTGTAGGCACTCCTGATGGTAGCAGCACACGTTTGTGCTGAACTGAACACCCAAGAGATTCTTTTAAGCTGGGAAGGGTGTCAAAACAATCCAAATCGAAGTGTTCAGAGCACAGGACGGATGTTGGTGAGGGCTCCCACTTGTCACGAGTGCGCCTGACTTGCCTCACCCACTTCGCATGCAGCTCGGGATCTCTGGGAAACTTGAATAAACTTACCCCATCCTTGTGGGTTTTGGAGCAAAAGCTGGCAACACAACGCGAAGGCATAACAACTTGTGTGTGTATATATGTGTGTGTGTGTGTGTATATATATATATATATATATATATATATATATATATATTAAAAAATGTCTAATAAAAATACTAATAATGATAAACTGAACACCTGCCGCATCAACAACAAACTGGTAAGTGAGGAGGAAGGTTCTTTCGCTGACGTCATATAGCTCCTCCTCTTTCGTCTCCTGAGTGCTGCAGCCCTGTCAAATTTGCCCAAATAGCCGCGTTTATCATAACTTGTAAAATAGGCGCCTTCGTGAATTAATATATGGATCATCGGGAATTACTTTTTATGTTATAAAACATCGCCAAAGATGTCAAAAACGTGTCATCAGCCCTTTAAAGGTTTCTCTTTAAACCACTCCAGTGTAGCTTTAGCAGTATGTTTAGGGTCATTGTCCTGCTGGAATGTGAACCTTCGTCCCAGTCTCAAACCTCTGGCTGACTCAAACAGGTTTTCCTCCAGAAACTCATTATGTGACTTATGAAGTGAATTGTTTGGACCAACTCTTACTTAGGGGTTTCATACAAAAGGGGATGAATACTTATGTACACTCCATATTTCTGTTCCCCCACCCCCATCTTTATTATTGTTTGTGTCACAATTAAAAAATAAATTTTAAAAAATTCCACCTTAAGTGGTAGGCATGTTGTGCAAATAGTGCTAACCCCCCAAAAAGCCATTCTAATTCCATCTTGCAACGTGACAAAACAGGAGCAGGGTATCTGCACATTTTTCAAGTACAAATTTAAAGACTTTTAAGACCTTTTCAAGACCTCTAAATGGAAAAATTAAGACTGTACCATGGCAAAGAAAATGATAAATATGACAACTTAAAACTGTTTTCTGCAATAGTTTTTTTTTTTTTTTTAACTAACTTGAAGAAGAATGCACACAATTGGTGAACAACAGGGTGCATCAATGGCAACTGTTAGACACGCAAACAGCTGAAGCAAAGTCGTGTGTTCTGGGCTGCAGAACTACTGTAGCAGCAAGGAGAAGACTGGGGTTTACTGGAGAAAACACCATGAATCATTTCAAAAACAATAAACGGCAAGTAGAACCAGCTGAACGACCTTAGCTGGCATTATTTCAATCCCCAAAGATTATCTTTGATGTGTGATTTTGTGTCCGACAGCAAAATCAGTCTGAGTGTCGTGCAGTATACAGCTGGCTGAGGAAGTTCTCGAGTATCTTCTGCATTATAGCAGGTAACAGCATAAACCCGTTTATGCAGTCATACAATCATCAGAGCGTTACATTAAACACAGAAAAACAACTGTCACCTTTCATAACCATTATCAATGTGTTGTAATAACTAAACTAATTATCATCAGTGCAATTGTTATATATCAATGTTTATTATTCAAAAATAATCATTATCTATAATCCATGAATAATTGTTTGTATTACTACTACTACTACTAATAATAATAATAATAATAATAGCTTTTTTAATAATAATTTAAATTAACTCAATTTTATAACATTTTAATCACTACTTATTAGCTATATTAATTAATTGAATAGCAATTATTATAATTCAGTATTATTAATTACTACTTAATTAATAAGCAGTGATTATCAAAATGTAATTTAATAATTAGTAATTATCAACTACTAAATAATACTACTAATAAGTAGTGATTATTAAAATGCTATAAAAAATTGAGTTACAAGATTAGCTAAAATTATTAAAAAAGTAGTAATTATTATTAGTAGTAGTGATACAATTATTCATGGATTATAGATAATTTGTTTTTAATAGTGAACATTGATATAACAATTGAACTGATAATAACTAACAAGTATTACTCGTAGTATTATTAGTAGTAGTACGGTTATTTTATATCAATGTTCACTATTTTAAAAAAATTATCTATAATCCATGAGTTTGTTTGCATTCTACCAATTACTACTTTTTAATAATTTGCAATAATTTTTAACAACTTAATTTTATAACATTTAATAATCCCTAGTACTTAATCACTAATTCATAAGTAGTAATGATTAATAATCAATAATAACTATTACTACTAATAATTAGTGGTTATTATTGTTATTATATTAAAAACACTGTTGTAGATGATAAGTAATAAAACTAAAAAAAACTTTGTACAAATTATTTATATTGTACTATATTCAGAATTATTGTATTTTCTGGAGTTCTTTTTAATTGAGTTTTGAAATAAAGGTTGTTTATATATTTATATTAAACTTGGTACAATAAACAATGTTAATTATGTAAAAAATGATGCTAATCATTATTATTAGTATTTCCTACAAGTCCCATTTTCCACCTGACTCGTGCACATGCGCGAACCCCCCTGCGTTTCTCTCCGGAGCGCTTGACCTCTAACGCGCACGTGCCTCGTGTCCGTGAAAAGCCAGTTTCCCAGTCCGCCGTGTCCCCAGCGCTGCAGTACCGTCTTTAAACACATTTGTGCGATCCAGCGCTTTTTATCGCAAACAATTCTTCTCCTTATTTTGGGGGTATTTGTCATCCCCCAACCACTTGTCGTTAAACAGACATCTTCCCATAATTATCAACGCTTTCTAGCGCCCGCATCAGCTACCTGCGCATCTCTCACTCTTCACAACCACTGCACCGCACCACACTTCCTCCAGTAGCCTCCTAACGTTAGTTCTTGTTCTACGGAATGCACAGAACCAATGCTGCCCCCAAAAGCTACGCTGGTCACTTTAAAAAAAAAAATACCCCAAACCGGATGGAGACATTTCACTCGTTCGGTCCAATATTAAATTTCATACCTCCCTTTCGAAAATTCCAGTCATTCCAAACAATTTAAGACGTTTTAAGGCCTTGAAAACCGAAAGTTGCTTTTAAGGCTTTTTAAGGACCCGCGGGAACCCTGAGGACAAACACAAAGGGGGATGAATACTTTTGCCAGACACTCTATATCTCAGTTAATCAAGCTCTTTTTAGTCCTGCTCATTTTGTGTCAAAACAGGCATACATAAAACACTGATTAAAGAATAAATCTAACCAAGAATGTACAACAGTTCAACAGTCTGGTGGTTAGAAATGCATTTCCTATTCCATAAATTGTCATTTAGGTAAGGGTACAAAAAAAAATAAAAATTTAGCACATGCAAAAATACGAGGTATTTAGTCCAGCATTTCCTATAATTCTGCTTCAGCTTCAACCACAAATCTTCACTTTGGTGCTTTAGTAGTCATGAAGGAATGATCACTCCTCCCCGGTCATTACCCAAAAGCTACTGGACACTGACCAATGTTCTCCAATCTATTAGGTTATCAACAGTATTAGAACAAGATTACAATATTTACTCATTTGGACACAAACTATTGTCAATATACTTTGAACAGACGTTGATGATTAACTGCTACACATGTGGCCAGATTGCAAGACCTTTTGCGAAACATGGAGCTCTTCAAACACTGTATGGAAACAGCTTAACATTAAATTCTTAAAGTATTTTTTATAAGTGGTGCACTTTCCTTATTTTATCAAATTCAGACATTTGGAATCAAATTCCAAAGTACTTATGAAGCAAAATGCAGAAAAAATAACTTCAAATTGGCACAGCAATATAGAATGAAGCACAGTTGATTTATGCACATGAAAATTAACGACGGAATTTAATTTTCCACATCAAGAGTAATTTTGATGGGATGTCTTAAAAAGAGCAAACACCATCAACCATAAAAAAAATTCTGACTGAATCACTCTAAACAGCACTTCATCAACTGGCAACTCAAAATGTAAAGCTGATTAATCTACACTGAAGCTGCACTGAACGCCGTTCCCCAGGACTAGAGTAAGGACGAGCACAAATTGAAATGGGTAAAGGGCGTAGTGCAGTCAGTTTATCTCCCAGGGGCTGTGCAGTGATTTGTACCATCTCGGTGCAATGACATTTTTCTTGCTGACAACGTTTACTACAAATAAAGACCTCATAAATACCTGTGAGGATCTACAGGATATGAAAGACGGATGCGTCACAGAAATTTGATGTAGGTCTTAAATCCATATCATAAGCCACACAACAGGTTACTTTGCTACATCAGTAGAACATAAATATAAAGGCCAAAAATGCCCATTATGTGTGCAAGCAAAGTGGCTAATCTATCTATTGTTCCCCCTCTCCATATAGAAAACAAATTTGAAAACTTGCACATATGCCATGAAAACTTTTTGTAAAAAGATAACTCCCTCTGTTGGACAGATTTTAAAAGTGCACCGTGATGATTAACATGTACCAAAAATTAAAGCACTTCTAATCTAGCAACATTCTGCATATCAAAGCAGCCTGGTCACATTTATACAATAACAAGCGCCACAGTAAATTACAGGCATCATAACAAAACTCAAAGCACCCAGGCAAGCACATATCTGTACGCCAGAAGCAAAGTAAAAAGGAAGAGCCATTAGTGAAACAGGAAGGAGATGGGCTTATCGTGCAGCATCCTGCTTTTGACAATGATGGTCTCTCCCCTTTAAATGCCAATCAGAACTAAGCGTGACAAAAAGCATGTAATTCTACCCCAATGAACTAATAAAGCAATACTGAAGTTACAAAAAAACCTGTAAAACCACGCCTCGACGCACAAGGTTCACAAAAATCTTCAGACGCACCCACAACAGGCACACACAGAAATGCACATGAACTGCCAGCAAAACCTTTTTTTTCTATTTAGAAACTTTGTAAAAACATTTTTACAGACCCCCAAACAAACTTGTTGGCTTCCAGATCTGAAAACATCTGCTTTCATTCTGTTTAACGTTCTAGAAAGATGCAATAAAAGGAAAGAGGAAATTTTTTTCCCTGTGTTTATTCTATATTCCTTGTGCTTATGATGCTTTGAATATACAAGTCTAACTAGCTCACAGAACGCATTCACCAAAAAGTGCTGGTATTCTCTACTTTTTAAATGATGTATGCAGAATATGATTGATTATGCGCTAGTGTCAGCTCCAGAATGATTGACAGCTATGGTAATAATAATAATAATAATAATAATAATAATAATAATAATAATAAAGTTCAATTTATATAGCGCCTTTCACAAACCCAAGGACGCTTTACAAAAGAATTACCACCCAAAAAAAAAAACTAGGAAGAATAGTGTGAGGTAAAGAGAAAAGTTTTCAAGTTGGCTTTGAAGGAAGAGAGAGTGGAACAGTCACGAAGTGATTGTGGTAACGAGTTCCAAAGTTTAGGAGCAGCAACACTGAATGATCTGCCACCCATAGATGTCAGTTTAAAACGTGGAACAGTCAGAAGATCTGAGGGAGCGGGAGGGACAGTACAAATGAATTAGCTCACAGAGATAGGAAGGAGCGAAACCATGAAGAGCTTTATAGGTTAAAAGCAGGATTTTGTATTTGATCCGAGAGATAACTGGCAGCCAGGGCAGTTGCTGTAAAACAGGAGTGATGTGAGCAGTGCGCTTGGTAAATATGGGTAAAACAAGTTGAGAAAGTGGACAATATTTAAGCATTGTAAATGTGTGTGAATAGAAAACATGTTTGACACGCATATTGCGGAACTCTTTCCCACACCACCCACCAACCTGGTGTGTTAATCCAAAAAATTAAAAGGACGGCAGACAAAAACAAAACTAGAGTTGTCTGAGGAGAAAACCTGCACGCACACTTAAATGTGTTAACTAGTAGAGGGACATGACTGTGTGCAGATATCACCAGAACGTATGCACCAATTAACGGTGACTAACCAAAATAGGGAAAACCGTAGCAGCTCAAATTGTTACCCAAAAATTCAACATCTTACATGTGATTTGTTTAAGCTCCTAATTTGTCCTGCCCCGAATGACTAACAAATCTGGTTCGAGTCCAAATTTCTCCTTCTGAGTCACTATGACAGTTCGTTGACTGAGTTAAAGGATCATGAACGGAGCCAATGATTTCTTCACCCATTATGGAAATGACGGAGGTTACTGGTGTAATCACTGTCACTGTCCACCCACTGACTATGTTTTCTAAATCTTCACCATCCAGTTCATTCATGTCTAACAAATCACTGATGTGTCGTGCCACGGATTAAAAACCGCCACCTGTATGCTTTAACTACGTGTTAAGTTTAGCGGTATCGGTCATTTCAGCCTTTTATTGATCCTTTGATCACCATTTTTGATCATTGTTGATCAACACCTAAGCAAGGCGAGTTAAGCCTTTGTTTTATGGCATTAACTTAAAGCTAGATGACCTTTTGATTTCATAAAATTGGTGAAATTTAATTCCCTCTGAAATTTGGTCATTGTGAGAGGTTTATTTCTGTAATCTCAAAAGGAAAAAAAAAAACCACCCAAGCCATTCTGTGGCTGGGAAGTTATTTAATTTGAGGGGATTCCCGAACAAATAACGTGGATGAAAAATTGCTTACTTCGTGCAGTCAAGCAGACAGAGGAAGTCCGTGTGCGCATGCGCAGGTTTACCTTCTTTTGGGTTTTACAGCAGCTGACATCCACAGTGCTGCATTACTGCCATCTAAAAGTTTACCTTGGCTGTGCACTGACAGTTACATCATTCTGACACTAAACGAACAGCTGATCACACCGAGGTGCTCGCTGACCGCCGATATTTATTAGTTTGGTCCTGCATTTCCTTTTCTTGGAAACATAACGTCTTTTCTTCTCACTTTCCATGACTGTACTCAGTCTTTCAGGTTTCATTCGCACACTCTTGTAGGGTCCACTACATCGAGACTGTGTCTGTTCCCCGAGCTAAACAAAAAAGTAGAAATACTCAGAGAGTTTGTTCCAGTAACCTAAACAATATAAAATTAGATCATACTGACTGTACAGCTGCTGCCAGCACCTTTGATCTAAAGGTGGGGCTATTAAATATTAGATCTCTTACATCTAAAGCGCTAATGGTTAATGAACTTATTACTGATCAGGAGTTTAATGTACTTTGTTTAACTGAAACATGGATTAAGCCAAATGAATATATAGCATTAAATGAAGCGAGTCCTCCTGGATACAGTTATATACACCAGCCTCGTCTAACTGGCAGAGGAGGAGGCGTCGCGGTTATTTATAATGATTATCTAGGTGCAACACACAAACATGGTTATAAATTTAACACATTTGAATTTCTTCATACTCATATAAATGCATGTAGCCTCGAAAAATAAGTCTACCCAGTTAATTCCGTTACTTATTATTTACAGGCCCCCGGGGCCATATTCTGAGTTTCTTTCTGAATTTGCAGATTTTATCTCGGACCTGGTTATTTCCTTAGACAAAGCTTTAGTTGTCGGAGACTTTATTTCACTTCGATAAGCCAGAAGACCCTTTGAAAACAGCGTTCGTGTCCATTTTAGATTCAGTAGGTGTTGATCAGAATGCCATAGGACCGACCCATAATTGTGGCCACACCCTCAATCTACGAGTAATACTAACACATTCGGGTTAAACATAGAAAATATAGTCACAGTTCCACAGTCTGAAATTCTCAGATCATTATCTCATTCAAAATATATCCGAGTAATAATATACGCACCTCACCACGCTACTGTATTAAACGTACATTCATGTCAACTACTGCACAGAGCTTTATAAATGATTTATCAACTTTGATTGGGTCACTGTCAGCCCCCGCAGAACTTGATCAGGCAACTGAATGCTTAGAGTCAACATTCTGCCATACCTTAGATAATGTAGCTCCTCTTAAAAGGAAAATGGTCAGAGACAAAAAAATTAGCACCCTGGTATAATGAGGACACTCGCACTTTAAAACAGACCACTTGAAAATTAGAACGTAAATGGCGTCAAACAAAATTGGTAGCGTTCAAATTAGCGTGGAAGGAGAGCTTCCTGAAGTACAGAAAAGCTCTTAGTGCTGCGAGATCAACATATCTCTCCTCCCTAATAGAAGATAACAAAAATAATCCTAGATTCCTATTTAATACTGTAGCAGAATTAACCAGGAATAAGTCCACTATAGACACATGCACACCTGTAGTAGCAACAATTTCATGAATTTTTTTAATGACAAAATTGAGAATATCCGACAAAAAATTCAAACTACTAATTTAAGGCCAGACAATGTAAGTGACCCTGTAGTTAACAATATAACTGTATCAGATCAGCAATGAGATTGTTTTACTCCCCTAAAAGAAACTGAATTACTTTCATTAATCTCAGCATCAAAAGCCTCAACTTGTGTACTAGATCCCTTACCTACACGTCTATTCAAACAGATAATACCTGAAGTAATTGAACCGCTTCTAAAAATAATAAATTCTTCTCTTACGATTGGCTATGTACCCAAATCCTTTAAAGTAGCAGTTATCAAACCCCTGATTAAAAAACCTGACCTTGATCCCTGTCAGCTGTCCAATTATCAGCCAATATCAAACCTCCCCTTTATCTCCAAGATCCTTGAAAAAGCTGTGGCACAGCAGTTATGCTCATATTTACACAGGAATAGCATCCATGAAATGTATCAGTCAGAATTTAGACCTCATCATAGCACTGAGACAGCACTGGTTAAAGTAGTAAACGACCAACTGTTGGCGTCTGATCAGGGCTGTCTCACGCTGCTTGTGTTGCTTGACCTTAGTGCAGCATTTAAGAAGAAACCTTTGTCACATGCACACTTCAAGCACAGTGAAATTCATTCTCTTCATTTAACCCATCTGAAGCAGTGAACACCAGAGCACCCGGGGAGCAGTCAAGGGTTCGGTACCCAGCCCAAGGCCGCCCCACGTCAACCTAACTGCATGTCTTTGGATTGTGGTGGAAACCCACGCAGACACGGGGAGAACATGCAAACTCCACATGGAAAGGCCCTCGCCGGCCGCTGGGTTTGAACCCGGAACCTTCTTGCTGTGACGCGACCGTGCTAACCACTACACCACCGTGCCGCCATAATATGACCTTGTGTCAGGCAGACTGGGGTACAATTTGATACCATTGATCACTCCATTCTTCTGGATAGACTAGAAAATGTTGGGGGAGTTAAGGGAACGGCCCTCTCCTGGCTCAGCTCTTATTTAACTGATCGCCATCAGTATGCTGATACAAATGGTGATATTTCTAGACATACTGAGGTAAAAGTTTGGTGTTCCACAAGGTTCTGTCTTGGGTCCACTGCTTTTTTCTTTATAATACATGTCTCTGGGTGATATTATTCGTAAACATTGTATTAGTTTCCACTGTTATGCTGATGACACACAGTTGTATGTTTCTGCAAAACCTGATGAGAGACACCAGCTTAACAGAATTGAGGAATGTGTAAAGGACATTAGACACTGGATGCTTATTAACTTCCTTCTGCTTAACTCTGACAAGAAAGAAGTACTTGTACTACATGCAGCTAGAAGTCAGTCTTCTGATTACACAGTAACTCTGGATGGCCTTTCTGTTTCTTCACGTGCAGCAGTAAAACACCTCGGGGTGATTATTGACCCTAGTCTTTCATTCAAAACTCACACTGATAACATTACCTGGATAGCTTTCTTTCATCTCAGAAATATTGCTAAGATAAGAAATTTAATGTCACTACACGGAAAAACTAGTTCATGCTTTCGTTACCTCCAGGTTGGATTATTGTAATGCCTTACTGTCTGGATGTTCCAATAAGTGCATAAACAAGCTCCAGTTAGTTCAAAATGCAGCAGCAAGAGTCCTTACTAGAACTAGAAAATATGACCACATCACCCCTGTCTTATCCACACTGCATTGGCTCCCAATCAAGTTTTATATTGATTTAAAGGTCAATAGTAGTACTTTATAAGCACTGAATGGTCTCGCACCACAGTACCTGAGTGAACTTCTGCTCCTCCATGACCCGCCACGCCTACTTAGATCAAAAGGTGCAGGCTATCTGCTGGTACCTCGTATAGTGAAGGCTACATCAGGGGGCAGAGCCTTTTCTTACAAAGCCCCACAGTTATGGAACAGCCTTCCAAGTAGTGTTCGGGAATCAGACAGTCTCGTTAAGTCTAGGCTGAAAACATCTGTTTAGTCAAGCCTTTTGTTAATGGTGTTTATGAGGTATAAGGTGTAGATCTGGAGGGTCCTCAGACAGAGTGTTTTGTAAACTGGGACGTATGGATGCTGTCAGTCCCACACTCGCTTGCTCACTCAAGTTTGTTGACGGTGTAGTGGCTGGCTGCTTTATGTCCCGGGGCTCCTCATGACTGTGTTACCTTCTGGCTCTCCCCTTTTAGTTATGCTGTCATAGTTGCCGCAGTCCCTGCTTGTACTCAGTGCAATATGTATACTGTACCTACTTATTCAGGTGGCATTGGGCATACCTAACAACCTGTGCTTTCTCTCTCTTCTCCCCCCCACCCCCCCCAATCTGTCCCTCTGAGTTACATGTCGGTCCTGGGATCGAGATGCTGACCTCTTCTGCTCCTCAGACCTGCCTGATCCATCCTGGTGCCCTGTGTCTGGTTGGAGTCTCATCGCATCGCTCCTGTGGAGGGCGGCCCCATGTGGACAGTTCGGGGTCGCGCCTGCAGGACGCTCCAGACTCTTGCAGTGGTGCTTTTGTGGCTGGGGACTGCAGTTGACTTGCAGACTTTGGGACTACGGTTGTCATGAACGGTTTTGCGCTCGGGTTTCCGTCGGTGGGGGGTTTATAGCATCAACGAAGCTGACTTTATGTTAGGACTGTTAATGTTATAGTCATGTTGTCTGTTGTTGCCCAGATGGGGAGGAGTTCCCTTTTGAGTCTGGTTCCTCTCGAGGTTTCTTCCTCATGTCATCTGAGGGAGTTTTTCCTTGCCACCGTTGCCACAGGCTTGCTCATTGGGGATAGATTGGGGATAAAATTAGCTCATATTTTAAAGTCGTTCAAATTCTGTAAAGCTGCTTTGCGACAATGTTTATTGTTAAAAGCGCTATACAAATAAACTTGACTTGACACTCGCATCCTCCATTTTTCTCTCCCATTTCAAATTTATATCCCATAATGCCTTGCGCAAACAGGGAAAGTCCACCACGTGATGCATGACATAGTATCTTGAATTGCATCATGGTGAAGCAGGAAAAAATAGCGGAGAATTTCGGGCCATATGACCCTAAATTAATTTTTTTTTCAATAAAATTGGAAGTCTGTGATTCAAATTCAGTAGCTTTTGGTCCACTAAATAAAAATAACTGGGTGTCAGGGAAAATTCTTTTTATGACCTACACTTGAAAAATCTGAAAGGCAGTCTACCTTTAACTGCAGACTTGATTACTTATTGTTTGCCTCTGGTGGGAAGAAGAGCACATGGCTCTGATTTTTTTTTTGCAGACTCATGGTCACTGAAGGCAGGGGACACAAACTTACCTCATTAGATGCGAAAGCTCATAGTAAAAGCTCGTGACAACAGGGTTGCAGTGTCGGACACCATCACGGGCAGAATACAAGTTTGCATAAAATAATTAGCTGCTCATCATTGATGCAGCTCAAACACTTCACACCTTCTTGCGCAGCTTTAAATCAAATCCAAGTCCAGAAGAAGAACATTGCCAGGTTCAAGTGAAACTTACTACAAACCATTTTGCAGTATAAGACAAGAGTTGTGTGCTAAAAAGTAAGGCTTGATCTAAAATAAACCTGAATTGTTGGTACATTAACAACTTTGATTATTTGTCAAATATAGTGACTCAATATATGTAGTAAAACCATTATGTTATCTTGTCTTCCATTCAGACAAATGGGGAGGGGGAAATTGCAAAAACTGAAGGTTCAGAACACTGCAATGTTGAAGTAAAGGTAGTAAAGGTCTTCTGTTTCATTTCAAGCATCACAAATCATTAAACAATCTGGTAATACAGCAGCAAATTAGTAGTCTGGTTAACACCAGACCATATCACAAGTGAAATATGGTCTGGAATCCGCCTATTGAATTTCTCGTAGGGGAGGTGTGGTTTACGATTGTCAACGGCCGTTTATTGGACGTTGCGAATGTTTATCATTTGGCGTATACGTAGCCCATGGCCAATCATGGCAGTTGTACCCGGTGACGTAGTTAGAGCGATGAAGAAGACGAAGAGGCGAAGAAAGACTGAAACGCCAAACGCTGTTCTTTTTTTAAAACAAACTTTCGCTCTAAACTATTCAGAACAGTGTCTAAAGCTTGATCGAAAGTTTGGTTCGTATCGCTCGCCGCCATGTTAAATGTGATCCGTAAACAGTCCCAAATAAACTACAAGCTTCCGTTTGTCGAGTAGTACGCGTCACCGTCTTTCCACCCCTCCCCACTCTCTGATTGGCTCCCTAACTCAGGCGAGCCTTTAGACCATAGTTTCCATGCTGTCTTTTCAGATCGGAACGATTGTGCAAAGCAGCATGGGATTTCCCAGGCTAGCAAATTAGCACTTGTGTGTACACACACACACACAGAGAGAACTTTTCAAATTTTCAGTAAAGGATAATCATAAAATGTTAACGTCATCCAGAATGGCCTTAATATTTACACACAGCTGATAATAGGAGATAAACACTTTCTTGCACAAATTTCCTGACATGTCCTTCGGGATCAAATAAGTTTTCTGATTCGGATTCAAATAACCCCTTGCTGAATTATAAAATGTTGTCTGGATTTAAATTTCAGGTTCACCGAGTTCTCTAATATCTATTACACAGCACTTCCTGGAGTGAACTATTATTCCTCATTTTCCTTCATTGTGCCTGCAGGAGAATGAGAGTTCAGAGTTACCCTCACTAAAGAGAAAGTCTGCCATGAAAAATAAACGTCTTAACATGGTCACCAAAACAACAACCACCACCCCATCCTCCACAACACAACTACACACACTTACAATAAGTGCAAATACCTGATATCAGTGCACATGAAATTTCACTGTTCAAATCCTTACCTTCCCCTGTAGTCATAATGCAAGAGTCTTTTTCACTCATAAAACAAGCAGACAGACGGTAAAGAAAACGAGGCTCAGGCTCTCAGAGTTTCTCTCTGGTGTCCTGTCTCTCTCCCTCCCTTTCCTTCCTTTCGCTCTGGTCTTGTGACTGTACAGAAGACAAAAGCCACCCCCCACTATGCTAACAAAAAGCTAAAGCTGCATTTGCGTGCGCTAGAAATGTATCTAAACAGCCATTATCTTCTGTGCTCATGAGCTTACTTTCTATGTCACTGAACACATACCACTCATTCCTCCATAAAAATGTCCCAGGCCGAGAAAAGCAGAGCCAGCATCAAATACAAAGAGTGAAAGTGAATTCAAAATGAAAACTAACTGTAGAAGGAATCGTTGGATATTCCTAATTACTTTCCTAAATAATAGTTACAACCTACACTCCCCTAACACTTTATTAGGAACACCTGTATACCTACTCATGATTGGTGGTGCCAGACAGGCTGGTTTGAGTGTAACTGCTGATATCCTGGGATTTTCAGGGGCATTGAGTTTACTCAGAATGGTGCAATAAGGATAAACATCCAGGGAGCAGCTGTTCTGTGGACGGAAGCGCTTTGTTGATGAGAGAGGTCAGTGCAGAATGGGCAGACTGGTTCAAGCAGACAGAAAGGCTACAGTAATTCAGATGACCACTCTGTACAGTTATGGTGAGCAGGAAAGCGTCTCTAAATGCACATCAAAAGTTGAAGCTGATGGGCTACAACAGCAGATGACCTGTCAGATTCCACTTCTGTCCGCCAAGAAAAGAAAGCCAAGCCTGCAGCAGGTACAGGCTCACCAACCCTGAGTCTGTGCTGAGGCACACAAATGGCAGAGTAAGAATTTCACACCAACAGCAGAAATCCATAGACCCACTGTGACTCGTGTCAAAAGTCCAGGCTGGTGGAGGTGGTGTAATGGTGTAGAGAATGTTTTCTGACACACTTTAGGCCTATTCATACCAATCATCCGTCGTTTGAATCCTGTTTGGGTCCTGTTGCTGACCATGTGCATCTCTTCATGGCCATAATCAAATAATCTTCTAGTTGCTCCTTCCAGTATGATAATGCACCATGTCACGAAGCAAAAATTCTTTCAAACTAGTTTCATGAACATGACCGTGAGGTCAGTTTCCCCCCACAGTTCAAAAGACATGCGGTGAGGTTAATATGGGACGGCCTTGGGCTGAGGTGCCCTTGAGCGAGGCATCTAACTCCCAACTGCTCCCTGGGTGCTGTTAGCATGGCTGCCCACTGCTCTGGGTGTGTGCGCGCGCTCATTGCTCACGTGTGTTTTTGCTGCTTCAGATGGGTTAAATGCAGAGAGGAATTTCACAAGTGTGTGATGAATAAAGTTGTGCTTTCTTTCTTTACTGGCCTTCCCAATCACTAGATCTAAAGCCAACAGAACACCTTTGGGATGTGGGAGAACTGTGGTAGAATTACTGAAATGTTGCCAAGACTTGGGAAAGAGAGTGTGTCGATAACATTTAATAAGAAAGCAAAACAGAAAAACGTTAGAACATTTGTTGAAAATTCCACAATGGACCAAGCAAGTTCACTTTTTGTTGTCTACAGAAATGAATTTTATACTGTTCATGCGGTGAAGTGGAGATCACTTAACTCAGCACTAAGAGACCTGAATCTGTCCTTCAGAGCCCTGTGCACGCTGACCTCCTGCAAGCAAGCTCATGCTGAACAGCCTGCAAGCTTGGAGCAAAGCCATCAACTTGTACACAGAGATATACACACACGAGACCTGGGGGTTCGGACATTGAGTGTGGCAAATAAAGAACAAAATTTATAAAAGGAAAAAATGAATAGGTTTCACGGTGCCTGTCAGACACAAATTATATTTTCAAACAGTCTGTTGTAATGAAAAGGTTCAGAGAATCAGCTTTAAATAAGATCGAAAAAAATGGCTAACTAGCTTCGGGAATAAAGAGGAACACAACTAGAGACGTGTGCAGGTCTGAGCTCAACCTTTGTCTGATTGGGAGATAGAAGCTACAGTATATAAACAGAAAAAAAAAAACAGCCTGCTCAGAAACGCATTGACTCCAGGATTCAAACTGATGTTGCAAAACCTGTTCCTTTCCAGCCACGGAGGATTATACTGCAAACTGAGTTTGTGTCACATGGCACTTACATGGTCAGTATGCAGTGGCACCACACTGCAACTGCGGAATCGCTACCTGAGGCTGGCACGCCAATTCCATTCTTAAACGCGCTCGAACTCGGTAAAACATACACATACAGACAGGTGCCTCTATAGGCTTCAGCCAAAAAGCAAGAGCAACTTTTCAGTTATCTCCCAATGTTGAGGTTCCTTTTCATTAACCTGTATAATGGCCAAGATTGAAAAGTTTAGATGCAACTTTGAACTATAAACCGCCAAAACTTCAAAGATATAACATTCTGTAATTAACTAACTCATTGCTTGTCAAATACAAATTCCAACCTTACCTGACCCAGAAGAGAGGATCATGTTTCCAGATCTTTGGACTTCATCAAATCTGGCGAAAATTACATTCAGCCTGAAAAAGAAAGAAAAAAAAATAAATAGTACAAGGAGTAGGTTGAGATTAACTAGTTTTGTAAAGCAAGCCAGAAAATAAACATAAAATTCATATAAAAACACCCTCAAGTATTTTTACCCTAAAAAGTTGAATTCTCAAATAAAACGTACACTGACAAATGTTATGAAGAGTTAATGCGCACATCAAAAACCTGTTTTTCAGAGTAATAACCTCACATTCTCAGACCAGTGTCCATATGACTGTAGGCTGCTGTCTGGGATGTTGAATAAACATGTGAAAGAGGACAGACCACAGCAACAAGAACAAAGAAACTAATTTCAGCTTCCAGCATAAACCCTATCCTTTTAGAACACTACTGATATACATACATGTGTAGCTCGCCTGGTTGAGTCACACATACATTCCCAAAGGATTTGTGCATTAGAACTATTCTAGTCTCAGTAAAATATAGAGAGAGATATAGTGATAAAGGAAATACTTTAGTTAACAAGCTTTTGTAACAGCAGACCAGACTGAATTTACAACATCTGGGGATATTTTCCAAAATGCAATAAAAACAAAAATCCGATTTGTTCATTCGCGTTAACCTTTATTTAACTGACAAAAGTACAAAGACAAGAGTTTCAACAGTTTTAACTGACCAACTTAATTGTATTTTGTAAATATATTTTATGCATACAAAATATTACATTCTCTATGGGGTTCAGGTCAGGTGAGTTGGCTGGCCAATCAAGCACAGTAATCTCGTCAGCAAACCATTTGGCAGTAGTTTTGGTACTGTGGGCAGGTGCCAAGTCCTGCTGGAAAAGGAAATCGGCAACTCCATAAAGCTTGTCAGCATATGGAAACATGAAGTGCTCTAAAATCTCCTGGTAAACGACTGCATTGACTTTGGACTTGATGAAACATAGTGGACCAACACCAATAGAGGACATGGAACCCCAAATCATCACAGACTGCGGAAACTTCACACTGGACTTCAAACACCTTGGATTCTGTTCCTCTCCACTCTTCCTCCAGACTCTTGGACCTTGATTTCCAAATGAAATGCAAAATTTACTTTCATCTGAAAAGAGGAATTTGGACCACCAACAGTTCAGTTCTTTCTCTCCTTAGCCCAGGTAAGACACTTCTGACATCGTCTCTGGTTCAGGAGCGGCTTGATATTAGGAACGTGACCGTTGTAGCCCCTCTCCTGAAAACGTCAGTGCGTGGTGGCTCTTGATGCACTGACACCAGCCTCAGTGCACTCTCTGTGATACTCTCCTAAGTTCCTGAATCGACTTTTCTTGACAATCCTCTCAAGGCTGTGGTCATCCCTGTTGCTTGTGCACCTTTTCAGCAATGACCTTCTGTGGCTTCCCCTCCTTATGAAGGGTGTCAGTGATCGTCTTCTGGACAACTGTTAAGTCAACAGTCTTCCCTGTGATTGTGGTCGCATGTACTGAATTAGACCGAGAGATGCACGGTATATACTGTTTTTACTCAAACTCCAAATTAAATATTCTAATATTCTGAGGGTTTTTTTGCACTGTAGGCCATAATTATCAAAATTAAAATAGAAAAATGCTTGAAACATTTTAATTTACGTGTAACGAGTCCAGAATATATTAAATTTTCCACTTTAAATAACTGATGGAAAATATTGAACTTTTTCATAGTCTAATTGCTTGAGATGCACTGTGTGCGCATGCGTGCATATATATCAAATAAAAAAATATATATATCAAAGTCCTTCCCACGCCATGTGGCGCATAGGGCAGCGCCGATCTCCGTTTCCGTAGCCCTTGGCCTCTCGCCTATTACATAGCTAGGGTTACAGTGGGGGGCTGGTCCCCTGGTAACTGCAAGAGTTTGACTCCACACTCACATCTGTATTGCAGCATGCCTTGCCAGGCGGCAGTGGGTACAGTTTTCATGATGGCCTTTGGTATGACCCGATCGAGACGTGGACATGCTAACCACGAGGCCAACTCGCTTTGTCATATTTTTTTTTTATATATATATATATATATATATATATATATATATATATATACACACACATACATACATATACATACACACACACACACACACATACATGTCTCAGAAACTGGTCTCTCATTTGGGACATTATGGTCAAAAAATACATTTAATTTTACTTTTTTTTTTTGCATTTACCCAACACTCAATGTTTCTTTTGTCATGTTTAATAAGAATATAGTATCTTGCTTTATCTGGCCTCCACTGTGGAATTTTTTTTTTGATTACAATTCAAATGCTTTTGTAAAATTGATTTACATATAAAATAACTACATCATGAAGAATTAAAGCCCCTCCTTCACAGAGGAGTGAAAATATTGAATAAATTTCCTCTTTTTGATTGCTTGGGTTAAAAATGCCAAGTTATGATGACTGAATTGATTTATTCACTTAAATATGAATAATATATGATACATTTTGGGTATCTGATATGGCGAAATAGGACACAATGGAAAAATCAAGAACACACCGGAAAGATGAGAATAATGGCGGTGGTAAAAGAACAGCGACTGTACCGGCTGAAGGTCGCGCGGGTCTCTGCTGCGGCGCGCGAGCAACAGGACATCACTACCGCACCGGACAGAGTGCGAGGCGGGGGCGGGGCAAAATGACTGGCCGTAGATTCTATCACAAGTTTGATCTAAATTGACCATGTTTGCAATATATTGGCCAAAAATACG
Source organism: Neoarius graeffei (assembly GCF_027579695.1). Taxonomy (NCBI): domain Eukaryota; kingdom Metazoa; phylum Chordata; class Actinopteri; order Siluriformes; family Ariidae; genus Neoarius; species Neoarius graeffei. Next base: position 50,583,158 of record NC_083577.1, on the reverse strand, counting down.
CAAACACTATGAAATATGAAAGTAAGATGAAAAAGAAACATTCTATTGCCTTATACTGCAAGACTAAAACAAAAAACTGTCAACTCCCCTTTTCAGTGATGACATCCGAACAGATCACTTGTCTAACAGAGACCGCAAATGGAAGCACGATCAACTTCTAACTGCCGGAGTGGAAAATTCCATTCTACACATGGAAATTGTTAATGTATGTCCTTCCCCGCACACAAATAACACGCTACGGTAAAAAATAGACCACAACTCATTTTATAGCTCAGAAATTCATACAAGACCAGCTACCATCGTAACATATTCGGTAAGAAACATATTCTATACCTAACTTTCAGCTTTCGTTTTAAAAAACAAAATCACAGATTTATAACTAAATTTTTATATGGCGTAGTAATTTTAAGTTACTACTTTTGGTGAGGTAGTGACCTTGAACCTGAGGCTTTCCGTTTAGATCAAAACACATGATCGTATTGGTTTTGGGTATGCAGAAAATGAAGTTACAACGGTGATCAAATATTTTGCATGATGTTTTGATTATTCTGTGAGCGCACCAATCCTTAGGTGGATAAAGTTACAACTTAAAATGCAATTAGTGATAACTGTAGACTTTTCAGTGGCCTACAACCTTTTTAAGGGAATGCGATGTAGTCAACCATTTATCATGTCCCAGATCAAGCCGCCATTTTTCCACAAATTTGCAGAATTTTCCTAGCCTAGCAAACTAGACCCACCCGCCTAGCGGCCAAAAATATTTTTTGCCTGCAAGTGGGTCTAGCCTCGCACCATATAAACAAAAACACCCCGGGCATCAAATCGTGCCCGCCAATCACAACGCAAGGTTTTTGTTTGGATTCTTTGGGCGGGCTTTTGCAGGAGTGACGACAAAGCTGCGCGACGCTGGAGAAAGCACAACAGGAAAGATGGCTACGGCTAGTGAACAGCGCGCGTTTGACTCCGCTTTGGAATCAGTTTTAGAAGAATTAGACTTGGAGTTTTCGTTGAAACATGAGCAGGAAGAGGCTCTCCGCTCATTCCTTTTCAAGAAGGACGTTTTCGCTGTTTTGCCGACCGGCTATGGCAAAAGTCTGATCTACCAGCTGGCTCCGCTCGTAGCCAAAAGGATGGGGCTAGTTTATTAATTCTTCGTACTGCACAAACAGCTTTGAAACATTACTTTTTGATTGTTTCTTATTTTCCTGTTATTTTAAATTTAAGGGAAATTATTTCACCAAACACCACTAAATAAAAACTCTCAAAAACAGTTTAAGCAAACCCTTGAAAAACACTTGAAAAAAATAAGTGTATATGTTAAGTATGTGGTACAGACTCCGAAATTGTGGTCATTATCTCCAAACTTCTTAATATCTAGAACCTGTTTATTAATTAATACGCATTTTGAAAAATTATTTATTTCAAGGCCTCCCCCACTGCTTTCTGTCGCTCTGACTACGTCACAGTCACTGTTGCGCTGATTGGTCAGAGCGTTGGCCTATACGCATAGAGACAGTTTGAAAGACAGCGGGTTGTTCCTCCTACCCCCTTCAGAAATGTCTACGGATCGAGGCCAAACTAAATATTCACATTTAGTCTGGCTTGCCAGGCTAGAATTTTCCCCAAATTCTGAATATTCACATCAAAAGATTTAGTTTTATCTGTATTATTTCTTTCATCATTTTATTTCAAAGTAAAACCAACATCACCATTCAAAACTGTATAGTTTATTGACTGAGTATATTTAGTGGGGGACCCCCACAGTACCCAGTTTCTGAGACAGACCCAGACAGACAGACAGACAGACAGACAGACAGACAGACAGACAGATAGATATGAGAGAGAGAGTCTCTCACCGTGATTGTGGTAATCCTTTCTTGCTGAGGTCCACTCTAACCCTTTCTCCAACATGTCTGTATATTTCCACAAGGCAATTCATGGCACTGTCCCTCACCTGGTAAGAAATGGGATAGGATTTAAACCCACACAAATGCACATATGGATACACACAAACTTATGTTTATACTCTAAAAATATAGAATATGCTATGTGAATTCACAATGAACTTAAATTTTTTTTGGTGGCATTAGAAATCTTAATTATTAATTCTAAGAATTAAGAAATAAGTATTCATTTTCATCAATTACAAAAAAACTCTAAACATACACGTCTACAAATCAGGCAAAAATAAGCACAAGGGCAGAGGGAACATTAGGGTTTCAAGATTTCAGTTACATGAAGTAATATTTTAGTTTCATTAATCTAATTGTATTTGTTCCTACATAAAACAAATGGATTATGACACTACACTTCAAAACAAATTATGTGAGCATTTTCTGAATACCTCCACAAGGGGATCCCCTAGCTCAAAGAAAGAAGTCAAATTTCTCTATTTGGTAACAAAGTAAATCTGTGAAATTTATTTTCTTTTAGCATCATACAAGGTACATTAAGTGAACCGATATAACATTTAATACTATATTAAAGCTTTTTATTTTTTAAAACTAGTATACCAACAATAAAGGGTTCAAACCTGACTTGTGGGGTCTCCCAGCAGATTACATATATGTGGTACAATTTTGTTTAGAGTTAAACCCTGGGCACCATACCTAAAACAAAAAGAAGCCAATCAGAAAGGAATACATTCAGTGCATCACGGAGGACAGAGCTCCTGAGAAATGGCACATCTCATCTCATCTCATTATCTCTAGCCGCTTTATCCTTCTACAGGGTCGCAGGCAAGCTGCAGCCTATCCCAGCTGACTACGGGCGAAAGGCGGGGTACACCCTGGACAAGTCGCCAGGTCATCACAGGGCTGACACATAGACACAGACAACCATTCACACTCACATTCACACCTACGGTCAATTTAGAGTCACCAGTTAACCTAACCTGCATGCAGGGCTCGAAATTAACTTTTTTTCTTTGTGTCCCCCAGTGGTCCCGAATTCTGTGTTGTATTGTCCCGAATGGAAGCAATAGTGTCCCCATTTTTTTCCTCTCTGAAATAACCAGTGGTTAATCATATGAAGTTACTATTATATTTGTAACTATGCGATTTTGAACCCTTTATATCATTTTTACAATAAGTCACAAGACACAAGCGACACATGTCCTATACATCATCTACTTCAAAATTACAGTTATTGCATTTTCAGTTTATTAAACTTTGGCGATCTCACTGTATGAATAGATACCCGTTTATTTAAAGGGGCCAACTAGCTCATTCAGAAAATGTTTCAACTCACTACATCTGCAGTACACTTTAGTTGAAAATAAGACCCCTTTTATGTTCATTTCATCTACTTATACCTTGAATATCTGTTGGCACTTATAAGGCCACTTTATGAACTTTCCGTTATCCATTTTTATGAACTTTCCGTTATCCATTTTTATGAACTTTCCGTTATCCATTTTTATGAACTTTCGCTGCCGGGTGCAAATGTTAGCAACATCAGCATAGTGCCAGCAGGTCCGAGCCTAGTTGTGCTGCTGACTGATTAAACTTTCTGAACTAGAAAGACACCAAGAAAACTCACTTATTCTGTTGAACGGTATCTTCCGTCAATATCATCCACATCATTCCTGTTGTATTTTATAACGTGTCTAACAGTGTTCATTAAGTTCATTCAGTTGCTAGCGTTGCCTGCAGACCAGGCGATGACACTTTGGATCCTGAAGGTCCCGGAGACGTTATGTCTGGGCTTTCAGTTTCTTCCCCGCGGTCGGTCCGCTTCAACCACTTAAGCATTTTTGTTCTGGCAAGAGTCGGCGCAGCGTGTGCGGTAGCAATTCCATTCCAAGTCCATATAATGCGGACTCCGGCCGAAGATTCTAGAACAGAATGCGCTGCTCTGTAGCCTACGGATGCAGGTGCATCGAAAGTGTAGCTACTAATGTATTTTTCGCTGTTAACGTTTTAAAATTAAAATTGACAAATTAGGTGAATGTCTACGTATGTGTTACGGCTTTGTAAATAATATTAATGTAGAACTTTTTTTTCTAGATCTATTTTTTTCCATTGTCCCGGGATTGTCCCAGATATGATAATTTTGTGTCCCGATGACATTTTTTTATGGTCCCCGGGACGTCGGGACACCGTTAGTTTCGAGCGCTGCCTGCATGTCTTTGGACTGTGGGGGAAACCGGAGCACCCGGAGGAAACCCACGCGGACACGGGGAGAACATGCAAACTCCACACAGAAAGACCCTCGCCGGCCCCGGGGCTCGAACCCAGGACCTTCTTGCTGTGAGGCGACAGCGCTAACCACTACACCACCGTGCCGCCCATGGCACATCTCAAAACACCCAATTCACTTTTTTTTTTTAGAAGAAACCTTTATTCGTCACATGCACACTTCAAGCACAGTGAAATTCATCCTCTGCATTTAACCCATCTGAAGCAGTGAACACACGCGCGCACACACACACACACACAGAGCAGTGGGCAGCCACACCAGAGCGCCCGGGGAGCAGTCAGGGGTCAGGTACCTTGCTCAAGGGCACCTCAGCCCAAGGCATGGACGACTGCCTATGCGTCTCACTGAACAGTCGAATGATATCAGGTGTGAACGGGACCCTGGACACCCTGCTATTCAGTAGTATGTGCTTTTAGCAAAATGTGCACTAACACATGGGACAGGTGCAGGCATCTTTGCATGGATACAATGTACAGCATGTGGATAATTGACAGAAGGCTACATTATTATTTGTAGTTTCAGATTAATATTAAGACTAAAAAGCAGAATTGATAAATCCCTCCAAGACTTGAATTAAACTAGAATATACATTTTTTAAATAAAAATGAGCCCATTTGGCTTAAGAGGTAAACCTGCATATACATGTACTAAAAGAAGAACATTACAGAGAAAGTGTGACCTACGCATTTAATGTTGCAATAAGACAAAGACAGACTCCTTCTCTGGTCCTGTTGTTTTTGTGTTTGAATCCCCCCAGCATTCTGTCCCATACGTACTGCCAAAAAAAAAACACCAAGGTTAACGTTCAGTTATACTATTACAATCAATTATGTAATCATTTCGCTGGAATTAGCATAAATAGTGTAGTGGTCATTTATTTTTGTTAAAACACAAAAATGCAGTGAAACAATGTGTAAAGCTTATGGAAATGTTTTAATGACTGTCAGGCTCATTTGCTGTTGACGTGTAAACAGTGAAGTGTGAAGGTATTGCTCGAACTGATCTAATGTCTCAAAAACTAATCGGGTTGTATTATATCTTGGCTCCTTAATAAAGCTACACATATTCACATAAGATTAAGGACACAGGAGACCTGAAGTAGGGTACATGCTTCTGTATTGAATAACCCGGGAATCTGCATACAGAAAAGTAACAGGCAGACTGCCGTAGGGAGTGGACGGAAAGAACAGTGGGACAAACTTAACCCATCAATACATAACATATCCCTCCCCCTTTACTTTAATGTCCCACATTTAGAAAACAAGCCACTCTCTATTTCAAGGTGTATAACTGGTAACAAATAACAGTAGGCCTATTAATTAAATATTTTCCCTAGCTAGGGAAAGAGGGTAGACTGCCTCAATTCCCAGACTGAACCCTGGGGATTATTGTGCCCCATCGTCGTGGGTCAGTCGCTAGACTAATAGGAGAGTTTATCAGGGGGTCGTCTGTCTCTTTTGGGATAAGTACGACCCACAGGAATGGCACTGGTCTTGCCTTCTGGTTGCGGTGGTGTACTCTGCTCAGGCTCGCCTGTAGGTGGGGGAACCTCCCCATCTACTGGTGGAATCTGGAATTCACCCAGGTGTTGATCTGGGTAGATGTCGAGGTCAGGAACTGAAGATGTTGCAACAGTCGGGTCATTACTGGAACCAGATGCGTGGAGCAGTTGGTCGGTATGACGCCGCCATACGAGGTGGTCACTGGTTTCTACCGTGTATGACACAGGCCCTGTTTTTGCCAAAACAGTCGCTGGTTTCCACTTATCTCCCCTGGCATAGTTCCGAGCAAGAACATGGTCCCCAGCCGTGAAGGTCCGCAGCCGTGCTTTAGCTCTTCTGTCGACCTGGGCTCTCTGCTGACTGTGAACAACCTCTTTAGTCCTCAGAGGTCTCAGAAGATCTAGGCGTGTACGAAGCTGTCTTTTGATTAAGGCTGAGGCTGGAGACACCTTTGTGGTAGCGTGAGGAGTGTTCCGATATGACAGCAGAAAAGCACTGAGGCGCTGGTTAAGTGACCGAGTGCCATGTGTAGACTTGAGAGCTTGCTTCATGGTCTGGACAAATCTTTCAGCCAGCCCATTTGTAGCTGGGTGATATGGTGCAGATTTAATGTGATGAATGCCATTCTCTTCCATAAATGCCTTGAACTCTTCAGACACCAGTTGTGGCCCGTTGTCGCTAACAAGTTGTTGTGGTAAGCCAAAGCGACTGAACATGTTCCGTAGTTCTTCGATCGTTTTCTCTGTGGAGGTGTTCTTCATTACCGCAACCTCTGGCCACTTACTGTGGGCATCTACCACCACTAGAAACATACTGCCCTCTAGTGGCCCTGCAAAGTCTATGTGAACTCTTTGCCATGGCTCTTCTGGCCAGGACCAGGGGTGTAATGGGGCCAGCTGTGGGAGATTTCTCAGTTTCTGACAGTCATGACATGATTTTGCCTTCTCCTCTATAGCTGCATCCAGCCCCGGCCACCAAAAGTAACTTCGTGCAATCTCTTTCATTCGTACCACTCCACCGTGCCCTGAGTGGAGCTCATCGAGCACTTTCCCTCTTAGTGGTGGTGGAATAATGACACGGTACCCCCACAGTAGGCATCCTGCCTGGACTGATAGCTCATTTCTCCTCACCAGATATGGTTTCAGACTGTTGGTCATGATACCCCTCCTTCCTCGGGTGATTATGTCCACCACTTCCGACAGAACCGAGTCAGCCCGAGTGTGTTTCTTCACATGAGCTGATGTTACTGGAGTTGACATCACATCTTTGAAATAAAAGATTTCAGCCGGCTTTGGTTCTGTGTGTGTGACTGACAATGGCAGCCTAGACAGTCCATCCGCATTTCCGTGCAGATCTGCCTTACGGTATTTAATGTCATATTGATGTGCGGACAAAAGTAAAGCCCATCGCTGCATGCGGCTGGCAGCTAACGAAGGGATTCCAGTGTGGGGGCCAAAAATAGAGGTGAGTGGTCGGTGGTCCGTCAGTAAAGTGAATTTTCTGCCAAAGAGATATTGATGGAATTTCTTCACGCCAAATACTATCGCCAATGCTTCCCGTTCAATTTGGGCGTATCTTCCTTCTGCTTGGCTCAAGGTGCGTGACGCAAAAGCGATTGGCCTCTCTTCCCCCGATGGTAATATATGTGACACCACAGCGCCAACACCATAGGGTGACGCATCACAGGCCAACTGAATGGGTAATTTGGGATCAAAATGTATGAGGGCATCCGAGTCGCACAGAGCCATTTTGGCTTCCCTGAATGCTGCCTCACACCTGTCTGTCCATTCCCATGTCTTGGTGTTATTCAGCAGCTCGTGTAATGGCTTGAGCTTATTGGCCAGGTTAGGCACAAATCTTGCATAATATGTGAGAAGGCCCAAAAATGATCTCAGCTGGGTCACGTCTTCCGGGGAGGGCGCTTCCGTGATGGCCTTTACTTTGGATGGCGCTTTGTGCAGTCCGGTACTGTCAATAACATGGCCCAAATATTCAACTGAGGATCTGAAAAATTCACATTTGTTTCGCCGAACTCTCAGGCCATAATCTTCCAGTCTCTGCAATGTAGCTTCCAGGTTCTGTAAGTGTGTCTTGTCATCGACCCCCGTGATGAGAAGATCATCCAAGTAGCATTGGACACCAGGGAGGCCACTCAGGATTTGTTCCATGGCTCTTTGAAACAGGGCTGGAGCAGATGTAATTCCAAAAGGGAGCCTCTTATACCTGTATAGGCCCTTGTGTGTAACTATCGTCAGCAGTTCCTGAGACTCTGGGACAACATGCATCTGGAGGTAAGCCTGACATAAGTCTATCTTACTAAACTTTTGACCTCCAGCCAGACCTGAGAAAATGTCATCGATCAAGGGTAATGGATACTGCTCAGCAGCTAAGACAGGGTTTACAGTGACCTTGAAATCACCACAGATTCTGAGAGACCCGTCTTTTTTTATTACTGGAACAATTGGTGTGGCCCAGTCACTCGTTCTAACTTGTTCCAGTACTCCACTTTCAACCAGCCGGTCTAATTCAGCCTCTACCTTCGGTTTGATTGCATAGGGAACTGGCCTTGCCTTCAGACACTTTGGCATACTTCCTGGTTTTATGGTCAATTTAACTGTTATGTCCTTCATGCTGCCAAGTTCACCATCAAAAACGTTGGAATGCTTCTCCAAAACCTCCCGCAGGGAACCAGTGGTACTATCATTCACCAGTAAAACTTCTTGCCAGTTTACTCTGAGTTCTTCCAGCCAGCTGCGGCCGAATAGAGCTGGGCGGTTTCCTGCAATGATGTACAGGGGTAGGGTCTTTTTTTGTTTGTTGTAACCCACCGTTGCAGTCACAAATCCTAAAACTGGAACAGCCTCCCCAGTATAGGTTCGTAATTTTAATTTTGTTGGTTGGAGGGTAAGGTGTTGCAGCCTTTCTCTGTAAACGGCCTCGGACACCATGGAAAGACGGGAGCCTGTGTCTATTTGCATCCGCACATGATTGTTTTCTACAAGTGGGGTGACCCAGTATCCGTCATCACTGTCCCTGATTGATAGAACACATACTGTCTCATCATCTGACTCATCACCACTTGGTTCCTGTTGGTTGTGTTCCAACTTATTTATGTGTTTCTTTTTATTCCTCCTGAAAGCATTTTTCTTCACCTCAGTAGGCCTATGTTGTCTTTCATTTTTGTTTTTACTTCTACAGACACGTTCTATGTGGCCAGTCTTTCCACAATGTCTGCAGTCTAATTCCCTGCACCAGCATTCTTGTGCATCATGTCCAGTTCTCCCGCACCGATAACAAGGCCTGTCAGTAGAGGATTTGTTTGCTGGTTCAGATGATAGTTTATGCACTTGGGTTGCGGCACTTAATTGCTGTGCATCACGTGTAGCCATTTCCATGGAGGTGCTTAACTCTATGGCCTGTTTTAGTGTCAATTTTGCCTCAGTAAGTAGGCGTTTTTGAATGGACTCACTGCGTAGACCACACACCAGTCTGTCTCGTATTGTGTCATTTAGGACGGACGATCCAAATTCACAGTGTTCAGATAAACGTTTCAGCGCGGCTACAAACTCTGAAATAGATTCACCTTCTTCCTGGTTCCTGTTATGGAATCTGAACCGCTCGGCAATAACGAGCGGTTTGGGGGAATAGTGATCCCCTAAGATCTTCACGATATCTGCGTATGACTTTGTTCCAGGTTTGTGTGGTTGCGTTAAACTGCGTAACAGATTAAATGCTTTCCCTCCCATTACACTCAAAAAGGTTGGCACTTTAACATCATCTGCGATCTTATTAGCGAGAACAAAGTACTCAAACCTCTCTGTGTACGCACTCCACTGTTCAGTGGCGTCATCAAATGGTCCAATATTTCCCAACAGCGCGGCCATTGTCCAGCATTTATTCTTATTTATCCCTTTTTATCGTGCCGTCAACTTCTCTTCTTACGTCCTCCGTCGTTGTTGTCAGAACTTTATTTTCCCTCCCTTTATTATTTTTGGTTTTAATCTTCACCGTCATAGAAGTGTCCACATCCGTCCATTACAATCAGCGCTAGCTGCTGCGTTGAGCCAGAAAACATGAAACGTCCGCGCGAGGGAAAAAAAAGCAAAACAAAACTTCAGAACATATTTTTCTGTGCCACTAACAGAGCGCAGGCACGAATCGTCCTCGTCGCCAGTTATTATATCTTGGCTCCTTAATAAAGCTACACATATTCACATAAGATTAAGGACACAGGAGACCTGAAGTAGGGTACATGCTTCTGTATTGAATAACCCGGGAATCTGCATACAGAAAAGTAACAGGCAGACTGCCGTAGGGAGTGGACGGAAAGAACAGTGGGACAAACTTAACCCATCAATACATAACAGGTTGTAACACAAATCTTTTAACTGAAAAGACGTTGTTACAATTAATATTTGCAAAGAGCTATACCAGTTTCATTACAAAGTCAGTGTAGACTACCTGCGGGTTAGCAGCCTGGTCCATGATCTTCAGCAGCAGTGTCTGATCCTGGTCTCTGACTTGATCTTTGGCATCACCTAATCGATCTATCAAGCTAGGTAAAACTGAGACAGAAGGAAATACAAAAATCACCAACACAACTGAATGTCCAAATTAGTAACTACACATCTGGTGGACATACCCTCATTTGTAAGGTACTCCTGATGTTTTATTTAAAGTGCATATCCTGGACCAATTTAGTGTTTTTTTTATATGAAAGTATGTCCCTTTACACACTCATCCAGAAGGGTAATTTTGCACAAGGCCATCTGTATACAGCAGAAAAAAAAAAAAAACAACAACAAAACGCGTCTGGAAAAATCCCAAGGGAGTCTGGAGCCAGATTGATCCAGATTCGTGACGTCACGTGCGGATCCGCCAGCAGGCTGAGAGACCCTGCATGGATTCAGTGCACAGTCTGTGTAGACCAAGTTTAGCAGCTCACGATTTTGCACTGAAATATGGAATTGTCGCCTGAGCTAAGAGCTTCAGCTTCTAAACCCATGGATTCATGTATCAATGCTCATCTATCTATTGTTACATAAATCATATTTTTTCTAATTACTATTATGCATTTATATATTTCGTCATTTAGAAGAGTACTGGCCTCTGTAGGAGAAAGATTTCATAAGCTACACACATGAAATCGGCTAAGCAGGGTTGTATATACCTTTAGTGTGTTTGACAGGTCCTAAGATCTCAAGCCCTGACACGCATATCCTTTGATACATGTGAAGTAAGTGTATTATCGCCCAGCGCTTTCATGTTGTTTACTTTTGTGTGTCAATAAAGAACATTATCCATGTACCACACAAACACAGGAACACCTAATTTAGAGTATAGTCTTATTTCTTTTTTAAATATATTTTTTGGGCTTTTTTTCACCTTTATTGGATACGACAGTGTAGAGACAGGAAATGAGCGGGAGAGAGAGAGAGACGGGGAGGGATCGGGAAATTACCTCGGGGTGGAATCGAACCCGGGTCCCAGATTTATGGTACGGCGCCTTATCCACCTGAGCCACGACGCCCCAACCAGAGTATAGTCTTATTTCTTACCCTGGCAACAGTCAACTTGTGAATTGCTGATTTTCTTGTTCTTTTTCTTGGCTCTGCTTGGTCCTCGGCTTCGAGGGCCTCAGTGGATGCGGCACTTCGCCTTCTGTCGGGGAGACGAACACGGCTGGCTCCTTTGGTGACGCTGACACAAATGGAGACGGTGTTGCTTTGGGCATTCTAACAGATGGAACTGCGTCTTTTTTCAGATCAAGTTGCTTCTTGAAGCCCATTTCCCACCGCAAATAGTTCTCAAAAAGTTGTCGGGCTTTATGAAGTGAGCCCTGCATACGATGCTGTGGTCTGGTGCATGTTGCCAGTTTTTCCGGGAGCCTCGCACGAAGCGCTCCCATTTCTCTCTCATTGTCTGGTCTTTTGGAAAACGATGAGTACTAATCCCATCAAGATTGGTGCTGCTACACCCTCCTATGATACATCTGTTAACCATTTTAATAATTACGTGATAATGTTGAAGAAACTTGCAGAAAACCATCAGGTCGTTGTCTCATAAACAAACCAGCGCTGACGTAGGATTCAGAAGGAGGCGTCCCGCACGCGACGTCACGAAAATCAATGTTTCCCGGGAAATCCAAATGCCAAGTTTTTTCAGAGGCGGACCAATTCACCTCAAATGGCTTGATTTCAAATGAATTTTTCTGGTATTGCGCAAGGTAAAAAAAAAAAAATTGCGCAAAATGTGACAGATATTTGACCAAAGTTGAATATAAAATAGGAGAATGACATTGATCTTGCTTCTAAATATACCCAAGATGTGCCCTTTACTTAAGCCTTTATTCAAATCACATGTACAGTAGAACATAGTGAAATTCTTTTCCTGCATTTAAGCCATCTGGGGATGTGAGCACATACTGTATACCCAGAGCAGTGGGCAGCTGTGCTGCAGCACCCAGGGAGCAGTTGAGGGTTCGGTGCCTTGCTCAAGGGCACTTCAGCCATTCCTGATGGTTCAGGGAATCAAACCCCAGATATATGCATATATCCAGAAATAAACCTTTTTTAATATGCATTATATTAACAATAAATAAAACCAGACAAAACAAACTTACCTGTTCCAATCTGGGTCCTAAAACGGTCTTGCAATCTTGTCACCAAGACAGACAAAATGTCAATTCCCAGCAAAGCCAACTAGGGAAAAAAAATAAAAATTATTACACCCAATTGAAATACATCCATGATATATTAATAATCTATTATATACAACTACATCTATTAGATGCATCTTGGAGACACACACTGGTCCTGTCAGATTCACCAACTGACCTTACAAAACATGTTCTTTATATGATGCACACGAATGCACTCATTCAGCACTTTATTCGGAACATGATACTAGCACTGGGTCAGGCCTCCCTTTGCTCTCAAAACAGCCTCAATTCTTTATAGCATGGATTCCACATGATGTTGGAAACTGCTTTGAGATTCAACGGTGTCCTGCAATTCCTCCAAATTTTTCAGGTGCACTCTCTCATCTGTTCTACCACATCCCAAAGGTGTTCTACTGGATTCAGACCTCGTGACTGTGAATGTCACTGAAGAACACTGACCTCATGTTCATGAAACCAGTTTCTTTTACTTTGGGACATGGTGCATTATTATGCTCCAAGTAGCCATGAGAAGATGGGTAATTTGTGGGCATGAAGGGATGCACGTGGTCAGCAACAACACGTAGCCTGTGGCATTCAAGCGATGATTGATTATATTAAAGGTCCCATGGCATGAAATTTTCACTTTCTGAGGTTTTTTAACGTTAAAATGAGTTCCTCTGACCTTAAGTCACCCCAGTGGCTAGAAATTTCATAATGTGTAAACCAAACTATACCCAATATTTGAGAATGGCGCGTCAAAACGGCGCGTTGAGAAGCTCTTCCCTTGCCTACGTCAGCAAGGGAGATGATCCCCACGCCCCCCCTCTGGATTCCCACACACTGTATGGATTGCCCACCCAGCTCAAAAGTTGCCACCAAACATGGAAGTTGCGCTGTACATGGATGTGACAACACAGAAAAGAGTCTGTTTTTACTGCCGACGGGAGAGCCCCTGAAGACGCAGTGGCTTAATTTTATTTACTTCAATAATACGCCGTCGAGTCTACCTGTTTGTCGGAAGCATTTTCCTGATGAATGTTTTTGTACTTGGGACAGTACAGGGCAGGTTTTGCACATCAACTGTCACTGAAGCCTGGGTCCGTACCAAGCATCCCTGCCGCATCAGCCACAAACAGCGAACAAGTAAGTGTATAACTGTTAAGTCGTTTTGCCGTGTTTTAAAATCGGTCCCACGTTAGCCTTGCAATGGCTACATTAGCTGTGCAGCTAACCGCTTCCTGCAGTTAGCCAGGTACTCTGCGCTACAAAACCAAAAAGCATGCAGCATGCTCTGTTATAATAGCCAATCAAAACAGTTTTTACAAAGACACCCACATTCTTTTTTTTAAGTCACTCGTTCATTTTATTTGTTTGTTTGTTCAGTAAAAACCCAAACATTTGTTGAATTTATTTTATTTCCTCGCATCGCACCTTAATGACGTCAGCGCGCGGTATTTTTCCCTTCGTGGTTTGTTCCTTCTCTCTCGCCATAGTAAGACACCCACATCCGCTTGTTCTGACCCACTGGAGGTAGCGTCACAGTGCTGTTAGCCAATCAGAGGTAACACGTTTACATGTCATGAATATTAATGATAAGACCCGCCCCCGCCCTCTACCCTTCCCCGCCTCCTGCTTCTCATTAGCAAAATGACGCACTGGGAAAAGCGCTGAAATGGGGCTTTCTCCCAGGAGGCTATATCTACGTGCCGAGGGTTCATTTCGAGAAAGGCTGCGGATATAACATCCGGAAACCTCCACGAGCCCGTTTAAAGCATCAACAAACCACCATGCCATGGGACCTTTAACAGGCCCAATGTGTGCAAAGGAAAGATTCTTCACACAACTACACCACCTTCACCAGCCAGGCCTGTTGACAAGACATGTTGGGTCCATGAATTCATGCTGTTGGTGCCAAATTTGACCCGACTATCTGTGTGCCTCAGCAGAAATCAAGATTCATCAGACCAGGCTACGTTTTTTCCAATCTTCAACCTGTCCAGTTTAGGTGAGCCTGTGGCCACTGCAGCCTCAGCTTTGGAACACGACATGATGGTGTGCTATTGTGGCCTATCTGCTTCAATTTTTGATGTGTTGTGCACTCAGGTTTTCTGCTCACCACAACTGTACAGTGTTTATCTGAATTACTGAAGCTTTTGCCAGCTTGAACCAGTCTGGCCATTCTCCACTGACCTCTCTCCTCAAGGCTTTCCATCTGCAGAAGAACTACATGTTTTTTCTAGATTGTACCATTCTGAGTAAACTCTAGAAAACAGCAGTTTGTGAAAATCCCAGGACATCGGCAGTTATGTTTTGGGGGGGTAAAAAAACCCTACAAGTCAGTCCATCTGTTACCAGCAATCATGCCACGATCAAAATAATCGAGTTGACATTTTACCCCCATTCTGATGGTATCAACATTAAGTTGCTGGCATGTGCGTGCATGATTTTATGCATTGCACTGCTGCCCAGATAATTTTATGAGGGAGTAGGTGTACAGAGCGTACATTCATAAAACATTCAGCAACAATGCTTAGTTCAAAACAAACTGCAGAAGCTGCCGTCAACTTTATTAATTTCAGCCTTTTACATCATCTCGGCTCAAAAGTAAGTACAGGCTGTACGATATAAACAATTCAGGTGATCCTACTCTTGCCAGCGTTTTTTTTTTTTTTACACCTCTAACATAAGTATAACGCAAATAAAATATAACTAAGAAAGAAAAAAGTGAGATCAATAAACCAAGTTAAAACCAGAACTATGAATTTTGTAAGGAAAAAAAACACATGTAATTTAGAAAGAGGTGCAGGAAGCCCTAGAATAGGGCTTCCTGCCTAGGGCTTCCTAGGCTGAGGGGTGAGTGTTGATTTTTTTTTTTTTTTATACTTCAAACACATACCAGAAAAAAAAAAAAGGGGGGGGGGGGGGGGGGAGACACTAGACAAAAGAAGCCGGCAGTATGATGAGATATTCGTATGAATTGAACTGGCTTGTCAGTAAGTAGGGAAAAAAAAAGAATTTTTTTTCTTGAATGCTCGTTTGGGTAACTGTTTGTCAGCGAGATCTAGAGAGTTCCAAACTTTAACTCGTGTGAAACTGATATTAAAAGTACTGAAATGCCATGTTGACAGTTGGTTTCCTACACCACCAGGCTAGCTATCCTGTTTGTGTATTGCACAGGAGAAATCGCATCTTATCACAACACTGAGAACAAATACAAGAACATAGCTTATATAAACACCATTTCTAAGTGCAAGCTTGAGTTTGGATTTGCACTATTCAGATACTGATATCCAAATACATGTGAATGCAGGGTTCGAAAAAGAAGCCCAAAATCAGTCATCCTGTTCATCAACCAATCATACATAGTCTTCAATTACAACCATATACGGCAGGCATCACGAACTGGCAGACCTCGGTCCGGATCCGGACCCAGTGATGGTTCTGTCCGGACCTGCGACCAATGGTAAATTCACAAGATTAAGTAATTTTCATGAAGCATTATTTTGGACGGTCGTGGCTATTGACAGCGGGCGCTGCTACTCCAGTTAATACAACGACAGCTTCACTCAGTTAAGCCAATAAAATCGTTAGTTTACCCAGCGCACCACAGCACAGCAACAAACAGAGAGGAAGAGAGTTAAGTTCAGACACAACCGACCGAGACAACATGGCTTGCTCCAAAAGGCGGCAGAAAGTAGACAAGGAAAATCGTTGTTTTAAAGATGAATGGACAGAGAAATACATGTTCATTCTTCCGGCAAGCAGTTCAAAACCAGTGTGCCTCATATGCTCCGAAAACGTGGCATTAATTAAAAGCCGCAACGTGAAGCGCCACTACAAAACGAAGCACAGCCCTTTTGAGCAAAGTTATCCCCTGAAGTCCAAGCTGAGGGCACGCAAAATAACCCAACTGCAAGCACAGTATGACAGGTCTACCCGACTCATCACACATACATTTACAGCCCAGCAACGTGCAAACGAATGCTCCTTAAAAGTAGCATGGATTTTGGGGCAACATAAACACATTGGAGTGTGTTCCCTGGTCTAATCAAAGGAGCACTGCACACCTTGACTATGGTGGGGTTTACATTAGACCGTATCAGCGGATCATCAGATTAACGCTTTTAAAACGATTAGTGTGCACACAGCAACGCCAATACACGATTCGCGTGCACACAGCAACGCCAACACACGGATACGCTCAGCTCCGCAGGCATCCTGCGCTCCAAATCACTCCGCCCTGAACAGCGAGTGCCCTCTGGAGGGTGCGCACTCTGGCCCTGCGCAGCTCACAGAGCGCGCGAGTGAAGCGCGCGAGCAGTGATTCGGGACTGAGCCGCTGTGTGTGTGTGATCCCAGCGCATATCGGGCATGCGCGTCACTTACCACTTGCAAGTGGAAGGATGGCAAGCCTAAAGACAATCATAACTACACAATGGGCAGTATTTGCATCAGTATTTGCAGTATTTTCATACTTTTATACTCTTTAATGAAAGGTGATACAAGGCGGAAGTCCGCGCTGTTTTTCAGCAGTCGCGTCACATGACCAACGCCAGCGAATCAGGAAGGTGGACGTCACAGTGACGTTGTCCAATGAGACGCCAGCTAGAGCTCAGCACAGCGTATCCTCAATGTTTACACAGCACCGGACCAGACACGATCTGGATTGAATATGTGGACCCTGGCGGATTCCCGTTTCCCGGCGTTTTAATGTAAACAGACAGTGCAGCCGCAAAGAAAATGAGACAGATACGGTCTAATGTAAACTTGGCCTATGTTTGGATCGACTTACAGCTGTGAGTCAGCTTTTTCCACTATGAACATTGTCAAAACCAAGTACCATTCTAGGTTCAACAATGAACACCTACATATCTGCATGAGAATGGCACTAACTCCATTCCAACCAAGATTTAAATTACTGGCAGGTCAGCCACATGCCCATTTTTCTCATTAAGAAGATTAAAAGAAGAATTAAAAGAGAAAAGTTCAAAGAAAAATGTTCTGTTTGAATTTCCCCCCCAAAAAGCCACTTGTTTTCTGAAGATGTGGACTTTTTTTCTTCTTGAAAAGTAGGCCCTCATTTTTTTAGGCTGAGACCTCATTTTAAGAACAAAGAAGAGAAAATGTGAAGTCAATGCTCTGTTTGCACTTTTTAGTTAATGTTTTCTGAGTTGACTTTTTTACTTGAAGTGTAGGCCTTCAATTCTTCAGGTTGGGACCGCTTTAATTTAAGAGAAAAAGGAGTTATTCCACTCTGTTTGCACTTTATTTTATTCTGAGGTTTCGGTTTTCTTTAATCTGAAATAAAGGCCTTGAATTTATTTTCCTGGGACTACTTTTAGCTATTTATGGTAAAAAAGAGATAGTTGTGCACTCAGTTCATTTCCTGCATTGGAAATGAACAATAAATATTGTTGAAACCATATGAAAATGTGGACATAGGGGAAGGCTATAAGACACAAGCTGGACTTCGGGTCGGACCTTCTACTTGGACAAAATTTAATAACTGGACCTCAGTGACTTTTAATTGAATACCCCTGACATACGGTATTTACTCACTTCTATCAGAATATTTCCCTGCACCTATACACTCAGCTACTCAGTTCAATCACTAGATGTGCTTGAAGGTATAATCCTGATCCTTTGTTCGTTGACAAGGGAGAATTACAATAATTATAGTGATGACGACTTAAAAAAGGAAACTGGGAGAGAACTAAGCCAGCTCATGAATACCAAATGGCTTGCTGGTGGTGAATTTGTTTTAAAAAGAGTCCTATTTAGTTATTTACCTGCTTCTTAGTCTCATCACCAATCACTTATCTTACCATTACACATAACCCATGCATTATTTAATAATAATAATAATAATAATAATAAAACCCACAGCAAAATTTATCTTTTTTGATCTACACAGATCTGGACTATTATGTGGAGTAGTTAGACTCAAATGATGGATTGCCTTATTCCAGGGCAAACGCCTGATAAAATTACTGGCCATTAAAAGTTCATGTCACCTCCGAATATGATCCAGAGCATAGTTTTCCCCAAAGCGTTTTAGCGTATCGGGCCCGATACGCTTGCTCTGCCTGCCGATACGCTTAGTCGCTTTAGTTAAAATCAGATACGCTTAGATTTATACCGATACGTTAAATTTCCTACCTACAAGTAACTAGATACATAGGAGAGCAAATAACAGATCCATTTCCATATTGATTGATATTTGTGTTAAACAAGCGGCCTTTTTTTTCCAATGCTTGTGTTGATTCTGTCAAAGTAATATGTCCGCGTGGTATGATGTAAACAAACTAATCTGTTGGCTACGTCAAGATCACGTGTTCAAACCGTCCAATAAAAACATCGAAAGAAAACGTCAGACATCCTGGAATCTTCCAATTCATTATAAGCGATCTCATTGGCTGCCGATGTTGTCCCCCACCAGACGGACAAAGCCGACTGATTTTAATAAGCTAGGAGTAGACTCGCTGGACAAATTAATCCACATCAGCATGGATGACAGCGAGATGGACTATGAGAGGGCTGCCCAACATTGGGCCAAGCAAAAGCCAAGGAGAATTAATCTGCTTTAAAGGAGTAGAAAACTTAATTAGTTTGGGTTTGCAGAAAGTTCATGTACTTATAAACACTCTCACGAAGTGAAGTTGTCCAAATGTGTCAAATACAGCATAATTTCAAATAATAATCATAAGCATTTTTGGCAGTGTGATGCCACTGGGATCCATTTAACAAAAGGCGGCTCCGGATTATTCTTTTGTTAAAGGCTCACAGTGACATCACACTGCCAAATATGCTTATCATTATTATTCGCAATTATGCTACATTTGACACTTAAATTCCCATCATGAAATGTGTTTCAAAGCACATCATCTTTCTGCAAACTTAAACTGTAGAAATTAAGTTTTCTTATCCTTTAAATATATGTTTTAATCTTAATCTAGTCCATTTAATAAAGTGCCAAAATTTAAAAACTTTATAATATGCAGTTGCCTTACTTTTCTTTTCAGTGCATCTTATACATACAGTGGTGCTTGAAAGTTTGTGAACCCTTTAGAATTTTCAATATTTTTGCATAAATGTGACCTAAAACATCATCAGATTTTCACACAAGTCCTAAAAGTAGATAAAGAGAACCCAGTTAAACAAATGAGACAAAAATATTATACTTGCTCATTTATTTATTGAGGAAAATTATTCAATATTACATATTTGTGAGTGGCAAAAGTATGTGAACCTCTAAGGTTAGCAGTTAATTTGAAGGTGAAATTAAAGTCAGGTGTTTTCAATCAATTGGGTGACAATCAGGTGTGAGTGGGCACCCTGTTTTATTTAAAGAACAGGGATCTATCAAAGTCTGATCTTCACAACACATGTTTGTGGAAGTGCATCATGGCACGAACAAAAGAGATTTCTGAGGACCTCAGAAAAAGCGTTGTTGATGCTCATCAGGCTGGAAAAGGTTACAAAACCATCTCTAAAGAGTTTGGACTCCACCAATCCACAGCCAGACAGATCGTGTACAAATGGAGGAAATTCAAGACCATTGTTACTCTCCACAGGAGTGGTCAACCAACAAAGATCACTCCAAGAGCAAGGCGTGTAATAGTCGGCGAGGTCACAAAGGACCCCAGGGTAACTTCTAAGCAACTGAAGGCCTCTCTCACATTGGCTAATGTTAATGTTCATGAGTCCACCATCAGGAGAACACTGAACAACAATGGTTTGCATGGCAGGGTTGTAAGGAGAAAGCCACTGCTCTCCAAAAAGAACATTACTGCTTGTCTGCAGTTTGCTAAAGATCACGTGGACAAGCCAGAAGGCAACTGAAAAATGTTTTGTGGACAGATGAGACCAAAATAGAACTTTTTGGTTTAAATGAGAAGCGTTATGTTTGGAGAAAGGAAAACACTGCATTCCAGCATAAGAACCTTATCCCATCTCTGAAACATGGTGGTGGTAGCATCATGGTTTGGGCCTGTTTTGCTGCATCTGGGCCAGGACGGCTTGCCATCATTGATGGAACAATGAATTATACCAGCGAATTCTAAAGGAAAATGTCAGGACATCTGTCCATGAACTGAATCTCAAGAGAAGGTGGGTCATACAGCAAGACAACGACCCTAAGCACACAAGTCGTTCTACCAAAGAATGGTTAAAGAAGAATAAAGTTAATGTTTTGGAATGGCCAAGTCAAAGTCCTGACCTTAATCCAATGGAAATGTTGTGGAAGGACCCGAAGCAAGCAGTTCATGTGAGGAAACCCACCAACATCCCAGAGTTGAAGCTGTTCTGTATGGAGGAATGGGCTAAAATTCCTCCAAGCCGGTGTGCAGGACTGATCAACAGTTACCGCAAACGTTTAGTTGCAGTTATTGCTGCACAAGGGGGTCACACCAGATACTGAAAGCAAAGGTTCACATACTTTTGCCACTCACAGATATGTAATATTGGATCATTTTCCTCAATAAATAAATGACCAAGTATAATATTTTTGTCTCATTTTTGTTTAACTGGGTTCTCTTTACTTTTAGGACTTGTGTGAAAATCTGATGTTGTTTTAGGTCATATTTATGTAGAAATATAGAAAATTCTAAAGGGTTCACAAACTTAAGCACCACTGTATATTATGGTAATTGCATCCGAAACATTCTAAATCATTACAGTTATAGTAATACAGCAACTTATTTTAAGGTGGCAGTTCTTAGGTTCAGATCCCTTTGTGATCAACAGGTCGTCATGATGATCGATTCTCTTCATTGGATTGCATAAGATGGAGCAAACCACTGTTCATACTTTCATGCACATTTTTGTTACAACACTACTTGATCATAGATAATTAAGGGATCCCCGTAGATTTTCAATCTATCATATACCTCAGTAATCTATAACAAAACAGTTTAACTTGCATGTTGAACTTTAAGGTGAAATTTCAAATGTGTATACATTAATACTATTTAGGTCAGAAATCATTGAAACACTGGTAAAAACTATCCTATAATCATGTATCTAAAACCTCTCAGAGACCCTGAAAATGCACCTGAGAGCATCTATTTTTCCAAAAAATTTTCCGGTGGAGCATGCCCCCAGACCCCCCCCCAGTTTCACTTCGCGCCTTTGGCGCTTGCTTTCACACCATTGGCACTCAATTGTCTGTGTATCATCATGCCAGAATTTAGGGCTTTAATTTTTTTCTGGGGAAAACACTGCAGAGTATCCCACAAATGCTTCATGGGGCTGAGGTTACTCTAATGGAAAGCAACACTGAGCCTCTCCCTCTACCCATTCACCCAATTCTCAGTGTGTTGTTTCAGCCACACTGTAGATGTCAGATCTACAAGTAGTGTGATGCGTTTGTCCTCGGCCATGTTCACACCTGACATTACCATGCATCCTGGGTGATATGATAACAAGCGGCTAGTCGAGACTCATAGCCGTTCACATGACATTATGAATGCATCTTCAGAAGCCACTCGCCACTGTATCACAGCCCAACTAAGGTAATGATGCAGTCAAGTGGTCCTTTGTTTCTGTCCAGGATGCATCAAGAATTGTCTAAGGCTACGTTTACATTAGACCGTATCTGTCTCGTTTTCTTCGCGGATGCACTGTCCATTTACATTAAACCGCCTGGAAACGGGAATCCG
Source organism: Neoarius graeffei (assembly GCF_027579695.1). Lineage (NCBI taxonomy): Eukaryota > Metazoa > Chordata > Actinopteri > Siluriformes > Ariidae > Neoarius > Neoarius graeffei. The sequence continues at coordinate 50,561,136 of NC_083577.1, read as the reverse complement.
CCAGCGTCCACGTATTCAATCCAGATCGTGTCAGCTCCGGTGCTGTGTAAACATTCAGAATACGCGGATACGCTGTGCTGAGCTCTAGCTGGCGTCTCATTGGACAACGTCACTGTGACATCCACCTTCCTGATTCGCTGGCGTTGGTCATGTGACGCGACTGCTGAAAAACAGCGCGGACTTCCGCCTTGTATCACCTTTCATTAAAGAGTATAAAAGTATGAAAATACTGCAAATACTGATGCAAATACTGCCCATTGTGTAGTTATGATTGTCTTTAGGCTTGCCATCCTTCCACTTGCAAGTGGTAAGTGATATGCACTGGGATCTCACACACAGCGGCTCAGTCCCGAATCACAGCTTGTTCACTACACTCGCGTGCTCTGTGAGCTGCGCAGGGCCGGAGTGCGCACCCTCCAGAGGACACTCGCTGTTCAGGGCGGAGTGATTTGGAGCGCAGGATGCCTGCGGAGCCGAGCGTATCCGTGTATTGGTGTTGCTGTGTGCACGCAAATCGTGTATTGGTGTTGCTGTGTGCACACTAATCGTTTTAAAAACGTTAATCTGATGATCCGCTGATACGGTCTAATGTAAACATGGGCTGAGATGCATTTGACCCTGTTCACACCTAAACTTAGTGCTGTCCACTGACAGTCCTATTACCGAGGATGCATGCTAATGCCTGGTGTAAACAGGGCCGTACTTGCTCTGGTGTGGTCACTCAAGAATGATCTGATCTTGGATAATTATCTACCCTGTCAGTCTCCTGAAACCTTGTCCTTATCCCATGCATATCTGCAGCACTGACATACCATGTCAGCCTGCAGCATGCCACTGCTTGCTCACTTACACTCATCTATGCTACAAAACTGAGGGCTTTTCAAAACCAGATTGCCCATAAACAATATGAAAAAGTTGCATTCATGTCCATCAGAACATCTGCATTTCCATACACCTTGCAAGTCAAGATCTCACTCCTGTTGCAGAAAAAAAAAAAATTAGAACATTGCACCTCATATCTTAGAGTGGTTTTACATTTCTCGTGTGCATCGTCTGACACACAAACCCTTACGCTGCCCATGTAATCTCTCACTCATTCCAAGACATCATAAACAGATTTACCGAGATAATATTAAGTGGTAATAATTAACTGGAAAATAAATTGGTTTGCAGTTAACTATTGCTGATATATACATATAAAAAGTAAATTACACCAAGGTCACAGAAAAGTACAGAGGCTAATTATCATTTTCAAGTTATCTAGCTTATTTTAGTGTTTTAGATTTGGACCATGGGTCTTAAGTCCAAAGCCCTGTGACCAGCCTGAACCAGTTCCTGGGGCACAGAATAATAAAGTCAGCAGTAATAAGAGGCTAACAGTAGTCAGCAGGTTTCTCACAAGCTTTATTTAAAAAAAAATTCTCTCTCTCATTATAGTGCTAATGCTCCTGTCCCATACTGTACGAGTCTGCACACAGCAGCACAGAATCTACACAAATATATTAAGTGCTTGTTATACATCTTCAAAACATCTACCATGAGCTAAAATGAACCTTGGAAATCCCTGCACTTTCAGAACAGCAGAAGGACCAAAATTTTCCCTCAAAGTAAGGGCCTGGTAGTAAACAGAACAGTGTGAAAGTGAAAGCATGATTTATTGCTGCCTGTTCAAATGAAATGACACTCCTCTGACTGCACATGTTGCAACTGTTGCTGCATCTGATAAATTTAAAATGTTTGTGATGCTAGGATAGTGACAAAATCCTGTTCAGAGAATAAATGGGCCTTTATGGTACCATATGGCTTTGTCGATTAGACTCCAGTTACACAACCTGATTCCTGTGCTAGGAACCCAGGTGAGATTAAAGGGGTCAGGAACTGCCAGATACATGTCCAAGTGTCAGAGGCTTGATGTTAAAGCATATACGCAGAGCCATGGCCTCACTTTCGTTTATAAATGCCTTGAGACCTCAAGAATGGCACAGGAAGAGTTTTAAAGCTCATAGGCAACGGTTTTAATTTTATGCACATTTGAAACTTTATATAAATGTTAAAAAACCCTCTGTAATTTTCTTCTGGTCCCAAGAAATATTATTAATAAGTAATAATTAAAATAAGTTAGCGCGGATCGTGGCGAATTTCTGTCGGTTATTTTCGTGACCACTCGGCGCATGACGTCATTTAAGCCAAACAAACCGCTTGAGTTGAGTCCACTTCCGTTTACTTACATTGCTGTTCGGCTTGAGCGCAGACGTGTGTTCAGGAATTTCCAAAGAAAAACCCCATGCCTTATTGTTGTGCGGTGAACTCTAACAACAGGACCGGTTCAAGAAGATTTTACCTTTTTCCGAGAGAGGAGAAGAGGCAGAGAGAGTGGATTGGCTTTTTCCGAGAGAGGAGAAGAGGCAGAGAGAGTGGATTGGCTTTTTCCGAGAGAGGAGAAGAGGCAGAGAGAGTGGATTGGCTTTTTCCGAGAGAGGAGATGAGGCAGAGAGGATTGTGCGCGTGAAGCCAGAGGGTTGTTTTTTTCCGGAAGAGGAGACGAGGCGGAGAGTGGATTGTGCGCGTGAAACAAAAATCAAGCAGTCAAAGAAGAAACAGACCAGCAACGCTCAAGCAAAAAGGAGAAGATTGGAGGTAAACATTTTTACTTTTGCTTGCAATTGACAAGTCAAGAATTCTGAGAGATCCTGTACAATCATTGTGGAAATGAGACAAAGGGATATTTCCTCGCTTAGAGTAGGCTATAAATAGCATAATGTTGAGGATGGCAGGCTAATGTGGCCTGCCGGCATGCTGTCAAGTAACCGTTACCTATATCCACTAGGGAGGGCGGTTTAATTATTCTTCAAAAGGGCTCTTATTTAGTATTACAACGAAAGTAGGAATTTATCATAACTACCAGGATAAATTGTTTGGGTGCAAGTCTTGTTGAGGTCCAGGGTCGCCGCGATCAGAGTCGTCCGAGTCGCTGTCCGATCCTGAGGCCGCACGGTCAAACCAGTGAGCCACGTTCACCGATTGCTTCGCAACGGCCATAGGTTCATACATGTATGGTTTCACCTCTCGATATTTAATCAAAATCACTATCGCTTTCAGACATTTTACACAACCTCTCATGACCATACACTTGTGCTCGGTTCGCAAGTAAAAACAGAGCTGCTCCCAGTCTGTTTGCCTTAAATGACGTCACGACGACGGTCCCCTGGCAGTGAAAGTGCGCATAAGTGAGATGTAAACAAACCTTCGGAAACTGAGCAACACAGGAAATTTTAACCATTTTATTCAATTTTAGGGTGCAAATTAGACACTAGGAAGATTGAATTCGTTTTTTGGGTCGTTCTTCTAGACAATAAAGTTGATGCTCTACATTTCACCTCTGACCTTTGCCTATGACCTTTAAGCGTTAACAATAAATCTAATATCGTAATTTTTATGATTAAAGTGATCTATATAGATAGTGGTCTGAGTGAATGACCTTGACATCCGTAACATCACAACAGGAAGTCCATCAGTCTCATCACCATTTCCGCTATACTAAAAAACACAGTGCTGACTGCAACTCCGATCCTCCATTTTGAGCTAATTTATCATCATGCCACGTAGATGTGTTACTGGCCGGTGCAGCAACACGACAGAAGGCGGATTTACGTTGCATTCATGGCCCAAGAATGTTCAAACTGCAGAGATTTGGATGCATTTTGCGAGAAGTTCAGAGGCACATTGGGCGCCTACGAAGTGGTCTCTCCTCTGCACATTTTACTGAAGACTCGTACGAGACTTCTGATCTGTTGAGGAGCGTTGGCTATAAGTCCGTACTGAAAGAGGGTGCAGTACCAATAATTAAAGAAAAAGAAAACTACAAGAAAAGGAAGACGAGTTCAGTTGCACCAGTCCTCCCGGAGTGAGCCGAAGGTTGTTGCTAAAACCCGGGACGGAACAGAACAGGACGTATCGCTCGGGCAGTAACCTCCCGCAGTTGTTGCTAAAACCGGTGACATCCCGTTCCATCCCGGGTTTTAGTAACTGCCTGAGCCGAGCAGGGCAGAACACACAGTATGAAGAAAACAGTGAATGAGTGGAGTAGCCGTCTGTTTTCTAAACTGGATATTGCTGCCATCTTGCCCTTATGTGGAAGAACAAACAACTGAAAGTCAGACTGTTTCAAAAACAAATCGGCTACAAGGTCGGCCTTCAAGAAGTGAGAACACAGACAGGTAAGCTGCGACTCTCATTTGGATACAAAACAACAGCAATGCTCGTTGTTTCCCTGCATTTAGATTAATACATATAACTTGTATTGTGTGTTTAAGTTACCGGTATAAGATTATTTAATTTGCTTCAGAATGTGATTGTCTCAGTTCATCTGATTATTTAATTAGCCTTTTACGTTTTATCAGTGAAAATGCATGCATGTACATGTACTGTATGTTGCATAAGTTATAACACCTGTCCTGTTTTAATGAGAGTCAACCCACAATCATTGAAGTCAAATCAGTCTTAGTTGAGCAAGTCGGTAACGGCATTTCTTATTTTCACCGTAAATGTTTATTTATATGACTTTGGTCTATAGCTGTCAAAGGCCTCGGCCTTAAAACCGGTTACAGCTGTGACGTCACGCCCTCGGGGTTGGCTGGCTCAGCGGGGCAGCTCCAATGCCAACTTTGCGGTCGATTTTAACTCTCATTTTTATTCCCATTTATGCAGCATACAAGAGTCAAGGATGGAGATACTATCCACTCATATTTATTTAAAAATAACGGTTCTGCACATCTCCTTTAACCCTTTAATGCAAAATATATGCGCACCCCTTCTAATGCACAACATGGGTCAAAAATGACCTGCATTCATTTTCCAGGTTATTTCATGCTGACTGAGTTTTTCTTTGCTCTATCTTTTTAAATCAATTTATTTTATGATTGAATATTCCAAGTATTCTTTAAATATCTTGTTTTTAATTACCGCAAATCATTAATTTAATTTTTTCTTTCCTACTTCATGAACAAAAATACTTTTTATATTACTACACATGGGTCATCCAAGTGTGATTTAAAATTAATTGTCTTAATACTATAATAATAATAATAATTTGTTTCAAGTAATTACTTTAGCAGTGAATGGGGCCAGTTATTTATTTATTAACTATGTAGTTAGCTAAGCCAGCTACAATAAAATTAGCTAACTAAAGTAGAATATGTCAACAGCTCGGTAGCTAATAGTAATTACTTGTAACTGACAAGTAATCTACTCACTCTCAAGGGAACCTAAACATAATCAATTTTTTTCTAAGGTAATGTTCGAACAATTGAAAAACATTACTTCCATGTATGAGATGGGCAAAGGGCGCTGTGCTGAGCTGTGAAATGTCTGACACAAGCACAATTCACAGTTCCCACCAAACGCTGTAGTAAATGCATGCGGGTCGGTTCTGACCCATGTGCGTAAACTTGATGTAGAATTACAAAAGCTGTGCTTGTTCATAACTTAAGAAAGGAAAAATAAAAATGATTTGTGCTGAACAAAAACAAGATATTTACTGCATATTTGGAAAAGTAAATGACAAAATGAATTTATTTCAAGTCTATCATAGAAACACTCAGCCATACATGAAATAACCTGGAAAATGAATGCAGGTCGTTTTTGACCCATGTTGTGCATTAGAAGGGTAGTGATACAAAAAGGGTTTTTATTCAAAAAGTAAGAAAGGAAAAAATAAAATTAGGATGTATGATCATCAAAAACAAGTTAATTGAGGAATACCTTGAATACTGAATGATGGAATTAATTTATTGCAAAGATATAGAAGATAAAAACTCAGCCGGGTCACTTTTGACCCATGTTTTGCATCAAAGGGTTTAAGTATTTCAACATCCTACACACTACCAGAGCTTTTAATACAAGAGTATGAACCTATTCTCAATGAAACCTTAACCCTCCACCTCAAAAACACAACTCTGGTGATCAAACTTAAAATACCTACAAGTAATATATTCGCTGATCTGTCACTAGACCCTTTTAACTTCTTAATTCACATGAAGGAATGCAAGTAACCAAGACATCGGAGTTCAGCAGTACAACTACAGAGTCACTGCTCCTGAGATCAGTTACTGCGGGGTGAGGATCATCACACAACAAGCCAAAGCCACAGGGAGCGAAACATCAAGTCTCATAACAACAGACTCTAATAAAAACAAGTCCATTATTCTCAAGCATGTCCACATCAATAATGAATCTGATTACACACCAAGATTTTAAGCTGTGGAATACTGCAATATCATCTTACAAATTAATATGAACCTCACAACAAAAGAAAAACTGCAAAACTACTCCTCATTAAATGTGACTCGATAAAAGGAGGCCAAATCAGGTGTACAGCTGTACAGCAGAGCTATGAATAACGCCCAAGGGTATGCTTTGGCTGTTCATGTCTCATCATCTGTTACTGCCATGTCATAATTTATGAACAGCACTGTCGGTGAATAATTTAACTTGATAATTTACTACTTCAAGCTCAGGAGTTAGGTCTCTTAAAAATTAAACATTTCAAAAGTAAAACCCTTCAAACATTAAAACAAATGTGTACAGAAGGAGGTCTAATCCCATTTCAGTGGAAAACCACAATCTCCCTCGAAAACAAACATGACCACTGGGGGGGGGCCCACACAGACGGTAATCTCAGGGATCGAAACGGGAATTTGGGAGCACTGGTCCATTGGACCAGTGCCTCTCAGAGGTACTGGTCCGAATGGAGTAGCGCTGGTCCATATTTATAATTACAAATTTCAAGCCGATTTTATATATTTATTCATATAATACAACCATATTATACACAAGTGATCAATTTCAACTGTCTATAAACTTCTTCCTCAGTCATCTCATTATCATCACAATCTTCGAAACCTTCATCCAGATCATCATCATCATCTATCGGGTCATACACCACATCATGCTGCGCCTCCTCGTCATCTTCATCTTCCACCTCCTCATTCTGTCTCTCCTGGGGCTCTACATCTCCTGCCACGTACTCCCTCTCATCACCTGCAGGCTGAGCAATCGCATGCTCTAATTGGCTACTCTAAGGCCCAATCCCAATTCTAATTTCTACCCCTCCCCCTCCCCCTTCCCCTCCGCCTTCCCCTTGGCCCTTCCCCTTGAAACTGAGCTACAAGGGATAGGGCTTGAAATTCAACCCTTACGTATTGGGATAGCCCTTCAACGATCGCATACGTCATCGCGTACCTCCGTCAGCGTTTACGTTAGCAAAACGCAACCAAATGCGTCATTGGCTGCGACCAGCCGCTACAGTCAGAGCCAGAAATCTCTGCTGGCAGGGTGTGATTTGTTAACTAACACCACTGAATGGGATATCTTTGGCGCTTTGTGCACCACATCCGACAGAATGAGGTGTCAGAACACTCATGTAAACAATAAAAGCGAGAATAACAGAACAAAACGTACACAGTAAAGCAACCGAAAACAATACTCACTCCCAAAGCTTTTTAGCAGCAGCTTGGATTTCAGAAATCGCTGCTCATTCTCAGCTCGAAAGCGAATCAAGCGGCGTGTTTCCTCTGGATAACAACTTAAAACACGTAAATAATGGAGAAAATACATTTATGACAATCTTTCGCCGCGGGAACCGCCATCTTTATGAAATCTCGCTGAAATCCGCATGGCATTGTGGGAAATCACTCAAACCCCTTCGTTCGGAGTCTGCTCCAGGAAAATCTCCGTTTGGAGGGGTACAGAAGCCCTCCCCCTTCCCCTACCCCTCCGCGTTAACTGGGATTGGGATACCCCTACCCCTTCACGTGAACGCGCAAAATGGAGGGGAAGGGCCAAGGGGTTGGTCCAAGGGGTGAAATGGGATTCGGCCTAATACTAGGATATCAGCTTATATACTGTGAGTAAAGAAAAACAAAATGGTGGCTTTGTTACCAAGTATTTAAAAGAACCAGAAATAAGGGCCACATACTTGTTGAGTAATATCCGTTTGTTGAGATAGCGGTCAGAAACGTCAAGCCAAGGACTTTTAAACTTCGCAGGGGTCTCATCTATCTGACCAATAGCGGTTCAAGTTACATTTGTCTTCACGGGCAGCAACGAAAATGAACGGGAAGAAACGAAACTTCACGCAGCCATGCTGCATGTAGTGGTGTATACTGCGCATGTAAACAATATGGTGACGCCCGTGTCTATGCCAACTTGACAAATGTCTCACAAAACCTATTGAAATTATCGTAAAAAACGGTAAAATAGACCAAGTTCTGCTTAAAATGGGCGAGAATCATTGATAGAAACCATCGAGGCAGTGAGTAGTTTGATATATATATATATATATATATATATATATATATATATATATATATATATTATAGCGTGGCGAGCCAGTCACCCACTCGGTCGAGTACATGTTGTCACTAGTCGCCCGTACCCTTTCCAACTCGCATTAGTGAGTGGGCGACCGCCCGTTTCGATCCCTGAATCTGGATCACATGTGGATAGGTTTGTTGAGTGGATCTCCAGTTGTGGAGGTGGTCTGGGATGCATAACACCACATTACATTTGTAGTGTGAATTTGTAGTGTGAAGTCCGAGTCTTCATAATTTACTTAATATCCATCATATTAAAGTTTTTGAAAATACATATAAAACTTAACTACACTACCAGCTACTCCTCCACCCACCCACATAAGTATATTTTAGATCTGTGGGAAACACTCAGCATAATCAGTAAGAACCACGTTACCATGACAACTTGTCTGTAAACACTTACACAGGAGTGAGGCTGGGGAGATGTGGCAATGTAATCACATCTTTTTAAAGGTCCCATGGCATGAAATTTTCACTTTCTGAGGTTTTTTAACGTTAAAATGAGTTCCTCTGACCTTCTTAAGTCACCCCAGTGGCTAGAAATTTCATAATGTGTAAACCAAACTATGCCCAACATTTGAGAATGGCGCGTCAAAACGGCGCGTTGATAAGCTCTTCCCTTTACTACGTCAGCAAGGGAGATGATCCCCACGCCCCCCCTCTGGATTCCCACCCACTGTATGGATTGCCCCGCCCAGTTGTAGTGAGGAGACCATAGAGGACACAACATGGCATCACCTAAGCAAGCGAAACATGGAAGTTGCGCTGTACATGGATGTGACAACACAGAAAAGAGTCTGTTTTTACTGCCGATGGGAGAGCCCCTGAAGACGCAGTGGCTTAATTTTATTTACTTCAGTAATACGCCGTCGAGTCTACCTAAGACGGTGTATGTTTGTCGGAAGCATTTTCCTGAGGAATGTTTCCACAACTTGGGACAGTACAGGGCAGGTTTTGCACATCAACTGTCACTGAAGCCTGGGTCCGTACCAAGCATCCCTGCCGCATCAGCCACAAACACCGAACAAGTAAGTGTATAACTGGTCGTTTTGCCGTGTTTTAAAATCGGTGCGTTAGCCTAGCAATGGCTACATTAGCTGTGCAGCTAACCGCTTCCTGCAGTTAGCCAGGTAATCTGCGCTACAAAACTAAAGAGCATGCAGCATGCTCTGTTAAACCGAGTTTAATCTGGAAATTGACTGTAACTTATGAGCTTATGTTTGACTATTGCTCCGCAATGCATGTCTTCTGTTGGATAAGCGCTATGTTGTTGTAGTCGCTGCTTCTATCCTCTTTGGTTATGGAGTGCGTGTTCAAGCCTAGGGTATTATACGTTCGTAAACTACCACTCCGAACACTCTCACTCTCTGTTCTCTGTGTCACGTTGAGTTTACGAAAGGAGTCCGAGGGAGAACGGGGTTTTGTCTTAGCAGTGTGGCTACAGGCGCTGGTAGCAGCGAGTATGTGTGCGCGCGCAGCTTGGTCAAGCCCCTCCCCCTCCCCCCATGGCCCGCCCCCACCCTCTACCCTTCCCCGCCTCCTGCTTCTCATTAGCAAAACGACGCACTGGAAAAAGCGCTGAAATGGGGCTTTCTCCCAGGAGGCTATATTTACATGCCGAGGGTTCATTTCGAGAAAGGCTGCGGATATAACATCCGGAAACCTCCACAAGCCCGTTTAAAGCATCAACAAACCACCATGCCATGGGACCTTTAAGGAAATAGGATACCATTATAAAAATTGTTCCATCACACAGCCTTCGCCTCGGTCCCAGTCCAAATAGGTCATAAGCATCAGCAATCAGTGGCTGTGTTTACAGTGCGTTTCAAATGTTCGTCTCAAATCCACAGACAACTGCCCAAACTTTATGAAAATGGGTTGTAAATTATAAAGTGTTATTTTAAAATGAAAGTCTGCAGTAGTTAAAATAAAGTGCACCTTGGCATCAGTTTGTCACTGGGGTAATCATAATTAAACAGTTTCTGACAAGCGCTTCAGAGGTTGCTTCTACCAAATGATACAGACATAAACAGATCCTGACATGACTAAACCACTTCATGCAAAAAAAAAAAAATCATCACTTTTATTCCGTGTTACAGCTGAGGATTGGGTGACTAGAAAGCTTGAGACTTCATTTACATTGATGCACCGTATTATTCTTCATGAGTGATGAGTCAGCTGTGATTCTACTTAACAGAGTAGCAGTGGGTTTTATGCACAACCTTCTTTAAAGTGTGAATATATATTTTAAGAGTAATGAATTAGGGCAGCCTGGATTGAGTGTTTTGTCCCAGGTAAGTTTGGATTCATGCGTTTTACAACAGCATCTCCACTAGCCATGTTACAGTTTAACATTTTTAAGGCATGTCAGAAAATGTTGCAGTGTAATGGTATGGGCAACAATTTAAAAAAAAAAAAAAACGCCAGAGATGAAATTTAAAGGAAAAATATACTGTGTGAATTTAAGCACTTGCACATACAGCACCCTCCATGATTATTGGCACCCCCTGCAAAGAAAAAAGGGTTAAGAAGAAGAAAACAGACACACACATTTTATATATATATATATATATATATATATATATATATATATATATATATATGTGTGTGTGTATATATATATATATATATATATATATATATATATATATATATATATATATATGTGTGTGTGTGTGTGTGTGTGTGTAATATATATATATACACACATACATACATTATATATATATATATATATATATATATATATATATATATATATATATATGTGTGTGTATATATATATATATATATATATATATATATATATATATATATATATATATATATAATGTATGTATGTGTGTATATATATATTACACACACACACACACATATATATATATATATGTGTGTGTGTGTGTGTGTGTGTGTGTGTGTGTAATATATATATACACACATACATACATTATATATATATATATATATATATATATATATATA